>NC_138204.1:41611294-42811294 GCF_964194415.1 Vipera berus
ACGCATGCACAAGGTGTGGTGGTTCACATGGTCAGAAAACCATTGAGAGGTTGACAGTTCAGCATTTCTAAACCTGAGAGCGTAAGCTGCCTGACATTATGAGGTCCTATCAATTTGTCCCAGTTCCTGCCAACCTAGCAGCTCAAAAGCATGCAAATGTCAGTAGATAAATAGATACCACTTCAGTGGGAAAATACTGGTGACATGAAAGGAACCCCCTCGGGCACCCCCTGGGCAGCAGTGATGTCACTGACTGATCCTTTCAACCTGGAAGTGCCTTGGTAGGTGCTTCTGACATGAAGGTAGTAGTATAGTTATATCAGGTTGGGGGATTATGCTAAGTGTTAACTATTAATTTAAGTAATGGGCATTTGATAATGCATCAATTTCACTGCTGCCTCAAATAGTCAAACACTGGTAAATTAAGATTGGCTACACAAATAATGAAACATTCTGGCTACAACTGTATGCATATCGTTTCCTGGGAATAATTTCCATTGAATTCAATGTGACTGGCTTCTGACTAGATGTGTATACAGTACAGCTATAAATGTGCTGGAGAGTAGAAACAAATGTGAAAGGAAAAGTTTAATTAAACTGTTGGGTACCCTTAGACTGTTTTGATTATATCATTCACAAAAATTTTTCATCAGGGCCAGTACTTGAATGAATTGTTATTCAAGTATATTAGCTTATAATATGCATTACAGTTTTGTGCTACATTGGCTGAGACTTGAGTTGGCATTTTAATTTTTCTCCCTAAGAAGCTCAGTTTGTGCTTTCCTTCACAGTAAATAGGTCCAACAACACTATTTACTGATGTCTCTGGAGAAATCAGCAAGACTGTATCTACACATTTTAATACCTGCCAGATCTAGTTCATAAACCTCTCCTAGCAGATTAAACAGGGCAGTGCGGCACTTGAAATAAGTAAATAAAAGTAGAGCTAACATACGGGTAAAGATAAAAGAAAAGAATAGTGCCCAATAATACTATGCCTTTGATGTGCAAATTGTGGATCTGAATGACATCCTGCCAGCTACAGATGTCCTAATTTGATTTCATGCCCCAGAATCAACTATTCTCTTGCACTAAAAGGCATATTAGCCTCTATCTGTCAGAGACTATTGGCTTTTCTTTCAAAAGTTGGGATACTTACTCTATCACTGCATGCTTTGCCCATGAAATAAGGCAGATGAGATTGAAAACCCTTCGTTTTGTATGTCAAGAATTAGGAAAAACTAATACTAGTTATCACTATCTATCTTTTTGTTCTATTCTTTCAATTTCTTCTGTGTACTTTGACTACACAACACTATTATGGGCATTGCTGTGTTATGCACAATTCTTTTCCTTCTTTTTAAATGCAAAGCAGCCTATGGAGGAGGATTATTCAGGAAGGAGAACACTGTTATGGAGAGTCTGCTCTCTCCATCTCAAAGCCTTTCCAGCTCAAAATCAACTTTCCTAAACTGCTCTTTCAGCTGTATAGAAAAATGTACAATGAATACAGGAAGCAGCTTGCTAATCAAAAAAAAGAAAGAAAAGGGTAAAGCAATCTCTTTTCCATTCTCTTCTATTCAAATTCATTCTTCTCCTGTTAAAGAAAATAAAAAAGAAAAAGCATTAGAGAAGAATGCTAAAAGTTTAGTTTAAACCTGAACATTTCTGGAGATAACATTACAAGATTATTAACCAATAGAATGTAGAATCTGAGATTATAAATTGTAATCCTTGTAAACTAAAGCTTTTATTGAAGAACAAAGCTAAAGGTGACATTAAAATTCAATTGAGATCCAGTATATGTGTGTGTGTGTGTGTGTGTGTGTATGTGTGCATACAGTAGATAGATAAATAGATAGATAGATAGATAGATAGATAGATAGATAGATAGATAGATAGATAGATAGATAGATAGATAGATAGATAGACAGACAGACAGACAGACAGACAGACAGACAGACAGATAGATAGATATAGATATATAGATATATATGTTAAATGTTTGTTAGGCATTCAGAATACACTTGCTTAGTCCCAGAAATGGGACAAATCTTATTTCCTGTTTCAGCCTAGCCCAAGGCCATCTACAGGCAGTAGCCATAGCAGTGGCAGCTCATATTTGTGTAAATTTTTTGGCTTGCTTACAAAGAATAAAGGGAGACCGATATGATCATATCAAACTTATTTGTTCTCATCAGTCAGCCATACCCTTCTGAGATTCGAACCTGGGCCGACTGCGTCTTAAGCAGTTGTTTTAACCCCTACGCCACAGGCTCTCTCTCTCTCTCTCTTTGTTAGCTGAGAAGCAAGGAAGATATGTGTTAAATGTTTGTTAGGCATTCAGAATACACTTGCTTAGTCCCAGAAATGGGACAAATCTTATTTCCTGTTTCAGCCTAGCCCAAGGCCATCTACAGACAGTAGCCACAGCAGTGGCAGCTCATATTTGTGTAATTTTTTTTGCTTGCTAACAAAGAATAAAGGGAGACCAATATGATCATTTCAAACTTATTTGTTCTCATCAGTCAGCCATACCCTTCTGAGATTCGAACCTGGGCCGACTGCATCTTAAGCAGTTGTTTTAACCCCTAGGCCACAGGCGCTCTCTCTCTTTGTTAGCTGAGAAGCAAGGGAGATATGTGTTAAATGTTTGTTAAGTATTTAGAATGCACTTGCCTAAGTCCCAAACACATATCTGTCCCAGAAGAACGAAGCTGAAGTCACCAGCCTGAGGATGACGGATGAGATTTCGTCGAAATGTTGCCCTGATACCTCCAATTCTACATGGGGAAAAAACCCGAATGACCAAAGATCTACATACAAACACCCACAAAAACCTCAGAAAACATACATACACACACACACACACACACACACACACACACACACACACATGAATATATGCAGTCAATTTTTGCACTGCTGCATATTCTCCAATTTTGATCTCCTAATCTTGTACTGTCAGCAAGGTTTCTCTTTTTTAATGTTATGCCAGTTTAATTCTTGCCACTGTCAGCAGGTATCTCAATCAATTCTAATATTTCCATTTTCATGGTAGAATGTTTCTTTGTTATGACATTTTCAGCATTTATTGTTATATGATTTGTGCACTGAGTTAAATGCCATCTATACCATCTATAAAACATTTTATACACATTTTCCCTTAAATTCTAGCTTGGAATAAATTTTATAGATTTCTTCCATAACTTCATTGATCCATTGTGATTACTTCCTTAAATTTTGTCATCCATTTATCATGACATTTTTAATTTGTTGTGTCTCTATATTGTATTTCAGGAACAATTTATAGATCTGACCTAATAAATGAACTTGTTTTAAATAAGTACTTCAAATTCTATTATCTACCTCAATGTCCCTCCTTTTTATCTTTTTATTTGTTTGCAAATACATTAACCGTGACAGGTTCTTTCCTTCATGGAACAATTCTGGTTGTGGCATTCATCAGTTTCCTGAATTCAAATATATTATATTGGCATATCTGATTATTATTTTTTCTTACTACAGTTATCTTTAGAATAAAAAAGTATTTGAGAGGATGTTAGAGATTGCCACACTTTTCCTTGCTTTAAATGATTTCCCACTTTTAATAAACTTTTTCATGCAATATATCATTAGATATTCTTTTCTTATTTTTTTTCTGCATAGATGCTTTACTTATGAAATCAAGTAGCCAGACCTGCTCCTTTTATATGTGATATTTTACTATTTGGAAATTTTATTCATTCTTATTCATTCTGCTATCTAAATAGATATTAATGTTTGACATTTTAAAATAGAAGCTGTTTGTGTATTAAATAGTTGATGAAACACTTTCCAAGGGCTTCTTTCTTGCATTTCAAAACTGATACTAAAATAAACTGCAGATAGTTTTTGAACCTAATGACCCATTAAAATATGGTTGTCATAAAAAATCCATTTTAGATGAGGTATGAAATTCCAATTTGACCTTACTGTTAGTGATGGAAAATACAATAGGGCAGAAAATAGGTTTTAATAATAATATTTCCATGAGAAGAAGACTGCAACAAGACTTGATAGTTGATTTTTTTTAAAAAATGAATGAATTAAAATGAAAAATAGTTGAATGAAAAAAATCATCTACTACTCTTTATATATTGAGTTCTATGTTTTCAAACATCGCTTGGAGGTGGGAAATACTTCTAATGTAATCTACCAGACCTCCTGCAGGGATTGCTTTTGTGACTATAGGACAGACAGGGAAGAAGCTAACCACAAGATTGCAAGAACATAAGTGATCAGTGAAACAAGGAGAACCAAACTCTTTGCTAGCCTCACATTACAATGAACAAGAACATGCATTCAGTTTTGCAGCTACTAAAATTGTTGGTCAAGCAGGTACAAAGATAGCCAGGGAAATTATTGAAATCTAGCAAACTGGCCCCTTGTCAGTCAATAGGAGTGCTAATTTATCACCAGCTTATCAGGTACTTAGGAACTGATTACAAGGAAACAACATCCAATGACTTAATAACAGGCCATCCCCTGCTGCTCTGCTCATAAGGAAACCATAGAACTGTTATCCCATGGTCTCCTCATGAGGGGTACAATGAGTAACCTCTAGGTCTCATCTTTATCTGGAAAGATTTTGCCAGGCAGAAATCACTGCTGGACACTGATTCATTTCCACATCATCCTCACTCCTTTGGAGACTTCTAGTCCACCATAAAGCCTCACACAGAAGCTAATAAATATCAGGTATATCCATTAAGTTACTGTATGTCATTTAAAAGATTCACATTTCAAATGTGGTCTATACAGATCATAAATATTTCAAGCTTTGATTTTATATACATGAAGTTAAATCTAGTCATCAATGAATTTGGTGCTTTGCAATGGTTTTGCTTATTTATAAATAATTTCTGGAAACTAGTTTACAATTGAAATTATTCTGTAATGAATTATCTATCTATCTATCTATCTATCTATCTATCTATCTATCTATCTATCTATCTATCTATCTATCTATCTATCTCAGGGGTCTTCAAACTTGGCCCTTTTATGACTTGTGGACTTCAACTCCCAGAATTCCTCAGCCAGCTTTGCTGGCTGAGGAATTCTGGGAGTTGACGTCCACAAGTCATAAAAGGGCCAAGTTTGAAGACCCCTGATCTAGCTACCTAGCTACCTAGCTATCTATCATCTATCTACCTATCATCCAATATACCAAGAGCCATAATGGTGCCGTGGTTAGAATCCAGTATTGCAGGCTGGCTCTGCCCACAGCCAGAAGTTCAATCCTGACCTGTTCAGGGTTGACTCAGACTTCTATCTTTCTGAAGTCAGTAAAATGAGGACCCAGATTGAGGACAATAGGCTGACACTGTAAACTGCTCAGAGAGTGCTGTCAAGTACTATTGAGTGGTAGATAAATCTAAGTGCTATTGCTATTGCTATCTATTAATGTTCATTTTTAAAAAGTGTTTTAGTTTTGACTTCCAGTAATTTCAGTAATTTTCCAGAAAGAATTAACCAATGGGTATCAATGTACTGATTTTGCTTTCAGTAAATTCCATAAACATTTCTGTCATTGGTGAAATTTAGAAATCAGATTAATGAGGAACTGCAACCTTGATGAAACTGCATCGGAATATGGGGTGGTATCTTTTTGCTATTGTGGATTACACTGTAATAACTTTTCACTAATTGTAAGGGAATGTCTAAACTTGGGAATATGAAAAACAAAGCAGAGATATTATGGAAAAGATAAATGAATTTGTAGGAGCAGGGAAATGTGAGAAAAAACTTCATAGTAATTCTGCTTCATTTAGAATAAATGGAACTGAAGAATCGTTTTGGCAGGCTTTCAAGATTTTGTTGCAATATCCTTCTAGCAATAAAGTAATAGTTCTTGTTTCCTGAGTTTTTTGCTTTATAGTGCTTGACACAAACTCACTGATGCAACTAATTTACACAGCTATGCCAGAGGTGATGTAGTCCCACTATAACTCAATGAATATCCAAAGAAAGCATTGTCTTAGCTAATGTTGATTTTGAAGGATGTTCAACAATAGAAGCAAGAAATTAGGGAGAAAAGCAATTGAAAGGAGAGTGTGATCTTCCTTTCCTGTCTAAAAAAAAAATCCCCATCAGAAACCAAGCTCTGTAACAGGAATGCAGAATGGCAGAGAGAAATCCAGGTGTGAAAGAAAAAAAGGTTCTATTTTCATGATTTAATAGGAATTTAGGTTCTCATTAAGGAAAGAAAGATCAACTAAGGCCAAGATTGTTTTTAAACAATTAAAACAATTATTGTTTTAAATTGATGCAAACCAGGCTTTGAGTCTTAATATCTGTGGAAGGTTGTTGTTTTTTGGTCCAGGAAATCAATGGAAATCTTTCTCTGGATTCTGGGCATTAGAACTAGTCCTTTTGAGAACTGAGAAACAAACAATGCAGTGGCAGTTCTTATAAGAAAGACTCCTTTCTTAATGTTTCTCATTACATTTCCTGTCATTTCCTGGAAAAAAATGAAAAAAATCTCCCCACTTTAAATATATCAGCAGCATTGTAGATAGTCTATTTTTTTTTAAAAAATGGAGAGAATATTTCTGCTTTCTACTCCATTCCAGGTACATTTCCATGTAAAACCAGAAAATCTGTTTACTATATTTTTTTTCTTCGTTCTTGCTCTCTATAGAGATGTAACAATTTGTCAATACAGTTTCTAATTAAATTCCATTGTGCATGGGTATGCATTGTTTAAAACTAATCTTCCTTCAGTCCTTCTCCCCACAACTGGAAAGGCCATCAAAATTGCTGCACCAAGGGCACTAATTTGTATTTTAAAAAGTCATTTTCTCTGAATACCATCCCTCAAATATCAGCTTCTCATTAAATATTCTGAAATGCAAATATAATATTGTGAGTGCATAATGTGATATCTTTGGATGATATCCATTGATGGATTTAAACTATGCACAGCTGGTGGTCATCTAGGAATATTCTGATTATTTGAGGTTTTCACAGCCTCTAAATTCATAAAAATATAGGCATAGTTGTGATGATATATTTATGAATTTTAATATATATTCCAAAGAGTAAAACAAAATAAATCCAAACTTATTCAAATGTGATTTGAAAACAGGCTTTGAAAACAGATAGCTAAGTGTTTGGAAAATCTCTAAATATAGTTACAACATTTTATTTTGTGAATATCTATTACCTTCAGGAACATTTTTAATGAGTTTTTTTAATGACTAATATAGTTATGAAATTATTTTCTTCTCTACTTGGTGAATGGCCATTGCTGATTCTGCAGCTTTAAAATCTGTCTAACATCAACAATAAAACTGAGATTCTGTATATTTATTTATACATTTACAATAAAATTTTTGTACATTACCATGGGATCAACAATATGATGAACTTCAGGAAATTGTTGAAGGTCCAAAGATTAGTTCCTATGCTCAACTATTGCTTTCTAGGCCATTGTCATGTCTAAAATAGTTCAACTATTTCCTATCCCCAATCATTTCCATTGTGTGAGGACTTTACAATGATATAAAACCATCCCCTTTGTACCTTTGATTATAATCCTGCCTTTTGTTTTGTTTTTAGTATGCTTCTGCCCAGCCTTCTGGCAAGACTTGGCTAGTACCAGATCTCCAGGTTGACTTAAAAATGTAATGATAATTCATTCTGAATGGAAATAGAAAGCCAAATGTAATCCATCATATCTGTTATATGTCATTACAAAAGTGAAATACAAGTAAGGGTAAGTTGTTAATGAATAAAGTGGATAAAGTTATTTTGTCAATCTCTCACAAGAGTCAGGGGCACAACAGAGCAAGACTATAGTATATGCAGTGGTTTTAAATATCTTTAATAAAAATGTATTTTTGAAAGCAAAACACTTTCTAACATATAAGATTTTCCTCCATACTAAATGAAGAACCTCCAATATATTTTAGACTGCATGTTTCTCTTCCTCATATTAAATGAGCATGAAAAACTGGAATTAGGGCTGACTTTATATTTTAGTGGGTACCAAGGAAGTAGCTAATTTCAATGCTTCATCCCAGGCTACTTATTAAATCTGGAAAGAAAATTTCTTACAATGCCTAAGATGACATCATATTGAAATATAGGAAGGAAGGAAGGAAGGAAGGAAGGAAGGAAGGAAGGAAGGAAGGAAGGAAGGAAGGAAGGAAGGAAGGAAGGAAGGAAGGAAGGAAATAATTGTGCAGAAATGAAAATGGGAAAAAAACTCCAGGTTCCAATAATAATTAGGCACTTGTTTGTTTGTTTGATATCAGATATTTTCACAGCTATGAAAATAGCTGAGGAAAAGAAAAAAATATATCAGGCATTAGTACAAATGAGGTCTAAGTCAGCACAAATAGCATTTTCTGGAATGTTTTATCCAAGAACATATTTGAAAAGGATAATTGGTCTAGGTTACAAACTAGAAAGAATTAGAATTTATTATATTTGTGAGCCAGAATCTAGTGGTCCTTTAGATTTTGGCTGCCTATATATGGTAGCGCTGTTTTTTAGAATGGTAATACTAAAATAGGCTATATATTCTGGAGCAGAAATTGTGGGACATTATATCCCCTCTGGGGCAATCCTAGAACTATTTAGTATACAGAATAGTTTTATATTAAAAAAATGTAACAATTGTTTTGGCGTAACAATTGTATATAATTCATTCCTATCATTCCTAACAGAAACAATTCTGGTTTAAATTCTATTTGTTTTTTAATCATCTTCTCCAATCATAGATATATCTTAAGCCAAAACCTTTTTGCTTTAGGACATGACCACCATATATGATAAGTACTTGGTCTTTGATTACATTTCCAACAGACATTTGAAGTATCTGTAAACATTTTGGCTAGTCTCACTTGTGTCATGTGCCATCTATAAAACATTTTATACAAATTTTCTTTATATGGTACAGCTTTGGTTAATCTAATATTTCTGTCCCATAACTTTTCCCATTCTTCAAGCTCTATATTATGTCCAACATTTTTGCCATATTATCATTGTTTCTTGAACTTGTTCCTCCTCCATCTTTAAGTTAAGCAGTAATCTATAAAAAATTTTAATCAGCTTTTCATCTGTTTTTAGCAATGTAAGATCAAGTTCTGTCTGTTCCTTATAAAGCCCCGTTGTTTTCACGTCTTTTTCATATCTTGATTGGATTTGTAGGTATGGCCACCATGATAGGTCAATACCTTGTTGTTGTAAGTCTTGTCTAGGTTTCAATCTGTCTTCATTGTCCAATAAGTCTTTATATGTTACAAGTTTATCATAGTTAATTAAGTTTGGGTAAGCAAAAGCTTCCATTGTGGAAAGCCATTCAGGTATCTTAATATAATTTTTTTTCTTTTATTTTTTCCTATTCTAAGAGAAGTGATTTTCTTATAGCATGGTTCTGGAAATATCCATGCACTTTATTCTTACCATACTACAGAAGGGCATGCCAGCCAATCTGTAGGTCATGCCCCTGTAGGTATAGTAATCTTTTGTCTCTAAGTGTTATCCATTCTTTAATCCACGTTAAAATAGCTGCTTGGTAATACAACTTCCAGTCTGGGAGTCCAAATCCTCCCCTTTCTCTAACGTCCTGTAGCAATTTTACTTTAGTTCATGCTTTTTGCGCTTGCCAAATAAATTTCAATATTATGGTATTCAGTTCATCAAAGAAGATTTTTTCTAATTTTACCAGAATAGTTTGAAATAAAAAAAGTATTTTCGGTAAGATATTCATTTTAATTGTAGCTATTCTCCCTATTATTGACAATTGGAGATTTTTCCACTTTTCTAAGTCCAGTTTTATTTGTTTTAATAATTTTGTATAGTTGTCCTCTTTTACATCTTGCTGTTAAGTAAATTCCCAAGTACTTAACTTTTTTAACTATTTGAAGATTTGTTTTTCTTGCAAGTTGTGTTTTCTGTTTTTCTGTTAAGTTCTTTGTCAAAACTTTAGTCTTTTCTCTATTTATTGTCAGGCCTGCTACCTCACCATATTGTTCTATTGTGGCCAACAATTTTGTGCTTGTTTCCAGAGGTTTTTGCAATATAAAGACCAAGTCATCCACGAATGCCTGCAATTTATATTTTTCACCCTTTATATCCAGTCCTTTAATCTCAGAGTCTTTTCTAATATTTCTGTTCAATACTTCCAAGGTTAATATAAATAGCAATGGGGATAAAGGACATCCTTGTCTTGTGCCCTTTTTAATTAAAGTTTTCTGTGTAATCTTCATTTACAATTATTCTAGCAGTCTGTTTATCATAAATTGCATTAATTGCATTCATAAAGTTTTCCCCAAAATCCATTTCCACAAGTTGCTGAAACATAAATTGCCAATTTAAGTATTTTTATATTATATTTAAAAATGTAACAATTGGTATAATAATTGTTTTGGTGTAACAATTGTATATAATTGAAAAAAAATAAAATTATTTTGGCTTTTCACATTGAGCTAAATGATATAATGATACCATTTGTAAAATATAATTAGAGGAGCTATATAAAATCATAGGCAAAATAAGAGTTTTGGGTGGGTTTTTTTTTGTTTGGTTGGGTTTTTTTGGGGGGAGGGGTTAATTTGGAGCTTTTCTTTTGAGTCTTTCTTTTGCAGAGACAAATATTCTGTCAAATATTCTCCTGAAGCAAATAAGTTTATTATGACCTTAATTATTCCATTGGAATATTCTTAAGATTTTGTTTTGTTTTGTTTTGTTTTTCTGTTACTATGAAGAAAAGGTATTTGCACTGAATTAAAAAAAATAGTCATTCACTCAATTTATGTTCCTGAAAGTAATACAATAAGATTTATGCTTTTGTATTATTCAGACCAGTGGTCATGCTCATTCTTCTATGGAACTATGTAAGCCATGATTGGTTTTTTGAAATGCATCTGCTTTGAGATATATGATGGTAGAACTTTGCTATATAGTGATTATTCACAAATATAGGTTCACCATGAGTTCCTGATATATGAAAACCATTACCTTACAGGAAGAATCAATGGGATGTATAATCTCTGATGACATTCTTTCTCGGTCCCTTGAAACCAGAACTCTACATACTTTTTTGTCTAGCAGATGTTGCCTGCAATAGGTTCAAGAGATCTTATCTCAAATGGACTCAAATGGCTAAAGCAATGTGGTACTTTTTTGTCTATTAAAATCAAAAGATACGTCTTTTAAAAGATATATCTTTTAAAATTGCTTGGTATTATAACCTAAGTTAATAGTATCTTAGTAAATTTTTAGGTTGAGAAAAGCATTATGACTTTGCAAGATTTGGAGCCTAAAATGTGTGTATTAGGTTGGTATATTTGCAACAATGGATATATCACTATAAATACTGCATTATATTATTCTTGGCCACATACTAAAAACTGGGATCCTAGACAGCTAACACCTGCATCATTTTAGTTTATTTTTTCTCTCATTACCCCAAATATATCTCTTGAATATTACACACACATACACACACACACACACACACACACACACAGAGAGAGAGAGAGAGAGAGAGAGAGAGAGAGAGAGAGAGAGACAGACAGACAGACAGACAGACAGAGACAGAGACAGAGACAGAGAAAGAGACACACACAGAGAAACACACACAAACACACAAAGAGAGAGAGAGACAGAGAGACAGAGTCAGAGTCAGAGTCAGAGTCAGAGTCAGAGTCAGAGTCAGAGACAGAGTCAGAGACAGAGACAGAGACAGAGAGATAGCTTTGTCTTCAGTCTAGACAATCATATTTCCCAGATGTTCTTGGACTGCAGCTACATACACCAAAAAGGTATAGAATGGCCAAAAAAGTGTTAATAGCATTATTTCTGCAATTATTGTGGTTTTGTTTTTGATGTTCTGTTGTTCTCGCTATTGATTAGTTTCTTTTTCAAAAACAAATTGTACTGGGAAAAGAAATTGTATTTTAGACAACAATATGTCATTTGAAATATGCATCAAGTAATATCTTATAATCTATGAAAAGTTTATAGCATAAAAGGTTATTTAATAAAACAAAATGCAATGATGTGGGCAAAATGTACACACAGTTCTTGTTTTTAAGTTTTCTCTACCATTCCTTTACTGTAGAACTTTCAATCATTCAGTCAAATGAATTTACTGTACAGGTAGTTGTCAATTTATGATCAGTTACTTAATAACTATTTAATGTTATCATGGACTTCGAAAAAGGTGCTTAATTACAACTGCCACATATTCCCTGCAGTCATATGATCACATTTTGGGTTCTTGGCAACCAACACACATTAATGACTAGTGATCACATGACTATGATTTGTGACATCCTTCACGGTTTCTAGTAGAAAATGCAAAAAAACACACATTGGGTATTCTTGATTTGCATAATGACTATGGTGACTTACTTAATGGCCACAGTGATTTGCTTTAGGGTCTTTGTAAAAATGGTTATGAAATCAAATCCAGTCAATTTACAGCTGAAATCCCAGGCTCCCTTGCTGCTCTAAATTGAAGACTACCTGTAGGTAGGATCAGATAAACGTATCTAGCTGGCAATCACTCAGTTTTCTTTTTTCTAAAACTGATGTTCACTCATCTTGTTTCTGTATCATTTGCCTTTAAGATCATGATGATTATTCTAAACTTACTGTAAACTCTTTTTTCTCCTCTCTCTATTTTTATAGTATGATTTTGTCAATGAAAGAATGTTTTGATTAATCATTTTCCCCAATATAATACATTTTAACATACATTCCCATTGTATGCATACTTGAATATACTTTTTCTTTATATATATTTAATATTCATAAAATATACTAATTTATAAAAGAATATATTCTTTTTGTTTGTTAAATAGTACTCAAAATTTAGAAAGTAGGTTCAAAAGTATATATGCTTTCCATTATTAAAATGTGAATAGAATTATTTCTATTCCCTCCCTAGTAATAAGTAGAATCATGTCCTGTGCTAAGTAATTGGTCTACAAAAACTATTCTACAGTTCTTGATCTGCAGCTATAGTCTCTACATTCTTCCATTTAAGATTGATGTTTTTCAGGTTTTCCAAAAATGTTTGGTGCCAGGTTTTCTTTGGCCTTCCTATTTTTCTTTGACCATTTGGTGATATCCAGTTGCTTGCTGTCTTTGTTGGACATTGCTCACTCATGTGGAGTAGGTGTCCAGCAAAGCAATTTTTTGCTCTGTCACTGTCTGAAAGAATCTTTTGGGAATTTCTTCTTTATAGAATTTCCTCATCTGTGACATGGTCCCAATATGAGATACAAACAATCCTTCTGAGGCAATGTTGTTGGAAGACATTGATCTTATATTTCCAGATCTCACTGATGTAGATGGCAGTCAGTATGACAATGGCATTAAATAATCTGAATAAATAAAATGAACAGATTTTTCACATAAATGTGTAAAAATACAAAGGCATACATATTAATATTTTGACCTCACTACTACTAACTACTAAGTGAGGTGGCTTTGATGGATAGGGATATATTTGTGTGAAGGTTTACCTGTCAGCACTTCAAGACAAGAATTACTGAAACTTTGCTTTATTGATTTAGAGTAAACTGGAGTAAATAGAATAATAAAAGCCTGTTTTCCTTCTCTCCTTCATATATTAAAGAAAGTTACAGCAAAGCAAAGTTAACTTCCTTTTTAATACTCTCCCCCCCCCTCCAGTTAAAATCATGTTTGTTAATTGTCACATTCCTTCTCTAAGGGGCTCTGCACCACCTGCCTTTCAGATGATTCACTTTATGCTCAAGAAATACTGCAACATCAACTAAATATTACCTAATTAGATCACCTAAGATATAGATTGGTTAATTTGAATTTTGTTTCTTGGAAAACTGTCTATTAAGTGAATTTGCTTATTCTTTCAGGCAACTGGCAACAAAGCCCAAATTCTGCCTTTAACCAATATTATTAATATTTTTTTAAAAAAAGGTTTAATAGATATAATCTTAGAAAAAGAGTAAAAAAATAATCACAATTTAATGAGATACTTGCTCATAGCAGTAAGAATACATTTTGCTGAATATGGGAAGTAAGATACAATTCTGACAATATCTAATCTTGGAACTTAAACTTGAAAAATATGGTGCATGGCAAAAATAACAATATATAATCACAACATATGGCTGTGAAAGTTGGACCATAAGGAAGGCTGAGCGCCAAAGAATTGAGGCCTTTGAACTATGGTGCTGGAGAAGACTCCTGTGAGTCCTTTGGATTGCAAGGCGATCAAACCGGTCAGTCCTAGAGGAGATCAACCCTGACTGCTCTTTAGAAGGCCAGATCCTGAAGCTAAAACTCAAATACTTTGGCCACCTAATGAGAAGAAAGGACTCACTGGAAAAGAGCCTAATGCTTGGAAAGGTTGAGGGCAATAGAAGAAGGGGACGACAGAGAATGAGGTGGCTGTATGGAGTCACTGAAGCAGTAGGCGTGAGCTTAAATGGACTCCAGAAGATGGTAGAGGAGAGGAAGGCCTGGGGGAACGTTGTCCATGGGGTCGCAATGGGTCAGACACAACTTCACAACTAACAACAACAACAATTCACAACATAAGTTTAACTAAATTTAAGCAAGAATGGTTTCCATATATGCAATATATCATACATGGCATGGCAAATGTAAACATTTGCTGTCTGGCTTCCATGGGGCCCAAATATTTATAGATAGGAAAGTTAGATACTGAGTAAGCCTTTTCTTCTGTTTTTCTTTTCTTTATATTTTAATTATTGTGACATCTGCTTTGTTTATTTTTTTGAACATGGACAAATAATATTAAGTAACAATACAGTGGAGACCTTAATTCTAAGTAATCAGCTTAATAATTATTATACAACAAATACTTTGATGTAATGTGTAGGAGTTTTAATATTTTTTTTAGTCCTGAATGGAAAACTAAATAAATATATGCTCATTAACAGTAAAATTTTAAATATTAGTTAATGCTGATATAAATTTTCTTTTTTATCTTCAACGGTCTACATTATCTAAGAGTTATCTAAACTTTAGCTAATACTGTACAAATTTCATTATATCAAAATAATATATTTTATATGTTTTATAATGATATAATAAAAAGGTTTAATATTCCTGAGAAGTTTAGATAATTCAAATAACTTGTGTTTTAGTCCAATGTCTAGACTAGATCACTATTTTAACTTAAAAGCTTTGGGTTTTTTAGTATTTTTCTGCTAACAGCAACTATCAGAATTTTCTTCAGAATAAACCTGAAAAATATGTGTGTGTTTTTTCTGAGGGGAATAGTAGGCAAATATTTCATGAGTTATTCCTAAGAGATGATTTATTCTGAACATGATTCATGGTTCACAATGAACAGAGATTTGAGAAAAAAGATGATGGTGTAATAGTTCATATCCATGGCATATAAAGGATTCTGCTTTCAACTGACTGTCATCTTGATATCTTTCTCAAGTTTTAGGATCATTTTTTTATTTGGGTATGTTTGGTAAAGAGAGTGAAATAATATGTATATGTATGAACCAGAGCAACTGGAGCTTAACTGAACTCTGGCATATGACAGGGACAAGAACAGCAGTGATGAACTGAAGCTGTTGTCAGCATACCTAGGAATATCATGATTATAAAAGCAGAGCTGCAAATAGTTGATAGGAGCAAACACTTCACTTATTTTTATAAAGCCCATAAATTTCATGCTTATTGGAACAAATATTCCGATATTAAATTTCTCCAAGCTATGTACAAAGCATATGCTACCTTTAAAGGTCATGATAAGTGTGCATTATCATCATTTAAATTTCTATCAATAAGCACTTTGTAACTGTTTTAAAGGAAGGCATTGAAGGGAAACCAAAACTTTTGTTGCTATCCGTGGTGCTGAAAGACCAACTTGCATCTCACCACCAAGAGGCATTAATGAAGATAATTGAAGATGTTATTAGGAAAACATATTTGTTATCAGAGGTTACTTATAGCTTTATTACTCAGAGTTACACTTCATTAATATCTATTTTTCATGGCTCTGATTTGCCATTAATTAGTTCCATGACCTTTTGTCATTGGAAGAAATGTCACTGGTAACAGGAAAGAACACATGTTAGTAATTATGACTTTTCATTATATTGGCTTATCTGTTTGCATTTTAATCTGTTTCTTTTTACTAGAGAGGAAGCATTGTGGTAAAAAATAAATAAAAAAAACCCCAAACGATTCTAAGTTATAAATCTGATAACCATATTCCCTACATTGAAAACATTTGAGTGAATGTTTTACTTTTTCATTCTGTAAAATTCTCTCATAAACTTCTATGATTGTAAAAGATTCTAAGATATGATGCCTAAAAGTACCAAAAGGAGTAATTTTTCAAAACATTTTTAACTTTTTTCAATTCCGAAAGATCTTAAATAATAGTTATCTCTATTAAACTCCTGCGTAGTGCAAGCACACATTTTCATTTTTAAGTGCCTTAAAGCCCACACAAAATCATATTTTATCTTCAAAAATATATATAAAATAAATATATACTTAAATATCATTTAAATCTTTCTAGCTGTGTATAATAAGAAAAGGTATAACAAATGACTGCAATGCTGAAAAATTGCCATGTACTGTATTTATCTACATATTTTATTATTTGACTTTCTCTTCTCTCATTTCAAATGCCCAAATATAAAACTGGAATATGATTAGCACTTATATTACCCTATTCAAGGGGAAGAAATTTCAATAGATTCTTGACAAAGATTTAAAAACTGATGTTGGAAAAATAATTATAAAATATATAAACATGATTTATTTTAAACCAATAATTCACTGCAAGGCTATCAAACATTCAGGGATTCATGTGTCAAGTAGTTGAGGATCTAGAAAAAATAACATGGGATTGCTTGCCCAATCAGACCGTTCATCCATTAACTCTGATATCCATTGCTTGACAGCTGACAAAGGTTTATGCTTCAGTAGAAGGACATAATTATAGGCACAAATACTTCAAATGTAAGTCATTATTATGATGTATCACTAGCAAGCATGTATTATTATTATTTTACTTTTTAATATTGGCAGGTTGGTTAATGATCTTATTTTCAGTAGTGAGTTTTTTCACAGGTTATGTAATACTTCCAAGCAATTTACTGGCACTGTAAAATCAAATGAAGAACTAAGAAAGAAAGAAATCAAATGAAGTACTCCAAGGATTCAAAATGTAATTTTAAAAATTTGTTATGCGTGTTCAGGCTCACACCATTATTTTTAACTATTGACCAGACTGCAATGTATTTAATTTTACTTTGATAAAAATTCATCCAGCGTTAAACCCATTTGGGAGAAAATAATACTTAAGGTCATTAAGAAATGTATTAGACAGGGATATATCAATGTACCTCTGAACCAGATGTTTAAAATATTTGTCACAAAACAATTAGATTTTAGCATGCAGGATACCAAGCAACCCATTTTTAAGGAGTTTCAGCACATTTTGAAAATGTTTTACATGGATATTGAAGTGTCATCATTGCCTCTAATTAAGTATTAGCAAACTAGAGTAAACTCATTCCATTTCATAATCGGCTTTTAGGGGGAAAATACCATGCTCAAAAATTTCTGCTCCATTTTTCTAAAAATTAAAACCCTACAGAAAAATGCCAGGTTGATCTCAGTATTAGGTGAACAAAGAATATTTTATTTGGTACACACTATGGATTGCTTCTCAATTTTATTTATTTGAAGAAAGCATACTTTTAATCTGCCACTACTTGGACTGGCTATGTAATTCTGAGGTAGTGTACAGTCACATGGCAAATCCTATTTCCCTAGTCTGTTCCCTACCTATAGAGAGTTTGGCATGTGTAAGCATATTTAGGTTTATAAATTTTATGTTAAAAAATATAGAAGAAATCACTTGGTCTTTTATGAAGCTTAGGCAATAAGTACATTCACAAAGGATTTTAAATTATTTTCCGGAAAAAGAATGGATTAGTAAATGAAATTTATTCTGGCTAGCTTCCATCCCTCAATGGAATGAGTAGAGGAAAAATACCCACATTTGATCCACTCCCCCCCCACCATACCCATGGTTCAGGCAGAATTTATTTTCAGCTTCAGTGATATTAAATGAACTCTCCAGTTGATTGATTTATGTAAACTTGGTGTGTTTCTGTAAGAGAATGTCAAATATTAATTGTGCAAATCTGAACACTCATTTGCAAACTAGGGACTGATTGATAAAAAAACCCCTATGAGTTCCATGAGTATCCCAAGTTCTATTTTTAAGGTTAATTGTATTGAGAGCCAATTTGCTCTAGTGGATTAAGGCATCAGGCTAGAAAGTGGAAGATTATGAGTTTAAGTCCCACCTTAGCTATGAAAGTCAGCTGGGTAACATTGGGCCAATTAGTCTATCTCAGGCCAACCCATCTCATAGGTTATTGTTGTGGGAAAAATAGGATAAAGAAGGTGTGTTGTGTATGTTAACAGCCTTGAGTTAGTTGTAATAATAATAAAGGAGGTTACAAACAAACAAATAAAACTGTTAAATGTTGTCCTGCTTTTTCTCTAGAAATTCAAAATGGCATAGCCTCTCCCTATTTTATTTCTATAATAACCAATTTTTGAAAAAAGTTGGGTTCAAAGATAGTAGCTGATTTAAGGCTCTAGGTGTACTCTATGAACTCCATGGATCTGGAAGTCCTTTATATTATTGCACTGAATACACTGAATATATTCCTTGAATGTGAACACGCCCTGCCTTTTCCTTGTCATCAATAGCATTTTTATATTATGAGAACATGTTTCTTCTTTCACATGCTAGAACTTGTTTCTCTGTTTGGGTTTTTTCATCACTTAGGAAATAACCTCAGCCAATTACTTTCTGAATGGCAAAAAGCTCCAAAGCTTTAGAGAGCCATACTATTCTTACATATTGCATTTCAGCAGATCATCGTGATGCATCCTGACTGATAGCATCTTGAATATGTGGAATTCAGGAACTATAGTTCTTCTGGGGCATTTGAAAATATTGTTTCCGCACTTCCACATAATTAGATGTATTTTTAGTCTAGTGACAGTGAATTAGAAGCAGAAGGAAATGGGAACTCCAGATATTTTAGTCACCAGAAGTTTGATCCATGTTTTCCATCTGAGACAAGCTTTGAAACAGGAAGATGCCTCTGATGAATCTAAGGATACTTAGAGGTAATTTTCTTGGCAACAAAATAATAATAAAAAAAACACATAAATCAAGATTGACTTTATGAAGATGCCCAAGAATAGACTCAACTATAGAGAAGCTTGCTGCATTTCTACTTTAAAAAATAACTAGATTATTTCCTCCAATGAAAAATGTGTTTTATGAATGAACAAAACTAACTCCAAACAGATTATTCATAATTGTAGCATCTTAAAAGGAGTGGGAGATGATCCTATAGGAACTACATTTCCTTTATATAATCTTTTTAGATAGCACTCTCAATTCCAATCTGCTCTAGCTTTTCTTATAATAGTAAGATATTTACCTTAGGATGTAATTTCTGTATAAAATGCATATTGGCATCAGTTCTCAATTTGCTGGAGTTATTGCTTAAGGATGGATATTAATCAGCTGAAAATTTAGTTTAATGGGGTAATTTGGGATTAATGAGCATAATGGCAAAATTTAGAGAGATCACAGATATGTAGTACTTATTATGCCCTTCTTCTTTTTACTCTGCATAAATTTATAGAAATGGAAGACAGAAATGGAAGATATTACACAATAATATTATACATCATAAATGTGTATTTTTCTCTTCTAATGAATAGAAAAATGCATATTCCAGTTCATCTCTGAAATTTGTTTTGTATTGAAATAGTTGTTTTAAGATATCAGATATTTTAAAAATAATTTGTAGATCATATACGTAAGTCAGCATTCATTTATCCAAATGAACAAATAACATAATTAGATCTCATACATATGTGTGAATAATATCTCACCCAAATATAAACAAACAGCCAGCCCTCTATAGCTACATTATTCCCCATCCATTTTTTAATATTCAATATAATATCCCTGATGAATTTTATTTTGCTATATGTTTAAAAGCTGAATATTGTTTTGTAGACTTTGTCAAGAGAGAAATTTAATTTTCAACTGGATTGTTATCATCCGTAAGTTCATGATCTCATAGGATTTTTGCAAATATTTTATTTTATTGGAGAAAGGAGCAGGAGTGTGTGATCACTGTATACACACACACACACACACACACACACACACACACACACACACAAACATATACAATGATCACTTAATCCAAAAGATACTCCTGCTCTCTCTATCTATATATACATACATATATACATACATACATACTATCAGGTCTGGAAGGAGGGTCATTTTAAGGGACCTAATGAGTTTCATCTGATGAGCCCCAGAGGCGATCCTTTTCTGCCTTATCAACTACATTATGGAATAACATCACCCTCAGGTAAGATGGGCTGCAACCCTACTGATTTTCCATAAAACCCTCAAAATTTGTTTTTTTTTCCAAGTAGGCATGGAGATCCCATGGATATCAGGAACCCAAGAAATGGCAACACTCATGAATTTTTAGTTTATATTTTTTGTTGTTAATCATGTTTAAAATTTTATTTTTAATTACTTTATTTTTTATTGTATATACCTAGAGTCACTTTCATGAGATGGATAGCTATATAAAGGTAAATAAATAAAATACAGATTTACATATTATCAGAATATAAGAGTTTTGATTTACTTCCTTTGATAGTCAGGTCCCTATTCTCATTTTTTCAGTGAAGGTGAGTCTTGTTGACCCGCAATATTAAAATTGGATATATAAGAAATGAGTTGCTTCTAGCAATCCATTTTAGCACTCAAATATAATTGTTCTGACCTTACTATTGCATTGTGGTAACCCAGAAAACCATAAAAAATAATGTATATAACATCTTCCACCAAAATGACACCCACACAACTGTATCAAAAATTGTCAATCTCCTACAACACAACCTATGAAAAGGATAAGATCCAACATGCTATTACAACCACATGATGTTACCATGGCACACAAATCATCTAAATCCTCCATGTCATCAAACCAAAAGACCCAGTAACCCAAGGGAGGGGGACAGGAGTCATCTACAACATAGAATGAAAGGACTGTTAACAGCCACTGTGTAGGAAAGACAGGAAGAAGACTAGCTGAGTGCATTTTTGAACACCAACTAAGAATCAGAAGACACAGTGAAAACTTAAACCAACAACACATAGACAAACTCAACCAAACTCAACTGTGGACAAACTGGGAAACATCCTCATTCTAGCTAAATCCAAAATTGCTAGGGAATTCCTAGGGCAATTCTATTTCAAACTTAATCTTGCAATCTTCAAAACTGCAACTATTTTGTCTACATTAAGTCTTTCTAATAACTGTAAATGAGAAAACCATTGACAACTACTCTATATCCTCTGTCATCCATTTATCTCTTGATTGTTAAATATTTAAAAACTTTAAATAAAGTTTTTTTTATTTTTTTGGTATGGCTAAGAAACTAATAATGTTTTGCAAAAGAGTATGCCAAAATGGCAACTGTTATCTTCAAAGTATTGCAACTGAACTGTCCCAGTGCAGGTGTAATAGAGGGAAAAACCACTATATCACGAATGACTCAGTCTTTAATTTTGATTTATATTTTTCATGCAATGGAAAGTATTAGCAGTTATATTCTGCAACTAAATGATTTCTATCAGAAAATGAGTAAAAATGCAATATTTTTTTGCAATGCATAATTTAATACCAGTGACAAATATGAAATGCCAGAGCTACACAGTAAGTCGCAGCTTTGGTGCCACTTTTAACTAACTATTCTAGTCAGTGCGATATAGCAAGATTATTTGTCCACTGTGGTTTGAGGAGACAATAAACTGTAATTTTATTCTCATTTCAGTTTTTCCTCTAAAAGGAAGAAGCAAATTTCTTGAGTTGAGAACAAAGTAATGATGTGACCTTAGGCACTTATCTGAAAAATGTGGCAATTTGATTATTATTTTGCATAATGCTGAATTTAGAAGTACTGGAAATGTTATATATAATAGTAGTATATAGCAGGAAATGGAGAAAATAATGGAATTTCTAGTTATTGATGGGTTTTTCTGTCTATAACAGCATTGTATTAGCATATGGTTTTAATTTGTCATACAGTAACCATATCTTTTGTTAAGAAGCATAAACACACACATATGCACACACACGCAGAGTGCAGGTGCATTTGCATGTATAAAAAAAGCTCTGTTTCTAAACAGATGCCTATGGTTTATGAATTTTAATACGTTGAAAATGTTAAAGTGGCAGTTCATTTTTCTCTTGATGTGGCATTTTGGGAAAATAATCTCTAATGGATATAGAATCGGACTTTAATTTACAAAGTATAGACTCAACATAACATGTAACTTCATTGAAATGAAGTACTTTGGATTCCTTGGTGCTATCTGAGCTTGTGGGGGGGGGGGTTTGCAGACATTTCATTATGCAACTAGGTAAGGTCACTGCTAGAAGGGAGTGGGATTTGCTCTCTGGTTATATATTTGCCCTGACAGTGTTAGTGGGAGTGGAATTGGTGGTTCCTTGATTGGGCTGTGGTTTATGGTTTGATTGTCTGTCTGAGTTAGTAGTACCTTGACTGAGGTATTGTTTACTGCTTGATGGCTGGTTAGTGTTAACTTTTGTGTCATTCTGCTTATCGATGTTGATCGCTGGTATGAAGGTATTTTGGTCTTTGAAGTATTTTTTTTGCAACCTTGTATATTATGTACTACATATTAAGAACAATACAAGCCAAGAAAGGGTTCAACTTATTTGATTTCCACTCCTTTTAACTAACAGCAACTTTTGCTTATCCACTGTGCATACGCATGTATCAGTCCCTAAATCTCATGAACTACAAAAGATGTGGGATTAGTATGGTATAGGACAGTGTCACAAAATGTATGTGATTCAGGGACAAAATGCAGAAATTAAGTGGAAGGGTCATAGGATAAATCATTCACAAATAAACACAATTTCTACCATGCAAATCTAGTTTGTAACGATGACAGAATTAATCAACTTTGTTTTTATCCATTTGAATATGCACTGGAACTATGGTTTGTTCATTTCTTTCCAGGGATGTACAATCTTTTAAAAATTATAACTATAAAGAGGCAAAATAGAACAGATCATAAGCAGTGGCTTTATTATGGAACATTTAGAGATGAAAAAAAAACTGAATTGTACCTAACATTTCCTTATGAAAGCCAAAATTATCCTATAACTATGCTCAGCTAGGGAAGAATCTGTCAAATTTCTCTGCTCATTAAGTTTTCACTTCTAAGATGTGGAAGTGGAAATGACTTCAGGCTGGAAATAGACTGCTAAGAAAGTCATGTTATAAGGGAAATACTTTCCCCAGAAGAGATACTGTAATACAAAACAGAATTACCTGAAGATTAGTTCCATTGTTGGCTGATGATTGTTCAAGTGTTTCAGTTATTATAAGCTTAAAAAAAGAGATCTAGTGACTCAGTTATAGGATATACAAAAGAGTCTCTTGTAATCAGGATAAGTCTTATTCATACATACAAATGATCTTATCATTGGAGTTAAGTAAAAGCCATTGAACTTCAGAAGACTGAAATGACAGAATGGTAAGTAGTTTAGGGCAGAAAAAAAGTCAAGAAATAGAGGAATCAATGAACACAAGAATGGTATGCATACATCATTTTAAGAGCATAATTGTACGATGGAAGGAAATTGTAGTCTCATACTGGTATTTATTGATGTATCCCTAATTTTGATTTATCTCCATAGTGCTGCAGTTACACCTTCCTCAGCTCTGTGGAGATATTTATTTGCTCTTTCAGAATACCTATGCAGTTATACCTTCCTCAGCTCTGTGGAGAAATTTTCATGATTTCTAGATAATGATAATGTTCAGTCACCTTATATAACTCTTCCCAAGTACTATGGTTTGTAAAAAAGTGAGTATTGATTTTATACATCTGTTCAATTATGTAAAACAATGTGCCATATTCACATAAGGAAATTGGTGTCTTTATGTTAGGGATTAAATATATACAGTTGGCAAGATGCAAATTAATTCATTGTGAGATGCATAGAACAATTAACTTTCATTTCCAAAGGTTTTTTTAAAAATCAAATTGATTGAGATTTAAGAACTTTAATTGCCTCACCCTTGTTTGATGTAATGCAATTTTTCGTTTGTCTCTATAGGCATAATTCTGCAAGGCAGGTATGTCTGTCTTGGAGTCTTTGAGAACTGCAAGTCAACCACTTTATGTTGATTGATTTTAGCTACAAACTTCATTAGTTCACAACTATAGTATAAAACAAGACTTATTATTCCAAATATAAATATCACTACTCCTTATAGATATCTATGTGTACACTGCAGATTTTCTTTTTCCTAATTATGCCCCATAACATTCATTTGTTTTAAATCAATCATAAATTCCCACTTACAATTTTCCCTAACTCTTTTCTTAGTTTAACATATTCTTCTCCAATTTGATATTCTCCAGATGAATTTTAGGAAAAATGCAGTTGGTGTAATCACTCCTCAGAAATAGATACAAGCAGATTTGTAAAGATCTTGACTATGAATTCTAGAAATATCCAAAAGTGGTTACCAAATCATTGTTTTTAATGTGATTGGAGGGGGGGTAGTCATTACTGAAGATACACAATATTAAAAAATGACAACTAATTTTCTGTTTGTCTTGACTTTGGCCTAAAATACACTATTCAAAGATCAGGTTTAGGTCTCAGTTCCTAAGACCTGGGTATTGTTGCCTCAAAGGAAATGATTCCCAATTTTATGATTGGAGACTGGCAAGAGGTCACAACTGGCTTTTCCCATGTATATATAATTGCTTTCTCTCCTTAAATCACCATAATGATTTTCTGTTCTTCAAGACCTCCTCTGCCCCACAGTTTCTCTATTGAATCTTTGTATATTTAAAAATATGTTCATGGAAGTTCTTTCTGTTTGAGAGACACACTAAGTTTTTGTGGCACTGACAGTCACACTTCAGACCTGTGCAAGTGACCAATCAATTGAGGAAGAGGATTTCAGGGACTTTTAAGCCAGGGCTTTTCAACCGGTGGTATGCGTACCACCTGTGGTACACTAGCATATGGCAGGTGGTATGCGGCCCTGCCCAGCCAAGTGTAGTGGGGGAGGGAACAAGCCAGCACAGCACAGGACTTACTGTGAGAGAATCCTCCCGAGCTGCAGAGTGGCTGGGGTGAGGCAAAGGCCCCAGGCTCACTTCTGACTCACCTGGAAGAGAAAGGAGGAGGAGGGGGATGGAGACAGGAGAGGCTATAAAAGGAGACAGGTTGGATAGGAGAGGGAGAGAAAAAAAAAGAAGCAGCTTTGGGAAGAGGTGAAGTCAGCTCTAACTGCACCAAAGGGAAAGAAGGTGGAGGATGGTGGGAGGAGAGGAGCTCAAGCAGGCTGGCCATGAGCCGATCTACAACTTCTGTGGCAGCACCTGTGCTGACAGCAACAAAGAGGCAAGAAACTCAGTGGGGGAGGGGTCACCCTCCATGAGGAATGAAGAAAGGCAGCAATGAAGAAAAACAGAATTGGCTGGAAGTGAGGCACGGAGGGAGGGAGGGAGATGGAGAGTGGAAGGATTCTTATAGGCTTTTGTGACTTTGAAGTTCTGGGATTTGTGCAATGTGGGCTTTGTGTTCTTAAGGAGTGTTTGGCAATTTCTATTTGGCTGATGGCTGATGTCTTATGTTAGCTTATATTGCTCTGTTATTGTTAGCTGTAAATTTTGCTGCAAGGGATTTTGAATATTTTTCTCCTGAATGGATTTTGCCTGTGGTATTCCTTTACTTATGAATGGAGCCATTTGGGGAGGCTGCCTTAGCCAGCAGCCAATACTTACTACTTTTTTTTTTCTCCCTTAAGTTCTGGCTGCCAGCTCCTTAACTTTCCTTTCTAGCCAGTAGCTAATTTTTAAAGGGGAATGCACCTTTTTAAGCTAGTTCCCTCAGCAGCTTGACTTTTCTGTCTCTGGAGGCTTTTCCTTATTTGATGAATATACGGAAGAGGGAAAATATGGGGGGGGCATTCAAATTCTTCCTTCAGAAGGAGATGGGAATGAGAAAGAGAGAGGCAGGGAAGGAGGGAGGGAGGGAGGGAGGGAAGGAAGTCCCGCCTTAGCACTTGGCCACCAGCAGCCCTGACATTGACTTTGCTTGTCAAAAGGTTGCAGAAGGGGATCACATGACCATCATAAAGGGGACAGCCAAGCATCCAAATATAAATCACATGACCCTGGGCATGCTCCAATGGTCATAAGTGTGAAAAATGGTCATAAGTCATTTCAGTGCAATTGCAACTTTGAACAGGTGTTTTGTTTTGTTTTGTTTTGGTCAGGTTTTTGACACCTTGCTAGGTGGTACTCAAATATTGCCATATCCTAAAAGTGGTACAATGGGAGAAAAGGTTGGAAAGCCCTGTTTTAAGCAATATAATGAATGCCTGAAACTTTGGCAAGATAACTCTTTTGCAAGTCGAATCTCCTACTGCCCCATACCCACTCCAGCAAAAAAAGGCCTAATTCATTCATAGGCAGACTGAGTTATGCTTTTTGCTCCCCTTCTTTAAAAGAAAATGTTCAATATCATCTGCAGAGGTTTTTTTTAAAGGAACTAGGAGCCAAATTGTTATCTTAATCTAGATAAAAAGCCATGGCAAAATGGTATGACTTTGTACATAGGATTTTAAATGTTCAAAATAATATCCCCATGAACTTGCCTTAAATTTCTAATCCTGCCTGTTATGAGAACTTAAATTAAGGCTCCTATATCTGCATTTCTTAAACAAATACTGGTATGTTCGATGGAAGAATTGGGGTGGGAGTGGGACAAAGGCTTCCTGATTTATACATGAGTTCCACCATGGGTATATTTCTTTCTGTTAAGTCAAATAATCTCCCTCCTCACATACACACATATGTAAAATCATTTAGGAAAAAGTCATAATCAAAGGTATTCCTAGCCTGTAAATAGAAGGTGTAGTCTGAATTTACATTATTATTGAGAAATATTGTAGTCAATCCAATGATACCTAAAAGAGCCTTGGTGGAGCAGTGGGCTAATGCCTCCTTAAGTAACACCAGCTGCCTGCAATTAGTGCAGGTTCGCATCCCACCAGGCTCAAGGTTGACTCAGCCTTCCATCCTTCCGAGGTAGGTAAAATGAGGACCCAGATTGTTGGGGGCAATTAAGCTGACTTTGTAATAATGCCGCTTGGGGGTGTGTGAAAGCCCTAATAAGCAGGCATATACATAGAATGAAGGCTACTGCTAAGCTTGTAAGCCGCCCTGAGTCTTCGGAGAAGGGCGGGATATAAATGGAATTAAAATAAATAAATAAAAAGAAAAGAAAAGAAAAGAAAAATTGAAAAATGAAGCAAACTTGCAAATTAGAAATAATAAAAAGTGCTGTAGCACTATAAAGCAATGTTGATATTGTTTTGAATGTTACAGAAGTGCAGCATGGAAACCCAGTTGTGTTGACTGCTATAGACAACAAATGTGGAAAAGGTTATTTCTTAAGAATTAGTTGTTCATTTACCCAGTTGTACTAGAGTAATGGACTGTGAAATTGTGTTATTCTACCAAAAATTTCTATAAAGTTTAACGTTCCATGACATTGTCTCTATTGTAGCTAGTTAAAAATAATATAAGAAAGTCCTTAGCATACAAAATGAACATAAACTACAGTGAAAACAATGCTGTTCCCAGATATGCATATGTCTGTGTATGTTGGATAGCATAACATTTCCCATTACTTTGGAAGAATCTATAAAACACTGATATCAGTATCTGAGAAAGCGGAAAGATACATTAGTCTTGCTGCATTTTACTGTTATTCACACTGGGATAATGAGATTATTGGGATTTTTTTTTCTAATGAGAGGAAGACAGAATACCTTGGTCTTTAAAAGATTTAGTCACAAAGGAAAGCCATTAGTCTCTACTTGATTGCTGTCAAATAGTAGAAAATTGGAATATTATCCTGATATTTGTCATGATGGACCATATTTTGTCTCCTTGTTCAGTTTCAAATGAGACTGAAGAAATATTGGTTTGAGGCACATGATTTTTGCTGTAAAGAAAACAGATATGCACCCAGGATTTGCTGAGAGAGATTAGTGAGAGATAATTGGAAAACTGCCAAGCTCCTGCCATTTTTATAAAAGTCAAGCAGGAAAGGAGAACAGGATGGGGTGAGAAGAGAAATGTTGTTTGGCCATTTACTTGACAAGGAGGCATCACTGCTGTTGTCTAATTAGATTCCATTTAAATTCAGAGTGTTACACAGTTTGAAGGTAAACTATTGTGTTTTTAAACAATGTTATTAAGGGGAAACATATGTTCACCTTCACATTATTGCAGCATTGCAGCTATGATTTCTTAAATAATGGGACATTATTTGGTTCATACCAAACATCTATTTTTCTTTTAAAATATTCAGAGCTAGTGCTGCATGAATTAAAGGTTTTCATTCTCCTATGCTTCCAGATGTCACTTTATCCTTTGGGACCAGTTAGTACCATGGGGCAAATATAATGCAAACTGGCATAGTTTGCAACCTAATAGTGTTACAATATTTGTTCTTCTAAATATTGTTTCCTTCAGGGCTGTTTTTGTTTTTTTCATTTTTTTTGCTCAACCGTGATGTTCATGTCTAAGCAACAATAACTTAAATAGCAAAATCTATACTTAAACCAGCTGGAAGCATTATTTATTCTAAAATGAGCAACAAGGGAAGTGTTTCATAATTTCCCTAGAAAACAAATAGAGAATACTTTATGAATGAAGATTTTTGAGACCACACAGTATGATCAACCAGGTGAGGATTCATCAGATGTTGAAACTATGTCATATTGGATGGAGTTGATAGGAATTATAGTACAATAACATGTTTTTGGGGCCTAATGTAGAGAATGATGATTCAAAATAAATGATGCACATTTTGTTTCAGGTTTATGGAACAATTAAAATATTAAGTGTTTGGGAGAGTAGGACAAAAAAGTAAGGTTTAATCACTTAGATTTCAGTGTAACATAAGTTGAATCCCATTTTGATTACCTTACTATACTCAAATTGTCAATTTCTGATTTATATGGCAGAATTTCAAACAAATATGTACATTGCTTAATCATTTGGAAAGATTTGCCCTGAAGAAACTCATTGTAAGAATAGTCTTGTCTTGCACCTGAGGTTAGATTACTGCTTCCCCCCCCACTGCCATTAGCTTTCAATTTGATGGGGAAAAAATGCCTTCCATCAGCCCCTACAAAGTAGGGAATTGCAGTGAAATTCTTGGAGATGGGGTATGGTGTTCATATGTTCATCTTAAATGGCCAAAGAGTATGTATGTGTCCTGCCTTCCATTATAAAATCACTTTTTCCCTGGCTTGCAAACTCCTTGGTTCTTTATGTTTAATTAAATCCCAGTGGAAGTTACTGGGGGGGGACTTCTATAGGACTTTCCCAGTTCAGGAAATAAGAGCAGTTAGAGAGGCTGCTTTTTTTAACCAAAAAGAAAAAAAAAGTTTTTAAAAAATCTCTTCTCTCAAATAGTTCATTTTTACCATCTTGCAATAGACAAAAACAAAAAGCTGAAGAAAGTCTAAAGACATTCTGAAACATCCTGAAATGAACAAAATACAAGCCAAAATACAGTCAGGAAGAAAACTTTTTGAAATGGAGAAGTAATTTCAGCATAATGTTAGTTTACTTATCTTTAAAGATGAATATGATACACAGAGACTATCATACAATTCAATTGGGATGATATGGATCCAGAATGCAAATATGTAACAGTAAACTTAGTTTGAAGGCATTTGTTGATTAATTCAGTGCTGGGAAGACATTCATATAAAAGCTTCTGCAACTGTTACAAAAGACTACACTGCATACATTTTCCAAATATGGAGCTCAGTTATATCTATATCTATGGTTCAGCTCATTTCCTAATGTTACTCATCTCTTCTTACAGTTCTGTTCTTCCTAATGTTCAAACTGTATTTATGCCTTTCAAAATGCATTATTTGTTGTCTTTTTCTCTATCCAGTGAGAATATTTTTTCCCCAAAGATTTCATCAACTTTGATTGAATATCAATGATATTTGAATGTTAAGTGTGAAGTAAATAATTCATATTGGGACTGACATCCTCTTGAATCTGTATGTATAAAAGTATTGCTCTCTAACATCCTTAATATCTATAGAAAATATACTTTTCTAGAAATCTTTTCCCTAAAGAGGAAGAGAGAAATGTCAATTATTCTTGGTCTGATGTATTATATTCCCTGCCCAACCCAATTTGAATTTCAAACACTGTACATATAAGTTTCAATTTCTCCTTTTATAAGCACGTTCCCCATCTTCATGAGTCAGGATAAAAGCAGAGATGTACAAATTGGTCCATTATAAGCATCCAAGATTACGGTTGTTCCAATCTTAAATTTGATTCATCCAGTTTCTTATTATGGAGAGATTTCTTTCTAAAATATATTCTAGAATACTTTGTAGATGAGAATATATCCACCATATGGATATATAGTATTGATGCCAATGCCATTTTTAACTGACTTCATAAATATAGATGCAGTGCACAGAAGCATTTGGGTGCAGCTTTTTATTCATTTATATGGGAATAAAATCTTGCAATGAAAAGTCATAAGCTCATTTATGTAACGAAAGCTACTTCCAAGGAGACACATATTTGTCATTGAATTCTTGAGATCTCCCTCTTGGTGCCTGGAAAGGGTGACCTATCCCAGAAACCTTCTGACATCAGCAGCAAAGAAAATGTCTACTGCTGTCACTATGGAAACCTTGAAGAAAAATGAGACATTTCTCACTTGAGCTGAAAAAACATTACAAAAAGTTATTTGATTCTTCATTTCTTGCTTCTCTCACCTCTGATGATGCCTGAAAAAGCATATCAGCAAAATTAAAGTTAAAATAATGCAAACTACTAAAGAAAGAAATAGTCAGCTCAGAATATATTTTAGGGAAAAAATAATCTTTGTGTGATATCAAAAGTTAATAAAACACAGCAACATCAGCTAAGTTTCTGGACATGCCACGGTAACAGTACCACTCTGAAGAGCACATAAAATCAATTACTATTTAATGTTGCAATTTGGAAACTAATAGAATTAATATTAGGGTAGGGGTGGGCAACCATTCAGAAGCCATACTTTGAACATTTATAAATGATAGTAACTAGGATCTAACATGAAATTGGCTGCATTGTGAGCTCACTGGAATTAGCAAGGCTAAGAAAATGTTAAAAAGTTAAAGTGAATACATATATGTGTGGAGTTTCCTAATTATATCAGTCAAATTCCATAACATTCCCTAAGTCATATTGCATGTTATTTTACTTATTGTTAGTTACTTATTGTTTTCACTTTTTTAATGTGAATTAGATAAAGACAGAGACAGAGGTCATCATGCAAATATCAATATCAAATATTGATCCTAATAGAAAGTTCAACTTACATTTTGTTGCACCAGCATCATTATTTGCCCTCTTTGTATCCAATTCATATGGACAAGCTATAATAATAATAATAATAATAATAATAATAATAATAATAATAATAATAATAATAATAATAATAACAACAACAACAAGAACAACAACAACAATAACAACAACAAAACAACAGCAACAACAACAACAACAACAACAACAACAACAACAACAACAACAACAACAATAATAATAATAATAATAATAATAATAATAATAATAATAATAATAATAATAATAATAATAAAATGGATTTGGAAGAATATCTGAAGAACAATGATGAAGATGCACTGAAATTAGTATACTGTATCAGGAAGATTTACTGACTACTGGAGAGACCAAACTGGCCTACAAGAAAGACAAAATCAAGAACAGAACGGAGGCATGGAAAGACAAAGCACTACATGGTCAGTACATTAAAAAAAAAAGCTGGGAAAGCAGATAATAACAAGACCTGGCAATGGCTAAGAGCAGGAAAATTGAAGGAAGAGACCAAGGGACCAATTCTGGCTGCAGAAGACCAAGCCTTAAGGACAAATGCATACAAAATCAAAATTGAGGAGACAGCAACAGACAGCAAGTGCTGCCTATGCAAAGAAGCTGAAGAAACAGTGGACCACCTGGTAAGCTGCTGCATGAAGATCACACAGACTGACTACAAGAAGCGGCATGACAAAGTAGCAACAATGGTGCATTGGAAGATCTGCAAGAAATATAATTTGCCTGTAAGCAAGAACTGGTGGGATCATAAAATAGAGCAACTCATAAAAATGATAAAGTTAAACTGCTCTGGGACTTCAGAATTCAAACAGACAAGCACCTGCAACATAACACCCCAGACTTAACAAATGTCGATAAGAAAGACAAAAAAGTCTGGATAGTGGATGTGGCAGTGCTTGGAGACAGCAGAAGAGACGAGAAAGAACTGGAGAAGATAACAAAATACAAAAACCTAGAAATAGAAATAGAAAGACTGTGGCAAAGGCAAGCAAGGGTAATACAAATAGTAATAGGTGCCTTGGGTGCAATCCCAAAACAACTGGAGCACCATTTGAACACCATTGGCATTGACAAATTTGCTATTAGTCAATTACAAAAGGCGGCCTTACTAGGAACTGTTTCCATCCTGCGATGATATCTATAATACCATCAAACATCCACATCTGCCTATCCCAGGTCCTTTGTAAGGACTCGATAGGTAGACAAAAATGCCAAATCCAGTCTGAACATCTGGCTGACTGTGCAGTGATGATGACGATGTTGTTATTATTATTATTATTGATGATGATGATGATGATGTTAGGTCTATGCTAACTTGAGCTTAGGCTGGACAAGTTCCTGGTGTGAATCATTTTAGATTAGCTATTTCTGCTGGAGTCCATCTGCTTTCAAAGTAGGAGATGTTAACCTCTGACTTAAGAATATTCTTGAGCTCTCCAGTTCCTCAGGGTAAGAACAGAAAAATGTATATTCTATTTTTTTGATCTGACTGACTTTTTAAAATTGTACACTTTCTTTTTAAAATTGCTTTTGCCAATCTTTCTGCCTGTCAGTAACTCTTTGCATAGAATGTTGGAGGACGGAACATAAAATGTACTGAAGTTGGCTTGGGTACAACTGCAAAGCTGACTTTCCTTCTGTTGCAGCTTTTTCCTCTGTACCAATTCAAGGCTCAGGTTTGGGAGACTATAGGAAGGGGAACTTTGATGGCTTCCAAGAGTGATCTTGGAACACACTGCCCCAGTTGAAAAATTCTTTCCAAAGCTACAGTATGAGTTAACAGTATTCAAAGCTCTGTTGTTTTAAGTGTCCCTTACTGTACTGGAACAAAACTCAATCTTTTGATGATTCTTGCTTCCTTTTCACCTGATATTGCAAGAGTTGTGAGGCAGCAGTCCATGAAGATGCCCTCAGTGTTCCATAAGAATTGATTAAATTGTCATTCCATCTTAAAATTGTAATTTTTCTGCCTATTTTTAATTTATATTCAATACTGTTTAATTTCTTCATTACAAAATATTCTCTCCCCCTTTTCTTAATTTTAGTCCTCTGTTTCTCCCCTTGGTTATTATGATAACCTTTTGCTGACAAGCTGTTTGGTGTTAACTGCATCTCTACTATTATATCTATGACAATAAGAAATAAACTTTTTTTTTTAAAAAAAGCAGAATCCGACTTACATGATTCTATGATTCCCTCTAATTTTCTAACAGCAAAAACTCATTATTACAATTTAGCAAGGACAATCAAAATCAAAATTTTGATTACTGTGGGCCACTTTTAGGTAACAGGCACCTCTATAGTAGGTGTATGTCCTCTAGTAACAACAGATTGTAGTGGATCGATTCCATTTAAATTTATGTCCTCGATTCTGCAGGTAATTCTCTTGTGAACTATGAGATGTACAATAATTTGAACATTCAAATTATGAAGGAGGAAAAACTATGTGCCCAAAGAGACATACGTACATTCAGTGCACACAATAAAATAGCTCAGTGTGGGAAAACATGTGGAACCCACTTGGGGATTAAATGATTTTTTCCCCAGGAGCTATCAATTACCTGCCTTAACTAGGGAGCGCAGATTATAAAGAGGGATATAATTACTGGCAAATGCTGTGAGATATATAAAGACAAATAGGAGAGAGGGATGAATAGGAGCTCATGCATTTCACTAAGAACTATATATTTGGATGTAGTAATTTACTAACTGGGGTCTCTCAAAGTGATTATCAATGATATATAGCATATGCAGAACTGGGAACGAGATTGCTTGCTGTGCTGAAAAAAAAAGGGGTTATTGATTTACAAAAAAAAAATCAGCAGGCTTTAAAATTGGAATAAATGTACCGAGCTTTTCATAGATATCTCACTGAAACACTGTCCATAACCCCATTCTTTGCAATACTTATAATTTCTGGCAAAGCACCTTCTGGGGAAGAAAAAGAAAACAAAAAGACAATTGGGTTCCATAAGCTTTCATACAGCAGCTGGCTTTCTTTGCTCACTGCCTATTTTCTATATGGCAGATTGACTTAGAAGTGATATTGACAGTGAGAACAATGCTCCATCACTGAAGGTTTTAAGAAGAGATTGAACAGTAAGTTGTCTGGAATGATATAGGGTTTCTTGCTTATGTAGAGAGTTGACTAGATGGCTTCAAAGGTCCCTTCCAACTCTGTTATATTGTTACTAATATAGTATTTATTTAGTTTCTGTTCTGGAGCAATGCAGGTTGTTTTTTCCCCAATTCTTTCCAAAAAGTAGTAATCTACCAAACTATCAATATATTTCTAAATGTGGTGTCTACAACAGGGCTTTTCAACCTTTTCACCCATTGTACAACTTTTAGGATATGGCAACATCCGAGTACCACCAGTCGCCTAGCAAGGTGTCAAAAATTTGATGACCAAAAAAAAAAAAGGAAAAAAGTGATGAAGTACAAGTAGTCCTTGACTTACAACAATTTGCTTAGTGACTGTTTGAAGTTACAATGGCACTGAAAAAAGTGCCCCCCCCCAGCCACAGCCGATCAAGACACCTGCCTGCCTGCCTGGTGGTGTTCTTCCTCCTGTCCGAGGTTTTCATTGTTGTGAGCATTTCTGTTGAGGATTAGCAGTGGGGGTGTGGTGTGGGGGTGCTTGGTTTTTATTCCCCCCCCTCTGCTGGGTGGTTGCAGCAGGTTTTGGTCACTTCACGTGATCCTGGGACACTGTGACCATCATAAATATTAAACAGTTGCCAAGCATCTGAATGTAAATCACAAGACCTTGGAGATGCTGCAACATTCCAGCTGATCAGTGCTTCTTCTGGGCTCAGCAGAAGCGCCAGGATTAGCGCCGAGCTCCAGCTGGAGCCTGGCACTGATCCTGGTGCTTCCTCTGAGCCCTGACAGCCCTGCAGCTCCAGCTGTCTCTCGCTCAGGCTTGTGCAGTGCTGCCACCAGTTCAGCTCATTCTCCTCCCCCACTACCACTTTTCTAGGACGGTTGCGTACCAACTGCCAGGTGCCAATGTACCACAGGTGGTACCTGTACCACTGGTTGAAAAGCCCTGGCCTATAAGAGGATTTGAAATTGTCACATATACATTCTTAATATCTGGCACATGCAGGATTATAATCCTATCATTCATTGCCTTTGCTAGTTAAGGGTTTATGCATGTTGGTTCTCTCTTCCATTGCTGTGCCAAAGATCAAAAATATTGAAAAGATACAATTGTTGGGAATAGATAGTTATTTTAGTTTCTGTTCCCCTTCCAAGTCTTCCTGGCAAGTCTAATAAAGAGGACTTGTAAGTATGTTGACATTACATCCAGATGCTGTTTAGCACTTGCTAGTTCTGACCTTTTGGATGGATTCCCAATTGACTTTGGTTTGTGTATATCTGACATGGTTGAATTTAATTGGCCTGAATTTACTGCTGCTGTTGGTTCAGTACAACAATGATACTGAATCTTAGAAGCTAGATTTCATCTAGGCTTTGTGGAACAAATCTCAATTTTGGCTGGAGCAACGATAGAAAGCTTATCAAAGTGTGATTTTCTTGAATCTGGAAACAGGAAGCTATGAAAGCTAATGTGGAATTTGAAGTGGAGAAGTAACTTCAGATGAAGATCTGTCTTTAACTATATATGTCCAGTAGAAATTGCAATTATGTCCAGAAGTGCATAATGTCACTTGTCCCTTTATCTCTCTCCCCTGAAGACACCCATATATCCAAATTCAGGATATTCAAAATATGTAGCTGCTTTAGTTTAAAGTAACCTATAAAGTGATGGAACTTAATTTAGAATTAAAGCAAGTATAAACACAATCAGCTGTATAAATTGTAAAATAGAAATAAAAATCATTGAAGCATTGAACAATCTTTCTTTAAGCACAAAATGGACCGAATGACTTTATTACAAATAGGGCAGCAATAGAATCTGATCATTCTAGATATTCACCAAATCTATTTAACAGCTGGATTTGTGAATCAATTAAATCCAATATAAGTTGTTTTTGAAATTGTTTTAATCCTCTTGAGCTCTCTGAACTATATGAATATATTTCAGATTTTATATAATTTTGATTAATATGTTAATACACACTTTTTCATATTATTTCCTAATAAGTGCTTAGCCCTTTTATTGATCAATTATCTGCCATGAAGTCATTGTTACTCTTAGAGAACACAGATTTTCACCACAATGATTGGTTCCCAATCTTGGCTATCCATGGTATTGTTAGGGGTCTTCTATAATAGGGCTTTTCAACCTTTTTACCCATTGTACCACTTTTAGGATATGGCAACATCCGAGTACCACCAGTCGCCTAGCAAGGTGTCAAAAATTTGATGAAGTACACGTAGTCCTTGACTTACAACAATTTGCTTAGTGACTGTTCAAAGTTACAATGGCACTAAAAAAAGTGCCCCTCCAGCCACAGCCGAGCAAGACACCTGCCTGCCCGCCCGGTGGCGCTCTTCCTCCTATCCAAGGTTTTCATTGTTGTGAGCATTTCTGTTGAGGATTGGCAGTGGGGTTGGGGTGGGGGGGGTGTTTGGTTTTTATTCCTTCCTCTGCTGGGTGGTTAAAGCAGGTTTTGGTCACTTCACATGACCCTGGGACACTGTGACTGTCATAAATATTAAACAGTTGCCAAGCATCTGAATGTAAATCACAAGACCCTGGTGATGCTGCAACATTCCAGCTGATCAGTGCTTCTTCTGGGCTCAGCAGAAGCACCAGGATCAGCGCCGAGCTCCAGCTGGAGCCTGACACTGATCCTGGTGCTTCCTCTGAGCCCTGACAGCCCTGCAGTTCCAGCCGTCTCTTGCTGAGGCTTGTGTGGTGCTGCCACCAGTTCAGCTCATTCCCCTCCCCCACTACCACTTTTCTAGGACAGTCATGTACCACCTGCCAGGTGCAAATGTACCACAGGTGGTACCTGTACCAGTGGTTGAAAAGCCCTGTTCTATAACCCCAAACTTCAAAAGCATTAATAGACTTTCTATTCTGCTTTGAAGTCCAACTTTCACTTCCCAGGGATTATCACAGGAAAAAACCATTGCATGCATAATTCCAATCTTTGTATAGACACATCCTGGCATTTGAGCATCTTTTCCAAGACCTTCATGGCTAGTATACCAAGTGGTAGTGTGGATATATATATATATATTTACTGCTGGTTCCTTTACTGTTGACAGGGTGAAAATATCTACCAGTTCAAAATTTTCATTATTTGTGTGTATAGTTTATTTGCAATTTTGGCTATCAGAACAGTGTTATCAGCATAACACAGGATATTGATGTTTCTCCTTCCAATTTTAAAACTGTGCTCATCTTTTTCTAGTCCAGTTTCCTTCAATATATATTCCTCAAATTTCTTAGGACCTAGATGATCTTAAGCATTATTTTGCTAACATGTGAAATAAACAATATTATAATATAATTTGAACATTATGTTACATCTCCTTTTTTGGTATTGGTTTTAAACTGATCTCTTCCAATCTGTTGGCCACTGTACTGCAAAGTTTGATAAGAACCATGATTGAGTTTTCTTCAGTGATTTGCTATTTTCTTATAGATATTCCTTTAATTCCTGAACCCTCTGACTTTATAATAACCAAATGTTGATTTAACTTCAGTGTATTTGTTTGTTTGTTCATTCAGTTTAAATGGTCACTAATCTTCAATGCATTATTCTGGACAACTAGTTATATAACAAATAAGATAAAAACAATATAACCAAATCATAAATAACATATACAACAACCAAGGAAAAAAAAACAACCAACAACAATTAATATAGTCATAGTACACACTCTACCAAACCAGTCTTCAAGGCCTTGCAAAAGGCCAGTAAGGGCAAGTCTGATCTCCAGGGGAATGGTAGTCCAGAGGACAGGCACCACAATAATTTTTTTCCCCCTTGGGCCCCACCAAAATCTGCCTGTCTAGACAAATCTAATAGGGCACGTAAATCAACTGGGGAGAGAAAATCATGTAGGTAACCTGGTCTCAAGTCACAAAAGCTTACCAACAACTTTGATTGTACCTGGAACTTCCTGGCAACCAGTGCAGCTTGTGGAGCAGAGGTGTCACATGAACCAAATGATAGGAACCCATATCTGCCTATGTCACTGTATTTTGCATCAACTAGAACGTCCAAATAATTTTCACTCATATTGGTTATCATTGCCTCATCTTCAAAGCCATTCCTACATACCTTTATACCCATCTACAACTAAGATTGGAAGGTCCCCAGAATTAGGGATCATAAAACCCAGAACTGCTGAAACTGGCCCAGAGGAAAACAGAGAACTAGTACAATATGATATTGCTGTAATGCTGTAAGGGAAGATCAGGCAATGAGACACAACCAAGGAAACAACCAGAAAGAACTGGAATGTGAGCAGGGCAAGAGACCACCCTTAATTTTTGAACTGTAAAGGAGAAAAGGAGAAAGAAAATTGAAGTTAGAATTACATTAAGATTTCAGACAAGACTGATGTTAAAATTACCTGGTAGACCAGACAGAAAACATGACCACATGAGTTAATTCTACTTTATTGTACAGTTACATTAACATAATCTTGCAAGTATAGGAAACAAAAATCCAAAATTTGGAGGGATGGGCACTCTCCAGAACATTTTCTATATTTGAGGAATATAGCATATACAAAGCACACATATACTACAGAACAAACAAAGCAATGGGCTAAAACCATCCAATTTTCTAAGAATGTTTCTAAGGCCTATATTGGGAAATAAAAGGTTTGTGCTGCTACTAGGCTAACTTCCCATTTATTTTAAATAACTTTATTTTAAAAAATAGCAAGATGCTTTTGGGGATACACAGAAACATATCAATTAGGTGCATTGTTTCTTTAAGAACCATTTGTGAACCCTAAATAGAATACTTCAGAAGTTTTTTGACTACAATTCCTATCATCCATAACAACTGTCATGCTTGGTTAAACTGGTAGGGATGAGAATTAAACAGCGTCAGGAAAACCACTAGTTTATTGTATGTAATATGTTCAGTTATCTGATATGTTCTTCAGATTTCTTATCATTCTAGATATGCAGACTTGTTTCCTCCATTTTTAGAAAAAGTAAATGAAACAGTAAATTTTGCCTACCATTTTATTATCATGTTTCCTGTAGCGACCAATCAAAGCATATTAGAAACTCAGCAAGAAAAAAAATATTTCTACTTCTAATTCTAACTCTGGATGTTATCATCTGTAGTCTAATCTCCCACAGGTTTGCCTAAACCAGGCATGTCAAATTGCTGGCCCGCGGGACGGATGTGTCATGCCGAAACCACACCCACCCCATTGCTGGTAATGGGGAAAAAGTTGCAATATGTCACACGATGTCACATCATGTTGCGGGTTTGACATGCCTGGTCTAAACTCTTTAAAAAGCCTTCTACACTTGTATCCATTACTATATTTTGTGATGGCATGCCTGTTAACACTAGCTTTTACTTATGAAATCCCATATAGTTTGGTGCTGAATTACATGAGGGGATGTTTTCTCCCAGCAGATTCTGACCATTCTCCATCATCTGGAGAGCGTTTGACTAAGGCCCTGATTAATAATAATAATAATAATAATAATAATAATAATAATAATAATAATAATAATAATAATAATAATAATAATAATAATAATAATAATAATAATAATTTTATTTGTATACCACCCTTCTCCCGAAGGACTCAGGGCGGTGAACAGGGCAGTAAATACTAATACAAGGATACAAAAGTTAAGAAAAGATTAAACAAAGTGCCCAATACCTTAAAACAATAAGTTAAAATACGTTAAAAACAATAATAAAACCCAAAACCCATCAGGCCAGGCCGGCTTGTTCAAACAGGTAGGTCTTAAGATCCTGTCGGAAGGAGCGAAGGTCGGGCACCGTCCGGAGCTCAACCGGTAAACAGTTCCACAAATCCGGTGCACCCACAGAGAAGGACCTCCCCCTGGGGGCCACCAGACAACATTCTGTGATCGGTGGCACCCTGAAGAGGCCCTCTCTGTGGGAGCGCACTGGGCGGAGGGAAGTTGATGCCGGCCGCAGGTGCTCCCTAAGGTACTCCGGACCCATGCCATGTCGGGCTTTAAAGGTCATTACCAGCACCTTGAATCTCACCTGGAAGACAACTGGAAGCCAATGCAGCTCACGGAGCAAAGGTGTAACATGGGAGTATCGGGAGACTCCCAACACGACTCTCGCGGCTGCATTCTGCACCAGTTGGAGCCTCCGAGTGGTCCTCAAGGGCAGCCCCATGTAGAGAGCGTTGCAGTAGTCTAATCGAGAGGTCACGAGTGCATGAGTGACCATACACAAGGCATCCCAGTCTAGATAGGGCCGCAACTGGCACACCAAGCGAACCTGGGCGAAGGCCCCCCTAGTCACAGTTAATATATGATCTTCTAGAGAAAGCTGTGAATCTAGGAGGACTCCCAAGTTGCGAGCCCTATCTACGGGGGGTGATAACTCACCCCCCATAGAAAGAGATGGAATATTCTGAATTTCCCGAGATGCCGGTACGCACAGCCAGATGGGCATGGACCAGAAGATAGGCTTCTATATATTCACCCTTGTCATAGAATATACTGCCCTGGAAAGATATTTGACCACCTTGCATTTGACATTTTAATAAAACTTTGTGTAGGGAGTTCAATTATTTTGAGGCTGGATTGTTATGTTGATGATTTTACAATGTACATCATCCAAAGTCATTTTGCAAAGGCAATACAAAAACTTTGTTAAATAAATATTTAACTGTTGTTGGTTACTGCCAATAGCTTTTTAAAGTTAGAAGGATATATCACTGATCCCAACTCCCTACTCCTTGCAGAGATAAAAAATTAAAGTAAATTCTACTGAGGATTAAATAAAAGGGACCTGTACCTCAGTCAATTGTCAAATTCCTCCTCAGCTAAGAGGTCCTTTATGTAATTCAACCTGAATCTCCTTCCAGTAATTTAAAAAGAAAATCTATGTTCTTATCTAAACTGTACTCTGGAACAGTTTGTGGCCCTTTTCAGTGTATTACTTCTTCAATTACCTGAAGAGCACTATCATATGTCTTAGTCTTGTCTATTGATATATCCTAAAGTTGTGTTTTTTTTTGTAGCAACATATTTTTCTCTTATATTCATGCTTGATAAACTACAATTCTAAGTTTCTTTACACACAACTTGCCACTAAGCCAGATACAACCATACTATACCTATATATTTGAGTTCCACAATCATCTCAGTCTGGAACAACACTATGGATGGAAATGGCAGTACTGTAGCAGTACTGTGCTCATATGAATTACTTTCTTTGGATTTCAGTTTTAAAATTCAGAACATTATTTGGATTTATTTACTCATTACATTCATGCATTATTAACCTGCATAGCTAATGTACTTGCATATACAAATTATTTCTCTCTTAAGTCTATAAAAATATGTGTAGCAATAAAAAGCCAAGTTATAGGTTAGGAACATGTCCAGGTATCTGAAATTCAAGTCCATTCTTCTACTGATGAAATTGCATTGCAGTAATATCTTGCCCATTTGGCATTCAACTATCGTTTACAAAATATTTTCATATTTTGGAGCCATATCTTCAAAAGGCAATATTTATGATAAAATCATGACCTCCAGGATGTAATCCATTTTAAATTTCATCTGATGTTCCCCAATCTTTCAATCTAATTAGATTCACATCAGCATATTATTACAGAATGCAATCATTCCTTTTCTCTAATAGCATTCATGTATAATTTTATTTCTTGTTCTTCAACTCCTACTCCTGTAGTGTAATTAGTGTCTTTGGCACCTTACGATGCTCTGAATGAGTTGCAGCTGCTAATTGCTAATTGAAAAATTAGAAACTCAGTTCAAAGAAGGATCTAATTAAAATAAAATTAGATAAAATCCCTCTGAACTGGCATCTCCCTTTTTGTTCTTTTTCCCCTTGTTTCATGATCACAAAGCCATTAGACATGACATCTAATTGTTAAGTCTAAATTCATTTTTCTTCTTACAATAACCTTTTTTTGTTCAAAGTTATTTGTGCTCATCAATTTGTACTCATCAAGAAGTTTCTGAAATCTTTTTGCTAATCAATTTCATCTCAATATATATATATATATGTGTGTGTGTGTGTGTGTGTGTGTGTGTGTGTGTGTGTGCATCTTTGGTCATTCGGGTTTTTCCCCGCGTAGAACTAAAGGTGTAGGAGCAACGTTTTGACGGAATCCCATCCGTCATCATCAGGCTAGTGGCTTCAGCTTCCTTCTTCTGGGAGAAGCATGTGGCTGTTTGTTCCTCTTTTTTAAACTGCCAGAGGGGGTGTGTTGTGTGGGTGGAGGTGTGCTCTGATTGGGTGGGGGATTAAGTGTGTTCTGATTGGGTGGGAGTGTGTTTTGAATGGTGGGTGTGTTCTGATTGGGTGTGTGTGTGTTTTGAGTGGATGGGCTGGTCTCAGCTGGTGAGTTGTGCTGCTTTTGTTCGGCTTCGTGTTTGTGGTGGATTCCGTCGAAACGTTGCTCCTACACCTTTAGTTCTACGCGGGGAAAAACCCGAATGACCAAAGATCCACATACAAACACCCGCGAAAACCTCAAAAAACATTATATATATATATATATATATATATATATATATATATATATATATATATATATATATATATATATATATATATATATATATATATATAAGGGATGCGGTGGCTCAGTGGGTTAGGACGCTGAGCCTGTCGATCAGAAGGTCGGCAGTTTGGCGGGTCGAATCCCGAGTGCCGCGTAACAGAGTGAGCGCCTATTACTCGTCCCAGCTTCTGCCAACCTAGCAGTTCGAAAGCACGTAAAAATGCAAGTAGAAAAATAGGGACCACTACGGTGAGAAGGTAACAGCGTTCCGTGCGCCTTTGGCGTCTAGTCATGCCAGCCACATGACCACAGAGACATCCTCGGACAAGCGCTGGCTCTTTGGCTTTGAAACGGAGATGAGCACCGGCCCCTAGAGTCGGAAACGACTAGCACGCATGTGCGGGGGAACCTTTACCTTTACCTTATATATATATATAAAATGTTGAAATGCATGATACCCAGGATCCATTTTCATATAATGAAAAAAACCCTAAAAAACAACTCAGTAAGTAAAAATGATTGGCTGAATGTTGAGTACAAGAAAAAGATCTTGTGTAGGTATGCGGCAGAAGACACAAAGCTTCAGAAAAAGCAGCAGCAAGATTGCAGCACTTTAAAAGGGGCTTCATTTTAATATAGATTTATGTGAAGAACCTCTTTAAAGCTGATTTGAAAAACAACATGGTTTCTGTTTCCAAAAGTACAGCAACACTTTCTTTTACTTTTCTTTTGCATCATTCCAAAGCCTTATTTGATAGTTCACATACATAGTATTTTTCTGGAAGAGGTTTAAGCATTTGGAAGCATTGTTGAAATGCGAAATAAAATTTCAAAATGAAGCAAATGAGATATTCTTCCTGTTCTCCCTGAGGAGAACAGTATTGCCCTATGTGTTGACAAAGTAAATCTTACTACAGCTCTCCAAGGCAAATCTTACATGTGGTGAAAATTGTTTCAATAAAACCTAACTGCTTTGCACTTAACTAATCTGTTGTGCCTAACAACATATCCTATATACAGTAAGTCTATTCTTGGATATTGGCTATATACATTGGATATATTTTTAGGCTTCCATAGGTATGATGCATGTATACATTCTACACACTGAATGTATCTTTTCATTCCACTGATTTCTCATTAATAAAGACCAATAAGAGTGTGGTTGCTATGGATTACTTTGTTCAAGGAATTAGAAGTGAATCAATAGTATCAAGAGATCAGAAAGACTAAGGGAATCCTTTGCACTAATGTCAATTTAATTTGTTTGATTTCCCCTATTGCCAACTAAGAAGTTTTATTTGTTTTTTGTTCAGCACTAATCTATTCCAAAATAGTGTTACTAGTAATAAATCCCCTTTGTTATGGATTTGTAAAACTCAGCTCAGATGGTTGCTTTAATAGGTTCATCTGGGAATCAAACCTTTAACATAATTAATGCATATACATGTGGGCTTATTTGCTGATGTTCTTCTCCATCTGTCAGAATGGCCCAGTGATTGCTTGCAAACAAAAATAATCCAGCCAGATAGCACAGCACACTACAAATAGAAAAATGGCAAGCAAGCACTAATACCCATTCTGACCCATTAAAATTGGAATTAGAAATTATAGAAAGAAAACTGAATAGTTTTTATTGTATTTTTAGTTCATTTTATAAATTCATAGAGAGACATGGATTCATAATACTGGTGTATTTAAAAAGAGGCCTCAGCATACACGCCTATAAACACACATTTGTATTTTTGAAAGCTAGTTTTTAACCTATCATCATTAGGTAATCATGCCTCTAATTACCCTTCCAAGGAAAAAAAAGAAAGAAAGGTTAATCCTCCAATTGCTACTCAGGTTTCACTACTTCCCCAGCAATGATTTAGTACACAACAGCCTTGGGAATATGATTTCCTTTTTCCCCCTGATGAAACAGTCACTTCTGATTTCCAAGCTGAATCCATTCCTCACCCACTCCCCAATCCAATATTATAGTCAACCAATTTTGAGAGAATTATAGACCAGGAATGGATGCAGGAATCAACAGATACTCATGTTAGAATTTGTTCCAAACAGTTGCATCTGTAGGAGGGTGACAACATTTGCAAAATAGCAGATGGTGCATCATGATGCAATCCCCTCCCTCTTTTGAAAACAGGTTGACTTTGCAGACACATTCAGAAAGTGTAGGGCTTGAGTTGTGACAAATCATCATCTTGCTAATGTTGACACAGACACATACACACAATCTGCAGATGCCATTGTTTTGCGACATGAGCTCTTCCTAATTCTTAGCTTCTCATCCTCAGTTTATATGTAACAGTTTTTCCTGAGTTTCATTATTGAGATGATATGGCCAAGAAATCAGTTATTTAATGTAAAGACTGGTGAATCAATTCTTCATATCACCCTTCATTCAAAGGAAGACACTATTATTTCCTATTAATACCTTTTTTAACATAAAATCTCTTGTTCTTTACCTGCTTAAATTGGTTCAAATGTTCCTGTAGGCCTATAGTTACACAAATATCCTGGCCCCAAGCAACAAAATTATGGAAAAACTTTTTCTTCTTCAGGATGGGCCACATTTTAGGGAAAAAATGCACTTTAAAAATCCCAGGACTGATTTCTTTAACATCCTGCAACCTTCAAAGAGTTCTTTCCTACAAATGTTACAGACATTTATGTTTTTCTCATGGTAGAATATAAGGACAAAATACCGGTATATTATTTTTAATCTAACTCTCAGTCTGAAGTAGGCTTGGACTCCAGATTAGATCAGGAAGTTTTCCAAACTATAAATTTGTCTGTTTCTGAAGCTCTGAATTAAACTTCCAAGCCTGACCACTTTTTCTCTCATCAGTTCCAATACCTAATCTCAAACTATTAATAGATGTGATTTAATAACTATTCAATTTGTGATTTAAAAAAATGTACTGAAGCTTTGTAATGCATGGAAATACAAACTGGAGAAATTGCCTTCTTATTCCAAATGATATTTTTCCTCCTTAATTAATTGACCCCCTTCATGGATTACTGCCTTGTTGTGGTGAAGGGGCTTGTGTAATTCAATGAAGCTATGAGCTATGCCGTGCAGGGCCACCCAAGACGGAAAGGTCATAGCAGAGAGTTCTGACAAAACGTGATCCACTGGAGAAGGAAATGGCAACCCACTCCAGTATCTTTGCCATGAAAACCCCACGGACAGTACCAAAAGGCAAAACGATATGATGCTGGAAGATGAGCCCCTCAGGTCAGAAGGCGTCCAATATGCTACTGGGGAAGAGCAGAGGGCTAGAACTACTACTACTACTACTACTACTACTACTAACACTACTACTACTACTACTACTACTACTACTAATAATAATAATAATAATAATAATAATGAAGAAGAAGAAGAAGAAGAAGAAGAAGAAGAAGAAGAAGAAGAAGAAGAAGAAGAAGAAGAAGAAGAAGAAGAAGAAGAAGAAGAAGAAGAAGAAGAAGAAGAAGAAGAAGAAGAAGAAGAAGTTGGAAGGGACCTTGGAGGTCATCTAGTCCAACCCCCTGCTCAGGCAGGAAACCCTATACCATTTCAGACAAATGGCTGGCCAGTCTCTTCTTAAAAACCTCCAGTGTTGGAGCATTCACCACTTCTGGAGGCAGAAGTGGTGAATGCTGGTTAGTTGTTCTAACTGGTTAGTTGTTCTAACTGTCAGGAAATTTCTCCTTAGTTTTAGGTTGCTTCTCTCCTTGACTAGTTTCCATCCATTGCTTCTTGTCCTGCTTTCAGGTGCTTTGGAGAATAGCTTGACTCCCTCTTCTTTGTGGCAGCCCCTGAGATATTGGAACACTGCTATCATGTCACCCCTCATCCTTCTCTTCATTAAACTACACATACCCAATTCCAGTAACCATTCCGTATATGTTTTAGCCTCCAGTCCCCCAATCATCTTTGTTGCTCTTCTCTGTATTCTTTCTAGAGTCTCAACATCTTTTTTACATTGTAGTGACCAAAACTGGATGCAGTATTCTAGGTGTGGCCTTACCAAGGCATTGTAAAGTGGTATTAGTACTTCACGTGATCTTGATTCTATCCCTCTGTTAATGCAGCCTAGCATTGTGTTGGCTTTTTTAGCAGCTGCAGCACACAGCAGCTAACAACAACAATTAATTGACATTTCAAGCATCAGATGTAAGTCTCTCACCTAAGAAAGACATTTATGATTTTTAAAAATATGTTACCATTAAGAATTGATTGGATTTAATATATTGTAGACAGGGCCATTGACAATTCTACAGACAGAACTGTTAAATAGTAGATTAGAAATCATGACAAACTTACTCACATTTGCCTTCAAAGTATCTGGCCAACATGAAATTATATAGAGGTTTCAATAGTTCACTGTGACTTGTTGACCAGATTGTAGTTAGACCACATTTCAAAAGGTCCCAAACCACTTAGAAACCTTGTGCTAGTTAGCACTCAGGTGGCATGTTTTTTTGCCTCCACCATTGCCACAAAATACATAGAGAAATGAGGTCTCACAAGGTATGGCCAAATTTAAGTTTTCTTTTATTTCCTTTCTTCAAAATATCTGACTTGCTTCACTGTTCTCATCTGAGATGTAAACTAAAAAGCTTCACAATGAGAAAAGATCCTCAGGATTGATTGTATCGCCTTGCCCATCTGTATATTCCACAAAACATCCAATTCTTTGACAGAAGTGCTACCTATCAAAACTGAGAAGTTCATCAAATACATCTAAATATATGGTCTGTTTATGATGAGGGAACAAATAAAATTCTCCAAATTTCATATCATTTGCTTTTTCATAAAAAACCCCAAATTTAAATGTGATCTGTCATATGAGTCAGTAATGCAGCCACATCCTGATCAATCCCAGTCAAGAAAGTTCCAGCATGAATGTTGAAGTCTCTTGGAATTAATATTTTAAAAGTCCTCAAAATAAATCTGAGACTATCCTTGTTAGCTCATGTAGGGAAATTATTGGCATCAAGGTGGGCATTAAACTGGCTGAACCTCAGTCTGGCCCAAGTTGCTAACAGAATATATAAAAACTTGAGATTGAAAATTGAGTGGACAAGATGTACAGACCATAATACCTCCTCCCTGATCTGTTCCTCCTTCATGACCTATCCTGGTGCTATTTTCACAGTGAAGATTACCATAAGCTAAAATACTGTTCAACTACAATCATTAAGCAAAGTACATAAGATAAGGCTGTATGTTTAGAGATATTTAATTACCCAACTGGAAGCTTCAGTGCAAGTGAGTGTGGGGTTTGCTGTCTCTTTATATCTGCCAGTTTTTGTGAGAGTGTAGTTTCCTCCTTTAGTAGTTCCTTGATTAGAGTATTTTTTATGCCTAGTCCAAATCCAGAAATGCCAGAGAATTCCTAGAAACTTGGCAGTCAGATAAATCAGCCATTAATTGACACAGAGAGATAAACTACATTTATACACCATTCAAATGGCACTATAAAAACTGAGAAAGAAAGCAAAAAGCATAGAACACATCCTCTAGAGCAGCCAACCACCAAACAAGCAGGGATCAGCATCAGACAATCAGGCAGAAAACAATACTGACAATACAATATTGGTTAATTTGTCAGAGGCAGAGATGTATAATTGAATACCATCATCATACTGATGATATCTCACCCCACAGCTGCAGATGAACTCACCCAGTGTCCTTGTAGATGTTAAATTGGAAATTAAATAGCACCAAACCCTGTGGTACTCCATATAATAGGGGCCAAGGGCAGAAATATCATCTCCCAATCACCATCATGTGGAATTGACCCATGAAAAAAGAAGTAAAGCAGTACATCACCATTCCACCTATCGCCAATCCTCTCAGCCAATCCAGAAGGATATCACTGTTTATGGCATCAAAACCCACAGGGAGGTCAAGTAGAGGAATAATGTAGGTCCAAGTCCCATCTTGTCCTTGCCAGAGATCATCTGAAAGAATGACCAATGGACTTTCCATCCCATACATGGATCTGAATTTTGATTGAAAGGATCGAGATAATCTTCTTCATCTGATGTTCTTTGAACCTGATCCACAACCACCTTTTCAACCACCTTCTCTTGTATGAAAATTGTCCAGCATGGAGGGCAGAAATGGCATTTTGAGTGGGGGCATTTGAAGCAAGGCCTCCTTAAGAGATAAAAGAAAAACCCTTCACTCAAAGAATTCACCAGCTTCAGATTCCATTCACACAACCTCCATGGGGCTGCTTTAATAAACCAGGAAGGGCATATATCTAAAGAGCAGGTAGCTGAGATCATAGTTCTAAGGACTAGGTCAACTTCCTCAAGCCAAAGAGTATTCCTTTATTCAAAGTTTAAAAATTGTTTGTGAATAACAACCCTGCTATGGAATTTTCCGTCAGTGACAAACAAGATATATTTTTCCCTCTCCAAAATCAGGGCAAATGAATGCCTAAAACAGTTTCTGCTTTCTACCATGGTGCTGGTGCCTACTCTTCCTCTATTTACATCTGTTATTTTCAGAGATCAGAAGTCTGATTTTCTCCAATGGGAACTTTTTGCCCACCAAAGAAAGCAGTCACAACTTTTCTAGAGACATCCATTTCCTAATCCATTGTCCCTCCCATTCTTCCCTCCCCTGCACCAGTGTCTGTTTGTCTAAGAAAAAAAAATCATGCTCAAGGGCAAACCATTTTTCAAAGAATGAACAATGCCACTTGTATAGTTTGATCCTCATAACAATGTTCCAGAAGAAAAATAGCTCTGGCAGTTGTGTGAGGGCAAGGATTATCTTGGACACAAAAAGCATTAGCTAAATGCAAGGTGCATCTCTTCTGAACCATAGTAATAAGCATTTATTTTCAAATCACAGCAGTTTGTGAATGTGTGTATGTTTAAATATATATTTGACAGCTGGCAAAAAATTTGATCATGATAATCATAAATAGAATCAGTGGAAGAAATATCTCCTTGTCTAAAACATGTTGACACACTATTTGGTGCATTGACCATATCTCCAGCTCACTTGCCTGTAAATACTCTGACTTTTTCATTATTTTTTCACTTATCTTATTTTCTTGTTTCAATTGTAGCATGGTTTAGAAAAGCATTTAAGTGGCTTTCCTAATCCAGTTAATGCACTTCCCAGAATGTTAAAGCTTCCTTTCTCAAAAGTTAATCTCTATAGTGACACAAAATGTCATTATACATTAAATAAGTTAGGAGTCACAGCAATAATGGGATCTGTTTTTCCATTAAATTCACTGAAATGATGAGTGTCAGAGAGTGTCTGTCCAAAAAGTCATGGCTAGAATTTTAAATATTATAACAGTTTCTATAACTTTCTGAACAAAGAAGTCCTACAAAGAGAGGGAAGTAAAACAGTACAGGTAGTCCTTGACTTACTACAGTTCACTTTGTGACAGTTCAAAGTTACAACAACAATGAAAAAGTGACTTATGACCGTTTTTCACACTTATGTCTGTGGCATCAAACCTTTTTATAAAAATCTTTTTTATATCGTGGCAACTGTGATCTTACCAAGGCATTATAAAATGGTATGAACACTTCATGTGATCTTGATTCTAACCTTCTGTTAATGAGCCTAGCACTGTGTTGGCTTTTTTGGCAACTGTGGCACACTGCTGGCTCACAGGGCTTTTTTTGTCATAGAACGCTCAGAACGGAGTTCTGGCACCTTTTTTTAATGGAACCTTGTAGGGTAGGCAAGGCGGGTTGTATGACATGTGTGAGTTCCGGCACCTTTTTCTTTTACAAAAAAAGCACTGCTGGCTCATATTTAGTAATTGTCCACCAGGACTCCAAGGTCCCTCTCAAAGTTACTTCTATTGAACCACCTATTCTATACATTTGGTGTGCATTTGGTTTTTCTTGCCCAGATGTAGAAACTTACTTTTCTCACCATTCAATTTTATTTTGTTAGATAGGACCCAGTGTTCGAATCTGTCAAGATCCTTCTGCATCTTAAGCCTGTCTTCTGGAGTGCTGAAGTTGGAGTTTGGTATCATCTGCAAATTTGGTGAGTTACCCTTATATCCTCTTGTCTAAATCATTGATCAAGTTATTGAAGAGTATTGGGCCTAAGACAGAGTCTTGGAGTACCCCACTGCATACTTCCTTTCACGTAGATGCAGTTCCATTAAGGATTACGCATTGAGTATGGTTTGTTAAGCAGTTATGAATCCATCTGATGGTGATGCTGTCTAACCTATATTTTTTGATCTTACTAAGAAGTAGGTTGTGGTCTACTTTCTCAAATGCCTTAATGATGATGTAAGCCATCATAATTTCAATTTAGGTTCTACAAGGCTATTTCAAGGCTGGGTCACACAGAGCAGAAAAGGGCTCTCAGTGCCTTGTGCATGTCTAATAGTAAGTCATCCTAACTCATTCCCAACCCAATAAAAAATCATGGAACTCTGCCATTAATATTACAAAATTCCCTTGCAGGATTGCAACTAGAGCCAGGTGATTTGGATGATGGATATCAGTGTTAAGCAAGTAGTCCTTGCTTAAAGACCAGTTGTTTAGTGCCCATTTGAAGTTAGGATGGAATCCGCAAAAGGTACTTATTATCTGGTTCTGGAGTTCCAATGGCTCCCACAGTCACACATTTTGGATGCTTGGCAATAAGAATCATTTGCAGCATCTCAGGTCACATGACAATGATTTTAGGTGTTTTTTTTGCTGGATTCCAGCATTTGCTTTCAGTTTCTGGCAAAAAGCAGCCATTGGATAAAATGGATTCATTTAACAGCAATGGCATTGTCACAATGACCACAGGACTTATTTAATGACTGTGGCATGTGCTTTAACCACCCAGTATTTGCTTAATCTACCATATTTCCTTAAAAACCATTGCAAAAAATAGATAATCTAATTTAATTGCCAGTCTAGTACAAGAATTCACTACTATAGCATTCTGAAACATATCCATCCAGCCTCAGTTTAAGCACTGTCAACAAAGTAACCACAACCTTCCAATTTACTGAACAGCTGTTTCTTGAAATTCAACTGAATTATATTTAATTTTAAACCTGTTGTTTCTTGTTTTGTCTTCTGGAACAGTTTTGAACAATTCTGCCACATCTTCTATGTGTCAGCTCCTCAGATTCCTGAACACAATTTCATGCTTCTTTTCAGATTTTTTTTTTCTTTTGCTAAATCTATTCAATATTTCTTTTCTTTTATATATATATATATATATATATATATATATATATATATATATATATATATATATATATATATATATATATATATATATATATATATATATATATATATATATATATATATATATATATATATATATATATATATATATATATATATATATATATATATATATATATATATATATATATATATATATATTCCCCCTTTCCAGGCTCTTTATCAATTTAACTCCTCTCCAGTTTGTCAATGTTTTCCCTACATTTTAGTACATACACACATTAGTATGGATAATATAAGAAAGTAGATATTATTTGCATGTATATACAAGGTAGGTAATATAATAATATACAATGTTTGCAAAAATGTTTAAATGGCAAAATAGAATTAAAGTACTTAAGAATGAATGAGGGAGAAGAATATGTTATAAAATAAAGGGAGGAATAGAAAAGGAAAAGAATGGGAAATTGAATAGCAGAAGATTTAGTAAGAGACACTGTACCATTGAATCAGAATTATGAAGAATTATTTAAAAAATTGTTATTTTTTTCTACTTGTTTCTCTTCAATTTGTGCCTCACCTGGTAATGCAATATCAATGAACCAGAGTTTTTTCTTTTCCACAATGATGATGTCAGGCATGTTGTGGGCCAGACATCTGTCTGTTTGGATCTGAAAGTCCCACAGGATCTTGACTTGCTCATTTTCAAGAACTTTGTCAATTTGGTGTCCCCAATAATTTTTGCTGCATTTGAACCCAAACTTCTAGCAAAGCTTCCAATGTATGATTTTGGCAACTCGATCATGACGTTGTAAATCTGTTTTGAAATTTTGCTGCAGCCACTGATAAGGTGAATCACTGTTTCATCTTTCTTGTTGCATAAGTGACATTTGCTATTGTTACTGACATGTTGAATATTGTTGTTGTTGTTGTTTACCTTTAATGTAATCAAAGATCAACATCTGCCAATCCCAGGTTCTTGGGAAGGGCTCAATATGTGGATAATAATTCCAAATCCAGCCTGAACATCTGGCCGACTATGTGACAAATCATAGTACACCATTATAATAATACAATCAATGTGATCATTTGAAGGAAGTGTTTATAGGGATATGAACATCATTGAGATCGGATTACACTGCAATGGTTATATTGTACCAAACATTCTTTTCCATTTTGTTTTACTTATCTTCCCTTTTCCCCATAATCTTACACTTGTTCAAAAGATACTGTAGGATTGGAGTCCTCTGTTTCAGTTAGTTCTATTTTGCCTCCCTACTGAAACATTACCTGAGCTCCTATTTGGTGCACACATTTGTTCCTCCTAATTTATTGATCTTATGTAAATTATATTTGAAAGATGCATGGAATTAAAGTCAGAGACAGAATCCCCCAAATTCAAATCTGTGAAATAACTAATCCAGTTTACATTGGGTTCTGCCTTCCTTTTGAAACGATACAATGCCCAAGTGTGAGAATCCTACAATAATGAATCTATGGTTTGTTGTGGAATATGTTCTAAGATCATCAAATGGGCATTATGGATTAAATTTAAATACTTAAATTTTGATGTCTTAAATTACTAATTATGATGGCTTTTTACAGTTAAATAGAAGTTAGGTTTTAAAATATATGGTTCCCCATATCTCTGATTATCATCCATAATGCTTGGTGTTAGTGATAGTTAGTACCCAGTAACAGTTCTAGGCCCTGATTAACCTGGTTTTATAATACAGCAATGGCATTTTTTAATTGTTACTAGAATATTTGGATTCCTCTTTTCTTTTTTTGCTAGTAGGAAATCAAAATTTCAAGAAGTATTATTTTAACAGAATTGAAAGGTGAAAGAAAATAAAGAGTGATGATTATTCCTGTGCAGAAAAACAAATTGGAAGCCTAAATCCAATAATCTCAGACTGCATCTTGACTTAAGGAATTCACCATCACTAATTCTCACATATCCCACTGGTGATATGAAATAACACTAGCTCATTTCAGGATGCATATTTAGTAACTTTTCAGTCAATATAAGTAAATCATAAATATTAATTCTGTACCTAATCTTCTCTCTTGCATTTTGGGAGAGAACGTATCCTACATTTTTATATTCAGGAATGGCTATATGGTTCTTACTTATTTTCTTCCCCTTAAATAATTGTTTTCCCCTTCCCTGTGTAATTGCGAGGCTTTCATCCTTCCTGCAGCTACAGTTCCTACAATGATTAAGTGTAGTTTTGGTCACCTCCTGTTTACTCTTCAAATTTGTTTCTTTCCCTTTTCAATTTTGTCCTTCCCCTATGTGAGTTAGTTAAGTGTGTTCAAGCTGGGATTGACTTCTAATGCTTGCATGGGCAAATGCTCCCCATCTAATCCCGGGTCTAAGAATAATCTCTCACTTGTCCAAGGACAGTCCTGTAATTTATCTTATCTACGCTATTAATTTGTTGTCTAATTAAGCCACACATAATTGTCTTTTCTAATCTTTCTACTGCTTGTATTATCTGCCCATCATAGATCATTTTCTGTTTTCTGACAGTTGCAGTTGGTCTTTATTTCATCCAGGACTGATTGGCTGGTTTTTCTTATGGTCTATGTAGTCCTAGGAGTTGACTCTACAGTATAGCATTTGTCTTGTTACTCTTGTCTTTCTCAGTATCCAGTTTTTCAGGCACATATTACCATTGAAAAGATGCTTGTTTTAACTGTTCTAATCTTTGCCGTCAAAAGACCATGTGAAATTTTAAAGGAAGGGTTCACTATGATAAAATGTACAACAAAACATTTATTTGAACTTTCTTTGAGATGCAATAGAGGTTTATGCACGTCTGCAACAAAACAAAATGAAATCCTATGTTTTGTTTGCCTTTGCTGTTTTAGAGCCCCTTTTAGCTTTCTCCCATAAAGAGTATGAAAAGTTTGAGGAAGACATCTGCAGTGCTGGCTGAGGAATCTCTTAGGCTGGGTGCCTCCAGTATGTGCTGGGGAGTATCTCATAGTGTGTTTTGAAATTGACCACCCAAGAGACCCCTTTCACTGTTTCCAGAACTTTGGCAAGCAGATCTAGGAGAATATAAACTAGATATGTCACATTTCCCACACTGTGCTACTGGCTGACCAGAATTCCTGGCCACAGCATCCTTCTGCCTGTTTTCCTCACTCACAGTTTGTTGACTAGGACTTTTGGCCACTTAATGCTGGAGAGAAATGATGGGCCAAGTCACTTCATTATCCAGGGTTTACTGGGTAAGAAAGCTAGCCAGCAGACATAGAGAAAGTGGCCAGTTGGTAACCCTCACCACCAACATTTCCCATTCTATTTGCATCCACTTACACCCATTTGCTGAATTTATTCTAGAGAGAATTGTTTAAATGAATGCTTTGAATTGCCTGTAGCAGATGAATAACAAAGCTGGTTAGCATGAATATCACTTTTATATGCCAAACTTATTTGAGGCTATCCATATATAGTACATGCTTTAGCTATTCTCTGTGGTTATTGTATTTTACTTTTAAACAATGAAATTAAAAGTAAGACAAAAACCTGGTAAATAAGGAATAAAAAAAAATCAGGACTGATTATACACTGAAGAAAATTATAAGAATTTATAAATTATAAGAAATTTATTTTATATTTCCTAATAATTGGATTAATTGGATGATTCCCCCAAATGGGATATTCCATTTTTTTCTAGAGATAATCCTGTAATTCTGAGCGACAGAAGCTTGCTGTGAGGGAACCATTCTTCTATAACCTTGATCGTTTTGAAGTAAACTGAAGCACTTTGTTCAGATGAATTGGGTAGTGTCTTTGGTAAAGTGAATTAGGTTGTCTCCTGTGGCCCAAACCACTTCATCAAAGTGAAGCAGACTGGTTTCACATAGGTTTAATACAAATATCCTTATCTTCATCTTTTTAATCTAAGTTTCTTGTTACCTTCCTCCACGGGATTAATCTGTTCTTTACTTCTGTAGCGGAATTTCCATTTTTATCTGGTTTAGGGCTCAAGAATAGAAAACTTTTTCCAACCTCACTTTTTTTTTTGTTATCAATTGCAATGTTTAAAAACACACACATTGTATCTGTCTTCTTGATCTTATACTTTGCCTATATATCATCCAAGTCAATTCTTGTTGACACCTATTTTCTTTAATGGTCTATGTTTAACCCAAGTATTTGGTATCAGTAATGCATAGTCTGCTCAACAACTTTCACCTGAAAATGAACTGGCTGAATGTTTTGTATTTCTCCAATTTCCATTTCCTATGATCCTCTGTTAATGTTCATGTGTAGAGTATATTGTTTGAAGCAGGTGATGAAAATGAAAAAAAGAATTCTGTTTGTAAAATTTGATTAATCTGTCTCCTTCATTATTTTATTTTCCCAATCCAAGTGGTTCTATTATTCCAAATTTGTCCACCCCACCCCACCCGGTCTTCTTGCTCTTTCTCCCCATCCTCACTCCTACCCACAGGGGCTCTCTGCCTCTTCTACTACTTCTTTTTCTTTCTTTCTTTTTTGCTGAGGTGTGCGTCTCTCTCTCTCTCTCTCTCTCTCTCTCTCTCTCTCTCTCTCTCTCTCTCTCTCTCTCTCTCTCTCTCTCTCTCTCTCTCTGTGGTGTGTTATCTCGAACCAGATGGGATGGCAAAGTCAAATGCAAATGGGGATCTTGCAGATCTTGCCCTGCCTTTCCCCCCACGGTTACCTTCTGTTCTTGATGAGCTCACGAGTGCTCAAGGACAAAATAGGGCAGGGCAGAGCCGGCAGTTAAAAATAGGATGCAGATAAAAGGAAAGGTAAGGAGGGGTTCAGGTTGAGAGGAGAGGCTGCGTAGCCTTAGTGTAACTCCTGTTTGGGCTGACTGGGTCGCCTCCGATGGGCTCTGACAGTGGAACAGAATGGAATAGAAAATATGGAATGGAATGGAACAGAACGTAGAACAGAACAGAACAGAACAGAACAGAACAGAACAGAACAGAACAGAACAGAACAGAACAGAACAGAATAGAATAGAATAGAATAGAATAGAATAGAATAGAAATATAGAAAGTGAATAGAATAGAATAGAATAGAATAGAATAGAATAGAATAGAATAGAATAGAATAGAATAGAATAGAATAGAATAGAATAGAATAGAATAGAATAGAATAGAATAGAATAGAATAGAGAATGGTAATAAGAATAGAATAGAATAGAAATATAGAAAGTGAATAGAATAGAATAGAATAGAATAGAATAGAATAGAATAGAATAGAATAGAATAGAATAGAATAGAATAGAATAGAATAGAATAGAATTATAGAAAGTGAATGGAATAGAATAGAATAGAATAGAAATATAGAAAGAGAATAGAATAGAATAGAATAGAATAGAATAGAATAGAATAGAATAGAATAGAATAGAATAGAATAGAATAGAATAGAATAGAATAGAATAGAGCTGGAAGGGACCTTGGAGGTCTTCTAGTCCAGCCCCTTGCTCAAGCAGGAGGACCTATACCAGTGGTGGTGAACCTATGGCACGCCTGCCAGAGGTGGCACTCAGAGCCCTCTCTGTTGGCACGTGCGCCAGCACCGCTGCCAGCAGCAGGTCCTTGTCGGTTGGTGGACTGGAAGAAAAGGGAGGGGGAAGCATTTTACATGCGTGCATGTGCGCACGGGGCCACGAGCAGGCACATGCTGCAAAGGGGGCGGGGCTAGTGCCTGCGTGATACTCACTAGCCCAGCCCCGTTCTCACGTGGTGCAGTACCTTGTATCTGCACCCTGCGGCGCGGCGGTTGGCGTTTTTGTGCCTTGCGGTACGGTGGCCCATTTTTTGCTCCCCCTTTTTTTTTGTGCCAGAGGCGGCACTCAGAGGCGCCTCCCTGTCCCCTCCCCCGAGGGCACCAGAATGCCGATGCTGCCTTGGCACTTTGTGATAAACAAGTGGGTTTTGGCTTGCAGTTTGGGCACTCGGTCTCTAAAAGTTTCGCCACCACTGACCGATACCATCTCAGACAGGTGAATGTCCAGTCTCTTCTTAAAAACCTCCAGTGATGGAGCACTCTTGATTTCTGGTGGCAAGCTGTTCCACTGGGCAGCTGAGAGAAAGGGGCGGCAGAAGCTGCATCCCCCGAAAGAAGTCTTCGCCGAGAAAATGGGCGCTGAGACGCCTCATTCTCTCGCTCAGCGGAGACTTCTTTCGCGAGATCCAGCCTCTGCCGTGCTGCACCGAGAGAACAGCAAGCCGCCCCATTCTCTCGGCGGAGCACTCCACCGCCCCATTCTCTCGGCGGCTTGCCACCCCGTTCTCTCATCTCAGCAGAGACGTCTTTCGGGGGATCCAGCCTCCAGCTGCTGCATTTCCCAGCCTCGGCTTATACTCGAGTCAATAACTTTTTCCAGTTTTGGGGGGTAAAATTAGGGGTCTCGGCTTATACTCGAGTCGGCTTATACTCAAGTATATACGGTATTTATAAATAAGTTTGCATTGGGTGAAGCTGTTAATTTTTAATAAATGCATTTGATCAATAGGAGTCAATTGGGTTTGATTAATGTTACAAAACACACTGAGTGTCCCTCAAAATTTGTTGAATCTTATTTATTTCTTTACCAAAAGAACAGGACAGGGTGTTAGGGTTAGGGTTAGGGAAACGTTACTTTCTTGTCCTCCTGTGCTTGACCAGGTGTTTACTCAGCTCCCTGCTCTCCTGATGAGATGGAAAACTATCTACATTGATCCTGACTGCTTGAAATACAGTAGCATGCTGAAGAACAATTACAGAGAAATTTGAAGGATTTTAGTCTGTTTAAATGGTAAGGCTGCAGTTGCTATTCCAAACATCACTAGCTAACACTATGCTTTCCACTTTAGGGATTTTTTTTTTTTTGCTTTCTGGTTTTTATTCTGCAATCTTTAATGGTGAGACAAGATAAAAATGTTGCATTGCAATTCTAGCCCTGCAGCAAATCTAAAATCATCATTCATCTCAGTTAGCCTTTCATCTCTATATAGATAAGTACATTCATTGGATTTTGATTGAATAACATATCATTAGGTTGGCTTAGTTATAGATTATAATAATTCTTTCACTTCCTTACATGCAAAATATCTGGGCCGATGGCCTATTACTATTGTCAAATTTCAATAGTGGCTTCTGGATTTAATTCAGCATTACCAATGGGTGCTACTTAGCTTCTTTCTGATTTCTGCTGAAGCTTTGCTCTCAGTAATAGTGATAAGGGCCACAGTCTGATAAGGGCTACAGTAATTTTTAGTATTTCAACAAATACATTTGCCAAAATGCCTATTTGTTCAGATCAAGGCCATTTTTAGGATAGGGTTAGCCAACGGTTGCTGGAATTGGGTATATCCAGTTTAATGAAAAGAAGGATTAGGGGTTACATGATAGCAGTGTTCCAATATCTCAGGGGTTGCCACAAAGAAGAGAGAGTCAGACTATTCTCCAAAGTACCTGAAGGCAGGACAAGAAGCAATGGATGGAAACTAATCAAGGAGAGAAGCAACCTAGAACTAAGGAGAATTTTCCTGACAGTTAGAACAATTAATCAGTGGAACAACCTGCCTCCAGAAGCTGTGAATGCTCCAACACTGGAAGTTTTTAAAAAGAGACTGGACAGCCATTTGTCTGAAATGGTATAGGGTTTCCTGCCTGAGCAGGGGGTTGGACTAGAAGACCTCCAAGGTCCCTTTCAAATTTATTATTCTGTTATTTTGTTATTCCTCTGACATAAATTCTCTTAAGTTTGCTATTTCTTTTCCCATAAAACACAGACAAAAAGCAGATAGAGCTTTGATTATACCATTGTGCTGCTGTTTTAACTTTTTCGGCCATGCTCTGCAGATATACCTGCCTATGCAATTCCCTACTTGGGGGCAAAATGTATGATGCTGGTTGCCATTTCCCACCTCTCTTTACTTTTGTCTTTTCCAATATGAGAATAACATAACACAAGATGCTTTTTGTTTGTCTCAGTATGGTGAAATACTTAAAACGTCCCTAAAAGCCAATGCCAAAAAGTCAGCTGTTTCTTTTTACAAACTCAAAATTGTTGACAAGCAGTTGGATATGAAAACAGTATCAATGTGAATCTCCTTTCAATAGCCCCCTTCTTCTTTTTGTTTAATTTCTGAAGAGCATCTCTCTTATCAATTTATTCTCCTTTTTATCACTTTCAGAACTGATTTGCTGAACTAAACATAAGGAATTTGGCCTTTCCTAGTCATTGTAACATTTAGGTGTATCTTTTTTTGTTTTATGGCTGTGTTCTTTTAGCACAACAGATGACCTTTGGACTTTGATGAAGCAAATCTACTGCCACATCAGCTCAGTAAAGCAGAACAGTTCAGAGTCAATTAAAAAGTCCATTTGTTGTATAATATTAATATCTGTCTTCGAATGGTGATTTCCCTGGAGATTGGTGAGAGTTCCCATTTCTCTTTGAATTAAGTGAGGCTAAGATCATTTCTGGTATATTGGAGAAATAAAGCTGAACAAGGTCACATACTTAAATGCCAGAGAATTTCTCATTTGTGATATCCCTGTAAATCTATAGGCAAGTGGCAAGGGTTATATAATGCTGATGTTTGTACTGAATGGGTTGCAGCTTGCAATGTGAGGTAGAGTTCATGCTTAGGTTCCCACAATATGGCATAGATATGATATATAAGGTTGTCATAAGGGTCTGTCACTCATGCTTCACTCACACAAATCAACACCTAAAAATGTCTATGGAAACCACCAAAGCAGAACAGTGTTTCCAGCAATGAGCCTGAAAATAACAGTAGAGGAAGGAAGTGGCTGGGAATAGAGTGGGATTGGTGGGTAAGGATCTGTTTCACCTTTTAAATTTATATTTATCTCTTCATTTCTTCCTACACTCCTTGCACAGACACATCCCAGTTCATTATTTTTCCCTTCTATCATAAGATTCCTGAAGCTGCTGAGGTCCCCACTTGTCCCCAAGTCATTTGATTTTTCTGCTTCTTTGACAGTCAGTTTAAATCAATTTCTTCCCTGGGGACTGAACATGCCACATCTATAAGATGTGCAAGGGTGATCAATAGAAATATGGCATTCAGTTTTGAATTAGAAAAAGAGGAAGCATATATTCTGCCACACAAATAGAGAGGTAAAAAAAACAGACACTCTTCTTCAAGGCCCCCAAAAGGCTTGGAGACATTTCTGCCAACAGGCATAGTAATCTAAAATCAGCAATAGAGGCAAGGGTAGTAAACAAAATACACTAAATAAAAAAGCAATCCCTGATGCTGTGATCTTAACAAATAACTGGTTCCTGTGCCAGAAATGTGTCATTGGATTTGAAAGACAGTATGTACGTTTCCGTATACAGAAAGCAGTAGTGCTAAATGCTTCATACATTAGTATTGGAAGCTGGATCCCACATTTATCTTTGGAGAAATGTTTCAGTTTGTGAGAAATCTGAATATAGTATTATTAATATTTTCAGTAATCTGCAGGTGCAGCTGCATTCAAATTACACTAGCTGGAGAACTGTAAGGTTTAGAGAAAATCTTATGATCTACCATCTCTTGAAATTATGCTGGCACCAGAATTACTACCATTATACTAGACAGTGGGCAAAAGCATTTGGTCATTTTGTTTTCAGCAAAATGTTTTCAGCAATTTTAAGCAGGTAATGAAAATCATTCCCGATCCTTTGTAGTCTTGATAGGTTGGCAGCAATGTCTGGCATTTTTCCAGGGAGACCTACCAGGATAAATACAAAGCAGTGAGCAGCTGCAGATTATCTTCCTTTGGACCATTGAAATAAGTTATAATGCTGCTTTAAGAAGTGGTGAAGCTACAGTGAAGAACAGCAGTGTGCCAATATTCTTCTTGAAGAATGGCCTAATGGGAATGATGTTGCATCAGCAAGTATTGCGTCCACCAAAGGGGTGCAGTGCTTTGTCATTTGCCAGAAGAAGGGAAATATGAGGATTTAGCACAAGGCAGGAGATCTGTAGAGTCCCCACACATGGAAGGGATCCAGATATTATCAAAAGATGTGCATGTAGCTCTCCACATCAGAGGAATCACTGTTCATTATATAAGCTTCTTTCTAACAAAGTTTAAGATGGTTTTGCTATACTGTTTGTGTCCATCCCTCCATCAACATGTGTAGTCCCATAAATTACCATTTATTGGTACTCTATGCCTGTTAATGATATAAACAAATTGGAATTCTTGTGTTCAGGAATTCCTAGAAGTTATTTGCCCTTATCATAATGAATTATACATTGTAGATATGTTATCTTTTCTCTCTGAGTGACTGTTCAATATTTTTTTCTATCCCTCATAGAATAGAATAGAATAGAATAGAATAGAATAGAATAGAATAGAATAGAATAGAATAGAATAGAATAGAATAGAATAGAATAGAATAGAATAGAATAGAATAGAATAGAATAGAATAGAATAGAATAGAATAGAATAGAATAGGAGGCTTTCTAGTCCAGCCCCCTGCTCAAGCAGGAGAACCTATACCATCTCAAACAAGTTACTGTCTAGCCTCTTTTTAAAAATCTCCAGTGATGGAGCACCCACAATTTCTGGAGGCAAGCTGTCCACTGGTTAATTGTCCTCACTGTCAGGAAGTTTCTCCTTAATTGCAGGTTGCTTCTCTCTTTGATCAGTTTCCAACCATTGTTTCTTGTCCTGCCCTCTGGTGCTTTGGTGAATAAGATGACACCCTCTTCTTAGTGGCAGCCACTCAAATACTGGAATACTGCTATCATGTCTCCCCTATTTCTTCTTTTCTTTAGACGCCAGATCCAAGTCCTGCAGCCATTCTTCATATGTTTTAGTCTCCAGGCTCCTGATCATCTTAGTTGCTCTTCTCTGATTTTTTCCCAAACTCTCAACAACTTTTTTGTGATATGGTAACCAAAATTGGTTGCAGTATTCCAGGTGTGGTCTTACTAGGGTTTTATAAAGTGGTACTAATACCTCATGTGATCCTGATTCTATGCCTTTGTTTATACAACCCAGGATTGTATTAGGTTTTTTGGTTGCTGCTGCTCACTGCTGGCTCATGGTTAAGTGATTGTCCACTAGGACTCAAGGTTCCTCTCACAGTTACTGTTTTTAAGCCAGGTCTCACCCAATCTGTACTTGTAGCTTTTATTTTTCCTGCCTAAATGTAAAACTTTGCTTTTCTCCACATTGAAACTCATTTTGTTGGATAGGGCCCATTGTTCAAGTTTGTCTAGATCTTTTTTGATCCTGAGTTTCTCTTCTGGGGTGTTGGCTACTCCTGCCAGTTTGGTGTCATCTGCAAATTTGATGAGTTCCCTTTCAATTCCCTCATCTAAGTCATTTATGAAGATGTTGAAAAGTACTGGGTCTAAGACGGAACCTTGTGGTACCCCACTGCTTACTTCTCTCCATGTGGATGTTAGAAATATGTTAACCTGAGTGATGTGCTGGTTCACTAAGTTCACCTCAGCAAAACATACCTGAGTCACTTCTATTGTCATGGATGCCAGATGACTTGCTGTTGGGATTGTTAAATTCTGTGATGTTTGTGTGTCTGTTGTTCCCATGTTTGTTTACTACAATGCAAAGAAAGCTAACAAATGATAATTAACATATTGTTTTCATAAACCATCTGTTTTTTTGCAACTTTTAATTGAAACTTGTCACTTGATCATATTCTAAATTTCATCATTTTATCACTGTTTTGCTCATTTAAACAAATATTTTATAGAAATGCAAGTACTGTAGCCAGACTTCAGTCTTTATGTTGCTTGTGGAAATATTATTAGCCAATTCCTGAAGACACCATGAGCCAATTATAATACAGAATTCTCTATTTCCCCACCCTCCCTGAACTGATATTAGGGGCAGTTCTGCTTCCAAAACAGATTCAGAAGCAATGCCAGCATCACATATACATATTTGCTATTCATTAAAGAAAGTACCAATTTTCAGAGGGTTCTGCAAAAACTTGCACAAAAGCTGCTGCTGCTTTAAGGAAGCTTCAGTGATCAACCTCTTAAAGCAGTAGCATTGTTTGTTTTTTTCAGGCTCATGTAGAAACTGCTTTCACGAATAGAATAGAGAAGTTGTACTTGTCCAGTTTGGCTTGAAGAACTCTTTCACTTGTTGGAAAGATCAGGGAAAGTCTTGAACATCCAATATTCTGGTCTTATTTTATTTATGAAACTTTTATTTATTATTATGACTGGTTTTGTCCTAACATTTTATTCTTTGCATAACTTGCAGACATCAAAACAGAACATCTGCTGTGTGTGTTATACACATAAATACACACACACACACATACACATACACATTGCAATCACTGATTTTGCTGAAAGAAATATATTATTAATATATATGTACTGCATATATAGGGACGCGGTGGCTCAGTGGGTTAGGACGCTGAGCTTGTCGATCGGAAGGTCGGCAGTTTGGCGGGTCGAATCCCGAGTGCCGCGTAACAGAGTGAGCGCCTGTTACTCGTCCCAGCTTCTGCCAACCTAGCAGTTCGAAAGCACGTAAAAATGCAAGTAGAAAAATAGGGACCACTCCGGTGGGAAGGTAACAGCGTTCCGTGCGCCTTTGGCGTCTAGTCATGCCGGCCACATGACCACGGAGATGTCCTCGGACAAGCGCTGGCTCTTCGGCTTTGAAACGGAGATGAGCACCGGCCCCTAGAGTCGGAAACGACTAGCACGCATGTGCGGGGGAACCTTTACCTTTACCTTTACTGCATATATATTAAATCCTTATTTTATATTACAAAAATACACAGACACTATTCCCAAATGTATTTTTAATGAAGGCTGGCGATATATTATGATTTTTTGGTCAAAATATCAAAATCATAAATTATGCTTTAATAATATGGATAGAGAATTTCCCACCACACCAAATGAACTATATTACCATAACACAAACTTCTTTTCCATGGCTCTGAGGCAAAACATTTTATAACTCACTGAATGTTTCTACCCATTTTCTAAACTGTGGCAGAAAATGACTATTTTATGCAAGGAATTTTGATTGTGCTTATATCTCCAATTCCCAAATAAATCTTTACATTTCATCTACTGCTGAACACAAGAAAAAAATATTTTATAGTTAATGAAATTCTATATGTATTGTTGTATAAGGAATGTTATTCAATTCCAATTCATAAAGTTATGTGTGAAAGATCTTGTGATGCCTGTTGCTTTTGCTTTGTAAGTGAGAAAGTATCTAACAGAAGATGTTGCTAGGAAAAACATATAGCCAGTTCAAATTATTGTGATGTTGATCTTGATACCATGCATGGATAAGACAAAATAATCATACATTATGTTAACAACCCACAAAGTGCACTATATATGAACAAAAACCTAAAATATATGTTACAAAAATGCATGCTTAATTTTAATATTAAACAAAAATAAACAAAACAAACATCCTTTCCTGTGTATGAAAACATGGTGTGGATTGTCTTGAGGGACGACAGAAGACAGCAGGCATGGTCCAAAACAATGCGTTTATTGGGCAGAGGTCCCGGGCAATGCAACGCCGGGAATCCCCCGTATTTATAGTGAACAGGGACAACAACAACAACATCAAGAACCAATAAACAAATGGGGTTCTCCCGCCTAACAAGGAGGCCCAATGAGAGAGAGACCGGCTAAAGGTAGGCGCGGCTGTAGCGGCTTGTTGCCGGGGCCAGCTGGCAGCTTTGACAGCTCCGGCTGAGCTGCGCATGCGCGGTTCTCTGAAGTTTGACAGCTGTCAGTGTACTGCGCATGCGCGGCAGTTTGACAGCTGTCAGAGTCGGCCAGTTTGACAGCTGTCAGTGTACTGCGCATGCGCGGTAGTTTGACAGCTGTCAGAATCGGCCGCTAGCCGCTTGTGTGTGGGGGGGAATGCCGCGGCAGCCTTTTGACGGTTGTCAACGGCTGCCGGGGATCCCTTATAGATGTGAGGGGGTTGTTGTGTGTGTGAATATGTAACACCCCTTCCCCCCTTGCCCCTGGAAGTTTAGGTGGGGTCAGTTCCACTAGTCCTGCTGCCGGCCCATTCATAGTCCGCCAAGTATGAGGGTGCCTTCCGCGGTCTGGTGGAGCGGCGGAGGCTAGGGCTAGGCTGGCTTGTGCTGGGCTGGTCTTCCCTTCCCTCGGTGGGGAAAGTTTCGGGGTTTGGAGGTTGGGGGTCATCGGCGATGTTTGGGATGAGTGGTACTGGGCTAGGTGGCGTTGGTGGTGCCGCTGGGGAAAATAGTGTGCCCGGTTGGGCTCGGGAAGTGCAGTCCTGCGACACCCGCTTCCTCAGTTGGTCAGTGTGTCGCCGGATGAGCCGTCCGTCTCCTAAGTCGATGAGATAGGAGACTGGGCCAGTCTGGTCGGAGATCACGCCCTGTAGCCACTTGTCGCCGGCCCCGAAGTTCTTTGCCCAGATGGGCTGGCCGAGAGGGAAGATTTTGACGGTCGGTGCGTGGGTCGGTTCGGCGGCTGCCCTATCGGGGTGCAAACGGTCCAGTTTTGTGACCAGGCGGCGCCCCCAACGGAGTTCGGCCGGAGACTTGCCGGTGGTGGTGCAAGGTGTGGAGTGCTGGGCCAGGAGGTATTTCGCCAGCCTGCAGTGCCAGTCGCCGGAGATGATTTTCCTTAGGGCTTCTTTAGTTGCCTTCACCATGGCCTCTGCGAGACCGTTCGTGGAGGGGTGAAAGGGCACGGAGGTGGTGTGTCTAATCAAGTTGGCCCTGGTGAAAACCTGGAAGTCATTAGAGGTGAATTGGGGCCCGTTGTCGGATACGATGACATCAGGCAACCCATGGGTGGCAAATACCCTCCTCAAACCCCTGATTGTGGCTGTTGAGGTTGTGGTGGCTACTGGGATGACCTCGAGCCATTTGGAAAAACTATCCACTATTATAAGAAAATTTTGTCCCTGGAAGGGGCCGGCGTAATCGATGTGAATTCTGGACCAGGGGTTTTTTGTCACCTCCCACTTGTGGACAGGGGCGTGTGGGAGAGATGGCCTGGTCTGTTGGCAAACGTTGCACGTAGCTACAAAGTTTTCGATGTCTGCATCGAGCCCTGGCCACCATAAGTAACTGCGGGCGAGAGATTTCATCTTGACCACACCGGGGTGGCCTTCGTGCAGGGAGGTTAAAACTTGTTGCCTGTGCGGGGCAGGTACGATGACACGGCTGCCCCAAAGGACGCAGCCGAGGTGGGCTGACAGCTCAAGGCGTCTTTGGAAGTAAGGCTGAAATTCTGGACCCGGGGAGGTGGATTGCCAGCCAGTTAAGACCCAGGTTAGAACCCTTCCCAGGATTCCGTCCTTGCTGGTTGCTGTAGCTATTTCTTTTGCAGATACGGGGCGGTCAGGCAATTCCTGGATAGCCAGGAGTTGGCCGGCGGGCGCGGGGTCTGGGTCGAAGTTGGGCAGGGGCAGTCTACTAAGGCCGTCTGCATGACCCATTTCTTTGCCTGGTTTGTATTCAATTTTAAAAGAGTATGCTGCTAAGAATGTGGTCCAGCGAAGCATTCTGGGGGATAAAATTTGCGGGGTCAATTTGTCCCAGGTAAAGAGCCCTAGCAGGGGTTTGTGGTCAGTGAAAATTGTGAAGTGGCGACCGTATAAGTAATCGTGAAATTTCTTCACGCTCGCCACTAATGCTAGGGCCTCCTTGTCAATTTGCGCGTAATTGCGCTCGGCTTTGGACAAGGTCCTGGAGTAGTATGCGATGGGGGATTGAGTTCCATCGCTGTGGAGGTGGCTGAGGACGGCGCCTATGCCATAGGGGGAGGCGTCGCAAGCGACACAGAGGGGCATTTTCTCTTTGTAGTGGGTGACAGTAGATTTGTTTGAAAGGAGTTGTTTTAACTTGTTAAAACTGTCGTCGTGGGCTTGGGTCCAGAGCCACTGGGCTCCTTTGTCTAATAACCTGTGGAACGGCTCTGCTATGGAAGCTTTGTGGGGGAGGAAGGCATGATAGAAGTTTATGAGACCCAAAAAGGCTTGTAGTTCTGCCTTATTTTTGGGAGGTGGTGCTGCCCTGATGGCTTTGACTTTAGAATCCGTGGGGTGGATTCCGTTAGCGTCAATTTTGTACCCCAGAAATTCCGTAGAAGGAACTCCAATGGAGCACTTTTCTTTTTTTAATTTGAGGCCGGCGGTGCAAAATCTTTGAAGCACCTCTCGCAGCCTGTCAGCTAGTATTTCCTCGGATTCCCCTGCGATGAGCATGTCATCGAAGTAGGGGCAGACCCCGGGGATCCCTTTGAGGGTCCACTCCATGGTTTCCTGGAATATTCCAGGTGCTACTGCGATCCCGAACTGCAGGCGATTCACCCTGAACGCTCCGCGGTGGGTGACTATGGTTTGGGCATTGGCCGTTTGCTCTGAGACTGGCAGCTGCAAGAATGCATGGGCTAAGTCTAATTTGGCAAATATGGTGCCTGCCTGAATAGAAGAAAGCACGTCCCTGACAGCTGGGACTGGGTAGGCGTGGGGGTTCAAAGCACGATTCAGGGTGGCTTTATAGTCCGCGCAGAGGCGGACCTCCCCGTTAGGCTTGACAGGGGTGACTATGGGGGTTTCCCAAGTGCCCCCTTCTGTGGGTTCTATGACTCCCAGTCCAATTAGCCTGTCGAGCTCTGCTTCTATCTTGGATTTGAGAGCGAAAGGGACTCTTCTTGCCTTAATCCTGATGGGCAGGACCTCTGGGTTCAGTTTTAGGTCAATGGGGGGCCATTGAATTTCCCCAGCGACCCGTCAAAAACGTCTGCGTATTGTTGGCAGACGGCTTGTAATTGGTGAGGCTGGAAGTGGTTTACGCCCAAAATTTTTATTCCCAGGGGTTCGAACCAGTCGAGGACAATAAGGCTGGCTCGTTTACCTGTTGCGATCTGGGCTGTTAATTCTCCCTGGAAATGTTGATAGCTAATAGAGAGTCTCGTTTCCCCTTTTAATTTGATAGGGGCACCTTGGAAATCAGCTAGCAGAATTTTTGAGGGGGTAATAGGGAACCGGCATCTGCACTGACGCGCGATCCCTTGTAGGGTGTCCCAGGACAGAATGGATACTGAGGACCCAGAGTCCACCTCCATCTCGCAGGGGATTCCCTGAATCTGGACCTGAATTTTAATTTTTGGGCGGATGAAGCTGGTGGTTAAGGGCCCCTGGTCCGTGCTAGTGGTCATGACGGATGACCAAAGGGCCTTCCCTGGCAATTTGGGGGGGAATATTACCTTCCGGGTCCGCCTCCAGGTCGTGAAGGGTCTCGCGGGCGGTGCTGCGGCAGGCGGAGCGAATGTGGCCAGTTTTGCCGCAGCCATGGCACTTGGCATTACGAAATTTACATGATGCCCTGGCATGGTTGCCACCGCAGCTGGCGCACTTGGAGCGGTTGGTGGTCTCCCTCGGACCTCCGGCCGGACGATCTGGTCTTTTGTCGCCCTCTCGGCGAGCCTGGGGGTCGGCGGGTCTCGGACGGATGGCGTCCACTTCAGTCTTCTGCTCGGCCGTTCCTGGGTCGGCATTTCTAGGGCAGTCGTGGTGGACTGACCCCGTGAAGGGATTTCCCGGTGGCAACGCGTCCTCCCGATGGCTATCTTCATATGCCATAATTTCAATTGTTAATTCGGCCAGGTCCATCGTCGGCTTAGTAACGAGCTTCTTCTGGAGCTTCAGGTTTCTCAGACCGACGATGACCTGGTCCCTTATGCGGTCCTCGAGGTCCGGGAAACGGCAGCGTCGGGCCGCTTGTCGGACCTTTGCTATGAATGATTTAGCCGGCTCGCCTGGTCGTTGGTACTGGCGGGTGAAGTTCAGGCGCCAGTACAACTTGGACCGTCTTGGGGCAAAATGACGATTGAGGCGGTCGACCAGCTCAGCGTATGGCACAGAAGCCACCGGAGCAGGGTCGCAGAGCCCTACGGCTACATCATAGACCGCCGGGCCGCTGAGGCAAAGGAGCGCCGCGGCTTTGGGGCGATCCTCGACAATGTTGTTGACGAGGAGGTACCCCTCCACTTGCCCGAGATGCGATTCCCAGCCCTCGGGCTGGGAGACATCAAATTCTCGGACGTGCCCAAGATTTGCCATACTGTCAGGTCCACGGGTCTGCTTAGGGTGGTGTGCGTGGAGGGCTCTCCCGACCAGCAAGTGACTTCAGCGGTGTCAGCTGGTGGGACGGCTTCCCTCCTTCACTTGTGGCTTCAGCTAGTTACTTCATCTAACAAGCAGACCCGAATCCCATCCTCGTCGCCAGGTGGATTGTCTTGAGGGACGACAGAAGACAGCAGGCACAGTCCAAAACAATGCGTTTATTGGGCAGAGGTCCCGGGCAATGCAACACCGGGAATCCCCCGTATTTATAGTGAACAGGGACAACAACAACAACATCAAGAACCAATAAACAAACGGGGTTCTCCCGCCTAACAAGGACGCCCAATGAGAGAGAGACCAGCTAAAGGTAGGCGCGGCTGTAGCGGCTTGTTGCCGGGGCCAGCTGGCAGCTTTGACAGCTCCGGCTGAGCTGCGCATGCGCGGTTCTCTGAAGTTTGACAGCTGTCAGTGTACTGCGCATGCGCGGCAGTTTGACAGCTGTCAGAGTCGGCCGGTTTGACAGCTGTCAGTGTACTGCGCATGCGCGGTAGTTTGACAGCTGTCAGAATCGGCCGCTAGCCGCTTGTGTGTGGGGGGGAATGCCGCGGCAGCCTTTTGACGGTTGTCAACGGCTGCCGGGGATCCCTTATAGATGTGAGGGGGTTGTTGTGTGTGTGAATATGTAACATGGTGCCTTGCTGGATCACAGTAAAGCCAATGTGCTTGTCATTTTAGTTTGTAATACCTGCGCCACATGTTCTCAAATGCCACAGTGAGAAGCTATAAGTGATGATCATCTTATCATCTTATTATTTGTCCTCAGCATTAAATATCCATAATTCAGTCTTATAATTCTACTCAGAAGTTGCACTTCTCCATTCTCTTTAGAAAGACTCAGCAGGGGTATTAAGGTCTGAATTCAGAATCTTGTGAGTAGTGTATAGAGAAATATTTTTTTTTAATAATTTCTAAGAAAGGAGGTGGAAATCCATATGGTCAGCAAGTAGGCAGAGAATGTGGTTGAAATGTAGACCTTATTGCACCATGTTATGTTCTTAGAGATCAACAGAATTTTAAATCATGCTTCCTGGAAATACAAATTTCAGTTGTTAAAAGTGAGTTGTTTCTTCCCTAAGTAGGATAAAGACTCTTTGACTGGAGAAAGAAGTCAATCAGGTACTCTTTGTATTTACAACACTATTTTTTTATTTATTTTATTTTATTTTATTTTAATTCCATTTTTATATCCCGCCCTTCTCCGAAGACTCAGGGCGGCTTACAAGCTTAGCAGTAGCCTTCATTCTATGTATATGCCTGCTTATTAGGGCTTTCACACACACCCCAAGTGGCATTATTACAAAGTCAGCTTATTGCTCCCAACAATCTGGGTCCTCATTTTACCTACCTCGGAAGGATGGAAGGCTGAGTCAACCTTGAGCCTGGTGGGATGCGAACTGCACTAATTGCAGGCAGCTGGTGTTACTTAAGGAGGCATTAGCCCACTGCTCCACCAAGGCTCTTTTAATCATATTTAAGGTTACACAGCTGAAAATATGAAATTCCCATTCCTTGACACTATTTGCTTGAAGAAAGGGGAGAAATCTGATGACATCTAGTTGTAGAACAGAGGGTCCAAACTCACTGAACCCAGCCTCATAAATAAAACCCTACTGGGAAAGGAATAGGACCCTAAAGGAGGTCATTTGGTGGCTAGACTATCCCTCTGTGGAGCTGAACTCTTAAATTATTTCTCCTTGCTTAGCAATTGATGTCTTTGAATTCTGGCCTTGTTAGAAAATTACCCGCTGTCTCTTCCAGCAGATTGAACTCTTGTCCTGCTTGGCTCTGCCTAGTTCCGAATAGTGAGCTAGCTATACAGCAAAGTGAAAATACATTAGCTGCTCATTGAAAAGGCACATATATCCATAAAGATGAGAACAAGGACAACTTTTGTTCTGAAACTAATATCACTAATTCATACTGGTACATACTGCATGAAAATTGATACCTCAAGATTTGCTGAGGAAAGATACCAAATCTCCTACATAAAACTTCCCCATAAGGAAGAATCTACCTTATCCTGCATTTTGCAAGATCAGTAAATCTCATTATTTTTATTATCTCCTTACTTAAGATATAATGTAAGTATTTAGACATATGTAAACAATGAACGTATTAAATGAATCAAGCTATTGAACTGACCCCAGTTCACTAGCTTGATTCATTTCACCAAAGACTTTAACCCTCCTTTATTTTAAGAGGGTTTATCAGAGAACAAATCTTATTAATCTATCATTCACATTTATATAATTAAATGGAGTTTCTTACTGGCCCCTAATTGTTCACTACTAAGTTAAAGTGTCTGCTTTATTTGTCTCTGTCTGTTGGAACCATGACATAAAGTCTATCAGTGCATGTCAAAAGTACATTTGCTCAAATAATAATGGGAAAAAGACAGCACATCTAGCTTCTTGTTCCCTTTCTATAGTTTTACCAATGCTTAAAGGGGGAGAAAAAAAGAAGTGAGTTTGTAGAATAATCAGTAGTGATATCAGGCTGTTACTTATACAATTTCAGAATATTTTATTAACACAACTACACCCTCCTAAAAAAAACCAGATATCCAATTTCTATGCATTGTTCTGACTTAGACCACTAGTTTTTGAGGCCATTTTTGAAGCCATCAACTAGATGGATAATAAATTTTTATAGAGTGGTTTTTTTCAGGCTGTAACTTAAATAGTTTTGTTTGCAGCATCTAAAGATAAATTCTGACAGGAGATCAACTTCACAAGGAAGTGTTTAGTAAAAAGATGACACAGAGAAATTATTTGAGTCTTTATTTTGTAGAGGACTGAGTGAATCATAGTTAAATTATTTGTTGGCAGAGATGGGCAGTGGAGCAGCAGAAGCTAATTTGTCATCTGCTACTTTATTTTCCTGCTGGGTAAATCACAACTTGTGCAAGATATTGCTGTACACAAACTGCAAAATAACAAAGCATATTTAGGTTGATGTTGCATTTGATTGATTTCCCCACCCAGTTACTTCGTCCATAGACCCGACAATATGTTCAAAATCGTTGCTTTAATAATTTTCACCTTATCCTTATGCTGAGTGGCATGGGAAATAGATATCTTGCTAGATCCTGTCATTTCTAAAAAGCCTGCAGTATGTTTTGAGAGCAAGTTTATATGCAATGAAGTGTTTGTTCTATGGGAGAGATTAGAGAGAGAGGAAGTTGAGAAATGTGCAGGAATAGATTCTGACATATGAAAGAAATGCATGATAATTTATTTTATTCATCCAGATGTTACTTGAAACATCATGTGGTTAGAACATAAAGAAAGATTTGGCTATTACAATCTATCTCCTGCATCCTGTTATGTATTATAATGCAACCATCAAGTATATGGTTCACACCGTTCTCCAGATAGTATATGACTCACACCATTCTCCAGATAGTCGGGTGTGAGTCTCTCCTCCTGAGATATGGTCCTAGGGCGCAGTTGGGCTTGCTGCTGGTGTACCTTTGGCCTAGTCGCGCAGCAGCAGCCCTGCCTGAGCTTCCCAATATCCTCTCGGGGTTGGTGATTGAGTTCCCCAAACTTATAGTTTTGGGTGACTTCAATCTACCATCCCTGGGAGGATCATCTGAGTTAGCTCGGGAGTTCATGGCTTCCATGACGGCCATGGACCTGACGCAGATAATTCATGGACCGACTCATGTGGGAGGCCACACCCTTGACTTGGTTTTTCTATCTGGACGGTGGTTAGATGATCTTGGTGGGGGCTCCCCAATTGTTATGCCCCTGTCATGGACCGATCATCATCTCCTGCGGCTGGTCTTCCATTTTGCCACTCCCCGCCATGGGTGTGTGGAACCAACTAGATGGTTCCGCCCCAGGCGCTTAATGGACCCTGAGAGGTTCCAGGCAGCGCTGGGGTCCCCACCTGCCTCCTTTGCTCACAACTCGGCGGATGCCTTAGTGGAAGCCTGGGAAAGGGCAGCCACGGAGGCACTTGACCAAGTTGTACCCTTGCGGCCCCTGACCCGGTGCAGATCCCAGCGGGCTCCATGGTTTTCCGTGGAGCTCCAGGAGATGAAGCGTCGGAGATGGGGCCTAGAGAGCTCTTGGAGATCCAGCCGATCTGAATCCGACCGATTGCGACTAAGAACCTGTATTAGGTCTTATCTCGCAGCGATAAGGGCGGCGAGGTCTAATCACTTCGCTACCCTTATCGCGTCCGCAGATAACCACCCGGCCACCCTGTTTAGGGTGACCCGCTCCCTCCTTAATCAGGAGGTGAGTGAGGAACCCTTGCAGGGTCGTGCCAAGGAGTTTAGTCAACATCTGTCGGACAAAATTTCTCGGATTCGGACTGGTTTGGACTCCGACTGGGCAGAGTCTGACGATCAGGACATGGGTGGTCTTGTCGATGTTATCTGGGAGGAGTTTGATCCTGTGACTCCGGAGGAAGTGGACAGGATTATAGGGAGGTTGAGCTCCACCACATGTTTATTGGACCCGTGCCCTTCCTGGCTGGTTTATGCGGCTCGGGAGGGGACACGAGGCTGGCTCCAGGAGGTTATATCTGCATCTTTGAGTGAGGGTAGTTCCCCCGCCGTCTTGAAGGAGGCGGTGGTGAGACCTCTCCTCAAGAAGCCTGCCTTGGACCCAGCTGTGTTAAATAACTTTCACCCAGTCTCCAACCTTCGCTTTCTTGCGAAGGTTGTTGAGAGTGTGGTGACGCATCAGCTCCCTCTGGTTCTGGATGAAGCGGATTATCTAGACCCGTACCAATCGGGTTTCAGACCCGGGTACAGCACGGAGACGGTATTGGTCACTCTGGTGAATAATCTCTGGAGGGCCTGGAACAGGGGATATTCCTCTGTCCTAGTCCTATTAGACCTCTCAGCGGCTTTCGATACCATCGACCATGGTATCTTGCTGCGGCGTCTCAGGGGATTGGGAGTGGGAGGCACGGTTCTTCAGTGGTTCGCAGTCGGTGTTGGCAGGGGGGCAGAGGTCGACCTCAAGGCCTCTCGCTTGTGGAGTTCCTCAGGGTTTGGTCCTCTCGCCTCTCCTTTTCAACATCTACATGAAACCGCTGGGTGAGATCATTCGTGGTTTTGGAGTTGGGTATCATCAGTATGATTTTTATTTCAACCCCAAACCACCCCAGTGATGCCCTTGACATGATGTCCCATTGGCTGGAAGTGGTTTGGGTCTGGATGGGGAGGAACAGGCTTCAACTCAACCCTGACAAGATTGAGTGGCTGTGCGTAACGGCATCTCGGGATATTCAGAACATTCCATCTCTTTCTATGGGGGGTGAGTTATTACCCCCCGTAGATAGGGCTCACAACTTGGGAGTCCTCCTAGATTCACAGCTTTCTTTGGAAGACCACATAATAGCTGTGACTAGGGGGACCTTCGCCCAGGTTCGCCTGGTGCGCCAGTTGCGGCCCTATCTAGACCGGGATGCCCTGGGTACGGTCACTCATGCACTCGTGACCTCTCGTTTAGACTACTGCAATGCTCTCTACATGGGGCTGCCCTTGAGGACCACTCGGAGGCTCCAACTGGTACAGAATGCAGCCGCGAGAGTTGTGTTGGGAGTCTCCCGATACTCCCATGTTACACCTCTGCTCCGTGAGCTGCATTGGTTCCCAGTTGTCTTCCAGGTGAGATTCAAGGTGCTGGTAATGGTTTTCAAAGCCCTACATGGCATGGGTCCGGATTACCTTAGGGATCACCTGCTGCCGGCGTCAACGTCCCTCCGCCCTGTGCGCTCCCACAGAGAGGGCCTCCTCAGGGTGCCACCGGTCAGAAAATGTTGTCTGGTGGCCCCCAGGGGGAGGTCCTTCTCTGTGGGCGCCCCGGATTTATGGAATCATTTGCCGGTTGAGCTCCGGATGGCGTCCGACCTTCGCTCCTTCCGACGCGATCTGAAGACTTATTTGTTCGAACAAGCCGGCCTGGCCTGATGGGGGATGGGTTTAGGTTTTATTGTTATTTTAAATGTATTTTAATCTACTGTTTTAACTTGGGCATCTTGTTTAATTCTTTTTTAGTTTTTGTATTCCTGTACTTTTATATGTTTGCCCTGTTCACCACCCTGAGTCCTTTGGGAGAAGGGCGGTATACAAATAAAATTATTATTATTATTATTATTATTATTATTATTATTATTATTATTATTATTATTATTATTATTATTATTATTATTATTATTATTATATGTTTCCTGTTGTTCGTGGATATATAAACCACAAGTGGCTTAGGCAGGGCATCTGAAACATTTGAGTATCTGGTTTTTTGTTTTTGTTTTTTTTACTATGTGTTTTGACTGTTTTAAGCTCAATGAGATGTGCTCATAAGGTTCTTCCTATATGTGAGGTAATTAAAATGCATATTGTTTTAAGACATACCGTGGCTAAATAGATTGTGTCAGCAGACTGTATTGCCAATGAAGAGGCTATTAATACATTATTTTTATGCATCATTTATCTGATGAATTACTGATTCTGACTTGCTAAAAAAGAAAGATCTTTTAGAAATAAAAATGTTGCTGATGGGACTTGCCTTTGGAAAATGTCTGAAAGCTGAAAATCAATGCTAATCCTTTTTTTTTCTTTAAGGTTTCTGTGAGCCAGGCATTTTCAGATGATGACGTTGCTTTATGGGAAGTCTCCAAGAAATCTATAAATTAGATTGCTCTGGCCAGTAAGTTGCAACTCTGGGTAGAATGTTTGCTAGTTGTAAGTGTTCCTTAATAATTTGTATTGGGTGACTGCAACATTAAAAGGTCACATCTGATTCAAAATGGAGCTTTTGTGAAATGTCACCTTGCAGGACTCTTGTTGAGATAACAATTTGCTGGCTCATTTACTTTTCTGCTATCATTTTTCTTGAACTTTAAAGTAAAAGGAAATACCCCTCCCAGTACAATATGCTCCATGTGGTTTTGAAAATGCCCGAGAAGATTATTCCCAGGGCTGCTGCCAACAAATGTGCCAGTTTAATAGTTTGCCTGTTGCGGGAAGCATCATGTGGCAAATATACCAGGCACAAAGAAATTACTTGTGCTGATGGAGATTGTAAGAAGAAAACAACTGCCCAGCATGGATCTCAAGAAGACAGACAATTTAGAGATCTGATTTTGAAACCAAAAAAGATTGACTGATTAACATATTCTGGTGACAGATTTCTGGCTGATAAACCAGAGTTTTCCTATTGATAGACACAATTGCATTTAAATTAGCTACCATTCACGCCTTCTTTTCACTGATTACCTATTGTCCACTCCATTTTGCATACTCAAAAGCAACCCATACTGGGAATATTTTATTCCCATACTGGGAATATTCTACTCTATTATTGGCTACCTAAAAATTCTGTTAAATTTCTTCCATCACATTGGCACAGTTGGACAGGATAAAGTTTTCTAGAACTTGTGCTTATTGATTCTCAATCTTACATGGAAAAACAGATTGTTGGCTGCAGGACCCTGGACAGTAAAAATCAGGATGTGTACATACACTTTGTGATCACCACAAAGTAATTATATGCCAGAAGTTTATTTCCCATTCATGAGAATTCCTCTGAAGTTCTATTTTTGTCAAATTAATTGAGAAATAGTGAAAAAAAGATGCAGAACGACTTTTATTCCAGCATTAATATAAATTATCTTGGGGCTGATAGCAATGGGTATAAATGCTTTCATGGCATTACAAACCAGCAGTAATACAGCTTGTGGACTGATTGCCTATTTTTACTGAGAGATTCTATCCAAAATATGTATCTCAGATGGTGCCCATTCCCATTTCCTTTTTCTGTAAAGTCCGACAAAAGATTTGAGTGAGAAAAGGGGATTGTGCTTAAGGAGTTATAGAGTGACTGCTTTTACTCCTAGTTTCTTAATTAATCCCATTTTGGTTAATTTACACAATAAATTAAACTGTAAACAGATCAATTGGTTTTCATAGCCACTATATGCCACAGCAAACAAAACCAAACACTATACTCAAGTTAAAACTAACCAACTGTGTTCATGCAGCTACTAGTAATTAAACAGGTTCATTGTGCTATATGGATATATAACCAATATATAGATAGAATATATAGACCTGAGGGTTGAATTGAATTAAGGAGTCCTTGAAGTTCTCTGACCTTGGTTGTTTGTCTGCAGACATTTCATTAGCCAACTAGATAATATCATACTGTAAGTGCTAGTGTATGTTGGATTTGCTTTCTTTTTTATATATAGTAGCTTGCCCTTCTAGTGTTGGGGACGTGATTTTTTTCCTCGGGAGTTCCCGCTTTACTATTTGGCTGGTGTTAATCCACGCTTATCTGTGCATTGGCTGTTGCAGAAATGTGTTCTGATCTTTTTGTTTCCTTCTTAGTTTTTTTATCATTACTTCTTTTTTTTATTTAAAAAGTTTTACAATACATTTTGACTTTAATCCCCCCCTCCCCCACCCCTATCTAGCCCTCCCTATCCCTCTCCCCCATTCCCTCCTCCCCCCCCCCGACTTCCCAGAGCTAAATACAGGGTATAAAATCAAAAAACAAACATAAGCACCCCTATGTTATCAACAATAAACTATTAATTCTATCTCCCTCTAGCTCATATAAAATGAATACAAACAATATTAATATTACAAATAAAGTAAAAAAGAAAAAGAGAAAACAGAAAAAGAGCTTTACTCAGAATAGATTTTCTTAATCCCAGTCCTTATTCATATTAATTTCAAAAAAAAAAAGAAAAAAAAATTCACCTACTATTTGCATTCTCCCACCTTTCTCTAATTTCTAAACAAATTCTCAATTACACGCCAAAAGCGCCTATCTCTGTTAACCTTAATAATCTCCAACCAAACTAAACTATGATCAAAAATAGTTCTTGCATGTATCACGCCAAATGTCTCGCAGTTCCAGATCATCCTTGAGTTCAAGTAAAAAGAATAAAAAAAGGTTTAGGCAGTCTCTAAGACAACTTGTTGTTAATTAGGAGCTTGCGTACCCATTCTCAGTTCAACACATACTTTTAGTCCATAACCCTAATATACTTTTCTAGCAAGCAAATAACATCAATCTTAAATTGTGTTAAATATTAAAAAAAAAACTTTCTTTCTCCTCTATGATAAATTTAATCCATTGAGATTCTAATTTAAAAATTTAATCACCAATCTTGACACCCCAAAGCTTTTGGAGCACGTCTGTCATAACCCCCATAACTTCTTTGGACCGCGCCCCGTCCACAGCTTCACTGTAAGTATGCTTTGGAGATTCCATAACTTTCTGCTGGTCTTGCTCTTGCTCTCGTCTCGCTCTTTTTAGGGCGGCACGCGTCATCCTCTGGCCTCCTGCAACAACCGATGAGACTGTAACTTGATCCCCTCCAACACCATTGTCCTCTATCTGTCTATCTGCAACATCTTGAAGCTTTCCCTCGCCGTATCCCTTTACAGCTTCCAAAAATGATAGGGGGGTTGCTTTTAACACATTACTATAAAAATCATGTGCCTGAGCCACAGTAACCAGACGATGTCTTTTACCTTTGTGCGTCACCACCAGTCCAACTGGAATCTCCCATCTAAACTTAATATCACATTTCTTAAGTTCCTGTACTAGAAATGCAAAATCTTTCCTTCTCCTTAAAATCTTCGGAGGAATCTCTTTTAAAACCAAGACTTCTTGCTCAGCCACTACCAATTTAGTATCATAGGCAGCTTGAATGACTTCATCTCTAATTACTCTCTTTGTAAAATAGACCACCACATCTCTGGGTAACTTCCTCTGTCTTGCAATCCATGAATTTACATGAAAAATTTTGTCCATATTTCCCTCAATTTCAGATGCTGGCTGGCCCAGTACCCCTTCTAGAGCCTCAGAAATCAGCTGCTTTAAATCTTCTTTACAATTCTCCTTTAAACCCCTGATTCTAATAGCATACTGCATCTGATGATACTGAACAAGGCTCAGTTCTCCGTCCATTTTATCCCTTATATCTTCATTTTCTAATACCTTTGCTTCTAATATAGAGTTCTTTTGACTGAGATCCTCCACTTTTACATCCAGCTGTTGCACACATTCAGCTACAGATTCAATCATAGACAACATGTCCACCCTCATTGCTCTAAACTTCTCTTCCATCTTCTTCTCCAATTTCTCCATTTTCTCCTCCATTTTCTCCTCCAGCTTTTTCAACTTTTCATCCATCATGTCAGACATCAATTGTGAATGCTTTCCAAGAGCATCTTGTAAATCCTTAAGCGTCAATGCCGGAGGAGGTGCAGGAGGAAGCAAAGCTTGCAATGAGGTCTGTTGCACCAGGGAAGACCCCGCACTCCGAAGAGCTTTAGAAGTTTTAGCCGCCATCTTCCCCCACTTTCACTTATTGCGCACTTTCACTTTAAAGCTATAAAATCCATTGAGCTAGAGAGTAAAGATAAGAGTCCACATCACCTTGACCTCCTGTACCGCTCTGCCTGCATCTTGATAATCAAAAGTATTTCCTTTTGGCAGGGGTGGTTGCTAACGCCTGGCTCTGCTCCATAAATCACGGAGCAGAGACGCTGCGCAGCTCGGAGCAACCCAGGCTTCAGGGGGGCTCAATCCTTCAGCCGCCCAAACTCTCAGCTCAGGCGGCCCCGGAGAGCTCAACCCCTACCTGGGGCCTCACCCCCTCCTCTTCTCCCGAGGAGGGGGCTTCCAATCCATCTAAACAGCTGATCGGCGCTGTTTACGATGGAAAAACACAGCTGCAGAGCGGGCAGCCCGAAAACGGCTGTCTTCAGTGTCGCGTCACCACCGGAAGAGCCCTTTTTATCATTACTTCTGAATGGTGGGCAAGTATGATTTAAGATTTTAAACCTTAATAGACAATATATTTAGAAAAAAACATTCCTCAAATAAATTCTGAATGTTATGTTAACATGCCAGATCAATCTAATGCCAGAAAGAAAGAAAGAAAGAAAGAAAGAAAGAAAGAAAGAAAGAAAGAAAGAAAGAAAGAAAGAAAGAAAGAAAGAAAGAAAGAAGAAAGAAAGAAGGAAGAAAGAAAGAAAGAAAGAAAGAAAGAAAGAAAGAAAGAAAGAAAGAAAGAAAGAAAGAAAGAAAGAAAGAAAGAAAGAAAGAAAGAAAGAAAGAAAGAAAGAAAGAAAGAAAGAAAGAAAGAAAGAAAGAGAAAGAGAATTTAAGGATTTTTTTAGATGAATTTCTGTTGACTGTCTGCATCAATCCTTTTCTTCACTTACATTTTTTTCCCATCTTTATATTTTCTTAATGAGCAGCTGCTAATTGAGTCTCACTGAAATTTACCAAAATTAAATTTGGGCCCTGAGCAGCTTACACAGAAAAAAGCACTAACACTGATGGATTCTAGTAATATATCTCACTGATAGATCAAGTAATATGTCAGATCTGCAAATCGAAATAATGTGATGCAATATTGTTGAAATGTATGTATATAACAATTTTAGCTGTTCCCCGCTCTTTTAATATCCTTCCATCAAAAATCCAAATGCTGGAAAGATGTTCCATAGAAATGAGTTGTAAAATAAAATTTACTTGAATGACCTTATTTATAATTCATTTTTTCTTATTTTGAAAAAAAGATTGCTATGGAAAAAAAGTTTTCGGTTATTCATACTTTGTTGATTTTTGTTAATAAATTATGAATCTTTTAAAACTCAATCCCCTTCTATCCTCCTTGCAAACATATTCTTGTGGCTTCTGGACAGAATGATGAGATACATATTGAATCATCATCATCTGTATGACATGGATTCTTTCCATACTATCCATGATGGACATATTGTTAGACATTGTGAACCACATTTCTAAAATAAAAATCCCACTACCATCAAGACACATAAGTGAACATAAAGGTTTAAAAACAGTTCTCTTAGCATCAATGCAATTTAAAAAGGCATAACTTTGGAACAAGAATGAAACTGAGAAGAAGGATTAAATCACTCCTACCAGTGCATCATGGTCCCTTATTTGGATCAGTCCACCAGATTCCTATATTCAGGTCAAATATGATTAGAAAACCTACAGCACAGAAAGCATTTCACAGCCCATATCATTTGCTCCTTACTAGACAAATGTTCATGAGCTTTTGCTCCTGGGAGATTCTTAAGAAAGAGAATTCTCTTGCCAAAGTACCATTGCTGGCCCCTCAGGGTTGTTAACAAAAGTTGAATCACATAGTCAGCACAAGGGAAACTTACTCCCAAGAAGTTGCAGAGATTTCAGAATGAAAAGAGCAAATTAAAAAGTTCCAAATTAAACCTGCACATCTTGTGCTCAATATAAACATCTGGCCACTTAGAGTTACACTGTTTTCAGTGTTCCAGCTGTTTTGAAGGCAGAAATTAGGCTTTTATTTTGTGATTTTTAAATTTTTTTTCAATCCAACCTTTCCAATACAATGGCAGGGATTGTTTTCTAGCTTAGACCACATGGATGCACACTCCTACACAAATATGATTACCAAACTACAGCTTCTTGATTATATCAATCATATTTTGCCCCTTGGAATTTTTCATGTTCTGAGACTTGAGGTAACATTGGACCATTGACAAGTATTTGCATTGATAAAAACAGATAAGCCATTTTCAAATACCTCATTCAAATAACATTGTGATGCAGAATTATAGATGTCAGCAAATATATTAGAGCAATTAATTCCAGAACTGATGCTGGTAAGGGAGGAACTAGGTGTTCTTAAGCCATATTGGACCATAATGCCAGTCCTCAGCAGGTTCCTGCCAGTCAAAAGGGCATGGAGAGAATGGTCAAGTTGCTAATGGCTTAAAAAGCCCTAAATTTTAAATATTGTATTGAATGAATTAACGTGACTAGGCTTTTGTTTATAAATTCTGTGTGCTGCACTTGGCAGATATACTACATATACTTTACATGCCTTCAGAAGTAAAATAGCTAATTTATCTGAGATAGAAATTTCTGAATAAGATGTTCAATATCTGGAGAAATCAGAATTATAGCTATGTCCAACCTGAGGCCTGGCACTTAGCTGAATTATAAAATGTGCAAATGTTGTACTTTGTAGGTGACACTTATTATGAGGATAAGATCTAACAAGGAATTATAGACCATAAAAAAGGCATATTTATCAGATATTCTCCTTTAAACACACTGGCATTTTGTTCAGTCCTACAAAATGCCAAATCAGTCAAATAGTCAGTTTTGGAAAGAATTGAACCTGACCTTGTAGAATCACAACATTTCTTAAAAATGGCCTGATTTGATTTGGGGTTTAGATGAATCCAGTGTAATTTCTTCATCCAACTTTACACAAAATTGTTATTCATCTCACCCATTCCACTTTCTAATCTACAGTTACTTTCAGAGAGGAATCATCTATTGATCCATTATCACAATCTCTTTGGTGCATATGTGACTGAGCCGAAATGATTTGAATACAAAGCATAATGCTTTAAAACAATGGACTGGCAGAGGCTGACATGAACACATTATATAAAAGATGATCAACCAAGTAGTAAATACTGTGAAGCATCTTTTCTTCTGACTAATAAAATCCTTTTTCTTTTCCAATGGATCAGTAACCTCTAACAAAAGAACTGTTTTTTAAAATCATGTTTAAATCATTTTCCCTCTTCTAGTTCTACTCTCTTTATTTATATAATTAAGCTGCATTTGCTAATCCTATCATAGAAGTCTCGGGGCTCAAAAAAAGTCTTCTTGAGCATGATTATAGACTTCTCTCTCTTTTTTTAAAAAAAATTGCCATTCTGAATACTGTACACATGAGAGCTACATACATTAAGCATGAAGGTCTTAGGAGATATGTAGCATATGTTTGGCTCAAATTACTTAAAACTTTTCCCATAAGGAACTACAACCCACTTCATCCTTTGCTGGAATCATTTCAAACCTTGCATGTGCAAACCCTTGCCTGCTTATGTTCATTGCTTCCTGCCTTTGTTCAAATTTTACATGCTGAACTTGTAGGATGCTGCACAATGCTGGTCTCACTGGGTGGTAAAATTGGGAAAAAAGTTCTATCTGGATTCCCTGGAAAGCAAACATATCTCCTGTATGATCACAAACTACTCGTACCAGAAACAGAATCACAATGGCTAGGCTCACACAACATGCTAAATTAGTTTGACACAATGTATTGGATTCACACATTACACAATAATTAAAATAAATAAAAATAAATAAAATAAATCTTCATCAACTTGTTGGAATGTAATGTATGAAGAAATCAGAGTGTGTATGAGCCAAATGCCTTTTCTGTCTTTGATGCTCACTATGCCAAAATCAGGAACTGAGTGACTAAGGTCAGACATACTTGGGACCATATAATGTGAGGATTTATATATAGTTATACCTTCATACTGGTGGAGGGAATGTAAAACCAGTAGCACCTAAGTTAGCTGCAATAATAACACAATACTGATATTTCTTTAGTGTTATTGTTAGTTGCAAAGTTGTGTCCGACCCATTGTGACCCCATGGACAATGTTCCTCTAGGACTTCCTGTCCTCTACCATCTTCTGGAGTCCATTTAAGCTCATGCCTACTGTTTCAGTGACTCCAATCAGCCACCTCATTCTCTGTCATCCCTTTCTTCTCTTGCCCTCAATCTTTCCCAGCATTAGGCTCTTCTCCAGTGAGTCCTTCCTTCTCATTAGGTGGCCAAAGTATTTGAATTTCAGCTTCAGGATCTGCCCTTCTAAAGAGCAGTCAGGATTGATCTCCTCTAGGACTGACTGATTTGATCACCTTGCAGTCCAAGGGACTCACAGGAGTCTTCTCCAGCACCATAGTTCAAAGGCCTCAATTCTTTGGCGCTCAGCCTTTCTTATGGTCCAACTTTCACAGCCATACATTGCAACTGGGAAGACCATAGCCTTGACTATACGCACTTTTGTTGGCAGGAAGATGTCTTTGTTTTTTTTAGTGTGCTGTCTAGATTTGCCATGGCTTTCCTCTCCAGGAGCAAGCATCTTTTAATTTCTTGGCTGTAGTCCCCATCTGTGGTGATCTTGGAGCCCAGGAAAATAAAATCTCTGATTACCTCCATTTCTTCCCCATCTATTTGCCAGGAATTGAGAGGGTCGGGTGCCATGATCTTGGTTTTCTTAATGTTTAGTTTCAACCAAACTTTTGCACTCTCCTTCTTCACTCGCATCAAGAGGCTCTTTAGTTCCTCTTCACTTTCTGCCATTAGAGTGGTATCATCTGCATATCTTATGTTGTTGACATTTCTTCCGGCAATCTTAATTCTAAATTTTGATTCATCTAGCCCTGCCTTTCTCATGATGTGCTCTGCATATAAGTTAAACAGGCAGGGTGACAGTATACAGCCTTGCCGGACTCCTTTCCCAATTTTGAACCAATCAATGGTTCCGTGTCCAGTTCTCACTGTTGCTTCTTGAATATCTTTAGTAGCATCATATAAATTCTGACCTTACATCGCTGCATCCTGATATCTACTGCAAGTTGATTAATTGAAGCATTGGTGTGAGGATTTCCTCATGCACTATTCTCTACCTACCCCTGCCGATATCCATGCAAGCTATTCTGATATTGTGAATTATTAGTCTCATTTTCCTTGATCACTAGTTACACTATGAATGTGTTGGATGGAAATTGAGTGAAAATATCTGGGAGGCACTAAGTTGACTCATCTCCCATGCATGCTCTTGCCTTTACATTAAACAAAATAAAAAGTCTTGGCAAGCCATTTTTTCTTCTTCCACTTATCAACACCCCTTGGCCACATGGAACTGGTATTCTCCCAACAAAATTTAATAAAATGAACAAACAACATTTTCCAGCAAGCAGTGGCTTTGCCCAAATGGGATACTCCCCTCTATCTGTGCCATTAAGAAAGAAAGTACTTGGAAAGCCCACCTCACATTAGAAGGACTGATGGAACTACATATAGCTTTGTGGGGTTGAGATCTCAAAGCAGGTACTCATTCAACAGGCAGAAGCCTTTACAGCAGTATTCCAAGTCCTGCTGGCTATGAAGTATGGAGGGCTGCTATCTCTGCTGACACAGATACACCCATTATAAAATACAGTGAAAGAATTGCCCTGATATTTCAAAATTTTCCCAATTTAGGTGAGAATAAATTGGAGAGCATTTGTTTCATTTCAGAGAAGTCAATTTATTCAAATCAGCCCACTTCTATTAGGGGACTCAGGATTCAAATTCAGCACATTTCAGTTTTCTAACTGATGTGCTTCCACATTATATGCAGCACCTATGTCTCTTACGTCCTCACTTTCAGTTTATCCATGAAAAATCTCCACGCTTATTGAGTGCTAACATGTTTGTCCAAAATTCATGTAGCATTGACACATGTTTCTTTGGTCTGTGGATACTTATATTGCTTATATTGCTTAGGAAAATACTCAGAAATGCACCTTTCTCATTAAAATGTAGTTTCTGGTGCCTATTTAACTCTTAGTTAGCATGTATATGTAATCAGACTTACCATGTTAACTGTGCAATTCTAAGCATTTGGAGAGAGAGAAAAAAATGGCAACAGAATATGCCTGTCATACAAACCACTGTTTTTACATTCCAGCAAAAATTAAAATATCATAACATAAAGCTGCAAGAGGACCCCTGCAAAGGAAGCCTCTTACTCTAATGACCTTTCTCATTCATTGATGGCAAACACAATAGCCATAGCTCATAAATCATGGTGCAAGAAAGCATTCAGAGAGCATCCTTGACACTCTTTGCATATTTAAATGTCATCATCCTCATAAAAGAAACACAAAATCTTTCTTCTTCTTTTCTCTCTCTCAAAAATGTCAGCCCAGACTGGATTAGGAAAGATAATACAGAAGTATTGCCAGAGAGTAATTGCCATTGTCACCCACCTGCAATGTACTTAACAAATGAGGAAAGGGATTTTATTATTAGGAAAAATTATTATTATTAGAGTAATTAATCAGCCTCTTCTGACAGCTTCTTGGAGAAAATAATCACCAAAGGCCAAGAAATTTAACAGGCCATTTTGTTGATAAAGCACCACAAGTACAGAATATTTTCCCACTTGTGTGTGTGCTGGTTTGAGCAGATTTAGTTATTTTTCGGAGAAACAATGAAACCATTGCATTTTGTAAGGCAAAAGAACAATGCTGTTATATCTGATGATTAAAGAAACAAAAATGCTTGCCTGCTACCTGTTTTGTTTATTGTGGCCCCAGACAAATCTAAAATTAAATTATGTAAAAGAGAAGGGGGGGTGAGAGTATAATTTAATTCTAGCTTTGTATATTCCTAGTATGAGAAATCATTTGTAATTGTTTGCAGTCATCTTTTAGTGTTTCTATTTCCAGCTTGTTTGAATGCAGATTAAAATCAAAAGCTTATTTCAGAATAAAAGGAATTCAACTCTAATATTTAACAAGTGAAAATGTAAAAGAGAAATACACTTCTAACATTCAGGTTTTCACCTTACATTTGATATTAAAACTTAAATATTTGAAATATAAATGCTTTAGTTTTCATGGCACTGCTTCTTTCCGGGAGCTACATATGAAGATGATGCTTCATCTATCAGATTATTATTCCATTTATCAGTCAGCTGCCATTTGAATTAGTTAGAACAATGCACAACAAATATTAAACTATGCAGCAAATCCATTGTTATTGTCCATTGTTACTTAGTCAACATTCTAAGTCCAGGTAGAGTCACTTCAACAGTGAGATGGGTGGCATATAAATTTAATAAATAAATAAAATAAGGGCAGCTAGAAAGAAAGTCACTGGCTATTTTATCAATATGTAGCTGGTATTTCTGATTATAAGAATGGTTTCCACTTTACAGAAACTATGGGTCCTCGTGCTGTTTACAATTTTTAGAGAAGCTACAAATTTGCCAAATTATTTTCAAGCTTAAAAATAATGAAATAAAGGAAGTCTTTGGCTCAGTTGGCTCATGAAATAAATATCTTATTTTCTGGCTGGGATTTGCCAAATTGCAAATCAAATTTGCTAATCAAGTCAAAAAATTGGATCATCTTCTTCATTGTCTTTTCATTTTCTTGTTGCACCTGGGAAATGGAATATTTTTTATGCTTTAATCTCTCTGACAAGAAAGAATATTCTTTTCTCTTCTGCAAAATTCAATTTCTTTAAAAACAATTACATCTGTATTATCAATCTTCAGAATTATATTACAATTCTGATGCAAATCTTAATCCATTGTCTTCTTTCTGAAAAAGTACACCTAAAAATTCCATATGAAGATTTCTTATTCTTGAAAATCTTGCAACTATTCTATATACTTTATCAATTTCTGCCTCTGTATCGTCATCCCAATAAAAAAGTGCTAAAACTTTGATAGTATCGCAGTCTGGGTTACGTTACATACTGTATATCTTTTGTTTTGTTGAATCCAGAAATTGTCTGCACTGTATAATAATAAACAAAAATATTTCCATTAAAGTCTGTTTTGCTTATTTTAATTCAAAAGCACTTTCACCAGAATAATTATCTCCTTTATTCAGTTTAAACTTTATTACATTGACGTTTTGTTAAGCTTTTTGCCAAAAGTATTTAAACATTTGAAAGATTTTTTTCTTTATTTCTTTGTAATTCAGACAGGATTATAATTCACCAATTAGAATTTTTATCCTGTCTTTAGAAAATCTCTTTTTAGCTGTAAATTAATTATTTCTGAATAAACCTCATGTCCCTATAAGAACTGCATTACAGCTCTGAGCTTGATTAAAATTCCTCAACCCAGTCTCTGAACTCACAAGGAGACCAGAAAAACCTCAATTCCTACAGACTACACATGAGGAGAAGTTGCCTGGAGTGCAAGTGGGCAATCTCATAATCTCTCCCTTTTTTTGGAGGGACTTCAACCAGAATTTGCTGTCTGCCTACGAATTTTTGCCACAATCCTATTCCTGCTCCTTCAAGGGATGTCTAGTTCTCCATAAATCCTCACCAGAACCCTCAGCAAACTATATTTTAAGAAAACTCTGACTGATGGATTGCTAAATGAAAGATGGATTGGAATGGGTTATTGTGAACAGACTATCATCACATTTTTCAGGAGGTGTAAAGGAGGTTTCACTTGGCAAGCTGAAAGGCAAACCAATAAATTTCAATTGATGGCTTAAAGGAACATCTCTTTTGTTTCATCATTTATGATAACAGCATTGCAACACACTGATGAAACATTTGTCTAAAGCAAATCATGGCTTGGACTTCCCATTAATGGGAAATATTTCACTCTTCATGAGGATGGTAAAAAGCTATGAGGCTTATGGCATTTGTGGTATCTCATTTGTTTTGCACACAGTGATAAGCATGCAAACATACAGCAATATACACATATAGTACACACATAATGTGTCATGCTATTAGTGCTGGGAAAACTCTATGTGCCTTTTTCACCCTCTTTCTCTCCAAATAATCAGCCAAGTTCAAGAAAGCTGCATTAAATACAGCTGGTGGTGAAAAGCAACCATAAAACCAGTTAAGTATGATGATTTCATCCTACAGCTCTGCTGGGACCATGTACATTTCTTTCAACTAAAACAAGTGTGTGTTCACAGCAGACTAACTGTTGCAGAGGGGAATGCACAAGTAGAGTGCTGCTGTAGGCAACAGCTGAGAAATGTATTATTTACATATTTATTAGAAACCCAGAGCTTCCTTGAAAAGCAAGCCACTTCAATTCCAATAAGTAAACAATCCATTGGGAAAATCAGGGGAAAACACTGAGACAGTTTTCTCAGAGATAATTCAGTAAAGCAGGATGTCCTTAACACAAAGAGTTTGTAACAAGGGGGGGGGGAAGGACCTTTCTCAGACACACCTTCTTTTGTTAAACAGACAAAGAAAAAAAATAGAAAGTAATTTAATTATCCTTGCAATTGTATGCTACACGAGCTTCTGGAATGCCAATTATTTCCCCTTTGTTGGTCTTGCATTGGGATTTGTTTCAATTGCCCCTCAGAAATATGCATATCTCATACACATTCCTTTTGTCAGTTTTGTTGTCTATTCTTTTCATTGTTCTAGTCTGTGACAAAATACCCACTCTGGAGTATATAGGACTATTTGATTTGGCTTATGATAAATCAGTTCTGCAAAGAAACAATATCATCAGTCCTACACTGTAGTTCTGTAGTGTACAGATCTAATGTCTGCAAAATAAGCCTGATTGACCAGGCAATTATAGGTGAAAGGCACCCATTTTTACTCATTAAAAATGCATTATCTGCTAGATGGCCCCATTGGATATAGAACACCACATTACCCAATGTTTGAGAAATAGGGAAGCCATTTTTTTCTTCCCTGATCTCTGACTTAGTTCTCTAATCTCCTCTGCTCTCATTGATAGTTGTGCACCACAGCAAGGGAAACAGGAGGACACTTTACAAGAATAGAAGACTTAAAAATGAGCAATAACTATTTACTTCTGAGCTGTACCAATGGGCTGGGCCACAACCAAGTCTAGACTCTGAAATCCATGGACATAAAGATTCTTTACAGGTGTGATCTGATCCAAGGCTACCGTTGTTCATTCCAAGTAGCAGCCCTAGCACTGCTTGAATTATTCACCCTCTGAAACTTGACCAAGCCTATCGGATTCATGGGTAAGCTGATTGAAAGGCAGGGGATTGATGACATCCTCAACTTCAAATTAGACTGCCACCGGTCTGAGATAAAAAAAACAAATCTAATGTATGAGATCCCACCCATCTCCCAATTAGTCTAATTACTGGTTTGCTAAATGAATCAAGAAGTCAATAACCTGGAAAAGATCAGGGAAAAGAAGACCTGTGGTCTTTGACTTTGAGCCTGGTAAAAGCAGACTGAACTCCTCCAGAATTATAAACCAGGATAACTCAATTGCTAACTTAGCCACAAAATTAAGCAGTTGAGATAGGGAAGCAGCTGTGCAGGAGAGGACAACCAGCAGTTCCATCTGATCCCTCTTACATTATGAATTATGTTCAATTACAGTCAGTGAGATTTACTGACAAGAATTTGTCAATATAATTTTGAGGATTTTGTCAATATAATTTTGTCAATATAATTTTGAGGATTGTTCTAGGGATCTATTCTTGTGCGGGATGGTCCAAATCTGGAATTATGAGCGGCTATATGCATAATTCCCCTTCATGGATTACTGCCTTGTCGTGGCGAAGGGGCTTGCATAATTCAATGAAGCTATGAGCTATGCCGTGCAGGGCCACCCAAGACGGAAAGGTCATAGCAGAGAGTTCTGACAAAACGTGATCCACTGGAGAAGGAAATGGCAAACCACTCCAGTATCTTTGCCATGAAAACCCTATGGACAGTACTAAAAGGCAAAACAATATGACGCTGGAAGATGAGCCCCTCAGGTCGGAAGGCGTCCAATATGCTACTGGGGAAGAGCAGAGGGCTAGTACTAGTAGCGCCAGAAAGAATGAAGCGACTGGGCCAAAGCTGAAAGGACGCTCAGCTGTGGATATGTCTGGTGGTGAAAGGAAAGTCCGATGCTGTAAAGATTTTTTCTCCATAGGAACCTGGAATGTAAGATCCATGAATCAAGGAAAGCTGGACGTGGTCAAACAAGAGATGACAAGACTAAACATTGACATCTTAGGTATCAGCGAACTAAAATGGACAGGAATGGGTGAATTTAATTCAGATGACCATCAGGTATACTACTGTGGGCAAGAATCCCTCAGAAGAAATGGAGTAGCCTTCATAGTCAATAAAAAAATAGGAAAAGCAATACTGGGATACAATCCTCAAAATGACAGAATGATCTCAGTTCGAATCCAAGGCAAACCATTCAATATCACAGTAGTCCAAGTCTATGCCCCAACCACCAGTGCTGAAGAGGATGAAATTGTCTGGTTCTATGAAGCCCTACAGCACCTTATAGAACTAACACCCAAAAATGATGTCCTTATCATCATGGGGGATTGGAATGCTAAAGTAGGAAGCCAAAAGATAAGCGGAATAACAGGCAAGTTTGGCCTTGGAGTACAAAATGAAGCAGGGCACAGGCTGATAGAATTTTGTCAAGAGAATACGATGGTCATAGCAAACACTCTTTTCCAACAACCCAAGAGACGGCTTTACACATGGACATCACCAGACGGTCAACACAAAAATCAGATTGACTATATGCTCTGCAGCCAAAGATGGAGAAGCTCTATACAGTCAGTAAAAACAAGACCAGGAGCTGACTGTGGCTCAGACCATGAGCTTCTTGTTGCAAAGTTTAGGCTTAAATTAAAGAAAGTAGGGAAAAGCGCTAGGCCAGTCAGGTATGAATTAAATCATATCCCTGTTGAATATACAGTTGAGGTGACAAATAGATTTAAGGAATTGGATCTGATAGACAGAGTGCCTGAAGAACTATGGACAGAGGTTCACAACATTGTACAACAGGTAGCAACCAAAACCATCCCAAAGAAAAAGAAATGCAAGAAAGCAAAATGGCTGTCTGAGGAAGCTTTGCAAATAGCTGAGGAAAGGAGGGAAGCGAAAGGCAAGGGAGAAAAAGAAAGATATGCCCAATTAAATGCAGAATTCCAAAGAATAGCTAGAAGAGATAAGAATGCCTTCTTAAATGAACAATGCAAAGAAATAGAAGAAAACAATAGAATAGGGAGGACCAGAGATCTTTTCAAGAAAATTGGAGAGATGAAAGGAACGTTTCATGCAAAAATGGGCATGATAAAGGACCAAAATGGCAGGGACCTAACAGAGGCAGAAGAGATTAAGAAGAGGTGGCAAAATTACACAGAAGAACTATACAAGAATGAGCTTAACGTCCCTGATAATCACAATGAGGTGGTCACTGACCTCGAGCCAGACATCCTAGAATGTGAAGTGAAGTGGGCCTTAGAAAAGCTGAGCAACAACAAAGCTAGTGGAGGTGACAGTATTCCAGCTGAGCTATTCAAAATCTTAAAAGACGATGCAGTAAAAGTGCTACACTCAATTTGCCAGCAAATTTGGAAAACTCAACAGTGGCCACAGGATTGGAAAAGATCAGTTTACATTCCAATTCCAAAGAAAGGCAGTGCCAAAGAATGTTCAAACTATCGCACCATTGCACTCATTTCTCATGCTAGTAAAGTTATGCTTAAAATCCTACAAGCTAGACTCCAGCAGTATGTGGATCGAGAACTACCAGAAGTACAGGCAGGATTTCGAAGAGGCAGAGGAACTAGAGATCAAATTGCTAACTTACGCTGGATCATGGAGAAAGCTAGAGAGTTCCAGAAAAACATCTACTTCTGCTTCATTGACTATGCTAAAGCCTTTGATTGTGTGGATCATAACAAACTCTGGCAAGTCCTTAAAGAGATGGGCATACCAGACCATCTTATTTGTCTCTTGAGAAATCTATATGCGGGCCAAGAAGCAACAGTGAGAACTGGACACGGAACCACTGATTGGTTCAAAATTGGGAAAGGAGTCCGGCAAGGCTGTATACTGTCGCCTTGCCTGTTTAACTTATATGCAGAGCACATCATGAGAAAGGCAGGGCTAGATGAATCAAAAGTTGGAATTAAGATTGCCGGAAGAAACATCAACAACCTAAGATATGCAGATGATACCACTCTAATGGCAGAAAGTGAAGAAGAACTAAAGAGCCTCTTGTTGCGGGTGAAGAAGGAGAGTGCAAAACTTGGATTGAAATTAAACATTAAGAAAACCAAGATCATGGCATCTGGCCCTCTCAATTCCTGGCAAATAGATGGGGAAGAAATGGAGGTAGTGACAGATTTTATTTTCCTGGGCTCCAAGATCACTGCAGATGGGGACTGTAGCCAAGAAATTAAAAGACGCTTGCTCCTCGGGAGGAAAGCCATGGCAAATCTAGACAGCACACTAAAAAGCAGAGACATCACCCTGTCAACAAAAGTGCGTATAGTCAAGGCTATGGTCTTCCCATTTGCAATGTATGGCAGTGAAAGCTGGACCATAAGAAAGGCTGAGCGCCAAAAAATTGAAGCCTTTGAACTATGGTGCTGGAGAAGACTCCTGCGAGTTCCTTGGACTGCAAGGCGATCAAACCGGTCAGTCCTAGAGGAGATCAACCCTGACTGCTCTTTAGAAGGCCAGATCCTGAAGCTAAAACTCAAATACTTTGGCCACCTAATGAGAAGGAAGGACTCACTGGAGAAGAGCCTAATGCTGGGAAAGATTGAGGGCACTAGAAGAAGGGGACGACAGAGAATGAGGTGGCTGGATGGAGTCACTGAAGCAGTAGGCGTGAGCTTAAATGGACTCCAGAAGATAGTAGAGGACAGGAAGGCCTGGAGGAACATTGTCCATAGGGTCGCGATGGGTCGGACACGACTTCGCAACTAACAACAACAACAACAATATGCATAATTTGTCTGCCTGTGTCAGCAGATATTAAAATTGAATATTGAATATTAGTTACATGTATAATTTAGAGTTAGTTATGATACATGTATCATTCTCCATCTACTTCTTAAACTTGTATGGAAAATTAACTGTATAAAATGGACAGGATTCCCCCCCCCTTATTTTATCCCCATTTTCCTGCAGCTAAATTGACTCTCTTCTAGTGTTATATTTTTTTCTGTCAGCATCAGGTTACAGTAAATCATTGTGTTTTGATTTTCAAGTACATGAACCTCAAGTCCAATTGCTGCTTTGCTAAATGAATAAATACAAGTATAATGATCTATTTCAATTTATTTAAAACAATATTTAAAAGCAGGTCTATATTTGGAGTAATTTATTTTATGTTTTTTCCTTTTTCCTTTAAGATATCAAATAGAATTAGTGGAGATTGAATTATTTTTCTTTCATACAAAGTTGTATTGAGATGTATAATCAAATCACAAGGCTAACCAAATGGACATGTCTAGACATGAGCTTTGAACAGTGGCTCAGAATTATGCAAAACGCTTACAACCTGGAATGACTCCATTTTCAGTTCCTTCATTTGCATTCTGCAAGATTTCAGAGTTAAGGAAAGAAAGTGTAAAATGGACAAAAAAAGTGTATGTGTGTGTGTGAGGTTGTTCCCTCCTCTACCCTTTTTGTTATAAAATGAGAGAACATTTAGAACTCTTTGAAATCCATCATTGAAATTAATCAAATGTCATTTTGAAAAGCAGCTTTAGTAAATGGTCTTTTATTATATGTTTTCCCACTTCTTAAGAAAGCTCATATGTAATTGTCAAATAAGGAACACCTAGGGCTGCAGCTCACAGTAAATGTCAAAATCCATAGATTAATAAAGTCTCTATAGTGCTCCAAAACATAGTTCTGTATGGAATGGAGCTGAATTCGCAGCAGTAAGCAAGCTCCTTGTAAGCTCCTATACACAGAAGTACAGAAAAAGTAAGTGTTGCATTTTAAGAAAACAAAAGTTTGTTAAAAGCAAAATTCCAAAGCTTTTCTACTGGAAGACATAGAATCTAATTTTAGGGATGGAAGCATCATTGTGCTTCTGGACTGGGAGGAAATAAATGCATTCCTTTTCATCAAACTTTTTATTGCAGCACCAAAGCCTACTGGACTTTACTGATGGAGGCAGAAGTATACTTATCAAACTACAGTACTTACTTAAAAGGCTAAAATTAAATATTTTGAGTTGCTAAATAATGAAGATCAGCCTTATTTTTGTCTTAGTTTCAGGATATTGAAAGCCTCAGTAAAGAAAACAGGCCTGCATCATATGTGCATAGCTATGATTCTAAGATGAACATGCATTTCCTGAGCCTCTGTATAGTAGAACCCACTTTATAGACAGCAATTAGAAAAAGTATTAATTATTCTATCTTGTATAGTGCAGTATATATCACTATATTATATGATTGGAGTGCATATCAGATCTGAGTGTATTACAAACCTCCCTCTCCACCATCTTTTTAAACTTATTTGGCAAATTAACTGAATGAAATGGCCAGGAAAATTTTATTTTTTATATTATTCCTATTTCAAGTATCAAACTCTGAGTGTGCTGAGAGTAAAATTGTGACTGTGCAACAGTGAAACTCTTTCTCAATACCAGTAGGCAAGTTCTTTTGAATACTTCTAGTGCTTGGAGCAATCTTCACAACACCTGCATTCAGAGGGGTTCCAATTTTAATTAAATTACAGCAGATATTATCTATTGCGTAATAGATATCACACTGTCAACAACAACAACAACCACAACAAAACAATCTAGATGACGTTGTAGAATGTTGCATGAAGTTAGCCCACTCTAACATGATGTTCACTGATGGTGGGTTAATCACTACTTTGCAAAAAAAAAAATCCGTAGAGGTGTTACAAGGTTAAAATGAAAGAGAAGACTTTGGTTATATTTTTAAAACTGAAATAGGGATCATAACTTGATGAAATAAATAAAATCAAAGTTAATTACCATTTTCTGTAGCCCATCTCATCACATTAGCAGCCTGCAAACTTCAGCTGAATATTTTTTCCCCCTACAGGCCTTATAAATTAACAGAATAACAGAATAATAGAATTGGAAGGGACCTTGGACATTTTCTAGTCTAACCCCCTGCTCAGGCAGGAAACCCTTTTTCAAACAAATGGTTGTCCAATCTTTTCTTAAAAACTTCCAGTGTTGGAGCATTCATAATTGTTTTAACTGTCAGGAAATTTCTTTTCAGTTATAAAATGCTCTACTTGATTAGTTTCCATCCATTGCTTCTTGTCCTGCCCTCTGTTTCTTTGGAGAATGGCTTGACTCCCTCTTCTTTGTTGCAATTCCTGAGGTATTGGAACACTGCTATCATGTCATCCTTCTCTTCATTAAACTAGACATACCCTAGCAACTGTTTTTTTATCTTTTTTAACTTCCAGACGCCTAAACATCTTTGTTGCTCTTCTCTGAGACTCTTCTAGAGTCTCAACATCTTTTTTTGCATGGTGATTACCAAAACTGGATACAGTATTCCAAGTGTGGCCTTCCCAAGGCAATATAACGTGGTATTAACACTTCATGAGATCTTGATTCTATTCCTCTGTTAATGAAGCCTAGAACTGTGTTGGCTTTTTTGGCAGCTGCAGCACACTGCTGGCTCATAAATAAGTGACTGTCCACTAGGACTCTATGATCCTAGGACTCCAGGATTAATTGAATTGTTTTATTTTCTCTTTTTTTCCTTCCATCCTTTTAAAATGAATATATTTCATAAACCTTTGCTTTTTATTATTGTATTTTAACCACACAGTTATTTTTGTGGCGATCCACTTTGAGATACGATGGCACAGAAGGCAGTATAAAAATATATAAACTAAAGAATAAATTTGCATGTATTTAATGAGCTGTAAATAGCAGCCCTGCTGAGTATTGCATTTAGTGCTATGCTGAAAATGTCATCTGCAGTTTTAAAGCTGGTTCTCATTCTCATAGAAAATAAAGCACTTGAGCATTTTTTTTTCTCAAGAGGAGAGCATTGGAAAAATTCTGGGTATTTGCATTTACCTTGGTTAGTATACAGTCTGCCTGAACATTTTATTTTTCACCGTAATATCTTGTTTCCAGCCTATTTGGCTTCCCTCTCTTGATTTAAATCCAGAGAAATGCATCATGAAGGAACTTCTCCAATATTTTTTTCCCTTCCTTTCAGATGAGAAACACTAAGCAACCAGCAAGGCTTCACAGTGATGACCACATTTGTAGAGAAAAACCTCAAAGCCAAAACCTATGTTATTTTGCAGTAATACTGTAAACTCAAATCCAAAAGAACTTTTAAGAAAAACTTAAAATCCCCTGAGCAGGTGGAAGGAGAAAAAAATAAGAAGAAGCATCATTCTTTTGGGACAATAAAAAGAACTAAAAGACAGATATCAATGTATTATTCTGCACCCATTACCAAAAGTCCCCACAAATTAAAGAAGAGGCTACAGTTGATTTTCTCGCCCACATTTTTATATCATGAAGTAAGGAAGTATAATGCTTTGGCTTTGATTTTTTTTTGATTTTTTTTTAAAAGTGCTTTGGACTTTGTAAGGCATCATGCAGCAAATGTAACCTGCAGCTTCTGCTTAATCCTAAGGAAAGATGCAGCTTTTTTCTAGAATTGCAGATATTTATTTATTTATTTATTTTAATTCCATTTATATCCCGCCCTTCTCCGAAGACTCAGGGCGGCTTACAAGCTTAGCAGTAGCCTTCATTCTATGTATATGCCTGCTTATTAGGGCTTTCACACACACCCCAAGCGTCATTATTACAAAGTCAGCTTAATTGCCCCCAACAATCTGGGTCCTCATTTTACCTACCTCGGAAGGATGGAAGGCTGAGTCAACCTTGAGCCGGGTGGGATGCGATAGATAGATGCCATGTTCATGTTTCCATGTGCTTGGAAGCATTTTTTAAAAAGTATTTCTCAATGGCTACACAGCCCAATTATGACATATATTTCCTCCCACCAAATCCTGTTGGTACCACTATTAGTGAGAAATGGTGGGATACATAGTTAAACAACACCGGAAGGACAGCATATTTCCCAACTCTGTTCAGGATAAAGTAAAAATTGGTAACTGTTGGATTCAGCAGGGAGTATCCTAGACTTTCTATTAATTATTATGGAAGATTTTTTTATTTCTTTCTTTTAGAAAATATAAAGAATGTAATCCTTTTTTTGCCAAAAATAAAGCAATGCAGCAATTTGGCCCACCCTGAAATTAAGAATAAATGAGTATAACTCATGTATTTGCAGATGGTGGACAACTGTACACAGCTAGTTTTCTAAATAAATCCACTGTATTTAGAGTCCTCAAGCGATCACTGTTTTTTCTTCTAATGTCTTTCTACTGATTAGTCTGTGGACTCACTCCATAGTGCCAGCTGTGTTTTGTCTGGAATTGTGTATAGTGATATGTGAAAAGCACTTTGAAAATGAGAAATTGGCTTGTACAAGCTGGTGCTTGCCTTGAACCTTCACCCAAATGTTGAATTCAGCTTGGGTGTGTTTGGTACTGCTGTTCTTGAATACTAATATCTGACTGTTAAGCTCTCATTAAAAACAAGCATACTGTATTTCTTGGTCTGTTGTCCAGCACAGAAAGGCAAGATGGCTATTCTTCAACTATCAAATGCCTGATCTCAGTATGCTTGGATATAGTGGCTAAAGTCGATGTGGTGAAACAAATGACATTTGACAGACACACTCAAAGTTAACTTATCAAATATCCATTGTTTTCCATGAAACTAAATACATATTGCTTATGATTCAATTACTCAAGTTCTTTTCTTGGTAATTGTTTAATCGGTCATGGGAAGAATAGCCACAGACTATTACAGGTACAAATTGTAGCAGGTACAAACCACTATAAACTGATACATAGATTTTGCACCTCAAATTAAGTGAATGGATTGGAAGGGAAGGAATGATAGTAACTGGAAAAAAAGAAAATGAAAACAAGCTAACGAAGTAGGGTTTTGTGCCAATTATATTCCAGTCTGCAAAGGATAACAAACATAAAGAGAGAAGAGGAATTTCCATTCTATTCTTTTCATTCTCCCTCAGTTTAATTTTTGATGGAGAACTGTAACGAAGTGTTCTGTATAATGATCCTAAAAATCATACCACATCTTCTGCATTTTCTAATGAAGTTAGATTTTCTCAGCTATTGTAAACTATTTGAGAAGAAGCAACCTGAAACAGATGATTAGCATGCTATAGTAGCCAGTATCATTGAGCATGTAATGGAGAAGAGGACCAATTCTATAGACACAAGACACAAACTACAGATAATGAAGAGAGTTGCAAGACTCTGAACCTGAAAAAGTATTTCAGTCCAAATGTCTATGTTCTTAACAGATATCACAGGACATGGTTAGGAGCCAGTATTGAACATTCTAGGAATTATCAGACTGTTAAGACTTTGGCAGTCATCAGTCAGATGGCAGATAAATGCAAATTCTGTATGCATTTTCATAGCCACTTACACAAAAATACATATAACCTCTAAGCAAGCAATGGCAATTGAAGAAGTGTGTGGTCCATAAAATGTATTCCAATTCATATCTTCATCTGAAAATTGGATACTTGTTTTCAACATGCTGATTGAATATATCTCCAACACTTCTCAAAGTATCTATCATTAAAGATATTCTAGTTGTTGATTTATGTAAGTCAGGGCTTACAGTCTTTGAAGATAGACATTGCATTGATAAATGTATGGGATTTTATGTCAAGGGGTAATATAATAGCAGTCATTATTTTATATACAGTAGTTTACACAATGTATACTTTATATAGTCAGAAGTTCACTGGTGCCAAAAATGGCAGATGCACATTTTATATATTATCAGAAGTTCACTTGTGCCAAAAATAGCAGCTGCATATTTGTACATATGTATAGTATGAGATTCAACACAGGAAAAAATAATCCAGAAACCCCAAAATAACTCAATATATCTCATGAAGTCTGAAAAAGCAACAGGGAACAGCAGTGCTGATGGAAGGAGAATGCTGGACTAAATTGAGCATTTGGTCTTATTTAGAAATAAACATTTTTTTTCTTGGATGCTCTGAAATTCAGAGAAGTATGAAAATCTAATTATTTCTGTTCTGGTTCACACATTCACTCAGCATAGGTAAATTTGGTGTTAAAATCGGAATTAAATCCTGAGCCATAAAATTCAGAAAGGAATACTAATTCATGCCTTTGCTTATTTTCAGTTCTCTCTCTCTCTCTCTCTCTCTCTCTCTCTCTCTCTCTCTCTCTCTCTCTCTCTCTCTCTCTCTCTCTCTCTCTCTGTGTGTGTGTGTGTGTGTATGTGTGTGCACATAAAAGTGTAAATGATGGTTGCACATCCATATGTCAAAGTCAATAGGATGAGTATAAGTATGTATTGAAAGACATGGATATTTGTAAATAACTGATCTTTGAGTCTGTGGTAGCTTGGATAATAGACATTTGGGGTCCCCATGTCTTCAGCTAGGTGCTCTATTTTCTTTGCACCATGGGTATATTCACTTCTTGATGGTAGCTCAATATCTAGTCTTTGAGATGAAATATGTTGTCCACCTCTGAAGTATGTCAATATATCAGAACTATGACCTATGAATTTTTTCATACACAATCCTACTGCACAAATAGATATGCCGCTGATAAAAGTACCTAATATACTATCAAAACTACTTAGAGCAATACCAAAACTCTATATTCATTAGATAAGTCTTAGACGTTACTTAATAAATTATTTAACCTTGCTTTTTAATTGTTCTTCCAAATATATATCTCCCTTGATCACATGGACTTATATGAAGAATATAACAGACCAGTTAATTCAGTGTATTGATACATATTTCTAGATTCGGCCATACTATTCATTTCATAGTGATAAATTAGGAAGGGTTGGCTCTACTGTGCTGCACTGAAGAAGAAAAAGGGAGAGAGGAAAACATAGTAGCTGCAAAATACATGATTTGTCTAACTTGAGAAACCATTGTTGTGAGTCTGAAGGTATTTATCATTCCAAGTTGTCTTTGTCTAAATGAAGGTTCTTGGAATGAACAAATACAGAATAGACTAACATCTATTCTTCTGAAAGGAGTATATCTGTATTAGTCTATAGACACAAGGAAATTGAAGCATCCTTAAAGGATAACTATTTTATCACAGTAAGAACTTCCATAAGCAAGAAGATATTTCATGAAATGTATAACATGATTTATAGTGGATATACAGTAAACCCTTGAATCACCAAACAATGAAGGGAGAAGCAGTGCTGCTTAAATCTAGATGGATTTAACACATGCATACCTGAGATTATTGTATAAAATAACGCTTCATTGTAAGCACTACTAAAAAAAGATCGGTGTATCATGCACCTAGGTGAAGATGAAAGAAACAGACCAGGATCAGGTGTCATCCACTGAGGAAGTTTGCATTTTAATGTGGACTTGCTCTGTTTTGCCACCCTGGATAGGCCCTATCCAACAAAATGAGTTTCAATGTGGCGAAAAGCAAAGTCTTACATTTAGGCAGGAAAAACCAAAGGCACAAATACAGATTGGGCGAGACCTGGCTCAAAAACAGTGACTGTGGGAGGGACCTTGGAGTCCTAGTGGACAATCACTTGACTATGAGCCAACAGTGTGCAGCAGCAATGAAAAAAGCTAACAAAATCCTGGGTTGTATAAACAGAGGCATAGAATCAAGATCACGACAAGTACTATTACCACTTTATAAAGCCCTAATAAGACCACACCTAGAATACTGCACCCAATTTTGTTCACCATACCACAAAACAGATGTTGAGAGTTTGGAAAAAATTCAAAGAAGAGCAACTAAGATGATCAGGAGCCTGAGACTAAAACATACGAAGAACGGCTATGGGATTTGGGTCTGGCTAGTCTAAGAAAAAGAAGAAATAGGGGAGACATGATAGCAGTGTTCCAGTATTTGAGGGACTGCCACAAGGCAGAGTGGGGCAGCTTGTTCACCAAAGCACCAGATGGAAGGATGAGAAACAACAGTTGGAAACTTACCAAAGACAGAAGCAACCTGGAACTAAGGAGAAATTTCCTGACAGTGAGGACAATCAACCAGTGTAACAGCTTACCCCCAGAAATCATGGGCACTCCATCACTGGAGATTTTTAAGAAGAGACTGGACATCTACCTGAGATGATATAGGTTCTCCTGCTTGAGCCGGGGGCTCGACTAGAAGACCTCCAAGGTCCCTTCCAGCTCTTTTCTATTCTATTCTAACCTATTTATTCTGGTATGACACTAGGTATTCCTACCCAGCACTAAAATAAATGACTCAGGTTTGGAAACATTTAATTTGGAGTTTGTAAATCATAAGATCTTTATCTTCAATTGGATGTTTGTTTTCACAGGGCCTTGCTTCTTTTGGCACTTACAGAAGTTCTGTTTGATGTAATCTCAAAAATAAACAATTTTGGACTTCTGGTCCTGCACAGCAGTGCAGCAGTCGAGGGGTTCGGGGCTCCGTGCCCTTAGGCTGAGTTTCTTCCTGTTAGAGGACCCTAATTGGGCCAGAAGCCACCCCGAAGAGGCAGCAAAGAAGGAAGTAAGTCCCTGGGACCACAGAGAGATGGCAGTCGACCTGATTGGTCCAGGAGAAGCCTTCCAGAAACCATCAGGAGAAAGGCTAGCCTAACTTCAGAGTTTAGCCAAGCTGCAAGCAACCGAAGTCAAAAGCACTTTTTTAAGCTGATTGTAAACTGTGGGTTTGAATCTGGGTAAGAACATTGATTTTCTCTATCCTACTTATCAACTTTCCTGAAGAAAAAAAAATCCCAAGAAACAAAAAACCTCCGAAATTCAAGGAGGGGGATTTTTTTGCCTCACCCTTTTACTAATGGAAGTGGCAAATTAAACCTTTTATGGAAGACCAAAATGTATTGAAATGAAATGAAATGACTATAAAATCTAAATTTGGATAAGCTTGAAATTACTGAATGGTTAAGGTTCTCATTTTAAAGGCAATTTGTTCATTTTGACAATTTGAAAAATAAACTGGTGGATAAGACTATGACAGCTATGGTTTTCATGCAGGACTTGGCAAAAAAAAAAACACACTAATTTTTACTTGTGACCTTCAAAGCTCTAACAATAAAGAAAAGCTGTGACAAAAAAAATCTGGGCTGCAGACAAAGTGAGACTTATAAACTTTAGGGAACAAAAAAAAAACTTTTTTGAACTTTCTGCATTACAAGTATCTACTTAACTCTGACCCCACAGCTATTTGCAGAGAAAAGAAAATTTGGATTCTCGGTCATCATGGAGAATCAGAGATTTACTGTATAGAAAGAACTTATCAAGAGAAAAATAAATACTTCTCAAGAGGAGACATATGATATGTTGCAAATAATTCAAATAACAATGATTTCAAACCACAAAGAAATCCAAAATAACTTTGAATATATAAACCAATTCATCTCCAATTTAACTTTACAACAAAAAAATCCCAGGAAACAACAACAGAGAAGAAACAGATAAAACAGACAACTGAATACAAAGTTGAGGATAGAGACTTAAAGATGGAACCTAACAAAACAAAGAAGTATGATTTAACTCAAGTGGAAAAGTTTTTTACAAGAAATACTGGATTTGGAAAAGACAACTTATACTTTAACACCACAAAACAAATTTGAGGATAAGAAAAAAAGATTGAACAAAATGGACTACAGAGATGCCAGGAATAACAGTAGAACTGGAGAGACAAAAAATGATAAGAGAAGCAGAGAGAAAAAGAAAGAAAAAGATTTTCAAGAAAAATGAATGGGCAACTGCCTCTTACAAAGATATTGTACTTCACTTGCCTTTTATATCTACAGTAACACCTACAAGAATATAGAAAGATTCTTTGATTCAGCAGAACATATTAAGAAAGATACCGGGCAAAAGAAAAAGGCTAAAGTGAAAATTAAGAAAATAGACGATGGGACCTATCAGAGAGAATATTTAAAAAAGAAACACCTGTTCAAATATGGTTAAAAAATAGAAAGATTTTGGATATGAATTTTATTTTAAGAGGGAAGAGCCCCTCATGTAACGTAGTACTTTCTTTTTCTTCTTTCTTTTTATTTTATTTCTTGATATGAGTAATATAAAAGAGTAGGAATGGCTTATATAAAGGAAATGTTTTAGATAGTTAAAGGAGATTGATTTTAAGAAAATTACAGTGGATGAAAAATGTTTGAATAAGAGTTAAAAGACCAGAGGACTAGATTTATTAAATTGAATATTTAAAGATTAAATATATTTTTAATTATGGTAAAAAAGAATGAATTTTTTTTGGAAATAAATATGTATTAGCTTATAGGAAATAGGGATCTTAAGTAGCATACTACCCTTTTATTTCTCTTTATTCTTATTCTTCTTTTTTCTTTTATTAGTCTTATTTATTCCTTAAGACAGGTAAAAGTATTGGGTTGGCTTACAGGAGAAAAAATAGACTTAAATATTCAAATGTAATTAACTTTGAGAAAATCTTAACCAGTAAGAATGTTTTGAACATTGTGGGAAAAACAAATGTAAACAACTGTAAACAGGATCTATGATGAGACAACCAGAATGACTAGATAGAAAAGAAACATTATATTGATGTGATTATTATCTGTATAAATATTAGGAAAAAATATATATTCAATTGTCATTCACTAAAATAGCAAGAATTGTATTAACTTAAGGTTGGTAAAAGAGAATATTATGGGAGAAAGAGGAAATCAAGTAAAGTTATTATGTGGATTACAGGTTATAGAAATCAATTGTTAGTGAATGTTTCTTAAATGTAAACCCAGACAAACACACTGTTTACCAAATATTAAGGTGATTATGTTAAAAATTAATAAAACATATTTTTTTTAAAAAGTAAACAATTTCATTTATAAACCCATAAAGAACATTTAAGTTGATATGTGTTCTTTTTCAGTTGGTTTGGTTCCTTTCCCTAGGACAGCATTTACTAAAGCAACCAATATCTTTGCTAGTTTAAGATGTGGGCGTCTTCTGAACAAAAAACAACAAAAATTTGGTAAATGAAGCAAAACACTATAATAGATTTAATGATGTAGATTTATCTTCTAACAGTTGTTTTGAGATCACAACAAATCATTAAAATCATTAACTCGCAGAGCTAAATTAGATTACCCATCTTGGGAAATGCCTGGCCAATGCAATTACTAAACTGACTGTTAAATTAACTGGGCTATACCAATAAAGGAAACATTTGTTCCCATCGTATGTCCACATATGAGGGTTAGGTTAACCTTAACCTTAACCTAAGGACAGAAACACAGGTAACCACACAATTTGGAAATGGAAGAAACAGAAGAGAAAGTGGAGACAGAATCTACTAGATAACACATACAAAGCATGGTTGAAAATTCCTCAGTGTACACAAAGCAATGTACCAATTGAAAGAAGTATATTAGATTTCTAACTTCATGAATTACTGAGCATAACAGCTATTGTTAAGCACAGGTTCAATGCAATTATGAAAAAAATAGTAATATATAATTGATAGTTGACCGAAGGGCCTATTTAAGTGTTGGTAGGAATAGTTTGCAAACTGCATGATATAAAGAGTACATGTGTCTGTATGTGTCCATTCAATTGTGTCTGATTCTTTGTGACTGCCTGTACAAATCCCTGCAATTGTCTTAGCAAGGTTTTTCAGCAGTGGTTGAAACTACCTCCTTCATATCGCTAAGAGAAAATGATTGGGCCAAGTTCACCAGGTTGGTTTCATCCCAAGGCATGACTACAATTAACCCAGTTTCTAACCCCTAACTACTGCCCCAGGCAAGCTCTCAGGTACAAGTCTCTCTCTCTCTCTGTCTCTCTCTGTTTGTGTGTGTGTGTGTGTGTATGCTTTTTACAAATTGAAATAATAATAACAATAATACAGCTATTGTCATATTTCAGGCAAAAACCTGTGTGTGTGTGCTTTAACTTTAGTCATTCTTCATTTTAAGTAATAATAGTAACCAAACAATTCCCAAACTCATATTTTTAGTAAAAAATTTAAAAGAAAAAAGTGTGATAGAATTTTGTTAAGGAAGCATTTTTTTTGAAAAGCAGTAATAAGATTGTGAACATATCTACTTTGGTAGATATGGCAGGTTTGACACATTATTTTGATCACTACATTGAGGTTGTCTGCCAGCAAAAACTTTTTGTGTTCAGTGGGATAATTGAGGGCACAAACACTCAAGGTAGTCATGCAGATATTTATAAAGCTATATTTTTTGTTACAGTGCCTAACTACCACTTAATCAACCAAGACCTGTTTTAGTTATAGATGCTATAATCTTTTGTTCACGTAATTTCCCTGTCATTCTTTTGTAGCACAAATTAAACCTTTCTGAATTGGATTACCAGTAGCAAAATATTCATTTATTAATATTCAAATACCTAAAACAGTATTTTGTAGAGTTCTCTGCTGGATATAAAATGAAATTCTTATTACATATTATTTTTGTAGATTTCTCACATATTAACACTTTGTACAACTTGTTCTAAGTTGTTTCTAATGCATAGTTTTAGTGGCAAACATTGTAGTAATTATGCTTTAGTGATAAGTTATTGTGAAAACTATAAATATCATGGTTAATGAATTAATGAAATGTTGGTCTAGAGGAAATAAAAAGGGTAAAAGGATAAAAGAACATGTGTGTATGTGTGCATTCACACTCATGCATTCACACACAATCCAACAATCTAAATTGGTTTTAAAGAGTTTAACAATAGTTTATGAAAAATTAAATATCATTTTCGGCACAAGGGAATGGCCCAATTCCAATAATAATTCTATCTATTATGATGTATGAAGATGAAAACATATGGTAAGAGTAAGGAGTTGTCTTACCCTTCATTTCTTTTACACCATATCAATGTATTATTTTTGGCTTAAAAGAAGCTAATAGTACATGATATACGACAAGTTAGTACATCATATGACAAGTTTTCCAGTTTGGCCATTATTATGTCATGAGCTCTGATGAGCAGGAATGAAGACACGCAGTTGAGTACAGAGAAACTCATTCTTTATTTAATCTGAAACTGTACTGAGGATTTGGAGTCACCCTGCCTCAATATACTGTATAGCCAGACCCTCTGGTAGCAACCAATCGGATTGAACCCATGTTTGCTGCCCAAAGTTGACCAATTGCAGGACTGGAGACGTCCTGTCTGGGTTTCTGGAGAACCTTTAATTCTCCAGTAACACACGTGGTGATATTCCAAAAGCCCAATACATAACACCCCTCCCTCCTAAGATCAGGCTATAATACCCTTGACAATAGTCAAGGCTTATTAATCATGCCCAACAACCAAAATACTAAAATAATAATAAACAATAATAAATGTAATGCTTTGTTAATCCAAGGTAGTTAGAATGATATTATGTGACCTTTACAGACATGCCTTGTAGAGTGGACTACAAAGAGATTAAAGAATAGCTTGTCAATGCATTATAACTACAAAGAGATAAAACAACGTCTCAGTGAACATGCTTGACAGCAGTTACAATTTACCTCCAATTTCTGTAGGTAGTGGTACAATGTCACAACATTACACATCACTATATTTTACAACATAATCTATAAGATATGCTGGGGGTTTGTGTGGTCTGGAGGAATGCCTTGAAGTTCCAGTCACTTTGTGGTCTACCAGCTTACCCGGTGGGCTGGGTAGACCCATGTCCCGTTGTGCTCCCGTGTCCAGGGGAGTTGAATTGCTCTGGCGGGCCTCTCCAGGTTGTCCACCACAGAGTCTGACTGTTTAGCAGAGTAGGCACAGCGGTCGCTAAGATTCGGCTGGTTTGCCTGGTCAGGGTCCCATGTTGCACTTCTGAGCTGCCATGTTCCTCTTCTGACTCAAGTTCCACTGAGAAAGGAAAACTCTGGTGGTTCTGGTGTCATCTGGCTTGGGTGCCAGCTTGAGGACCTTGGAAGGGACTTGTGTCATAGAATTAACTTAGTGACCATTCTGGAAACCTTTTCCTTAGTCGGTCAATGTGTCTTCTGACCAGTTGCCCTCTCCCCAACCCCACTTTATAAGATAGGGGTCCAGATTCTTTGATCACCTGACCAGGAACTCACAAGTTTCCAGGCCCATAGTTCCTGGCCCAAACCCAATGACCTATTTGCAGCCCCCTCAGGGGTTTTGCTTTAGAGGCTTCGGATGCCACTCTGCCTGGATGCAACCTGTCCAGTTTAGTAATTAAGCGCCTTCCCCAACGAAGCTCAGCAGGACTTTTACCTGTAGCTGTCAGGGTGTAGTGTGTTGACAGAGCAAGAAATCTGCCAGTCTATGATGCCAGTCACCTGTGATGATGTGCTTGAGCACCTCCTTTGTTGTCCTCACTATGCGTTCAGCTTGTCCATTCGTAGAGGGGTGAAATGGTGCAGATGTAGCATGTCTGATGAGGTTAGCTCTGAGAAAAGTCTGAAACTCAGCAGCAGTGAATTGAGCCCCATTATCAGAAACCAAAACATCAGGCAACCCATGTGCTGCAAAGAGTTTTCTCAGCACCTGGATGGTCCTAGCAGTAGTCATATTAGGGACTGGAACTACTTCCAGATATTTTGAGTGGCTATCCACTACTACCATAAAAAGCTGCCCTTGAAAAGGCCCAGCGTAGTCTATATGAACCCTGGACCATGGGGTATGTGTTTCCTCCCACCTATGAACTGGAGCCTGAGGCATTTCAGGCCTAGACCTCTGGCAGGTATAGCAACCATGGACTTGATCCTCCACAGCCTTATCCAGGCCAGGCCACCAAAGGTAACTTCTAGCTAAGGCTTTCATCTGTACAATGCCTGGATGGCCTTCATGTAGGGAATGTAAGACTCTGTCTCTTAATGATGTGGGGATAATGACTCTGTTGCCCCATAATATGCAGACCTTATGTGCAGACAATTCATATCTTCTGACAAAATAACTTTGGAAATCAGGGCCTGGACAACCAGCCTGTGTATACCCATGACAGTACTCTGCTCAGAATTTTATCTGTAGCAGACTCAGCATCAATATCTCCAGGATAGAGGGGAAACTCAGGCAAGTCCTGAGTGGACAATATTTTAGCAGCAGGAGCTGGATCAGGATCCATTAGTGGCAGTGGTAGTCTGCTGAGGCCATCTGCATGGCCCATTTCCTTCCCAGGTTTGTGAATTAACTTAAATTTGTATGCAGACAAAAAGATAGACCATCTCAGCATTCTTGGAGATAGTATGTGGGGAGTTTGCTTATCTGTTGTGAATAGGCCCAAAAGGGGTTTGTGGTCAGTGAAGACAGTGAAATCCCTGCCATATAAATAATCATGAAATTTTTTGACTCCAGCCACTATGGCTAAGGCTTCTTTATCAATTTGTGCATAATTATGCTCAGCAGCAGATACAGTAAGGTTCTAGAATAGAATGCAATAGGAACTTGTTTCCCATTCTTCTCTATGTGGCTTAAGATTGCCCCCACTCCGGACGGAGATGCATCACATGCAAGGCATACAGGTTTAGACTCAATGTAATGAGTTACAGTGGACTTTTCTGAAAGAAGGGCCTTGAGATCCTGGAAACATTTTTCATGTAAGTCAGTCCACTTCTAAGGGGCTTTTTTATCAAGTAGCCTGTGGAGGGGCTCAGCTATTGCAGCCTTATGAGGTAGAAATGTGTGATAAAAATTCAGGAGGACCAAAAATGTTTGCAGTTCTGCTTTTGATTTTGGCCTAGGAGCCATTTTGATGGCCTTAACTTTTGACTCAGTGAGGTGAATCCCACTAGCATCGATAAGGAACCTGAAGAATTCCGTTGATGAAACCCCAATACTAAGTTTGTTTTTCTTTAACTTGAGGCCTGCATCATGAAGCCTTTGTAACACAGCCTTGAGCCTGTTGGCCAATACTTCTGGGGATTCCCCAGCAATGAGAACATCATCAAAATAAGGACAGACACCCTGAATACCTTTAAGTTTGTGTTCCATAATCCCTTGGAAAATACCCGGTGCAACACTAACTCCAAACTGCAAGTGTTTGACTTTGAATACCCCTCTATAAGTTACTATTGTTTGAGCTGCGGCTGTGGCCTCATCTACTGGCATTTGCTGATATGCCTGCGCTAAATCAAGTTTAGCAAAAATGGTTCCCCCTTGCAAAGAGGCTAGAATATGGCTGACTATTGGGACTGGGTATGCATGTTGATTTAAGGCTTTATTTAATGTGCATTTGTAGTCTGTGCAAATGCAAACCTCCCCGTTGGGCTTTAGCGAGGTGACAATAGGAGTTTCCCACTCCCCCCCAACAACAGGCTGCAATACACCCTGGTCTACTAACTTATCGATTTCAGAATCAATTTTGTGTTTTAAGGCGAAAGGAACTCTGCAAGGCTTGACCCTTATCAGTACAATGTTAGGATCTAATTTAAAGGAAATTGGTGACCCAGTATAAGTTCCCAGTTTTCACTCAAAAACATCTGCGAATTCCTCACAAACAGCCTTGAGGTCTGCTGTCTGCTTGAGAGGTAAGACAGCCAATCTTCTGGATGTTTAATGTCGAACTCTCTGAGTTTGCCGACCTTTGGCATCTTTCCTCAATTCCTGCATTGTTGGATCCTGATTCTTAGGCTGAGCATGCGGCTGCTAATGTAGCTTTACTAGCTGGCTGGGGGGGAAGATGCCCCTTCCCTCCAGCGAGTAATGGCGTCCCCTCATGACTTCAGCCCTTAGGTGGTGAAGCAGGAACCCACCTTCATCACCACTATTATGTCGTGGGCTCTGATGACAGGAATGAAGACACGCAGTTGAGTACAGAGAAACTCATTCTTTATTTAAGCTGAAACTGTACTGAGGATTTGGAGTCACCCTACCTCAATATATAGCCAGACCTTCTAGTAGCAACCAATTGGATTGAACCCATGTTTGCCCATGTTTGCTGCCCAAAGTTGACCAATTGCAGGACCGGAGACATCCTGGTCTGGGTTCTCCAGCAATGCATGTGGTGATATTCCAAAAGCCCAGTACATAACAGCCATAATAGACAACTATAATTTATTACAAGTGAGAAGAAATGTACTGAAACATTATATGAATTGAACAATGTTCAGTGATTGTTTCTATGGATGAAAAGTAAGATATTTGGATGGGCCATCTTATTGCTTGCCTTTCTCAGAAAAGGATTTTTAAGAAAATGGCAAAGCTCAAGCCTTATCTGAAAAATACTTCAGTTTTAATTCATGTCATTTCTAGAAAAGGTTGGGAAAGATTCTATTCTTTCAATCCCTGAAGTCACCATAAATGATTTTGACTTAAATGAATCCATAAATCCTTGGCAATAAGCAGACTAATCTGAGCTTACAATGTAATAACATCCTTCCATATTGTCCATGGTAGGGACTAGCATCATTGAATAATTCTGGGGTTCTAATTATATATAACACCCTACCTCAATATATAGCCAGACCTTCTAGTAGCAACCAATTGGATTGAACCCATGTTTGCTGCCCAAAGTTGACCAATTGCAGGACCGGAGACATCCTGGTCTGGGTTGCTGGAGAACTAACGGTTCTCCAGCAATGCATGTGGTGATATTCCAAAAGCCCAGTACATAACAGCCATAATAGACAACTATAATTTATTACAAGTGAGAAGAAATGTACTGAAACATTATATGAATTGAACAATGTTCAGTGATTGTTTCTATGGATGAAAAGTAAGATATTTGGATGGGCCATCTTATTGCTTGCCTTTCTCAGAAAAGGATTTTTAAGAAAATGGCAAAGCTCAAGCCTTATCTGAAAAATACTTCAGTTTTAATTCATGTCATTTCTAGAAAAGGTTGGGAAAGATTCTATTCTTTCAATCCCTGAAGTCACCATAAATGATTTTGACTTAAATGAATCCATAAATCCTTGGCAATAAGCAGACTAATCTGATCTTACAATGTAATAACATCCTTCCATATTGTCCATGGTAGGGACTAGCATCATTGAATAATTCTGGGGTTCTAATTATATATAACAGCTCTTCTTCATGTATGCCACATGGCAGGATTCTACTTTGTCTTCAGTGAAGCTAATGAAAATTAATTGGAAATTTAAAAGTTGATGCCAAAAGATTTGAGTGTGAAAAATTATTTGGACTTCTATCAATGTTCTCTAAGGAGCCCTAGAGAACTGGGGACATGCCAGAGGACTGAGGAACAGCAAATATGACCTCACTGTTCAAGGGGAGCTGGGGAAAGGATCCCAGTAATTATTGGATAGTAAATCTAACAAACATATCTGAAAAGATTTTGGAGGAGATAATAAGGCAGGCTGTTTGCAAACATGTTGAAGACAACACTGGCATAATGGCTAAGAGTCAGCATGGCTTTATCAAAACTAGTTCAAATCTCATCTCCTCTGACAAGAAGATTTCTCTGATGATGTGAGAATGCTGTTTCAACAAAGTCTTTCACATGGTATCTCACTGACAATTGCTAAAGTATGTTTTGATTAGTACTAAAGTAAGGAAAATCCACAACTGACTAGCTAACCACATTCAGCACTGATGCCTATTGGAAAGCAGTTACCAGTGGGATCTCATGGGAATCTATCTTGGGGCCAGATGGGGATATTAGCTAGAAAGGCTAATATCATTCAGGGCTGCATCTGTAGAAGCATTGTATCAAAGACAGATGTAGTCCTTTTTCTCCTCTGCTGTGCACTGATGAGATTACATCTAGAGGAATGTGTATGATTCTGGGCACCACCATTCTAGAAGGATATTGACAGGTTAGAACAGGTTCAGGAGATGGTGGCAAACATGATAAAGAGACTAAAGAGCTTATTCAAGAACAGGCTGAAGGAACTTGGAATTTTCAAACTGGAAAGAAATAGAGTGAGGTGAGTCAGTGTTCAAATTTGTAAAATGGTGCCACAGAGAAAATTGCTGGATAAATTAGGATTATAAACAGTGTTCAGTTAATCAGTTTCAGCTACCTAGGTTTTATTTAAATATAATGAAATAAAATCCACGAATGCCCTGGCTACCATTATCTATGCCCTTGTGAATTTTGTCCAATTAATTGTAAACTGATAAGAACTGTTCACAATATGCTTTTCAACCCATAGCAGTTAGACATTTGACTGGGGATGGACAATATATGTATGTCCAGTCTTAAAGCAACTGCACTGACTTCTAGTTTATTTCTAGATATTGTGTAATAAAAAAATCAGCCTGAAATGGTTCAGGACTGGCATATCTTAAAGACTGTTTTCTGCAAATCATACTTACTTCACTGTGAAGAAATTAGCCAAGGTCCACTATCAGCAGCAAAGCTAATGAAGTTCATAAAGCCTGTTAGTAGCAGCATCCTTGTTCCAGATATTCTGTCTCAAGAAGATTTCAGGATACCCTAACACTTGAACTGAAAATCTTTATTTGTCCAAATTCTTTCCATTCTGTTAATTTTACTTCTGCCTTCTGCTGATATATTTTCTGCTGCAGTGCCTTAATTCCTTTTAAATTATGTTATTGGTTCCTATTTTATGAGATTTTAATTGCCTCATAAACCACTTTTGTAATCTAGCTTGGATTAAAGAATGAAGCTTAAATTGCAAATGAAATAAATAAACAGGGTACTGCATAAATTGATGCTTTTTTAAACCATCAAATCTTACAGGGTTTGCTCACATGGTGATAAGGGCTACTATAGCTGTTTGCTCACCAACAAGGGGAATTGAATTCTGGGGAGATATTATTGAGAGAAGAATTTGGGGGAAAGGTCAGTCTTGAGTCTTTAATGCCAAACTTCCTTACTTCTTACATTAATCCACTTAAAAAAAAAAATCTGTGGTATCTCTGATGGGCAATCTTAAAAGCATATACAGGTAGTGCTTGCTTACTGACAGGAACTCCTTCACTAGGTGATGTGGTTGTAAGGTGTGACATTATGTGACCACATCATCTTACAATGGCAGTTTCCATAGTCTTAGATGCTATTGTTAGGCAAATCCCACATGGTCACAGCATCACACAATTGTGTGATTGCCATTTGTGGCTTCTACTAGCTTCCCCATTGACTTTGATGGTTGAAAGCCAGCAATGAATAAACACTGGCCACATGACTACAGGATGCTGTGATGTTGTATTGTGAGCTGGTTTTGCAAAGCACCCAAATTGGGGATACTGTGATAGACACAACTACAAGGGCAGACATGTCCCCCTTGTTCAATGCCACTATAATTTTGATTCTAATGAAAAGTATGAAATTAGGCACTGATGGATTTAGGCATTGGGCAACAAGCTATTGATATTTATTCCACATATACTTTTTCAGAGCCTTTGCAAGGAAGTGATAGTATCACCTGCTTTATCTGAACAAATCCTTTCAAATACACAGTTACAGTAAAATATATTTAAGTGCACCTGAGCCTTTTCCATTCCTTCTATAATATTGCACAATATTGCAGGTTCAGCTTCACATCCTATATTTCTACTTTCCAGGACATTTTTTTCTTTTTGACATCAAACATTTGTCTTGGATTTTGAAAGACATTGCCCAGCCAGAGAAAATAGATTGTCAACTCTGAGTGAGATATTCCCTGGTGTCAACTATAGGCAGGCAAAAAGAAAGAAAGGAAGAAAAGCAAAATGAAACAATGAGCCATTTTTAAAAAACCAAATATATATATTTAACCAAAAACCATTCCACTGCCACATAAATTATTTTAAGAATTCATTTTATATACAACAAAAAGAATGGGTTTGTGAAAATACTGTGCAATGACATATTTAGTATTTAGTTTCAGGATATTTCTATATTTACTCAACTTATAGACAAGAATATATTTTTGAGTGTGTATAGTATATCTACATAGCTAATTTCTCATTAAGATTCTGATCAATTTATGTTCCTGTTTCAGTTTCCTGTTAGACTGCAATCATCTAGCTGAGTTTAAACTTCAATTCTGATCACCTTTAGAATGAAGAGAAGATTTACAATTGACTTAACCAAGGCCACCACCTTATTTTTATAGCTTTGCAAATAAAACATTTTATTTATAGAAAAGACTTTATGAAAAATTGCTAAAAAAAGAATAACTGCATCTGCTTATTTAGCAAGACTAAACCTGGCCCTGGTTAGAATCACAACCAGTATACTGAATGTTTGTTCTCAGCTGCCCATACTATTTGTGATCCTCAGGAAGGCTATGATGGAACATCTTCTTCTTATGGTCCATACGACTCTTGGTCTGTCAGGAATCTGCTAGATGCCAAAGCCTTAGAATAGATGACAGAGATGATTAGAGAGGCCATTTAATCTTCTTGATGAATAGTTTGAAGGTTCTTGAGATGACTATTCTCAAATTATCACATTCAGGTTGTTGTGTCTGTAAATAGTTGCAAACATGTAAATAGCAGGTTGCAAAAGTAGGTTCTTGAAGCGGGAGATTCTGGTGCAACCATTGGTTAAAGTTGCAAAGAAGCGGGAAAATAGCGATTGATGATTGGTTACAGTTTAAACAGTTCTACTATAAAAGCTTGAAACATTTGACAGTTGACAGTTGACTTATGTGTATTCAATAAACTCTTTCATTGCGAACCACTCTGAGTCATTGTCTACCTGAACCAAACACAGGTGAAGGCCTTTATGAGAAGAATGTATATTTAAAAGATGATAGAAAAACTTCCAAAATTACATTACGCTTCAGGGCAATTGGTATGCTTACAGTTTGGTTAAAAAAGCCTGAACTAGAACTGGTTAATATCCAACCCAGAATTTATTTTGAATTTTGTAATGTACCCTGAATATGGGAGGTATGTTTGAGGCAAGCCTTGGACTACATATTTTAAGCAATACCAAATCAGTGCAGATACTGATTGTTTTGGAGTCAAGAAGATTATTTAAAAAACAAAACCAAACCAAAAGACTCAACTCAGGTGAGAGTACAATGCTGGGCTTAATTAGTACTTAAATAGGAAATACCAGGACTGAAGCTTAGACTGGAAGGTAAAAAAATATCTGGATTGTTGCCTATAAAAAACAATATAGTTATATTCATATAATCATCTTGAAGAAGACTTCATTTACAGAATACAGAATAATAGATTTGAGAAGGGACCTTGGAGGTTTTCTTTTTTTTCCCTTTTTTGCCTAAGCAGAAGATCATTTGTACAAATTCTGTCCAATCTCCTCTTAAAAACTTCCAGTGATGGAGCACCCACAATTTCTGAAGGCAAGCCATTCCACAGATTGTTCTCACTGTCAGGAAATTTCTCCTTATTTCTATATTGGATCCCTCTGATAAATTTCCATCCATTATTACTTGTCTTAACCTTGGATGCTTTGGAGAGTAGGATGTCCAGCTCTTCTTTGTGACAGCCTCTTAAATATTGGAATATTGCTATCATTTCAACCCTTGTCCTTCTCTTTGTAGACATATGCAGTTCCTGCAACTGTTCATCTTTTTTGTATTGTGGTGACCAGAACTGGACATAGCATTCCAAGTGTGGTCTCACCAGTTCATTATATAGATGTACTAATACTTCTTGATACTATGTTGTTGTTGTTAGTTGCGAAGTCGTGTCCGACCCATCGCGACCCTATGGACAATGTTCCTCCAGGCCTTCCTGTCCTTCTTGATACTATACTGTTGACTCAAATTGAAGTGGTTGTCCACTAGGATCACTAGGTTCCTCTCAAAGTACTGCTATTAAGCCAGGCAATACTTGTGAATTTGGTTTTTCTTGTCTAATTGTAAAACCTTGCTTTTCTCACCATTGAATTGCATTTTGTTGGATGGGGTTCAGGTTCAAGACTGTTGAGATCCTTCTGGATCTTGAGCCTGTCTACTAAAAGTGTTGACTATTTTCCCTGGCTTGGTGTCATCTGCACATTTGATAAGTTCCCCTTCTATCCCCTCATCCAAAATGTTTATCAAGATTTAGATTAGATGTTTAGATTTAGATAACCTTTATAGTCATTTTTTTTTACTGTGGGCACAACAGCACACATTAAAAATGAAATTTAGTTGCTTGCTCTCAAAGATGTTGAAGACTACTGGGCCTAAGACAGAACTTTGGTGTACTCCACTATCTATTTCCCTCTATATAGATGTAAATTTATTGAGGACTACACATTGAGTACAGTTTTTCAGCCAGTTATAAATTCATTTGATAGTAACGTTGTCTGTCCCACATTTTTTTATCTTACAAAGAATAGGCTGTGATTTATTTTATCACACGCCTTACTGAATGCCAAGATCCTCTGTCCACAGCATTTTGATGGTCTCCTAATTTAGTCCATTTATCAAAGAATGCATTAATAAGATAATAAAATATATTTCAATAAAAAGAAACATTTGAGGAGCAATAGTAGATTTATGACTACAAATACAATAGTTATCTAGCACAGAAAAGCAGAATTAAGTGCATCATTTGTGAACACCTGCAGAAACCTTTATGGTGAAAGAACACTTCCCCTTTCACTATTTAAAATTTTAAGCTGAAGTACAGAAAGGATCCACTACTGTTCCAGCTCTGTGCTTTCCGCCATCTCCTAATTAATTTTCTCTTCAGAAGTGCAAGTGAAAAGTATGATTTTGTGGAACAAAATTTGGAGTTTAGTAATCATTTAGCATTGACTATAATTAAAAGCAGAGATTTTGGTAAAGGGCTATTAAAGAACAAATGTGTGTGTTATTCCTTTTACAGGGGTTGTTAGTTCATACTGTATAGAGATTGGCCTTAATGTGGGAATAGCAGTCTTTAATCTTTTAAGTACCAACCTAAAGAAACCATTTTGCTGGCAAACAGAAACTGGTCAAATGACTAAAGCACTGTAGCTAAGAATCTGATCAAGACTTAGTGCCATATATGTAACTGACACTTGCATCAAAAAGTTAGCCTCTTTAGGTTTTGTCTGGATCTATAGATTTCCATCACACAGAACACACATAGGTAACATGATAGGTTCAATCTCCCTCTATATATAGGTTATGTTAAAACGTTCAATTTAATGCATGAAATTGGATGGTGGAACAAGCTAGGTCTCTATTTTTTCACTCCTTGCATATTAACTATTTTTAAATTGGTCTGATGTGCTCCAGCTACAGCCTGGGATAAAATTCCTATAAAATATACAGGAAGTTAAGTTGCTTTGTCTATCTTGAACTTGCAATTGGCACAGTGACAAAGCTCTGCTGGAAAATGTAGATTTTCTGCCATTTGTGAAAATTAACTTCCCTAATTAACTTACACGTATAAATGCACTTAGAATGAAGACATTAAGTTGATTATCTAGAAAATTGCTACCTTGGTAGATTCCCGGATGCCACGAATGCCTTTGATTATGCCAAGAATGAAATTGCTCTCATGGTTCTGGTATATATCGGTGTGATTGAATGCTTGAAAAAGAAACACATATAGCCTCCACTTACAGCTAATTTAAACTTCATTTCAGTGGGCCACAGAAAGTGAATCTATAGCAATTTATTTGATCTGATATTAATAGACAGGAATTATAAAATGAACATCCTCACAGCTTTCATACAAGATCATCAAAAATGTCACACTACACATGTAGGGTCTTTTTCCTCTGTAATAATTAACAAGAAGATTCTTCTCTCATAAAGAGATAGCTCTGTGTTTGACGTATTTAATTAATATGCATTAATTAATATATTTCATTAACTTATATTTGTTTAAACTTCATAATTCTCACCCACCCTCAATTACAACAGCAATGAATATACCACTGAGAGACCTAAAAGGCAGGGCTAAAAAGATTAAAATCAAATTGACAGCAATTGATTAATCAATGATCAATCAGCCATGATTGTTTACCTACAAAACTACAGTTCTGCATTTATTTATTTTGCCCATGTATATTTAGTATCTAGGACAAACTGAATTTAGTTCTTTGACTGATATCTTTATGAGTCAATGAAATACATCCCATTATCTAGCGTGGAGTTAACTCCAGACTGATTCCTCAGCACCATCACTCCAAGATTTACTGTATGTTGCTTGCTGATGGATTTGTTACTTCAGAGAAAGAATGACTGGCTTTAAAACAGTGTCTTTTAATAAAAAAAGAACTGTGTTCAATGTTTTTTAAGTGATGTGTCATGTTAGATCACATCAGCTGTAATAGAATGTGATTGCAGCAAAGAAATTTCAGATATATATACAATAGCAAATGGGTTGCTTTGGGATTGCATTTGACAGCAAAGGCACTAGTGACAGAGCCTGAAGCTGTGGCCTTAAAAAGAAGGCAGGATCCAGAGTTCTCAACTCTTTTCAGCTCAGTCTAAGAGCTGTTCCAATTGCATGTTGTGCTATGTTTATACTGTCAAATTCAGATGTTTGAAATAGTGTATTTCATTTTTTTAAAAAAAATATCTACAAAAGAAAAGTTGATTAAATGAAAAAAGGAGCAAAAAGAAAGTTTGAAAACAACTGTATTTTTTTTCCTTGGTGAAATCTGATAAGCCCAATGCTGTCTAGAGTTTTTGGATAGGCTGAGATAACCACTCAGTTCCTCTGGCTTCTGGGAAGAACAAACATGCAAAAATATCCAAGGAAATTATATTATTATATTATATTATATTATATTATATTATATTATATTATATTATATTATATTATATTATATTATATTATATTATATTATATTATATTATATTATATTATATTATATTATATTATATTATATTATATTATATTATATTATATTATATTATATTATATTATATTATATTATATTATATTATATTATATTATATTATATTATATTATATTATATTATATTATATTATATTATAATATTATATTATAGCATGATTCACCAAATTAGAAATTCTGCATTCTTTAACAATATAAAAAGGTGAAGGGGGAAGAGATTAGATTATGGGCTTTATTTTCAGATTGGTTCCTGGTCTGCCTCAGTTTCTTTCTCAGTTATGATCTGCAGTAAAATTTGCATAAACTGCTAATTTAGGGCTATGCCCTATATTCCTTCTCTCCATATGATTCCATGGAGAAAGCTGTAATTACAAGCTTAAGAGTCATTTTACTGAAGCCTATTTTATCAAGTACTAATTAAAGCTAGTTTGGTTTTGTGAATGGCTGTCAGAGACCAACATTAAGAGATACCAGTATTCCAACAGATTATATATATGGTGATACCTGCCGCCAAGACTGAAAGTGTGACAGCCAATGAATTTTGTATACTTTATGAATTCCAAAGCAAGTATTTCTTCACTCATTGCAAACTGGTTAAACAACAAACTGCAATAGAGGTACCTCATATTGTTTTTGTTGTTAGCTGCGAAGTCGTGTCCGACCCATCGCAACCCCATGGACAATGTTTCTCCAGGCCTTCCTACTGTCAAGCCCCTTGGGCTCGACAACACAAAGGGACTTGGGGGAGCACCACAAATGGCGTCCGCGCGAGACGGGCAGAGGCCCAATCACACCCGCACCCACCAGCTGCGAGGCGGCCGGAAGCAGCCACGGGCGGCCGTGCAGGACCCACGCCCACACCATCACTTGCAAAGCGGCCAGAAACAGCCACGGGCGGCCGCGCAGGACCCACGCCCGCACCATCAGCTGCGAAGCGGCCAGAAACAGCCATGGGCGGCCGCGCAGGACCCACGCCCGCACCACCAGCTGCGAAGCGGCCTGAGGCGGCCACGGGCAACCGCGCAAGACTCACGGGGCTTCACGGGGTGGATGGTTGCACAGCGGCCATGCCAACGGGGCCGCTGGAGGCGCGCGTGGGCATGCGTACGGATGGCTGCCTCATTCCCCTGGACGTTTCAGCTGTTTGCATGTCGGCGGCAGCACCGGGCGCTCTACAGCTGCGCTTGGATGATGGGGCTGCCAGGGGAATGCGGTTGTGGCACGGGGTGTTAGGATGGTGGAGGGGTGCACGTCTAGGTCCTTGGGGTGCGGGATAGGGGGGTGCTGGGCGTACACCTACCTCCACACTGTATGGTCCTCGGCGCCAGGGGGAGAAGCAGGGCGTGGGAAGACAGGTAAGGGGGTGGGGTTTTACGCAGCTCGGGCGGATGCTGGTCTGCGCAGGGGAAGGGTGGGGCTAATGGGTGGGGCTGATGCCCAATTACAGGCAAAGTTTAAAAGGCGCGTTGGGGATGAGTAACTCCCAACGCTGACTTTGTATTTGCATGGAACTCTCACAGTAAAGAACTTCTTGCAGTCAACCGTGCCACGTCGTCGTTCTTCTGGCTGCGTTTTCTGGCGTGGACGTTTGTTGACAGCTGTCTTCTATCATCTTCTGGAGTCCATTTAAGCTCACGCCTACTGCTTCAGTGACTCCATCCAGCCACCTCATTCTCTGTTGTCCCCTTCTTCTATTGCCCTCAATCTTTCCCAGCATTAAGCTCTTCTCCAGTGAGTCCTTCCTTCTCATTAGGTGTCCAAAGTATTTGAGTTTCAACTTCAGGATCTGGCCTTCTAAAGAGCAGTCAGGGTTGATCTCCTCGAGGACTGACCGGTTTGATCGCCTTGCAGGCCAAGGGACTCGCAGGAGTCTTCTCCAGCACCATAGTTCAAAGGCCTCAATTCTTTGGCGCTCAGTCTTTCTTGTGGTCCAACTTACAAAGCCATACATTGCAATTGGGAAGACCATAGCCTTGACTATATGCACTTTTGTTGGCAGGGTGATGTCTCTGCTTTTTAGTGTGCTGTCTAGATTTGCCATGGCTTTCCTCCCTAGGAGTAAGCGTCTTTTAATTTCTTGGCTGCAGTCCCCATCTGCGGTGATCTTGGAGCCCAGGAAAATAAAATCTGTCACTACCTCCATTTCTTCCCCATCTATTTGCCAGGAATTGAGAGGGCTGGATACCATGATCTTGGTTTTATTAATGTTAAGTTTCAAGCCAACCTCATATTGTTACTGGAGAATAATTAGTGATCTAAGCACAGTTAATTCAAGATAGCAGACAAATTATGTCTCCAATCATCTCACCGTATGTTGTCTACACTTAGCAAGTGGGGGCTGACAGAATTCCCAAGTGGTTGGCTTTTTTCCCTATTTCTATTTGAAGCAAACATCTTGATAAATGAGTATCTTCTATTGCAGGTCAGACCTACATACAGTTGCCCATTGATCTCAGATGCGTTTACTTCTGACAAGACATGTATAAGTTTGTTGTGAGTAATGTGAGTAATTTATAAATCACTTGGTCATCTAGGCATTTTCCAATAAGACATCTAAATATTTTCCAATTCTCCAGCAATACTGAACTTCAAATTGTGTATTGGCTTTTCAATTAAAAACAATAAATAAAATGTGTAATGTGTAACAAAGATATTAATGATAAAAAGCAAGCAGTGCAAAACAACACAAAATACTCTAATTTTAACCCATAAGAAAGAATGTGTCAGCTATGAAAATAGAATATTTATAAAACTGATTATTTTAAAGAGTAAAATGTATAAATGAGTGTTTATTGCACATTGAATTTTTAAAATCCTAGGGTTTACTAAATTAATGTCATTGTCATGTTTAGAGAAATGATATGCAAAGTAGAAGACAAAATAACTAAAGTCAGTAGCACATAATTAACTATGGTAGTTTGATTATGAATTACATGGCAATTCTGTGAATACAATCCCAAAATATGGTGGACAATAGCATTATTCATTTCTAGTTAGCATCTCCTTTTGGTAATACCACCAAGAGGATACAGTTCCTTAAAAACACAATTTGTCAGTTTTTTCCAGTAATGAGATTACTTGGAATCTACATCTTCCATGGCTATTATTTCCAGGAGGGTAATCAAGATTATTTCAACCATAATACTTCATAAGTTAAAACAAATAATCACATGATCTTCTAATTAAATAGCATACAATAGCATAATACAAATATATATGTGTAGTAGGTAAGTAACATATATATAAAAGTAATTACTTGCTGTTAGTGTTTCCTTAGGCATAGAAACTGGCTGGGTGACTTTGGACTGTCATTCCCTTTCAGCCCTTGTGAGTACCTAGCTTAGTGACAAGCCAGCTGAAAATCAAAATCCCTTGTTGTATCATGCATTGATAACTTCAGTGATATGTGAAGTGAAGCAAGTGCAGCACAAAACCAGGCAGCAGACTCAAATGCTGGCAGCAGCAGCAACAATCACAGAAACACAGAATATGAAAGGGCCATCAAACCAATCCCCTGCTAAAACTAAATTATAATATAAAATCCAAATAATAGTATCCCCCACAAATGGCAATCAAGCTTCTGTTCCCATGCATCCAACAAAGAAGAAATCATGTCTCCTTTAAAATTTGATTCCACTTGCAAACTGCTCTTATTCTGATTATTTTCGTAACATTTCTCAAAATCTGGGAATACTTAATTTAACTCAGATTCAGATCCTGTCATTTCCCAATCCTCTGGTTGGAATGTAATACTGGCCTATATTCAGAGATATTTGTCCTCAAAAGACTGTATATTTCTGATTGAAGGGCTAACCCCAATACTACTGCTAGCTTTGTCTGAGGTGGCAGGCTAACTCTCTTGACAGGAACTGACCAATAATTGGCTCTCATCCACAACAGCTGCCTGTTGGGTCAATGTAATCCAAATGCAACATCTGATCTATCATCCATGCACCTGTTACCACAGCCTCTCATAGGTTTTCCTAAATAGAGAGCCAAATTTAAATGAGAGCCAAATTTATGTTTGTGTCTGATTCAAAGTAGCCAGTCAGTGTGTCTGACTCTCTCCAGAGTACTGCTTGACTAGAAAGTATTGTATACAGCTAATAGAAAGGAACATGGTGGGTCAGTGGGTTAGGACGCTGAGCTTGTCGATCAGAAGGTCAGCAGTTTGGCGGGTCGAATCCCTAGTGCCGCGTAACAGAGTGAGCGCCTGTTACTCGTCCCAGCTTCTGCCAACCTAGCAGTTCGAAAGCACGTAAAAATGCAAGTAGAAAAATAGGGACCACTATGGTGGGAAGGTAACAGCATTCTGTGCGCCTTTGGTGTCTAGTCATGCTGGCCACATGACCATGGAGATGTCCTCGGACAAGCGCTGGCCCTTCAACTTTGAAACGGAGATGAGCCTTTACCTTTACCTAATACAATGTAGGTCAGGGAAGGCCACACCCACCATGGCTTCACAAAGGCAAAAAAGTCATGATACATCACAATATATCACATGATGCAATCAGGTTTGACACCCATGATGTAGGTGGAAGCTGCTGCTTAAAACCTAAAACATGTCTTGGTTCCCAATTAAAAATACCATTGTTATCTACATGGGAAATTGATCAGCGTGAAGCTAGTGATGTGTGGGGCAATAACAGATCAGAATGGGGGTCAGATATAGTTCACATCTGGACAATGGTGGGCTGTTTAGTAGGTTAGTAGTTAATGATGATAAACACTATGCTTGTTGGATATAACATCCCATCCACTAAATAGTTTTATTTATGGTACTGAATAGAGGAGAGACCACTTGGTATCTTACTTTCTATTGCTATTCTGTTGTCTTAAAAAATTAAAGCTGGGATAACCAAAGGCAACTTCCTTTGGGGCTGTTCATTCTAATTATCCACAATATTGTTTCCAACAGCTCTGCAAAGTTATATGCCATAAATTCTTGCCTGCTGCTTATGTCTGCCTCTCTCTGCTTTTACTTGAGTTTTATGCCACTTTGCAGTTTTATTTTGCTAGCCAAACTGATTGTCCTATGTGCTTACAGTACTCTAATCTGGATATGTGGGTTCCTGGAACTTTGCAGTAATTTTTGCAAGATGAGGCTCCTCTAAACTCTGATGCTACCCATGGAAAAAATTATATTCCGTTGCCTGAAGACAAGGGTACCAAAATTATGGCTACCAATTTGTCTTCGGCATCCCAGAGCAACATGATGTAAATGGTGAGCCACATGTGAGGTAATACCTCGTCCAAACCTGAATACTCCAGCTGTCCATAACACCTGGTCTACAAATGAGCACAACAGAAGCAAAATAACAAGCATGTTTGATGTTGTGAAATTAATCACATTAAAATGCATTTAGCTTTCCTAATAATATCAGCCAAATACTTTACCTTATTGGGATAGCTCAAATAATGTGCTTGTTAGAAAAGTATAAATCTTGCATCTGGGCATACATGTTCAAAAACAAATTATATGTGAATGAAACTACATTGTTGGCAGCAATTCTTGCAATCGTGGCAGTTGGGAAAAATGCTGTCATAATCATAGCAAAACATCTGCCAGACCTATCCATTATTGTCAGGGTCACCCATTCCATTTCTTCATATGACTGAGCACCAGATGATGATCAGGACTGCATGAGATTCAAGTTCACTGGAAGAGCACATTCATTGCATGCTGAAAACCCATTGGTAACTTCCTGTGAAAGAATCTCAGCAAATGCAGCTGGGAGACAACTCCATCTGGGAACTTGAAAAGATACCATCAAATGGGTCATTGATGGACTAAATGGATCAGCAGTCCAGTCTGCATTAATAAGTATAATATGTACATGCCATATATATGCAATGATAGCTCATGATTGCTTGAACAAATGTTTGCTCTGATGATACCTTTCCATGAGGTTTGCACAGGCTTCTTGTCTTGTCACAATTAATTTGTTTGTTTGTTAAATTTATATGCCACCCATCTCACTGTCCTGAAACTTACCTCTGTTTTAAGTAATCATTTCTAAATAGTGCTTTAAATTGTTACTCTGTTTTAAAAATTTGCCGGCATTATTCTAGGGGCAAGGAAATCTGCAAATCAAAATCATAGGAGATTGTGGCTTGTTTCTATGTGCTGTACATTCAGGATAAACCAGGTATAAGGAAGAAGGATCACAAAGCATGGCTTAAAAAAAGTAGGCCAGCCTGCCACTGAGGGCCTTTCTCAAACCCCTAGAGTGGATTATTTTAGATTAATCATGACTAAGCTTACCCTTTTGGGGGTTTGTACTCTGGAGAATCTAATTTTCTCTTCTTACCCACAAACACAAATTAAGGGAGTGCTGTAGGCAGTAAGATTTAGAGCTCATCCTTCTGCAGCCACTATTCTGTGCCAATCAAACCGCAAGGAGCTGACTATTCTCCTTCACTGAATTCTTTGCAGCAGCAGCAACTTCCAACGGGGAAAAGGCACAAATTGACACTAAAACATTACCTGGGATATTAGTTCTGGCAGTCCTACTTTAAATGGCCTTATGAGGTGTGTATCTGTATCCAGAAAAAAAAATGGGAGAAAAACCACATTCTAATTTAGGAGATGGAATCCACAACTACCGGTAGCTATTGAACAAAAGCAAAACTGCATTACTTTAATCCTCCTCTTCCCCTCCCTCCCATTTTATAATTGACAGTACATTGGGCAGCATATCTTCTTTGATGAGGGTGACTCTTTCTGCAGAACTTTGATCTGAGATTGAAGGATATTGCTCAGAACACCAGGCATTATTATAAGCATGGGGTTATTCCTCCACCAAGTGGTAGATGTTTGATATTCCCCAGGAAACCATGCTTTGTGCAGGAACTTGTTTTAACACCCAAGCTAGAGAATTCAAGGACTTAAAGTGGGAAGTAAGCTGTACGCCACTGGGCCAATGTGATGTCTGCCTCCCTTTTTTCCTCTAGCATGCTTGGAGGCATTGCTACTGCTTCAGACAGTTTTCTTTTACTCTATTGCCAAGTGGATTTGCTTCTGGGAATCAACATTTTTTTTTGCCTCACTGCAAACCCACTAATGCATGAAGCAAAGAGAAGCAGACAAAATGGAACTTGTTTCTTTAAACCTCCTGCTTTGGAACACACAGAGTATCTCAAACCTTACTGGAAGGTATTTACCCTAGACCAGGGGTCAGCAACCTGAAACAGTGAAAGAGCCACTCGGAACCGGTTCCCTCACAAAAGGAAAAACTGGGAGCCGCAAAAAATGTGTGTGCATGCGCGTACATGCGCGCATGCGCAGAACAGGGTTTGACTGAAGAGTGGAGCCAAGGTGAGATGTGCACCTACCCTGCATATTTGAACTGATTGGTTGAACTTTTTTAGTCCCACTTTTTTGTTTTTTGGACTGCACATGGCAGAGGACTGGGAGCCGTAGGAGACGGCTGAAAGAGCCACATGCGGCTCCGGAGCCGCGGGTTGCAGACCTGTGCCCTAGACAATATGGAAAGGAGAGGGGGGAAAAACATGCACACACATAAAAATGGTCCTATTGGAATTCACTCTGAACTTTTCTTAGTCAAACCAATTTCCTTTAAATTTGCTCCGAATCCCCTGAGGGATTGTGATCAACATTTTGAGAACTTATGCCCTAACATAATTAAATTTAGATTGGTACATCACCTGATTGCTAGATTGCCAACTGCTGCAATATGTGAGGATCATGAAGCCTCTTTTGAAAGATCTATATTTTCTGCCAATTGCCTACTGGGCACACTTTATGAAGTTGACTTTGACCTTATCTTTTAAAGCCTTCAATGGCTTAAAGCCTGATTGTATGAGGAAAGCATTGCCTTCCCTACTACGAACTTGCTCAGTTACTTAGATCAGTAGGAGTTCTTCTGAAAAGTTCCGACTGCCAAAACTGGAGCTATCTGGTATGCAGGACCCCATTCTCCAACCAGGATAGGCTCAAACTGTAAGCTCATCGTTATACTTTCCCACTTCTGGGAAGTAAAGGAGTCCAGATGATTAGGATGCACTGCTTTTCATTAGCAATGCCAGTTTTTGGAACAGTTTCCCAATTAAAATGAGGCTGGCTTTCTCCCTGATTATATTCAGAAAGATTTCAAATCTAAGTTATTTCATGAACAGTTCTAGCTGAGACCTTATTTTTGATCAGTGTTGAATGTTTATAACACAATTGTTTCAGACATTTTAAATTGTACTGTAGGTTGTCTTAGAATCATACCAGCTGCTGAGAATTGTTTTTGATTGCAACTAATCCACTTCTATAAAGATCCCAGTCCATGGAGCACTTTCCTTAATGGGCATGTCCCCAATCTTAATATTTAAAAAAATGACAAAAAAATCATAACTTTTTTTTTATTGAAAAGTTTTACAATACATTTTATCTTTAACAATCCCCCCTCCCTCCACCCACCCCTACCTAACCCTCCCTATCCCTCCCCCCCATTCCCCCCTCTCCCCCCCCCACTTCCCAGAGCTAAGTACAAGGTATAAAACAAAGAACAATCATAAACAACCATATGCTAACAACAATAAACTATTAAGTCTATCGCACTCTAGCTCATATGAAATGACTACAAGCAAGTTTGAACGATCTTCTCATCTCGCAAAAGATTGTACGGCTTCAAACACCAGACGTTCCTCTCCAAGCTTAAGATCTCCTTGTACGTAGTCACATCATGTTTGAAGCCAACATTTATGTTTTCTATTGCATGTTTCGGGATTGCCCACAACGGCATCTTGTAGTCTAACTTGTGTCTATACTTCTTCTAAACTCTCAACAATGCCTGTCTTAAAATATGCACTTTAAACACATTATCTACCTTCTTATCATATAGTAAATATGCATGCCAGCCAAATAACAATAACAATAAAAAATCATAACTTTGATCAAGCTTTTAATTGTTGATTACTTTCAGTTGATTTTAATTTTAATTGTATTGATTTTAATGTCATGGTTTATATTTTCTGTTATTGCTATAAGCTGCCTGGAAAGCTTGCACAAGCAAAAAGTGAAGTATGAAGCTATTAAATAAAATTGAAATTTATATTTCCCAGTATGAATAATGTTGCTCATGAATATCGGCCATGAGGCCTGTCATGCCCTGTGTGCCTTTATTTATTTATTTATTTATTTTTAAAGTAGAAATAAAATTAAGGGAAACAAAACACTAAGTTATTATTTACTCCAACACCTCTAGACCCATAAAAATTCATAGGCCTTGTTAGAAAATAAAGTTAAAAGGTGGCTTTTAGCCCAATGCTTTTAGAGTGATGACATCTGCCAAGAATTAAAACAACAAAACCAAAGGAAAGCTAGAGTCAGCGAGAGAACATGGAGAGAATTCTGCCCACTTTGTCCTCATAAAAATATATATATTGATATTGCTACTTTTTAAAATGACTAGAGAAGCTGTTTTCATCAGTCCCAACAGTGTGATTTAAAATGTCCAAATATGCCTTTTTTTCCTTGTAGACCCTTGTCTTCTCAATTGCACATTTTGATTGAGAAATAGAAAGGAAAAGAACCAAGAACACCTATTCTCATTAAACATTAAATCAATGTTAAATTAATGGTGAACATTTTTTACTTTGAAAGATAGATAGGAATGTTTATTTCTTCAGTATGACTCTACAACTCTTTTTCTGGGTATCTGCCTTCACAGATTTCGATATTCTAGGATGAGAATTCTGATTACGAGTGGATTTCAGCCAGAAGTTGTTGCATTTTGGACCATAGATCACTAATGCTTAGGTCTATTCATCAACGGCTGCAACTGGCATTAATACCAGTCCATGAAAAACAATCATTCTTTGGATGACCAGTTCAGAATGAATAGTGAGGGAATTGGGAATGTTTTATTTCTTTAATTAGTTTGGCAATTAGCTACCATAATTATCTGGCTGGACACCTTTTCTTGAGGTAACCTCTTACACAAATCTAACTCAGGAATTCAAAATGAAAACCAGTGTTGGAGCCTTAAATAGCTAACCGGATTTTTAAAAAGTAGATAAAAGCAAGTAACTTTTTTAAAGAATTGCCATGGGGAAAAAGTGTCATGAAGATGTAGGGACCTAGCTGATATAAAGAGAATTGTGTAGAGATTGAGATGATAGATAATAGAGATGTAGATATATATATCTATATATAAATGGTACAGACATAGATGATATAGCTGTATGTATCATTATAGGTATTGAAATACAGATACAAATATATATTTAGGGATGTCATAGCAATGGATAAAGGAAAATGCAGTCCAAAGTTGTTTGTTTTTTTATAGATGGGCAAATAATCCTATGTTGAAATTTGTGTTCAAGTTGTCAATAGCTTTTTTTCCCCCTCTGAGAAAGAGGGTTCTATTTTTCTAGCCTTTCCTAAGAATTTCTTTTAGTGACTGTTGTTGAACTTTATTTCTGAAATTTACAGCAGATGGCAGTGGATAGCCAATATTGTCTGATCTCAAAAGTGCTTGGAAGGATCTAACTTGGAAAGAAGGCAACCAGGAAATTCCAACCCTGGAAAAGGACAATGGCAGACCACTTCCATATGCTTCCACAAAAACAGTATGAATGTGTGTGTGTAGTTATCAGGTGTCAACCTCAACACAAAGGAGACTTTGTTTTTATCTTATTTCTGAGAGATGGCAGAAAGAACTGTGTTGTAGCCAATTCACAAATCACTATTTTCATCTGACTACCTCTTTCTCCGTGCAGTCTTATGTCCTTCTCCATCTTCCTAATTCTTTCTCATTCTAAGTTTCTTAGAGAAACAGCAAAAAAAAAACTGAGTACCAGCTCTGTGGAATTTTGTAATATTGCCTTTATTCAGCTTCTCCTTTAGTTATTGATATTTTTCCTTAAACAATTATTGATCTGCCAACATGAACTTTCTTGGTAGTGAGGATGAAGTCCTTAATTTACAACATTTTTTTTCTTTGCAGGAAACTATTTCCCGAGTTCTTTTAATCCTGGGGTTTGCTTAATAATCACCACAAAAGGTTGTAAAATTGGGCACAGACATGTGATGACTTGCTTAGTGACCAGCATGACTTACTACTATAATTTCAGGCCCAGTTATGGTCATAAGTCAAGGACTACTTGTATTATTTAATCCATTTTATAGCTACCCATCTACCTGAGGAACCCTAGGCAGTAAGCAGTAATCAAAACAACCCAATTATTCCAATCCATTAAAAAGATACTGGGTCAACCTTCCACATCCATACCAGACTTCCATCAACATCCTGGTCCCAGGGCCTGGGTAAGATACAGTTTTTCATGGCCTTATGTTCAGGATCAGGCCTATCTATAAATTGGGGAAAAGTTGTTTGATAATCCAAATGCCATAATAAAACCTGCCCCCTCTTCAGATATGCCCCCAGAATTCAGATTATTATTATTTATTCATTTTAGACTTAAAGAATTCTGGATGGTCACATTTATATTGGGATAGTGACTTTGATAAAATTTATATTGTGCCTTCTTCTTGTGCTAAGTGTTATTTTAATCCTTCTTTCAATATCTTCCTGTAAACATACAAATAATATATGGTATTTGTTTGGAAAAAAATCCAACAAGCAAATATTGTAACAACCTAAGCAAATCTATAGATTGTTTGCAATTGTTTATGTTCTTTCTTGAATAATACTCAGTGGCTCTATGATTTATCTTGTATTCATTGTAGTTTTAATGCTACAAAAAGTTTTGCAATTATAGGGATATAGGGATATATATATATATGGAGTTTTGTAGAAAAGAGTTGTTCAAAAGCCCCTATATTCATCTTTGTCAAGTGATCCATTTGGCTCAAGTCAAGAATCAGTTTTACTGCTGTTGTAATCCTCTTTAAAGAGAAAAGAGCTATGATAAATGAGTAACTTTATGCTCAACACAGTATAAATGTGGGAGAACATAGAGATATGTTTTGATATCACACATTAAATAATAGCTGCTTGTTTGCAAGCATAGTGGTGTTAGATAGGGACACCTAAAAGTCTCATGAACTTTAATACTTAAATGTGGCTGGTTATGCCCTTATTGTATGAACATTGTCTTGAACTGCAATGACTTTCAAAAATGAAGGAGTGATATGAAAAGTTACTTTTGTCCAATTAACATACAACTCAAAAGCATCAGGCCTGAAAAGAAAATGTACCTTTTTATGTTGCTTAGGAACAGATCATCAGCTACACTCATGGAAGTTTAGGCAACAGCAAGCTTACTCAAGACATAATGTTCATCTCATTTTTCTTGGCACTTCAAATCTCAACTTTTTGCTTAATTGAAATGTAGCTAATTGCTGCATTATTAGTAATTAAAAGGGTTTTGTGCTGATTTTAAATGCTGGCCTTTTTCACACATCAGTTGAGAAAACCTGAGGTCTTAGCAATCTTGATTTAGCAGAAGGAAAGATCCCCAAATCACAATTATCCAAGGTCAGAAAATTAATTATACCAGTTGTTAGATACTGGGTTCCTTGCTTGATTGACGAGACAAGACGAGTGAGTTCAGCAAGAATCATTCTTTATTTGGTTGCAGGAACTGAACTGGGAAACAGGGCTGCAAATGCAGCTATTTATACCCTGGCCTCTAGGTGGCAGCCAATAGGCTTAAAGCAACCTATTGCTGCCCTAGAGGCAGCCAATGGCGGCGCTGGAGATGGGTTGTCTGAGGAGCTGGGAGCCATTCAGAATTCTCTGGCTGGCCATTTCAGGTCAGCCCACCCCAGAGTCTAATCCTTCCGCAGAGTTAGCACAGCAGCTGTAGTGTTCTGGTTGACTTTCTCCATCAGGGGCCCCAGGTTGCACTCCAGGGCTTTGCCCCCCAATGACCACCTCCCCGTTGCTCTGATTGCTTGGGACCTCAGAGCATATGGATTGATCGGCTTGGCTGCCGGTTTGAGGTCCATGGATGGGACCTGGGATGAAGTCCTCGCTTTGTGGCCGTTCTGGAAAACGCTTCCTAAGCTGATCGATATGGCGATGAATGACTTGCCCAACCTCTAGGCCCACTTCATATGAGAGAGGGCCCGACATTTTGGTGATTTTCCCTGGCACCCACAAGTTCCCATGCCCATAGTTCCGGGCCCACACCCAGTCACCTACTTGCAACCCCCTTGGGCGAGACGCCTCAGCTGCCACCCGGTCTGGGTGTAACCTGTCCAGTTTCGTGATTAGTTGCCTCCCCCAGCACAGCTCTGCTGGGCTTTTACCCGTTGCTGTGCACAGTGTGGAATGTTGGTAGAGCAAAAAGTTGGCCAGTCTGTGGTGCCAGTCCCCAGTCATTATACGCTTCAATGATTTTTTCATGGTGCACACCATTCGTTTGGTTTGATCATTACTGGATGGGTGAAATGGAGCCGATGTCGCATGCCTAATGAAGTTTGCCCTCAGGAAAGCCTGAAATTCTGCTGCAGTGAATTGGGCCCCATTATTGGACACTATGATTTCCTGTAGCCCATGCATTGCAAAGAGTTTCCTAAGCACCTGAATGGTCCTAGCAGTAGTCATATTTGCGATTGGTATAACTTCCAGCCATTTAGAGTGGCTGTCGACCACTATAAGAAAGAGATGTCCCTGAAAGGACCCAGAGAAGTCTATATGAATCCTTGACCAGCGGGGAGGGGTGTCCTCCTTCCTATGGACAGGAGCGTGTGGCATTTCAGGCCTAGACTGCTGACAGGTATAAGACCCGTGTACTTGGCCCATCTCTTGCTGCGATTGCAGATGAAATTAAATTCCTCGCATACTGTCATGACTTGTGTCCAGTTGATTCCGGTTACTTGGATGCCTAGCACATCAAACCAGTTGAGCCCGATCAGGCTCGTTCACTGACCCCCTACTATAACAACGTCCAGGTGCCCAGAAAACCCCTTAAATTTAATGGCTAGTTTGGCCTCACCCTTGACTGCGACTCTAGCATTCTGGAAGTCGGTTAGTATAATGTCAGATGGCCTCAGTTGGCCCATCTCTTGCTGCGATTGCAGATGAAATTAAATGTCTCAAGTGAAATAATAGATACGGCTGAGCCCGTGTCCAGCTCCATATTGCCTGGGACCCCTTGTAGTTCTACCTGAAGTCTAAACTTCAGCTTAATAGGGCGGCGAGCTCCCGTGCGGCAAATGCTTCTGCGGCTGGAGCAAAAACCTATGCTATACTGTCCCAGGGCCCCAGTACCTCTCCTAATCGGAATGTCCGATGGGCAATTCGAATGCCAGTCCCTCTGGTGACCTCTGCAGATGGACACAATGTGTCTGGTCTTCCCGCAGGCCTGGCATGTGGCTGTCCGGAACCTATAGTCCATGTGTTGGTGGCAGCCACCACACCCTGGGCACCTAAGGAAGGGATCTGCCTTGTAAGTTGCCCCTTGTTGGTTGTCACTGTGACACTGTTGGTCATTGTGTCTTTGTAGCTTGTAGCTTGTCAACTTCTGTGTTGTCTTTGGGTTCTTCCACATGTTCGGCGTCCTCGTGGTGGACGGCTTCCTCATGCTGTGCTGTTTTGGTGGGCCACATGGCTTGTACGGCCCCATGGGCAGCTTCGTCCACCATGATCTCTTTCAGTGCATCTGGGAATGACAGAGTCTCTTTGGCGAAGAGATTTTGCTGTAACTCTCAATTCTGGAGACCGCAGACAAGCTGGTCTCAGAGCCTCTCCTCTACATCAGAGAACTGGCACAGGTGTGTGGCCTGCCTCAGTGCCGCAATGAATTCAGATGCTGTTTCACTTTGTTGCTGAACCCTCTGTTCGAATGTGTGACACCAAGCGATTACCGACAGCTTGGGCTGGAAATGGTCACTGAGCCGTTTCTTCAAGTCCGTGAATGTTACGGATTCCAATGGGATTGGTGTGAACAAGTTCTCCACAATGTCGAATGTGGCTGGGTCGCTCACACACAGGAGTGTAGTGGCCTTCAGGCCATCCTTGGCAACTTGATTCGTGCATAGATAGTTCTCGAACCTGGATAGATACGAAGACCATCTTTCCGGGTGAGCTATGTCAAATTCTTCCAGCTTTCCGATCTTTGCCATTTCTGCTGGTCTTCGTGCCTGGGGCTCATTGTCTTCTTGTCCTGCTCCTCCGTTGCCCAAAGACTGGTCCTCTAGGCGCATGGTCACTAGCGTGGCTGTGCTAGGCCGACCATAGGGGGGGAATTGCTTTTCCCACCAGGTGCATTCGGCTTTTCCCCTAGTAACTCTTCAGCTCAGTTGGAGGAGCAGGATCCCACCCTCGTCGCCAGTGTTAGATACTGGGTTTGTTTCTTGATTGACGAGACGAGGCAAGTGAGCTCAGCAAGAATCATTCTTTATTTGGTTGCAGGAACTGATGCGTGGTGGCGCATCAGCTCCCTCTGTTCCTGGAGGAAGCTGATGATCTGGACCCGTATCAATCGGGCTTTAGGCCCGGGTACAGCACGGAGATGGCATTGGTCATGCTGGTGAATGATCTCTGGTGGGCTCAGGACAGGGGTTGCTCCTCTGTCCTAGTCCTATTAGACCTCTCAGCGGCTTTTGATACCATCTACCATGGTATCCTACCGCAGCGTCTCACGGGGTTGGGAGTGGGTGGCACTGTTCTACAGTGGTTCTCCTCCTACCTCCTGGGCCGCTCGCAGAGGTCTGCCCCGAGGCCTTTCATTTGTGGAGTCCCTCAGGGGTCGGTCCTCTCTCACCTCTTGTTCAACATCTATATAAAGCCGCTGGGTGAACTCATTCATGGTTTCGGGGTGGGGTATCATCAGTACGCTGATGATACCCAGCTTTTTCTTTCCACCCCGAACCAACCCAGTGATGCCCTCGACGTGATGTCCCATTGCCTGGAGGCAGTCCGGGTTTGGATGGGGAGAAACAGGCTTCAACTCAATCCCGCCAAGACTGAGTGGCTATGCATACCGGCATCTTGGATCAACCAGTCTATTCCATTGCTAACTATGGGGGGTGAGGTGTTACCCCCTGTAGATAGGGCCCGCAACTTGGACATCCTCCTGGACTCACGGCTCAGTTTGGAAGATCATATAGGAGCTGTGGCCAGGGGGGCTTTTGCCCAGGTTCACCTGGTGCACCAGTTGCGGCCCTATCTGGACCAAGATGCCCTATGTACAGTCACTCATGTGCTTGTGACCTCCTGGATAGACTACTGCAATGCTCTCTACATGGGGCTGCCCTTGAGGACCACTCGGAGGCTTCAGCTGTTGCAGAATGCAGCCGCGCGAGTTGTGATGGGGGACTCCTGATACTCCCATGTAACGCCTCTTCTCCACGAGCTGCATTGGCTTCCAGTTGCCCTGGGTGAGATTCAAGGTGCTGGTGATGACCTATAAAGCCCTAAATGGCATGGGTCTGGATTATCTTAGGGAGCACCTGCTGCCAGCATCAACTTCCCATCGTCCTGTGTGCTCCCACAGGGAGGGCCTCCTCAGGGTCCCGACAGTCAGGGAGTGCCGGCGGGCAATCCCCAGGGGGAGAGCATTCTCGGTGGTCACACCTGCCCTATGGAATCAACTGCCTGTGGAACTCCGGATCACCTCCGACCTTTGCTCGTTTCGCCGGGACCTAAAAACCTGGCTATTTGAGTTAGCCGGCCTGGACTGAGGGATTTTAAGGTTTTAAATTTTAAATTTCAAACTCTTTTGGGGCTATTAATTTAATTTTATTTTAATTTGTATATAGCACTGTTTTAATTTGCCCTGTAAACCGCCCTGAGTCCCTCGGGAAAAGGGTGGTATATAAATCTAAAATAAATAAATAAATAAATAAATAAATAAATAAATAAATAAATAAATAAATAAATAAATAAATAAATAAATAAATAAATAAACAAATAAACAAATAAACAAACTGAACTGAGAAACAGGGCTGCAAATGCAGCTATTTATACCCTGGCCTCTAGGTGGTGGCCAATAGGTTTAAAACAACCTATTGCCATCCTAGAGGCAGCCAATGGCAGTGCTGGAGATGGGTTGTCTGAGGAGCTGGGAGCTGTTAGCCAGCTTCCCTGCTTAAACAACCTTCCAGCAATTAACCCCACATGATACTCTTTAGTAAGACAAAAACCCAATACATTACACCAGTAATAGTTAGTATTAACTAGTAAATATTAATAAAGACATCTCTAGACTCATCTGTTTGACTATGGATTCATTTGCACTGCTCAGTTGACCCATTGTTAGAATGGGGTAGCAATCATTCTTTGAAGGGCTGAAAGAGAAGACATTGTTTTGTACTTCATATATCCTGTCCATTGCAAATGTGATCTCTGGATGCATTTTCCTGCTATGATTTTAAGCTATTTTTCCCCTTTACCCCCAATTTTACTTCATTATAGGCTGATTTGAGCAGTTCATTGGGGTACTTTGCAGAGAAAAGAACTTTCTCAACAGAGACAATGGTGAACTTGTGTCTTAATATATTCTACTTTCAGCAGGAAAGCTGTAATAATACATTGGTTAAAACACTTGCCTTCTAAATGGAAATTTGCTGCCTTAAAGTCTGGCAGAAACTTCTTTATTTATTATTTTATTTCTCTAGGTTACTACTTTTCCCTGGGCATGTTTTTGTAATAAAATTAGCAATGCATTGTTTCATTATTTTCCCAATCACTTGAGATGGAAGGCTTTCACTCTTTCCCTACCAATGGAAGAAATCAAAAGCTCCTTTTTCACCAGTCATGGTTTACCAGTAAGCCTAAGCCTTAAAAGTCTTAACTAGGGTCTGCTAAAATAAAACCATATTATAACTTAGAATTTGCAGATGGCATGGTATAAAGAAACCGTAGCCGAGACCTAACCATTCTACATCAGGATTATTCAAAATTAAAAGTGATAGTTAATCAACATTGGAGTTGAAAGGATAAAGGCAATCTTTAAGTACAAGGTTCACTGTATATTTCTCCTAGCATAATAAACCATAATAATCATATGAGCTACTCAAGATATCCCTTTGTCTACCTTAACATACACAAGGGAGGATTTTTTTTCATATAATAGGAAACAATAGTGAAAATTTATATTAACTTTCCCAAATGTATTGCTCTTCCAGTTCTACTGCCCTCTTTATTGGGCACATTAATGTCAATATTGATATTGGTGACCAAGAGGGAAGGGATTTGTAATATATTAAAAAGCAACCATTGCCCAGATAAACTATTTGATTAACAAAAATGATTAAGAGATGAAAGGAGTCCCCAAACAGAGTTCAGACAATAATAAAAATGTTTAGAAGAATATTCTTTTAAAATGGTTGAATTTCCTAATACTGTAGTATATAAATTCTATGTTTAGTTCTTTATTTCCCTTGCAAAATATATTTTATTAAGGCACATTTTGTGCTGTTATTGTTATTGTTGTTGATATGTGTATTTGACCTAAATGTAACGTTGAACAGTGCAAATCTCTTTAAGGGAAAGGGAATATTTATGTCTTCTAAAAACAGAGATTGGCCCTTTTTTAAAGCATTACTTTATCAGTGTAGGTACAGAAATAGCTTCAAAAAGAAAAAAAAGAAAAATACACAACCACATTATATAAAACACAATACTGCAATATTATAAGGTAAAGTGTTTTTGTTCATTGCCACTTTGTCATTAATTTGCTTTGATACTTAGATTATTATTATTTTAACAATGAACACTCATTCTAAATCTATCAATTCTGTAGTTTTTATGCCTTGTGTTTTTACACTTGCTTATCCTCTCCCTTTTTATCATGGAAATTCTAACTGAAATGCCACCCCTCTCCAACTGATGGCTAAATTGCATTGTTCATTAGGCAGCCAAATATGGTGGAGCCATTCTGTCTTGAAAGAGTGTGGACGAGTAATTTGTGTAATGCATTTTATTGATCTTGTGGCTAAACTGTGTGAAAGATAGAGATGTCATGACCCTGCCTCTGTAGTGGAAAGTCAAACCATTTATTTTTTACAACTCCTTTGCATATATCCAGAATGCAATGGAAATATATCACTGGGGCCCTTAGACAAAAATATGTGTGTGTTTCCAAGAAGATGATTATTACTCTTACTTTTTCACTTTTTCTCAGACTAGATTTTAATCTTTTCCCATTCATACACAGAAATATTCAACTTTAAGACTAAAATGGTGCTTTAAAAGAGATTCTAGCACACCTTCTTCCCCAGCATTTTGCTACCTTTGAGTCATCCCAATCATAATTATTTATTTTCAGGTAACATGCTTTTTAGAACTGAAACCCTCTTACTTTTGTCAAGGCATAACTTCAGTTGTGGCTAATGGTTTGCACATTCACTTGCATGAGATAGCTTTAACCTTGTGACTCACCATGGGCCTTCACATCTTCAGCCTTTTGCCTGTGGACACATTTTGAAAATTTATATCATAAAATTTCCTGACACCACTTTGAGCTAGAAGGCTACTAATAGGGGAATGAATGTCTGTGTGTATACACATGCTGTGACACTTCTCATATAAAATATAGTATATAACCCTTGCCTGAGTATTTAAAATAATATTTAGCAGATTAAATATTATCTTATTTTGTTCACAGTTTATAATTACATGTTTTCATGTTCACCAGCAATCTTAGACTATATTTCATTAGCAATCACAGCCAGTATAGACTCCATTAGGATGTGGAAAAAAAATATTTGTTTTTCCAATATGCCCCACATCACATATTTGGTGGAAACCCACCCCCAACCATAACATACTTTGGATCTCAATTATTGACAAACGTAGAGCTTTCTCTTATTCTAACTTCACACCCTGATTTATTATGTTCAGATACTTTAAGTAATGTGAATAGTGAAAATTATAGAGCAATGTAAAGCATCATTATTTGTGTGTGTGTGTGCATGCACCTTCATCTCAGTGTTGATTCCTGTTTACTGTCTGCAAGGTTTTTTGGAAGTGACATGACAGTGTCTTCTTCCTACGCCGAGAGAAAGTGACTGGCCCACAGTTACCAGCTGGTTAGGTGCTAGGAAGCATCACAGTCTCACATTTTCTAGAATGATACCTTAACCACTATACCATATTCGCTCCCATAAAATACCTTTAAGAGAATCTAAATGAGGTCAAGTTTACTAAATAATGCTATACTTTTGTTGGGTCCTTTCTTTTAGAGGTCACAGAAATGAGCAGTGGAATTGGCTTTTTTTTATTCCTATGTATATTGTAGTTCCCCTTCATGGATTACTGCATTGTCGTGGCAAAGGGACTTGCATAATTCAATAAAGCTATGAGCTATGCCATGCAGGGCCATCCAAGATGGAAAGGTCATAACAGAGAGTTCTGACAAAATGTGATCCACTGGAGAAGGAAATGGAAACCCACTCCAGTATCTTTGCCATGAAAACCCAATAGTACCAAAAGGCAAAACGATATGACGCTGGAAGATGAGACCCTCAGGTCGGAAGGCATCCAATATGCTACTGGGGAAGAGCAGAGGGCTAGTACTAATAGCGCCAGAAAGAATGAAGCGACTGGGCCAAAGCTGAAAGGACGCTCAGCTGTGGATGTGTCTGGTGGTGAAAGGAAAGTCCGATGCTGTAAAGATTTTTTCTCCATAGGAACCTGGAATGTAAGATCCATGAATCAAGGAAAGCTGGACGTAGTCAAACAAGAGATGACGAGACTGAACATTGACATCTTAGGTATCAGCGAACTAAAATGGACAGGAATGGGTGAATTTAATTCAGATGACCATCAGGTATACTACTGCAGGCAAGAATCCCTCAGAAGAAATGGAGTAGCCTTCCTAGTCAATAAAAGAGTAGGAAAAGCAATACTGGGATACAATCCCCAAAATGACAGAATAATCTCAGTTCGAATCCAAGGCAAACCATCTAATATCATAGTAGTCCAAGTCTATGCCCCAACCACCAGTGCTGAAGAGGATGAAATTGACCGGTTCTATGAAGCCCTACAGCACCTTATAGAACTAACACCCAAAAATGATGTCCTTATCATCATGGGAGATTGGAATGCTAAAGTAGGAAGCCAAAAGATAACCAGAATAACAGGCAGGTTTGGCCTTGGAGTACAAAATGAAGCAGGGCACAGGTTGATAGAATTTTGTCAAGAGAATACGATGCTAATAGCACTCTTTTCCAACAACCCAAGACACAGCTCTACACATGGACATCACCAGACGGTCAACACAGAAATCAGATTGACTATATGCTCTGCAGCCAAAGATACAGTCAGTAAAAACAAGACCAGGAGCTGACTGTGGCTCAGACCATGAGCTTCTCATTGCAAAGTTTAGACTTAAACTGAAGAAAGTAGGGAAAAGCACTAGGCCACTCAGGTATGAATTAAATCATATCCCTGTTGAATATACAGTAGAGGTGACAAATAGATTTAAGGAATTAGATCTGATAGACAGAGTGCCTGAAGAACTATGGACAAAGGCTCACAACATTGTACAAGAGGTAGCAACTAAAACCATCCCAAAGAAAAAGAAATGCAAGAAAGCAAAATGGCTGTCTGAGGAAGCTTTGCAAATAGCTGAGGAAAGGAGGGAAGCGAAAGGCAAGGGAGAAAAAGAAAGATATGCCCAATTGAATGCAGAATTCCAGAGAATAGCTAGAAGAGATAAGAATGCCTTCTTAAATGAACAGTGCAAAGAAATAGAAGAAAGCAATAGAATAGGGAGGACCAGAGATCCTTTCAAGAAAATTGGAGAGATGAAGGGAATGTTACATGTAAAAATGGGCATGATAAAGGACTAAAATGGCAGGGACCTAACAGAGGCAGAAGAGATTAAGAAGAGGTGGCAAAATTACACAGAAGAACTATCCCTGATAATCACAATGAGGTGGTCACTAACCTCGAGCCAGACATCCTAGAATGTGAAGTGAAGTGGGCCTTAGAAAAGCTGAGCAACAACAAAGCTAGTGGAGGTGACAGTATTCCAGCTGAGCTATTCAAAATCTTAAAAGACGCAGTAAAAGTGCTACACTCAATTTGCCAGCAAATTTGGAAAACTCAACAGTGGCCACAGGATTGGAAAAGATCAGTTTACATTCCAATTCCAAAGAAAGGCAGTGCCAAAGAATGTTCAAACTATTGCACCATTGCACTCATTTCTCACACTAGTAAAGTCATGCTTAAAATCCTACAAGCTAGACTCCAGCAGTATGTGGATCGAGAACTACCAGAAGTACATGCAGGATTTCAAAGAGGCAGAGGAACTAGAGATCAAATTGCCAACATATGCTGTATCATGGAGAAAGCTAGAGAGTTCCAGAAAAACATCTACTTCTGCTTCATTGACTATGCTAAAGCCTTTGATTGTGTGGATCATAACAAACTGTGGCAAGTTCTTAAAGAGATGGCTGTACCAGACCATCTTATTTGTCTCTTGAGAAACCTATATGTGGGCCAAGAAACAACTGTGAGAACTGGACACGGAACCACTGATTGGTTCAAAATTGCAAAAGGAGTCCAGCAAGGCTGTATACTGTCGCCCTGCCTATTTAACTTATATGCAGAGCACATCATGAGAAAGGCAGGGCTAGATGAATCAAAAGTTGGAATTAAGATTGCCGGGAGAAATATTAACCACCTAAGATATGCAGATGATACCACTCTAATGGCAGAAAGTGAAGAAGAACTAAAGAGCCTCTTGTTGTGGGTGAAGAAGGAGAGTGCAAAAGTGGGGTGGAAACTTAACATTAAGAAAACCAAGATCATGGCATCCGGCCCTCTCAATTCCTGGCAAATAGATGGGGAAGAAATGGAGGTAGTGACAGATTTTATTTTCCTGGGCTCTAAGATCACTGCAGATGGGGACTGTAGCCAAGAAATTAAAAAAAACGCTTGCTTCTGGGGAGGAAAGCCATGGCAAATCTAGATAGCACACTAAAAAGCAGAGACATCACCCTGTCAACAAAAGAGCATATTGTCAAGGCTATGGTCTTTCCAGTTGCAATGTATGACAGTGAATGTTGGACCATAAGAAAGGCTGAGCGCCAAAGAATTGAGGCTTTTGAACTATGGTGTTGGAGAAGACTTCTGCAAATCCCTTGGACTGCAAGGCGATTAAACCGGTCAGTCCTAGAGGAAATCAACCCTGATTGCTCTTTAGAAGGCCAGATCCTGAAGCTAAAACTCAAATACTTTGGCCACCTAATGAGAAGGAAGGACTCACTGGAGAAGAGCCTAATGCTAGGAAAGATTGAGGGCAAGATGTTAGGCATATGATTAAAGCTACCTGGTTGGGTTGGAAATATATAAGCCATGATGTATGATATCACTTTAAATGTGATGATTGGCCAAGGGTGTGTAGACATAGAAACAGCGTATTTGCGTGCTCCCTTACTATCTACCTGTTGTGATTCAGGGTCAGCCTGTGGGTTCGGCATTTGGGTCGGATGATTCAGAGGAGGAGGAGGGGGGTGTTGGAGAGGTTGCTGAGGGGGTTGGAGAGCTTGCTGATGAGAGCCCTCAGCCAGGCCCCTCCCACCTGGTCATGACGCAGACCCAGCTGTGTGAGCCTGACAGCGTGGATGAAGATGACCCACAGCTGGCCCTGTTCAAGGACGCCCGATGCAGGAGGCAGTCAATCAGGAGTAAACAGAGGAAGGCAATGGGGCACCTCGGAAGGAGGCAGAGAGAAGCCACGCCCTGAACTGTATAAAAGGGGAATGCGTGGGAGGGCTGGTTTGCTGAAGGCAACCGTTTGAATAGTTCCTGTTTCATGGTTCGTGTTTGCTCTCTTTGGTCTCTTTGCTCTGTTTATGTTTTTATGTTAATAAATTTGGCAGGCTTAGTTCCAGCCTCTTGCCTTCTTGTAAAAGGGGTTGTCCCTGCCTTATCTGCAGGGCCGGTAGCAGGCTGGTACAGAACACTACCTAACAAATCACCAGGAGTAAACAAGGATCAGAAAACTGATTGTTGGAGATTAAAGAGAAGTCTTTATGGCTTAAAACAATCTGTTTTTGAGTGGAATAAGTGTATTGTTAATGAATTGGTTGTGATGGGCTTGGTAGCCAGTATCGCTGATCCGTGTTTGTTTAAGAAGAAAAGGGACGGTGTAATATGTCTTTATTATTGCTTTTTACTGATGACATAGCAATAATTACAAAGACTGAGCAAGAAGCACTGAACATTGTTGCTAGCTTACAAAAGAAATTCAGAATCAGGAACCTAGGAGAGATCAATAACTATTTGGGTCTGGATATTGTGAAGTCCGATAAAGGTTATAAGATTTCACAGGCTAGCAAGATAAGTCAATTATTGAAGAGATACAACATGGAGCTCTGTAAGCCAGCAAAAACTCCAATGTCTCAGGACTTTAAAAACACTGATATTGAAAGTCCTGTCTTTGACAAAAAAGTGTATCAATCATTAATTGGTAGTCTATCATATCTGAGCAACTGGTCAAGACCAGACATTTTATATAGTGTAAACCAATTAGCGAGATACAATGCTGCACTGACTGGTAGACACTGACAAGCGGCAAAATGAGTATTGAGAAACTTAAAACAGACCATACACTACTCGTTGTATCTGGAACCCAATCGTGATTTAGTTCTCACAGCTTATGCAGATGCAAGTTTTGCTTCTGACGCAAGCACTCGAAAATCAACCTCAGGTTTCGTTATATTGCTAGGTGATTCGATCATAGGGTGGAAATCCATTAGACAGAAGCACATTAGCCTGTCTACTATGGAAGCCGAGTTTTCTTGTTTATCAGTTTTGTGTACTGAATTACTGGTTTATAAAGTGAGTGCCTGTTACCCGTCCCAGCTTCTGCCAACCTAGCAGTTCGAAAGCACGTAAAAATGCAAGTAGAAAAATAGGGACCACTACGGTGGGAAGGTAACAGTGTTCTGTGCGCCTTTGGCGTCTAGTCATGCCGGCCACATGACCACGGAGACGTCCTCGGACAAGCGCTGGCTCTTCGGCTTTGAAACGGAGATGAGCACCGGCCCCTAGAGTCGGAAACGACTAGCACGCATGTGCGGGGGAACCTTTACCTTTTACCTTACTTTAAACAGATATTACTGGACATGGGACTAACTGTTAATAGTCCATTTCTTGTGTATGAGGATAACCAGGCTGCGATTAAGATGGCAACCAACACTGCCATTAGGACAAGGTCTAAACATACTGATTTATGTTACCTAAATGTTAGACAATGTATTAAGGACAACTGATACAGTTGGAATACTGTGCACCATTTCACCAAAGCTCAGGGTGCTGTTAAGCACAAAGCAAGTTGTGAAACTTAAGGCCTTAGATTGTAAGAAGCAATATATTGTCCTACCCAAAGGGGAGAATGTTAGGCATATGATTAAGCCTACCTGGTTGGGTTGGTAATATATAAGCCATGATGTATGATATCACTTTAAATGTGATGATTGGCCATGGGTGTGTTAGCCTCCCAACAGCCATAAGAGGGAGCTAGGAATGTAGTTTCTCTCTCTCTGCTCTCGCTGTTTTTTCACTGTTAGTTACTCTGTTACTGCTATTGTTGGTTTGCTACTGTGTTAAACCTGAACAACTGTGTTTTGACCTTTGGATCGGTAAGACGACTTTGTATTTGGAATACTCCTTAGACTGTTACTATCGTTTATCTGTTCTTGTTAAACTTGGTTTTGGCTGCTCTTGGCTTAGTGTGTGGTGCAAACCCAGCTCATTTGGTTAGTATATGGTTCAAAGTATTGTGTGAATTCATATAATTGGCTCAGTGACATATTATAGAAATACAGCCAGGATTTATAGTGCAACTTATTTTCATAAAAATTTGCTAAAGGATAACAGATCTGAGTTGCAACAATCTGGATATCTGCCAGATGGAAGCAAAAAGATATGGAAAAGTAGCATTCAGTACTTATTGGAATTTCTGCAGGTGAAATAAGGTAGTTTAAAATAAATAAAATACTCTATGTTGATAAGTTTGAGTTTCCCTTGTGACATGCTTGAACATGTTATGGAGATAGATTTGGTAGCTTCATCCTCCATATAAAGACTTTCTAGAGAATATAATATTCACTGCTGATCGTAGAACTGTTTAAGATTATGAATTGTTCAGAGAACTTGGGAATTCTTGCTTTGTGGGAGTACAGGTCTTTGTTGGTAATCTTGGTCCTTTAAACTCAATTAGTTTTTCTATCGCTTTCTTGAGAAAGCACCTAAAATTTTACACTGGTTTAATTTCCTGTGTAGATATTCCTTTGCTTGCAAATGTGGACCTTAAAGAGTGTTAATTCAGCATTTTTTTTATTTTGTGATAAATTATACATGCCAATTAAATGTGCACCAACACGTGGTATTTTCAAAACAAAGAATTAAGAGCTATTCGGCAATATAGATATACTGCAAGGGTACCCAAGGTCATAGGCAGTCTTATCTGGTGCTGTTTAAAATCAGAATGGAAATGGGGGAGAATTAATTTCTTAGAAAGCTTCTGATAAGATACAGTAACCATTCTGTGGAGCATAGAGTAATTAATGTATTAAATGGACTGGTGACTATCGAGTAATTGTAACATTTTTTCCTTGAGAAATGTAGTCTAGAAGATGTTGAAGACTGGAAGTCCATTGTTGAGGAGCTGGTATTCCATGTCCCTTATTGATATAAGGATTTATTGTTGTGGGGATGTAGCCAGCCAGGAAGTTATGTGGCTTTAAGAAATAGGTTCCCAACTGAAGATGTATCATTGCCAATTTGGGCAAATATTTTCACTGTATATTTAAAGTGAACAATTCTAGAAGAGTACCAGTCTTATAGGGCAGAGAGAAAGGGAGGGAGCGGGAGAGAGAAATCAGCTGTTTAAGGGAGGGAATGTGTGCATTTTTTTAAACATTATATATAGTACATAGATTTCATCTGACATCCAAATAAATAGATGGAGATTGCCCCCACAATACCAATTGCTTTCTATGAATTAATTTTATCCAAATATTACATGAGATTATTCAATGACTGGGTTATTCATCATGCTAAGCCATGGATCATTTTGCAAACAACATCTGAGTTCACATATCTAATCAGAATAAATAATGCTACTGTTTAGCAATAGCCAAAAATGTCCTACTATACTTAGGTAAATATTTAAATGCCAGTCTAAAGAATGAATACAAGTGATTGAAGAAAACAGTGAAAAAAATATCAAACTAAATCTACACACTACAACTAATGTACAAAAATAAATAAAAATGGTTTAATTCAGTATTATCTACCTGAATCTGTCCTGTATAATTCTATTTTATTAGAATACCACACATTCTGTGTGAATATAATCCAGAATTTTATAATGTAAATACAGATTTGGAAAAAGAATGCTTTCTTAATAGAAAGTAAAGGTAAAAGGTAAAGGTTCCCCTGCACATGTGTGCTAGTCTAGGTGCCGGTGCTAATCTCCATTTCAAAGCCGAAGAGCCAGCGCTTGTCCGAGGACAATTCCGTGGTCATGTGGCCGGCATGACTAGATGCCAAAGACGCACGGAACGCTGTTACCTTCCCACTGTAGTGTTCCCGATTTTTCTACTTGCATTTTTACATGCTTTTGAACTGCTAGGTTGGCAGAAGCTGGGACGAGTAACAGGCACTCACTCTGTTACGCGGCACTCGGGATTGAACCCGCCAAACTGCCGACCTTCTGATCGACAAGCTCAGCGTCCTAACCCACTGAGAAAGTACAGAGGTTCAAAAACACTAATGAAGAAAATAGTTGGGGGGGTAATAGTAAAAGAAGACTAAACTGCTAAACTGATTGGGAATTAATAAAAGGAGAGTTATAACAACATATTTAATTATGAATATGATTTTCAGCATGACACAATTAATTTAATCTTTATTTGGGATATTCTGTTTCAGGGTTTCCTAACCTGGGTGCTCTTGAGATTTGACTCTCACTTGCCAGTCCACGTGAATTGTATGGCCATCAGAATTGAGCACATTAACTCCATTCTGATGTCTCTGTTAAGTATTTAGTTTTTCAACAGCAACAACAAGAAGAATTATACGTTCTATAAAAGCATAACTCAGCCTGTCCTTTTCTGAGAAGCTGGATATGAGAGAAGGAAAACTGGCAGTTAAGATTTACTGGAAATGTACTGCTGTACAGGTTTCTGGAAAATAGCATACTTGAGAAAGGGAGTAAATTAGTGCCCTGAAATGTCATATTTTATTATGTGTCTCAAATTGGTAAAAGCTGAGTGACTACATACAGTAAATGGATTTTCTCTAGAAGGTTCTGTGCCCAACTTGGTCTTTCAGGTCTTCCAATAGTGTACCCATTGCTGCCACTGCTGATCATCCTTTTCCTTCCATTCCCCCCCTCCAACATTATAGACTTTTCCAAAGAGTTAGATCATTTTATAAGGTGTCCAAAGTATGATAATTGAGATGATATATTAGTTTATCTAAGATTCCAATCCATATTGTCTGTGGGAATCTTTCCTAATTAAGAATAATGCAGAACATTGTTATAAATACAGAATTCAATTTCCGTCTAAAAAGATTAGACCTTTTTTTTATCCCAAAGCCTATATTGAATGCCCTACCAGTTATGACTACAAAGAATTCTTGAACTGAGCTACTTGAAGTAACAATTGACAAAGCTGACCTTTGAAACATTTCCTGCACTGGATGCTGTGAAAGAGCACATATTAACATTAAAAAAATGGATTCTAAGAAAGGTTGAGAAAGAAGTATGACCAATACAATTTCCCTTGGAAAAAGGTAATTTTAATTCTGCTTCTATTTTGTCATCTAAAAATGTTTTGGTTTTTTTCATGTCAGGGTTATTTTAAATTAAGTAAAATTGTGAAAAAGGATGGGGGTTATAGTTAATGATAACTGACCCTTTGTTTGGCTCCATCAGTTCCTTTTAGGTTTTGTTCATTGGTGGGTTATGAATCTCAGAAAATATCCATTTGAGCAACTCATAGAATGAAGATGCTGAAGTGCTCTGCGAGATTAGGCATGCACCTGTCACATAACATCCCAGACTCCAGGCACCAAGCTAGAAAACTCGAGAAGTGAGTTCAAATCTTGCCTTAGCTATGAAAGTGATGTGAGTAACTTTGAACTAGTCTATCTTTAGGGGTTTCTTGGCTTCAATCAGCAATCTGTAGTCACAATCAATCACTCTAGCTCATATTATATATTTTTTTTGTTTTATAAAATCTACCCGTTATTACTGTTCTTACCTATAAACAACCAGTGTTTCCACGAACGTCTGGCCTGCTACTCTATAGTTAATTAATTATATTTATTGTTTTGAAGACATTTATCAAAGAATTTCTATTTTTTAAAATTATTGTCCTTTTCCATTTGAAACTTTTTAATATCATAATCTTACAAGTTCTTTGATTTAAATTAAAATCCTTTAAGATAGGTTGTATTTCTCTTCTTATTTTTCAAAAGAATACATTCCACAAGATTCTTTAATCTTCACTTCTGTTTGGAATACCTCTCTTAGGTTCTAAAGCAATTAAATCATAAAGCAATTAAGGTGAGGCTTTGCAAGTCAAATGTTCATTAAAAAAATCTGCACAGTGACTTAGGACATACTGTATTGTAAATCTTTGATTCCCAAGCTATAATTGACCATAAGAAATTAAATTTCTTCTTGTTTTTTAAGGAGCAGCTGAATTTTTAGGGTGCAAATGGATAATCCCCCAACTTCCCCTTCTTCCTAAGAACAAACAATTCTTCCAATGTGAAAATTATGTGCTGTGTCTGTCTGCAGAGCTGTTCACAGAAACATCTACCTATCCCACCACAACATCTCAACTGGAACAGGATTTGACTTATCTTTTCTAGGAATACATTCAACAATCTTTATTCCAAATTCTCCATTATGCTATTAGTAACATCTATGGCAAAATCAAAGTTTCACAAACTGCTTTGCACTGCAACCAACCATGTTGTAGGGATTTTTTTACACATTCTATAGGACTATTTAAAAATTACAACAGTGTATTTGTAGTTTATTGCAGAACTTGTTTTTAGTACTCCAGCCACCGCATTATTTCTGCTAACTGTACATAGGAAACTTGTCCTAAACCTCAAAATGCATTGGCATTTCCTACAAGCTTTTAAGGAAAACCAATTTTGTTAATTAATTCATCTTGAACTAGTCAAGATGAAAAAGAAGGAAGGGAATCTAAAAAGCAGGGGAGCAAAGAAATGCTCTGAGGAGATTTTCAAGCAGAAAGATGCAAGGCCTGGTAGGAAAAAAGCATCACACTAAGTTTCTGTTTGAGGTTTGAAAGTGAAGTTAATTCAGTGTAATGAGATTTGAGTGGTGCTCAAGACCCTGCTTTTGCCACTGGAGACTCCTTATAAACAGTTTTGCTCTTTTAGTCATTATATTTTTATGAAGTTTAATAGGCCTGTAACCTAGAGAGTTGCCTAGATGTTGATTAGCATCATATTTTTCTCTCATTAATGTAGAATCTGATTAGCCCTTATTAAACAAATTTCTTCTGACTTGGCAAACAGTATTGTTCAGATATTAGAAAGTACAAGTTTACTTTATTTGAGGGAATACATCCTCCTGTTCTGCCTAGCTACCAAGAGTCTCTTGCCAATTAAAAAATCCCAGGAAGAAAGCAAGCAAATATTAACAAGTGAATAATAGCATTATAATGGTTACAGTTGATATAGATGGTGATGATCATGTTCAGTTTGTATTTTGATCATTTCTTTCTTTCATCCATCCATGTATCTGTCATTGTGTAACGCTGGATCTTGGGCTCTTCTAAGTTTTGAAATTTGATCAAATTCAGAGAACATAGATACTAAATATTGCATTGTGATATTGTTTTGGATGTAATTATGTTTAACTTGTTTAAGGGACGTGGTGGCTCAGTGGGTTAGGATGCTGAGCTTGTCGATCAGAAGGTCGCCAGTTTGGCGGGTCGAATCCTGAGTTCCGCATAACAGAGTGAGCGCCTTTTACTCATCCCAGCTTCTGCCAACCCAGCAGTTCGAAAGCATGTAAAAATGCAAGTAGAAAAATAGGGACCACTACGGTGGGAAGGGAACAGCGTTCCGTGCGCCTTTGGTGTCTAGTCATGCCGGCCACATGACCACGGAGACGTCCTTGGACAAGCACTGGCTCTTCGGCTTAGAAACGGAGATGAGCACCGGCCCCTAGAGTCGGAAACGATTAGCACGCACGTGCGGGGGAACCTTTACCTTTATGTTTAACTATAGAAAAGACAGTCTAATTGTGTATGTAAGATTCTTTTTAAAAAAATTTAAGGACAAAACTTTGAGTAGGTCAATGAGCTCCCCATACCCCACCCCAAACCCCCAAAACATTAAAAAAGGTTGGTTAGGGTACTTTAAAGTATGTTAAGAATATTTTTCCATCTATATATACATGCTTTTGTTTTTTGTCCTTTTTAATTCACATTTTTAATGTTTTATCTTTTTTGTTTGTAATTTTTTAAATTTGTATTTTAACTTTCTGAATAAAAAAAAGAAAAGAATACTTTAAAGAACAGGCTATATAGCTATCAACTCCCTAAAACTTAAAATTATTTACATCATGTCAAACACTGTTCTCTTGAAACAGCTTCCCTTACTAAAATCTTTCTCTGTAATGCAAGACAGCAGAGGTGAATTAGCAGGATATAAACGAAGTTACTTTTCCGCTGCTGTTTATATAGTATCTGTCACAATTATGTATATTTTCATATGTCAAGTTTCATCTCTCATTCTACGCAACCAGAAATGTTTCCCCAAGCCTCTGCTCTGTTCTTCTCTTCTTGCAATAATGATTCAGATTTTGATGTGGCTGTTCTCGCTTCAACCAACAATCTCTATGCCTTTTTGGTCAGGACAAAAGAGGCAAAAACAGCATTCTTCAACAAATACAATATGCTTAATAATGTTTCATTCCCTACCTAGCTTAGAAGGAGAGCTGTATGGTTTGAGGTTTACAGAATTTTCACAGTACTGGAATAAAGAAGCACAGGCAAACCTCTTTTAGAATAATTTCCAAAGACATGTCTTTAGTATAATCTAAGTTCTCTGTCACAGAAAAAGAAGCAGAAATGATTCTCCTATATGTTAGGATTAGCCCTTTGTGACAGAATTTTTCAAAAATAAGAATAAAGAATTAGCAAAAAAAAAAGTTCACCTAGAGAGAAAGTTTTCGAGTTCTTAGCTATTTTAAATCTAGGGTTGAATGGTTGACTCATCTAGACATTTTTGTAGTATCTAATCAGATTTGCCTCTTCTTGCTTTGTTAGTTGGAAAATAGATACCTTTTTTGAACTTTTGACTTCAAAAATATTGTACGACTTTCTCAATTTTGATTTGAATAATTAGCAAATCAATGAGCAATACATTTTATAGAACTTTTGGTCAAGGTTTTTAAAAACTCATTACATGACATCTTCCTTTGCTTATTCTCTTTTTCATCTATCTTTCTTAGTTTAATATTTCATTGTTATTACTATTTAATATTATATATATATATATATATATTATATTATATATATATACTAATTTCAACCCATTTCAAATTAATTTAATTTTTAATTCCATTTATATCCCGCCCTTCTCCGAAGACTCAGGGCGGCTTACAAGCTTAGCTTACTGTACCTAATAAAATGATAATTAAAATAAATACAACTCAGTTCAAAGGTGGAAGAATAATGGAAGAAAAAAATTAAACCAGGCATAATTTTCACTGGTCAGAATGAAATATGAGAATGCAAACCCACCAATGTGTTGATGGCTGGGTATTTTTTAGGTGGGTAGAGTATAATTTTTGGCTTCCTGACCCAATATAGATGGATGATCAGAAATGGATAGAAACACAAATAAACATGAGACATCAGATTGTTTGGATGATGGCTGTCCTTATAATTGTGCATGGATAATTTAAAAGTGTTGTAGAAATGTTATAATAACAAAGGGCATTATAAACAAAAATCTAACACTATTTGTAATTAGTCATTATATTGGAAAGTCAGCCTCCCTTTCTCGGGAACAATCGTAGCATTGTTCCATCACTAAAGCAAATACCCTCCATATTCCCTCCATGTATTCCATCTGACTTAAGGTGAATCTGGTCTTAAGGGCACAAGGATTTTCCCCATTAATGACTACAGCTAAAAAAACTACCCTCCTACCAGGTGAATAATGTTGGCTCAGAAAGTTTACTAAGTGTTTTACTTGGCTGGTACAGTTATTGATGTAATTAGTTCACCTGAATAGTTCAGGGATTTCAGGAGAGGCATTACACTCAAGTCATTATTAATTATGTAAATTTTCTGACTCCTTTTTGTCAGAACATAGAAATAAAATAAACAGAAATGGATCAAACTGCTATTCAATAGAAACTTTATGTTAATATTGCAAAGTGCATGGTAGGAGGTGGCAGTAACATTAATCTCCTGGGGATAGGAACCAGCAGGAGCTGAAATATTATTAATTGTTACTCACTGGGTAACCAAGCAGGGGCCATTTATTATTCTTTAACTCCACAACAGCATTACCTTCAGGCTTTCATTAAGGTCATTGCTCGGGCCTGGTAAAATATATAAATATAGTTTTTTCCCTCTAAAAAGTTTTTTTCTATACCCCATCCACTTTAACTTAATTAACGTTTGGAATTTAGGATGAAATATTACTACAGGAATAAAATTGCCTATATGAATTCCAGGGTATGTGATAATTATATTTAAATAAGAAGGATAGGATATTTTGCAATTAGGCAAAAACCATTTACCTCCTGCCTCATGGCTGAATTGAGTGGGAAAGATTTGATGTGTTTTACACAACTGGCCAATGTTGGTTAGTACAGTACAGTATCCTTAATTATAATACTAGGCTTAATTTTTTTGGAAACTGCAAGAGGAATTCCTTCTGTTGACACATTTATGATAACTTTATTGTCACTTTGAATGTACACCAATCGGCATACATCAAAATGAAATTTCATTGCATACAGCTCTCAAAGGGTCACCACCTCCGATATACAGTATACTCCTTGTTCGTGGCCCACTCAAATTTCACATTATTCATTTTAGTCTCTAGGGAGTGAACGATGGCAACCAGGACAGATGGAAATGGGGCTCCATGTGGATTAGCCCTCAAATTCGTTTGTATTCTGACAACCTCGCCTTCTTTCCTTTTTCTGATCCCGACTCCACCCCCCCCAAAGAGGCCCCGCTCCTCCCCACCCCTGGAGCATGCGGCCGCTGCCACCAACTCCTCCAAAAGCCTCTCTCTCCTCCCCTGGGCCTGCTGGCAGCCTCACCCAGTTCCCCCGCTCCACAAGCTCCAGGCCCTCCCCTCCTCCGCCTCCTCCGGAAACAGCCCTGATTTGCAATATAATCCATCACTGGGCCAGCAGTCAGATTTTGCTGCTGGTAGAACAAATTCAAACAGCGCCAACGACTTTTAACAGTCTCACCAACAGTTCCAAAACAACTAGAAACTCGCCAGGCCAGCAAAGATTGTTGGTCGTATGTCGTACTGTATGTTACCTTAGTTCCACCATGTTGCTCAAACACATTAAAATCTTCCTGATCATGTGGCCTATAGTCCTTACTATCCCTCCCAAAACTATTCGCCTTCAAGAGTCAATGTAGCCGCAGCCATTCCAGGCGCCGCCATCTGAGCTAATTTATATTTATATAAATTTATATATTTACTATTTATAGTAAGTTCGTTAAGATACAGTTTTTTCTTGATAATGTGAAACATTGTTCCCAGTTTTTTTGACAAATGGGCTGAGTTGACATGTGTAAGATAAGCTGTCAGTGGACTTTCTGTTATCTCTTAATTGTTTAGGCTGATTTTCTCTTCCATTACTTTTCATGTTTCTCCACAATTTCTTGCAATTGGCCAGAGCTATTCCCAAAGATAAACTGGTAATAGAGATGACAACAGTATCCTTGTGCTTTTACAGCCAGGTAGTTGATATGTTTGGAGGCAAAAGATAGCTGTCATCTATGGACCCAACTATTGTGGCAGATGGAGATTTGGGGATTGTTAGCATGGGAAGAAGAAAAATGTGGGAGAAAAAAAGGAAGCAGGTGTTATCCCTTCCACATAAAAGACCTTGTGAGGAATCTACTAACTGCATTATTTTGAAAAAGATCTGCAGGAAGAGAAGAGGAAGAAGAAAATGGTTCTGGCAACAATAACCCTCCCTGGCTTTGTGTTGTATTCTTTGTTCTGAGTTATGTACATATTTTTGTTAACTCCTGGAGATTCAGATTTCTGGAAAAATGATGAATAAGTTTGAGAAGCCTGCATCTGATCCAATGTAGTCCAATTTATATGCCCTGGAAGAGAAATAATGGGAAAGTCAACCTACATTCCCAATGATGGCACAAAATGTATTTAATTATTGTTTAATAAGCAAGGCAGTTAAAAGGCCACATCTCTGTAACTTTCCCATGTCTTAAGATCATGTTATATAATTCCATTCTCAATTTTTATTCCTAGAGATGGGTGACCAAGGAAAGTATTCTTTTTTTTTTATTAAAAAGTTTTAACATACAATTTTTCCCTTAAAAAATCCCCCCTCCCCCCCTTCTCCCTCCCCCCTTCCTCTCCCCCCTCCCCCCCTCCCCCCCCCGACTTCCCAGAGCTAAGTACAAGGTATATATATAAAAAAACAATCATAAACAACCATATACTAACAACCATAAACTCTAAAATCTATCACTCTCTAGCTTATATAGGATAAAACAAACCTTAGTAATATTAAATATACATAAATATATATATAAAAAAAAACCAATATAGAAAAAAAAATAAAGAAAGAAGACTTATTCAAATATAAAACTTCTATAACCCTATACTTATTCTGAGTAAACTCAAGCCATTTTCTCCCTTCCATAATATAGCGTTCCTGCGAGTAATCTTTCAAATAGGCCGAAATCTTCACCATTTCGACCAAGTCGGAAACCTTTAAAATCCACTCTTCTATGGTCGGCAGTTCCTCTTTCCAGTACTATCCTATCAAAAGTCTTGCTGCCGTAATTAAATTCAACATCAACTTAGTATATTCCATCAAATTTTTATCCAAAAAGCCTTAACCTTTTTGCAGGTCTACCATATATGAAAATATGAAAATATATTACGTCTTTATCACCGCACCTCCAACATTTAGGCTAATAATTCAGATACATGCTTAGCTTTTTAAAGTCTAAATACCATCTATAAAACATTTTGTAAAAATTCTCTCTTAGATTTCAAACTTATATAAATTTTACATTCCTCATCCAAATCTTTTCCCACCTCCCACTACTTGGCTGTAAGTACGTTGTGAAAGTTCCATAGACTTCTGCTGATCTTGTTCTTTTATCTTTTTTGATCGTTTTAAAGCAGCACGCGTTACCCTCTGTTCTCTGGGATCATCCAAAAGTGTTATAACTTGATCTCCTGCAGCACCATTCTCCTCTATCTGTCCATCTTCAGCCTCTTGATATTCTCCTTCTCCAGATCCCTTTGCAGCTTCCAGAAGTGTTAATGGGGTTGCTTTTAAAACATTATTGTAAAAATCACGCGCTTGCATCACAGTAACCAAATGGTACCTTTTACCTTCATACATCACCATCAACCCAGCTGGAATCTCCCATCTGAACCTTATATCTCGTTGCTTGAGCTCTTGCACCAGAAATGTAAAATCCTTCCTTCTCCTTAAAATCTTTGGAGGAATTTCTTTTAGAACCAGAACTTCTTGATCAGCAATCACGACTTTAGTATCATAGGCAGCTTGTATAACTTCATCTCTAATTTCCCTTTTTGCAAAATAAACCACCACATCTCTAGGCAGCTTTCTCTGTCTAGCAATCCATGAGTTCACACGATACACTTTATCCATGCCTCCTTTTATTTCAGATGCTGGCTGATTCAATACCACTTCGAGAGCCTCAGAAACCAGCTGCTTTAAATCTTCCTCAATATTCTCCTTTAAACCTCTAATTCTAATGGCAAACTGCATCTGGAAATATTGAGCAAGACTTAATTCTCTATCCATTTTGTCTCTTAAATCTTCATTCTCCAATACTTTTGCTTCTAATATAGCATTCTTTTGAGTCAAATCTTTGACTTTTTCATCCAAATCTTCCACACATTCAGCCACTTTATACACTGAAGACAAAATGTCTACCTTCATCACGCTGAACTTCTGTTCCATCCTCTCTTCTATTCTCTCCTCCAATTTCTCCAATTTCTCCTCCATCTTTGCAAATTTATCATCCATTGATTGATTAATTGATTCCAAAAGTTTATCCAGAGCATCTCGTAAGTCCTTCGATGTCACTACATCAGGAGGATGTAATGCCTGCAATGATGATTGTTGCACCGGGGAAGTTCCAGCACTCCTAAGAGTTTTAGGGGGAGGTTTAGCCGCCATCTTTTACTTTCGATTGTGACGCACTTTCACTTAGAGTTTAAAAAATCCATCAAGCTCGAGAGTAGAATAAAATAGTCCTCTTCACCTTTTCCTCTTGTACCGCTCTGCCTGCTCTTTTTATTCCATAGTCCTTCCTTCAGGCAGGGGTGGTCGCAGACGCCTGGCTCTGCTCCATAAAGTCAGGAGCAGAGGCGCTGGCCAGCTGGGAGCGACCCAGGCTACGGGGGAGTTCGATCCTTCGGCCGCCCAAGCTGCAAGCTCAGGCGTCCCCGGAGAACTCAACCCCTACCTGGGGCCTCACCCCCTCCTCTTCTCCCGAGGAGGGGGCTTCAAATTCGCCCGAACAGCTGATCGGCGCTGTTTCGGGCGAAAAAAAACTCAGCTGAGCCGCGGGCAGCCCGGGAAGGCTGTCTCCGTCGCCGCGGAGCCACCGGAAGCCCACCAAGGAAAGTATTCTTGTAATGGTAGTTTCACATTTGAAACACCACCACTAAATATATTCATTTAACCTTATCTGATGCTTATTTGTCCCTTATATAAACGTGCATTATTTGAGTATTGACACTATTACACAAATATGTCATCACATAAATGATATTAATATTATTTATATAATGTTTTGTTGACATGTGAGTTGAGTTTTTTAAAACAATGGACTCATTCTTCCTCCAGTTAGTCCAGGGGTGTCAAACTGCCAGCCCGTGGGCCGGATGCATCATCCAGAAGCCGCGCCCACCCCATTGCTGACAATGGCAAAACTGTCCTGATATGTTGCACGACATCCTGTGATGTCACAAGTTTCACATGTCTGAGTTAATCTGTTAAAATGAAGTTTCATGGTAACACAATATGGCAAAGATGATAGATTTAGCATAGGATGATGATGATGATAATGATCTGTTGCAAAGGTAAAGCATATCATTTTCCATTACACTTATCTTTTTGACAAGAAATAAATTGGCTGTTTGGTGTCAAACACTCGATACTGTCTCCAAAAACTTGTATGTGCATTTTACACTATAGGAGTTATATACAAACCACCTACAGATCAGTCACAAAGTACTATTGAGTTGTAAACAAAATTCTAAGTTAAAATGCAGCACTATTTTATGCTCTTACTCCATGCTGACACAAATCTCCAGAACACATTTTCCCTTTACTTTCAAGTTGCATACATGTTATTACAGCTTTTTTATAAAGTCAGCATGTTGTGATCAGCTGCTCATCTATCTGCTTGTACCTGAATTTACTTGCAGCTTTGAAAGGTAACATCACTCTGCTTTGCCAGGAAAAAGCTTTACCATATGTACCCTCTCAAAATATGCAAATTCCAGAATTGAGAAATTGCTTTTAATAAATCAGCCATGTTTTAGTGGCATCTTGCCTTAGGTTTTGAGAGTTCCGTGATAAGATGCCTGCAGTAGTTTCATGTTTTTATTATGGTAAAAACTGAGAAGCTACTTGATCATTTGTTCTTTACTCAGTCCATGCATGCCCAGAAGGGCAAACTTCTTATGGAGCAATGAGAAATTTGCGCCTAGGAATGGATCATGATGAGTGGCTGATGGGAGGCAGGACAACTATTTATTTTCCTGAAAAACTTCAACATGTTTCTGACCACCTGCAGGTATCTGGTCTGGTCTTTAGAGTAAGTTATTTAGTGAGTAGATGGTTCACATTTTGTTGATGCATTTGGTGGTGAATATTTATGCTAAGGGAAGCATCATGCGTAGGCATTTTTGTGGCTGTCTACGGGAGAATCCACTCTGTTAACAGAGTGAGTGCCTGTTACTCGTCCCAGCTTCTGCCAACCTAGCAGTTTGAAAGCACGTAAAAATGCAAGTAGAAAAATAGGGACCACTACGGTGGGAAGGTAACAGTGTTCCGTGCACCCTTGGCATTTAGTCATGCCGGCCACATGACCACGGACATGTCCTCGGACAAGCGCTGGCTCTTCGGCTTTGAAATGGAGATGACCACCGGCCCCTGGAGTTGGAAATGACTAGCAAGCATGTGTGGGGGAACCTTTACCTTACCTTTTAAGGGAGAATCCATCAGATGAAGACATTAGGAAGAAATACAGGAGACAACAGAAGCAAGCAAAGTGAGCAAGTTTGTGATCAGGCATTAGAACATAAGAGGTAATTGAATATGTTTCAATTCCTTATTCCTATCACTATTCACATGTTTGATTAAATAAAATGCATAGATTGTCATAAAATGACAGAAACTCTTTGCAGAGGGCACTTCAGAAGTTTGTAGGATTATGTACATGCCTAATAATGATAAATTCTGAACTTACTTCTGTGTCCAATAATCAATTTTGAAAACTCTTACAATCAGGCCACTGAGGTTGCCTGGGGACACATTTTTTGCAGTTAGGGGAAAGTTGAATTTTTGATATCTATCTGTGCTCAGTGAAACATTCAATATGTTACTTCATGAAACAACCTGAAAAAGCATATACAACATTCGGTGTGATCCTGTGAAAACCTCTTTGGAAGCACTGGTGCGAGGTATGGGAAAGAATTTGAGAGTTTTGTATAAGGCAGGTATAATTAGAAAGGGTGTCAGTGCTTACAAATAAATAAATTAGAATGTATTATTAGTCATTAGTTGTTTTTAAGAATTATTATTATTCATTAGTTCTAGTTTAAGAATCTTCTTTTAGAACAACAGCAACCAACTTCTGGGTTTCAAAATATCAGAACTTCTTTGTAAGGTTTAAATGATATATTTCTCTTCTGATATTTGGTTTCCCCTTTTAAGCAGTAGATTACAGAGTAATGTGAAAAGGCTCCTTGCTTTACATTTGTGCAGCTTTCAGAATAAGCAATCCTAATCCCTTTTAGGAGCTTTTATATAAACCCAACTCTTTACATTGCTCTCAAGCTTATCCCATAGAAATAAAAGCAACAAAATGAGCCACATCGATGAATTCAGATTTCCCAATGGAAAGAGTGGCCTTTTTATTGACATCTATGCATTGTTGACATCTTGACAAAATGCCAATTTTTTCAGACTTCAGATGTGCCCTGTAGTGTTGTGAGTTTTGACAGATCTCACAAACTGAGCAGGGTGAGCATGGGTTAATATTGGCTCTGGAGCTTTCCAAAGATCATTGCAGTAGGGATAAATATTCAGAAGGTGACTCCTTCTCTTCTGAATGAGAAAGTGTTTTGGTGTCTGTGATAGTTATATAGCATAGACATATTTAGCTATTGCAGTCATCCTTTCACGGGTATAATGAAGGGTATAATCCAAAGCTTAACTATCAGACATGGTTATTGAACTAGGCAACCTTAGTTTTACAGCAAGCGATGTTGCCAGAGGTTTTCTTCTGAAAATAATTTAATTATTTTAGATGCATATGGTTTTATTTGTTTTATTTTATTTGTTTTACTTTGTTTTATTTTATTTGTTTGTAGGCTTATGTCCCTAAGTTAAAGGCTGAGTGTGTGTGAATGTATGTGTGTCTGAATATTTATGTATGTGTGTTCACACACACATATACCACCCACACAAGCATACTATAAAATAACACAATAGGCAGAGCCAAAGAAATAGAAATTCAATAATCATTCAATAATCAGCATAAAATAGAAAACTGCTCTTAGAAGCATTAGAAGAACAGAAGGATTAGTAGCAGCATGAAATACAATATAATTTCCTTCTCCTTTCAGAAACTAATTTAATTGATTTATTTCAAACATTTGTAAGCCAACTATAAGGGCAAAGGCTCTCCTGAGACAGCTTGCAAGAGTGCCAGTTGAAATTGCCATGGACATTTATGCACTGCCAAAAACAAGAACATGCATTGCATGCAAAAAAGGACAAAAGGATACAGATTTGCATCCAATGAGCATAAATTAATCTATACAGAGAGAGACACAATTAAGAAATAATGATTATCATTTAGAGAGAAAGAAAATACCTTCCACTATAATGGAGGAGATTAAGACCAGTTGACCTGTGAATCTGCTCAGACTGTCATGCCCTGTTTTCTCCCCCTTTGTTATCTTTAAACCGAACTGCACAGCTTCTCAAATAGAGGCCTGTCCACTGTCATATATTTTAACAATGTTGGCAGCCTTTTTTGCCTTCTATTATGCTTCTGCAGGTGATGACAATGATGACAATGATGATGATGATGATATTCTTATTTTGGAAAATAAATCATAGACGAGTTTATGTTAAATTTCAAACAGATCTGAAATTCTAGGTGTAACAGTACATTTTCAACTATCACAAAATGTGAACTGCTGATTACGCCTAACAGATTCAACAGAAATTTCCAGGCAGAGATATAAGGATATTTGTGGGAAAGGAAGGCATCTTCCCTCCACCCCAGAAATTTGTTTTTATTAATTCGAAGAATATAAAAAATAGATACTGCAGTGTTAAAATATTTGTAAAGCATGCATAAATTTAACAGCCAACCTTTTTCCCCCTTTAAAATGATTTCTAAAATCAGACCTAATAAGGAGATTTTTTTAAAGTGAATATTTCATATATAAGACAATTTATATTATGAGATCAGTGGAGGTGTGTGTGGGGGATTCTAGCTATTTCTGAATCTAAAAGGGGGCAATATGACACTGACACTCTATTTCAGAGCCTCTTTTGTTGATGAAAGAAGTGTTTTGTTTTTGTTTCTAAAGCGAATTAAATTGCTTTTTCCATCTGTTCTAAAAAGGAAGGGGAGTATAGCTTCTGCTTTCTTTTCTGTGACTAGAGAAGGCTAGGAAACAGAATCACAATGTCACAGCTCCCTCATCTAAAGAAAAGAAAAAGAAACCTGCTCATGCTTCAGGGTTCCTTCAAGTGGTGGGATTCAAATATGTGAACAACTGGTTCTCTGTGTGGATGCCACTTCCGGAAGTCCATTCTGGGCCTCGGCAACAAAAAATTAGCTACCGGTTCTGCCTAAGTGGTGCGAACTGGCTGAATCCCACCACTGGTTCCTTCACTGTTTTCCTCACCATCCCTTTCAGGAATGGATGGAAAATATACTGCCTTTCAGCAGACAAAGGAAGGAGTAAACTGGGACTGGAGTTTCAGTTTCAGTTTCAGTTTTATTTAATTTGTATACCGCCCTTCTCCCTAGGGACTCAGGGCGGTTCACAGGGCAAAAAAAAAGTAGAAAAGTAACTTGAAGGCAGGAGGGAAAGATTGAGAAGTGTTGGAAAGGAAAGACCACAGTAAATGGCTGAGCATATGGGCAAGGGTCGGAAAATGCATCATTTTATAATATCCATATAATAGGAGAAATAGAAAATTGAATGGCCCAGAAATCTAGGTGGAAGAGGGGAGCTAAGCCATGAGAGACATGGAAAGTGGAGTAGGCACTTATAGGAAAGCAGCATTAGATAGGACAGGAGAATAGAAATGTTTGGAGATTTGAAAAACGTGGTTCACATGTTAAATACAGGTTTGTCCTGATTCCTTGGTAAGCTACACCAGGCACAGAAGTTGCATTTTTCTACTTCTGCTGTACATGGGTGATAAATATAGAATGTAGAATATCAGAAGCAAGGAGCACTGACATTTTTACAAGGACTTCCGCTTAATCTTTTTTGATCCAGAGACCAGTGGATCAGTTGCTCTTCCACAGTATTCTTTAAAAGACTAGAAGTGGGATACAGTAAATATTGGTAGCAGCATCCATTTATTTATCTGTAGATAAAGGAACAGTAACTGATCTTGACCAAAGTTAAAAAATCGGAGTGTTAGAGGGTAGTGAAAGTTTAAAAGTATTTCGGACAAAGGCAAGTGGCTTCCATCATATTGACAAGAAAATTGTAAGGCAGTCCCAAGAATCAAATTCAGCTGGAAGGACGCTTGTTTTTTATATCATCATCATCGTTACGACAACACATTATCTCTAGGCTATCTTGTAAGTAATTAATTGAAAACATAGCACATTCTACCCTTCTGATTTTCTCTCAATGTTCCTGAATTTTATATTGGCCTTAACATAGAGGATTTATGGAAATATTATGCGGGGAATCATTAGCAATCTGTGAGTAAGGGCTAGACTATGGGGAAACATGACCTACCTTATCATCTCCTTGTCCAACCTTGTCATCTCTTTGTCCAACCCATTGTAATTCCCATTTTCATATACACAAGTACTCAAAGGCCACCCAGAATCCTTATTCCTAAATGCACTTCCAAATGCACAGTAACAGCCACATATTCATGGGCAGCCTGGCATAAAGAAAATGAATAGTTAATCCTTTCCTTGTAAATTACAATTTCACTACATCAAACTGTTGGGTATACAGCATATGGAATTGATCCTTCTTGTGTGCCTTTATTCTCATCACAGCTGGCTCCAAGAAAAGTAGCTTCTTAGGACTGGGGCCTAGGAAGGATTATTTCTGCCTGCAGACTAACTCCATGCATGAAACTGCTTTCCTTCCATTCTGCAACCAAGAAATCTTTTTTTAAAAAATATATTTTATTGATTTTTTAAAAAAAACTAACAATCTGGTGCTTAGAAAACAGCATGTTGTCTGGGTTCACATTTCACAACAATCAATAATAGTCAATTTCTATCATATCGTACTCTACATAACAGATTTCCTTGATTTTCTCTTCTTCCCATATTGTTCTCTTTTGCAAACTTAATACAGTTCTTAGTATTTTAGTAACAAAGAGGTTAAATATAAACATTTTTCTAATATTTATCCAATTAGTAATAGCATCAATATAGAACTTCTTTTCTAGTTGGTTCCATTATATGTCCTGTTTTCAGCATTCTCATTTAGACTTTTCCCCCAGAAAATTGAAATTATTTTTACCTATTAAGATTTTCTCGAAGTTGGTTTACGGTTAAATATCTAAGCTGTTTCCCTCACAATAATCTTCCCAACAATTACATTTCTCACATCATAAAAAATTACAATACTACTCAGAATAAGAAAGAAGAAAAAGAGAAAGAAAAACCTATCTCTCTCAAACTAAAATTCATTTATATCTCCATTTTTTTTTATTTTTTTAACTCTATTCCATTCGATATTTACTAATTAAGTAATCCATGTTATATTTTAAACATATTCAAACAAATACTTAATCTTTAAAAATTGCATCTGATAAAACAGTTACATTTCACATATAATGGGGATAAATATAAACCAACTATTTAATAAACTTAGCTTTCATCAGCTAAATGCCAACGTCGTCAGAGTAAAATGGTGGAGGTTTGGAAGCTTGCTTATAAGACAGGCTGTTTTTGCGCTCTGCTCATAGAGTGTGTTACTGGTCTACCTACCCCAATTGGCCGTATTAGTTCTAGCTGTCTCGCATTTGTCTGTGTGTTCCTGGCAAGTATTTGGTTTTTCTTGGCAAGTTCTTTTTGCAAGCTCTTGAGATTCCATGATAGCTAGAATTCATTTTTTTCTTCTTTTTCTGAAAACAGCTTTAAAATCACAGTCAATAGGTGTTTATCATCCAGGAAGGTCTTCCCCCCCCAATTATAATCTTTGCTTATTGTGGCTGGCCCAGAATGTTTTCTTTAGCTCTTTTTAAAGATCAAAGAAGTACCTCGTTCTGGGTGTCCTGCCAATACTTATAAGCAGCTAAAATTATAAATTCTCTTCCACCACTAGATGTCACCAACAATATACTTTTGTCCCCCTTAATAGTTTAATTTGCGCTTCCTTCTGTGGAAGGGTGCAGCAAAGCTTCCACTCCATTTCACTATCGGGGGCTTTTTTGCTTCTTGGGGTATCTTTTCCAAAACTTCAGGATATACAGTAGGAGAGAGAAGATCAAATTTCTCACCCAGTTTCAGCACGCTGTTCATCGATGTTCTGGTGAGTACTTGTGGACTTCGGTTGCAAGTAGCTTGGGTTGGTTACCAAGATGGGGCCAGCCTTTCTCTTGTCAGGTTAGAGGGAATTTCCCAATTGAACGGGATGACCTTCATTGTTCCCGAATCACTGGGGCACCCCTCTTTCTTTGCCACCTCTTTGGGGCAGCTTTAGACCCATTTAGGGTTTCCTGGCAGGACGAAAAGAGCGGTGGGAGGTGGAGCTTTTGCAATCCCATGAACTTGCACTACCGGGCAAAACCAGAAGTCTCTGCTACCAAGAAATCTGGTAAATTTGATGAGTTTTTGTAACAGGAAGATTTTGGAGGTGGCAATAATGTTGATGGGAGATCAAACTGTGTAGAGGTATGGATGAATCTATACACCTTTTTCCTCACCCAAACCTTCCCCCTGCTCTGCCCAAATGTCTCTAAGGTTACAGGCCATCAACATATAATTTAACATTAAAGCTCACATTATAAAGAAAATTGTTATTAGCTAATAAGCACCACTGAATATGGTACACGGACAAACTAAGAAAACAATCTCTCTGATTTTATTGTATTAGTAATTCAGCTTTTTTTGAACAGAATGATAAACTATGAATTTTTTCCCATTTCAAAAGGCTTTTAAGCCCAGATAATTTCAGCTAAGTTTAACTAAAAGTACAGCATTCCCGCAAATTGCTTCAGCTGGCTATTACTGTAAAAAAGAACAATCAATCCGAATCAAGTTAGCTTTCAACAAAACAAAGAAACAGTGCTGGTTTAGCTTTACTTTATTATAATAAGTAAAATAGATTGAATTTATTTTTGTTTTAAAATAAATCCTGTTATAAATAAGAATATGCAAGAGAAAGTATAAAAAATAAGGTGAGATAGAATATAAACAGAATGCCCTACATATTCTGAATACTCTTCAAACAATAGTTTCACAGAAGCATTATGATGTATTAAATCATAATGTGGTATTTCGAGAAAAAATGACAATAACTTAAAAGTCAGGGGGCCAACTGGTTTAATTCTGAAGATGTTTTTCACTGAAGAGAACATAAAATATAGCAAAGCCAGGATCAATTCTAATGATTGACAACACATATTTATAGTGAGCCAAAAAGCAATTAAACTGTCTATAAACTAGATTAAAATTATTCAGTTATTGTGCCTTTCCAGAAAGAAAGTAGGGAACAAAATAATACAATAACTGAATTCATGCCTTGCACTCATCTCACCATGCCAGCATTTTCCAACCTGGACAATTTCTAGATGATTTTTTTTAAAAAAAAAAAATCACAACCAGATTTACAACCATGCTACTAATTTAAGAACTGCAGTGATTCCCTTATCAACTGTGGCAAGAAAAGTTGTAAAATGGGGCAAAAGTTACTTAACAAATGTCTCATTTAGCAACAGAAAGCTTTGGGCTCAATTATGGTCATAAGTTGAAGATTACCTATATTGAATGTTCTGGCAAGTGCTGTTGAACCCAGTCTCTACACTAGGGGTGTCAAACTGCCGGCCCACGCGCCGGACACATCACCAGGAAACCGTGTCCAACCCATTGCCGGCAATGGAGAAAAAGCTCCGATATGTCATGTGATGTCACGAGTTTGACATGTCTGCTCTACACCAACATTTGAGAATCTTTAGATCCAAACACCTTTTAGTCCACATTTTTTGTTTGACTTTGCTTTCGATATTATCCTTAATATTGCAATGTAGCACAGACTAAATTCCTGACTTCCAGGTACAGAACTGAATGTTTCAGTTGTGTGCCTGGTTTTCCAATTGCACAGATCAGCTTCTCTATTTTGATGCCTTCCAGCTTTATTAAATTACAACTGTCTGCATGGAAGCCACCAGAATGTGGCAGGGGCCAAAGTGCATTGTATGCACAATTATGTCCAGGTGATCCCTCTCAGACCTTCTAATGTGAAGGTCAGCAGTACAGCTGGCAGGGCAGATTGACATTGTCTTTAGGGTCAGCGGAACAGTTCTGCTCACTTTTCCTATAAATATATGGAGAGACATGAGTAAATATGTAAAGAAAGATTGGGATTTAAAAAGTATTTTAATCAGAGTAGACAAATAGAATTTGCATGCCTTTAGATTTTTATACTGCCTGCACTGTTAATCTGTACAAATAAAAGGAGGAGAATTAATATCCACTGAATAATGGCTCTACACTTAAGCCACAACTCTATAATGTAAACGGTCACCATTTCAAGACAATTTAATAGGGGGTTACTTTTCTAAACTAGCTTGCTCTTCATTCAGTCTTGATTTAAAGCTGTTTGCGTATATAGAAATGCCAACTGAATAGAAGTGTTACTTAATAAGAAAGTAAAGGGAAACACTGGCTCCTGGAACTATTGGAAATTCAGCAATCTATTACAAGAGACATACTACTTCAAACATTATTAATTTTCCATTCTCTACTTTGGAATAATGTAAATGAATACCATAGGATGCCTAAGTGATATATGAAAAATCACTTCATTTCCATGCACAAAAAGAATAAAATTTCATTTTTGGTCAGAGCTAACATAGAAATTCAAATTACTGTACAGTGTGATTTTAATAATTTTTAATTAAATTTTAATAAAAACTAATTTCAGTTTATATAGTCTGAAACAAAGGATTGAAGAGTCTAACCACTCTGAAGAATAGATAATTTGAAAGTGGTTGTACTGTGGGCCAAAAATTATATCACATCTCATCAGAGTTACTGTTTTTTAGGGTGCTAATTCTTAATGGGGTTTCAGCTACATATACATATGTGCCAATGCTGCCTCCAATGTCTGCTGTTGAAAAAAAATGGGTAAAATAATGTTTTAAATAATAATAGCTACAGATATTTGGTAGCTTGATTACCTTCTTAATAAGAATTACAACTGAATGGTCATTGCAGTGGAAATTATATTCAACTGTATTCAGTGGAATGTTTTTTTTTCCTAATAAATGTATGTTGTTTTAAGATGCTTATTAGAAAATAAGCCCTATTGAACACCCTGGAGCTTAGTTTTTCATAAACATTCAAGGGATAGTGCAATAAAGATCGGGCAAAGTAAAGCAATTTCCATAAAAATACCATATGAGTAACAAAGGGCCAGAAGTGTTAAGCATTTTGGCTATCCATCACAGATGGAACATCTTGTACTTTCCTATATAAATTCAGTTGACTTGCATTTATTTAAGACAGACAAAGAATGGAGTTGACCCAACGTTACATGACTCTTATTAGAAATACGGTGTTATTCCAATGAAAACAGAATGCATATTTATTCTTATGTAGCTAACACTAGGACTGGAATCGAATAGATTTTTCACTAAAGTTAAAAACATTTTTTAGGTTGCTATAGTGAGTTTGTAATGGAGTTTGTGATATTTCCAGCTCTTTACAAATTGACATTGATTTATTATGTTATCTATACAATGACAGTACCTTTGAGCATGACTGGATTACAGCATTTCATTGGACAGTCTGAAGCCTTTCTTGAACAATGGAATAAGCTGAGATTTTTGTAAATAGGCACATTCACATTAACATAAAGTTTGCAAATAAAGTGCCCTGTCACCTTTAATGAGAAGGTTTGGATAATTACAGTTCCAAAGAGTAAGCATTTTAGTGCAGAATGTGTAGATCTTGTCTCAGTTTATTATTTTAAAAATCCAAAGAGAAATTCAGCCGGCTTTCTTAATTTACCTTTAACCTCATTTGCTTTACCGGTTGATTGCTGATGAACATTATGTTAATTTTTACTGCATTCTTAATAATGAATCACATTTGACAGATTAACATCATTTAGCTTATGTATTGCAAGGAAGGAGGAATAAAAGGGGGATGGGGAAAACAGGTGAGAGAGCAAAAGGAGGTGTCCATAGTTGCCAAAATGAATAGAATCTCACCTTTGGTGTAGGGAGGAATTCAGCAGAAGTGGGAAGTATTAAACCCAAATGAACAAAAATGCATGAAAAAGTTCAGGAGCACCTCCTCCCCCATTGTCAAGCTGTGGATTTTCATCCTTTACTTACTGACAATCCATCTGTCAGCTCCAAAGAAATGCAGAATAAGACAGTACACCTGTCAACACGTCTGTGAGATACAGACAGAACAGATGTTGAAATTTGCACCGCTGATGCTCAAATTTATCATGTCTGGCATAATACTGCTAATAAAGGAGAAATGGGGGCTATTCATTGGTGGCTATGATGATGCCTTTTTGTTAGCTCTCTTTTCACCCTTCTCTTACCCCCCCCCCAAGGTCTTTCACAAGATAATTTCTAGAAGCACCATATCCTGGCAGCTTAGTTTCACCAATGGAATGATGAAGTTTAAGTGGATGGAAATTTAATTTTATTAGAATTCATTCCCCCAAAATAATGTGTTTAATATCTACATAATGCAGGAGGAAGGAAAAAAATCATTTGCTCTCAGGAGGCAAGAGAGAATGATGCATTTATGCTTTATTTTTGGTACAAAAGAAATATAAATCCACCAATACACAGATGCATTAAGGCAAGGCTGTAGCACAAATCACCAAGAGAGAGATCCAAGCGCAAAGCAAAAACTTACACTCTGGACAAAGAAATTATGGTGGTTACATATTTTAATATCTATTATTAATTCTTAGCCAAATGTGAATATCACACATGCATGGGGGTGGTGATAATTTGAAAATAAACTAGGAAGAAACAGAAGTGGAATATTAGAGATGGGTCAGCAAAGTCTCTTGGAGTTAGGCTCCCAGAAACAGCAAAGGTCTCCCTCAATTAAAAAATAGAGAACATAAATAAATGACTGAAGAGTTGCAGAAATAGACAATGGGGAGTCATTCTGCATTATCTGGGAAGGAGGGAGAAAGAAACTAATAACTCTACTCAGCAGTTTTCTTCTCTGCAATACTTTCTCTGCATTAATTAGATAGCATTCACAATTCCCCAAAAAAACCTCCACAAGCACTAGAGAGCCTCTTTGTTCTGCCTAGAGTGAAACTGAGGTACAAAGTCTCTTAGATAATTAAACAATTTATAAACATATGAATATGATACAAAAAAAAAATTGGATGGATAGATGGATAGATGAATAATGTGCTGAATTTTCTCAGGGTCGTGGAAAACTCACATATTATTATTACATTAGTATAGAACTCCCACTTAATTAATCCAAATAAAGTGCACTGTATTATACAAATTCATTGCACTTTTGCATCACTTGAAAATTGTAATATTTTCCCTCTGAAGGGAAACATCTAAACTTGTTTATTATGCAACTATAAGCAAGATCCATACTGTTTTCCAATATAGGGGATTTATCAGAAATGGAAGCACACATATTCTTAAAACTTAGGGTTCCTGACTGAGCATTTTCACCTGCAGGAAGCTGACAATTTCTGCTGAGGACTTGTAGCCTTCTGTTGGATCTAGAAAAAGAGACATAGAAGTGCGAACTGAAGAAAAATTGCTGAAAGAGGGAAATTTTTGTATCAATTTCTAAATAACAAGATTGACACTGTGGAAATTTTCTTTTTCCTTTATCTCTGTTGGGAAAACTTTTTGAAAGCAGTGAGATGTCTTGCTTTGTCTTGTTTCCTAGCAAAATCAAGGACCAGAATTACATCAGGGAAAATATTACACATTTATTTATTTTTAATGAAAGTGAAGAAAATATAGTTATGATACAATATGGTATTGTACATGAGAATTTTAATTCTGTTGTGTAATTAAAATTATGTGACAAAGTAATGGGAGCTTTAAAATTACAATGATTGTATAACATGCATACATTGTTAAATCTAATGTATGCATTAATTACATCTGTGCTTTAAGCAATTCCAAATGTTCATTATTGGACAAACTGGGATTTATATTAATTTATTGCCCTTTATTCTTTTTAAAATTATAATTGAATGTGAGTTCAATATGATTATGATATCTATCACTTGGGAAAAAAATATTTCATGAATAAAGGAATAAATCTTTTCTTTGTATCAGGAAGAAAAAAAATCAATAATTACTGTCTATGAATTTGCAAAAAGCTTCAGAATTTCTGTTCTTTTTAATTAAAAAAAAACTTTTGAAAAGTGATATCACTTTCTTAGAGCTTTTATTGTTAAAATCAGATGTATAACGTTTTGGAGAGCCTTAAAAGATAAAGAATGATGAATAATTTCAGCCCAATGTTTAGTTTGAAAGTGTTCCCATCTATCCAGAAAAAGAAAAAATGTTAGGTGGCTAAACGATGACATAAAGGAAATTGGCAAGCATGCATTCTTGTTAATAGCGGTTTTGGCATGGCCACCATGGCATCTATTTGTCAATGACAGTCACCTTTCCCTTGCCATGAGAGAGCCAATTATTCATTCATTTATTCATTGATTTGTTCATTCATTCATTCATTCATTCCATCAGAATGAATTTAGAGGAGTCATTGAAGTTTAACATGATCCTCCACTGGTCTTGTGGGTTGAAGCTTTATGAGGTCGACAAATGTTGTATAAAGTTCTTCTCCTGACACTTCTTCTAAAGTTGGCATGAAGCAAAAATCTTGTCAATAGTTCCACAACTTATGCAAAAGTCACACTGTGATTCTGCAGCAGGTTCAGCTCCAGATGAATGACCAGATGATTTATCAGAATTCTTACAAGGGTTTTTCTGGCAATGAAGAGCAATGAGATTTCTTAGTGGTTGCCACATAGTTGTTGATTGCCCTTCTTCCTAGTATAAAGGTTTGCCATTTGATAGCTGCCTTCAGTTACTCCTGGTGAGTTATCCATGGTGCTGTTGATGTCAGCATGTAGAAACCTGTCTATTGCCTTGTTATTAATAGATAATGGTTGGTTGAGGATGGCTTCAGAGTGGTCAACCCATCTCTACAGGGTCTGAGCCCTCTCTATAATTAGAATTATACAATCTATACTCAGGATGGAGAACTCCCCAAAGACTAAAGTCCAAATAGAGGGTTAAAGGCTTCATAAAACTGTTTGAAGTCATTTCTATTAGCCTGTCTAATGGTGCAAGAAATCAGGAACCAGGATAGGGGATGCCAGACTTCAAGCTGATGATACATTTGATACCTCCCTCAGGTTTAGCCTGGTCATCGCCTACATCTCTGTATTTTGTCTGTCTTTATGCTCAGCAGGCATTTTGTGTTTTATGCAGTTTATTCTGGATTATCCTACAAGCACTAGTAAAGGTGATTTTCTTAACAGCTGGTGGTTAGTCATTGAATGAGTGATGCTTTTCAAGGTGTAAAACTTTTTATCTTATTGTTCTCATGAAGATGATGTTGTCTGCAGTAAGAGTTACACCTGCCCATTCCATCCCTATCAGGCTGTAGAATTGCACCCCACTTTTGCATTAAAGTTGCCAAGTAAAATTGGTTTATTGGTGCTGCTTACTGCTGATAGTAGAGTTTCTAGTTCTTTATAGAACCTGTTTTTCATCTTGTCAAGGTTAGTTATTGTGAGAGCATAGGTGATGACCAAAAGTGGGTTGATTTCTACTTCTTAGAAGAAGCTGCAATATGATGCACTAGTCATTCACATCCATGGGGAGATGAAGAAGTTTCTGAAGAAGGTGAGTCCTGATGGCAAATCCAAATACAGCATTACAACATTCATAATTGCCTTGATCACTCAAAAAACATTTATCTCCAATTTCATTCAGCTGACATTTATTGGTAAAATGAATCTTACCAATCTTACCAGTTGCAATCTCAATGTTGTATCTTGCAAACTTTCTGGCAACTAAGCTACTTTTATTTGTGGTCTGATATAGGGATATCTGTCTAATATAGGGATATCCAAAATCATGCACATGTTCAAAGTGCCAATCAAGTAGCATCTTGTGTTTTTATGCATATGCTCAACTGCCAAGATGGGATATCCACCAGCCATTGCAAATTGGCCAGGATATAGTGAAGCAGGCAATGATTAGGGCACCTTATCTAGAATCTTCCTTATACTACAGAAGTCAGCAATGCATTTCTAAAAAGCTCTGCTCAGTCACCCTCAATCACCATTGCTTCAGTCAATAAAAAAGTGACCATTATACCTGAACCGCTATGGCAAGGTTCATGAGTACAATTGCCAGTGTATCCACATCTATTCCTTTATCACTTGCCCAGCACCGCACAGCTTTTTCCCCCCTTTTCTTATTTCAAAGTGATGTGATGGTGTCAAGACTAGCATATAATTTGGATTAAGTGGAGGAGAGTTGGTCAGTGTCAATCTCACACTCTCTTCCCATTCCCATGTGGATCCAGTGACAAGATAGCATTGGAACAACCAGAGATGGGACTATATGTACAGTACTGGATAACCAAGATGTCTTTTGTTCTCTGCAATCTTTGCATTCCACGCTTGCGAAAACTGTATTCCTATCTTTGGGACTTCCAATGATCTAATCTGCTCAATCCACTGGAGTCTGTCTGTCTTCACATGGTGAGATAGGCAGCTCCCTATCTTACCAAGAGTTTTTTTTAAAAATTCCATTTATATCCCACCCTTCTCCGAAGACTCAGGGCGGCTTACAAGCTTAGCAGTAGCCTTCATTCTATGTATATGCCTGCTTATTAGGGCTTTCACACACACCCCCAAGCGGCATTATTACAAAGTCAGCTTAATTGCCCCCAACAATCTGGGTCCTCATTTTACCTACCTCGGAAGGATGGAAGGCTGAGTCAACCTTGAGCCTGGTGGGATGCGAACCTGCACTAATTGCAGGCAGCTGGTGTTACTTAAGGAGGCATTAGCCCACTGCTCCACCAAGTTGAAGACCATTGGCCACCCTCATCTGATTCAGCCACCTTATTGAACTGTTGCCCAGGGTGGAGCTACTGTTTCATGCAAACAGCTATGAGAAGCCACAAGTGAGAGTTGAGTGGCAAGCAAAGATAAAGGTGGGCAAATCACCAGGAAAGAATGCAAACAGTTCTCCCACAAATGTGCTAACCTGACACCATACATTCCAAATTTATTTCTTAAATTATCTTTAAAAGTATTGCTTTTAACTATAGTAGATTATGGTGGTCTATTGTGAAAGACAATATCTTAAGCATTGGTCTTTCTCTCTCTTTTCTAAAACAAATGTGGGTTAGAATATTTCATTATATAGATAGCGCTCAACTTTCAACAGTTCATTTAGTGACTGTTCAAAGTTTCAACAGCATTTTAAAAAGTGACTTATTACTGTTTTTCAAAGTTACAACTTTTGCAGCATCCCCAAAATCATGTGATCAAAATTCAGATGCTTGGCAGCTGGTTCATATTTATGACCATTGCAGTGCCCCAGGGTCACGTGATTACTTTTTGTGACTTTCTGAAAAGCAAAGTCAATGGGGTAGCCAGATTCACTTAATAACTGACTTTGTAATTTATCAACTGCAGTGATTTATTTAACAATTGGGGCAAGAAAGGTCATAAAATGGGACCAAACCCACTTAACAAATGTTTTGCTTAACAACAGAAATGTTGGGTTCAATTGTATGCCCTGTTCACCGCCCTGAGTCCTTCGAGAGAAGGGCGGTATAAAAATCCAATAAATAATAATAATAATAATAATAATAATAATAATAATAATAATAATAATAATAATTGTGGTTGTAAGCCGAGGGCTGCCTGTACAACTTTGGAAAATAGATGAGGCATAATAAAAAGCATACAGAGTATTCACATTAACTGGAAAGATTATGGTTTTGCATGGTACCTCAGGACAAAACAGCACTTTAGCTGAAGAAAGAAGAAGAAGAAGAAGAAGAAGAAGAAGAAGAAGAAGAAGAAGAAGAAGAAGAAGAAGAAGAAGAAGAAGAAGAAGAAGAAGAAGAAGAAGAAGAAGAAGAAGAAGAAGAAGAAGAAGTTGTTTATACTAGAAACCTATGGAAATTTTTTTCCATATTCTACTAATGTTACATTTCTCTTCTTTGCTTATGAAATGCAAGTGATAAAAGCAATATCCAGTATAATATATCCTGAAAACACACTGACTGAAAATGTTACGTGTGGGTTTGTTTTATCTTCCCATTTATAAAGATGGTATAATGGTAGGAGTAGATTTGAAATTTAGTTCTGACTATCCCCATGTAACAATGATTTCTACTGTTGAGTTGCTTCTTAGCAAATCTAGTCAGAAGTGATGGATAGCCTTTTAAAATTAATAGGAAAGTTAACATTAGCAATGTGCATCACTGCCTGATTGCTTGTATTTATACGATTGGGTTGTAACATGAACATCAATTAACTCACAATCTTTGCTTCTTTCCATGTTTCTGCCATGCTTAACATCTGTGACTCTTCAAGATGGTTGGCGCATTTCATTCATCATACATGACATTTGCATAATGCAAACTTCCTATTTTAGGCAGACACGTTGTTGAATATTTTGTAGATTGCCATTGCTGTTTATACCTTACATAAATAATAGGCACAAGGAGAATCTGTCTGCATAAATATATGCAAATGTGGACCCCAACTCATCTCTTCAAACTCAGGCTGCAGAGACAAGCATACCTTTCACATCTCTGGCACAAGCAATACTTTTCCTTTTTATTTCCTTTCAAAGAACATTAAAATTCTGTTGGCTGCTTGCAAATATTATTTCATGCCATCTGCATTTATTCCAAACGTTGTGATAACAACAGCTGCAATCATTTGTATGCATTTGTGTATATGTATATAAAGCAGCTTACTGAGTAACAGAGCTTTATTTCTTTCACTGTCATTGAAGATTTAGCCAAATATAGTGTTGATTTGTTTGTAAATCGGCTTCTTTGTCATAGTATTTTATTTATTAGAAGGGTGAGAGGAAGCAAAGACACCAAAACTGACTCCCTGCAAGTGATAAATGGGAACACTATTTTTCTCCATGTATTTATTTATACATCTGTTTGGACCATATTGCTGGACTGACAATGATTTAAAATCAAGCACTACAAGGATAACCACACTTGCTGCTATCAGAGGTAGAGTATGCTTAACTGTCTGAAATGCTAAGAAACATAAATCTCCTCTTGTTGCAACTATTTTAGAATTGGCCATTGAAAAATGTAAATTTTATGATTTAATGGATGAGATCCTTAGTGGTCATAAAACTTCACTGATCTGTTAGAGATGGCAGCTATAATAATGTTAGTGGTATAATGGAATCATATGATGAGTAGTCGTAATCAGAACTCACATATACAATACTAAAAACTTTCCTGACACCATGTGGCTGGAATGCATGTTTTCAGAGCCTTTGGATAGTTTGGCTACTTTAAGAGACAGGTAGAGAAGTAATTTTGAAACATGTACACAATATACAAATACACCAGTTCAATCACTTTCATTTTTAAAAGAAAGTACAGTGAGTAGAAACAGGGCCCTGAAGCTCATCCATCCATCCATCCATCCATCCATCCATCCATCCATCCATCCATCCATCCTTGATGATATAATTTCCTTTTTTGTATATAAAATATTGTTCTATTGTTATAATATGTAAACTGGCTTGCATTACGGTATCTATTTGACCAGGTAACAATCTATTTAAACACTGAGTGAATTAATTTATCCATCAGTATTATATATATGCTTCTGCTGCTTTTTTCCCCTTTCTTAATCTGAAAACAACATAGTGAAACTTAAAACTGTAAAGGTGAAAATGCCATCAAGAAAAAAAATGCAGAATTGTTTTTCGAGAACAATGAGAAAGGTAGAAACATATAAGTCTCTGTTACAGAGAAGGAGTCAACTAAGCCATTACAAAGCAAATATTAACATAACATTTATTTAAATCCCATTTAATTTCAATGGGGAATATGAAGATTTCTCCCAGGTACTTTGGCCAATGCCATTTCAATTAAATTTTCAGATGCTTTTGTCCAGGTGCCCCTATAGAATGTGTGAGATGCCAAGTTGTTGAATCTTTCCAGTAAAAAAGGAGAAAAACTTAATTAATGATGTCAGGTATTCATTTTCCTCAATATTTACTTTAAGTTCTTCTGCTTTTAAATTTCTTTAATGATTGCTTTGTAATGCTGATTTTTCTGGTCATGTTCAGTTTAATGCTATCTTAACAGTTTAAATATATTTCATTTTATACTTTATGCCTGTGGGATTGCATAAATTACTTTTTTAAAGTTGATTATATATATATATATATATATATATATATATATATATATATATATATATATATATATATATATATATATATATATATATATATATATATATATATATATATATATATATATATATATATATATATATATATATATATATATATATATATATATATATATATATGTGTGTGTGTGTGTGTGTGTGTGTGTGTGTGTGTGTATGTATATATATGTTTTCTGAGGTTTTTTCCCACAGAACACACCCCCTCTGGCAGTTTAAAAAAGAGGAACAAACAGCCACTACCACATGCTTCTCCCAGAAGAAGGAAGCTGAAGCCACCCGCCTGAGGATGACGGATGGGATTCCGTCGAAACATTGCTCCTACACCTTCAATTCTACGCGGGAAAAAACCCGAATGACCAAAGATCCACATACAAACACCCGCGAAAACCTCAGAAAACAAATATCTTACCGCTAATCCACCAGCTAACTAGGACCTACGAAAAACTCGAAGTACAAAGAGCTTCCATTCTGTGTGACCTCACATTGCTACGCAACTGCCAAGATCAAAATCTAATCCCCACATCCTTCCAATTGAAATTCCACTCCAACTCTGCAGCCATCAAACGCATCCTGATAAGAACTGAACTGGCCCTAATCAGAAATGAACTCCACACAAAAAGATTCCTCCTGGACCGAATCAACAGAGACCTCCTCACACTTCACCTCAAACTCAGCAACAAGATCCACCCCACACTTTGGGACAAATTCAAACAAATCGCTGTCTGGAGAGCTGAAACAGAGACTGCCTACAAAACAGACACACACACCAATAAACTCCGAAGACTAAAGGAACGCCAGAAACAAACCCCTCCTCTCTCACAGCAACACATGAAACAAACTGTGCACAACATCTCAGATAGGATTCTCACCAAAGCCGAAACCAACGTCCTGTCTAAAGGATTTAATTTTGCAGTCGCTCCCAAACACATTCCCACGGAAACCATTATATGCGGAGTTGAATCCAGCCTGACCAAAATTAACCCTGACGACGCCAACAAAATCAGACTCGAAGTTACCAACATCCTCTGCACCAGCAAACCACCCAAAAGCAACTTACCCAAAGAGGAACAGACAGCACTACTTAACCTAAAAAAAGACACCAGCATAATCATTCTGCCAGCAGACAAAGGCAATGCCACGGTGGTAATGAACTCATCTGACTACCATACCAAATTATCCAACCTACTCCGAGACTCCACATACAAACTCCTCAAGACAGATCCCACCACCTACCTGGAAAAAACCACAAAATCCAAAATAAAAGCCACCCCCATCAGTGAAGAGATCCAGCAAACAATCATTCCCAGAGAAAAATCATCCAGATGTCCTAAGCTCTATGGTCTGCCCAAGATACACAAAGAAGGAACCCCACTCAGACCCATAGTCAGCTCCATAGGCTCACCTCTACAAAATCTAGCCAAATTTCTTGCCAAACAACTACAGCCTTACGCAAATTCCATCACCTCACACGTACAAAACTCATTCCAATTCATAGAGATCATAAGTAAACTAAACTTACAGCCCTGCGACCTACTTGTGAGCTTCGATGTCGTATCCCTCTTCACCCAAGTGCCAATCAAAGAAGCCTTGACAGCTATCCTAAATAAATACAACCCCCCAAAACACATCCTAGATCTGACCAACCACTGCCTATCTAACACATACTTCATCTACAATGGACAAAGATACAAACAAATGGAAGGAGCACCCATGGGATCACCCCTTTCTCCTGTCATCACTAACCTCTACATGGAACACTTTGAAACCCTCGCTCTAGAAAAATCCAACCACAAACCCAAACTCTGGCTCAGATACGTAGATGACACCTTTGTAATCTGGCCACACGGCAAAGAAAAACTGGATGACTTCCTCACACACCTCAATAGCCTACACCCCAAAATACAATTCACCATGGAAACAGAAGCTAACAATCAACTTCCCTTCCTTGATGTCTTAGTCTACAAGAAATCCAATGGCTCCCTAGGACACACTATCTACCATAAAAAAACACACACAAACCGCTATCTGAACGCACTCTCACACCACCACCCAGCACAGATCAACTCCGTAGCCAAGACACTCATCTCCAGAACAAAACACCTAGCTGACGAACAACACCTAAAAACCGAACTACACACTCTCACTAATGTACTAACAGCCAATGGATTCCAAAGAAACACGATTACCAACTTATAGAATTAGTGAAAAATCTACAGATAGACCAAAAAGACTTGCTAGTCAGCTTCGATGTGGTATCACTATTCACCCAGGTGCCAGTCCAAGAAGCTCTATCAACAATAAGAAGCAAATACCAACCACCAAACCATATTATAGAACTAGCAGAACACTGCTTATCAAACACATACTTCATACACAGAGGCCAGAGATACAAACAAATAGAAGGCGCACCAATGGGATCCCCTCTATCACCAGTTATCGCCAACCTTTTCATGGAAGAATTTGAAACTAACGCTCTAGAAAAGACTACAAACAAACCAAAACTGTGGCTCAGATATGTGGATGACACCTTCGTGATCTGGCCCCACGGAAGAAAGGAGCTAGAAAACTTCCTAACACACCTGAATAGCCTACATCCCAAAATAAAATTCACCATGGAGATTGAAACAAACAACCAGTTACCTTTCCTGGATGTACTTATATACAAAAAACAAAACGGAACCCTAGGACACACAGTCTACCGAAAGAAAACACACACCAACCGTTACCTCAATGCGCAATCACATCATCACCCAGCACAAATAAATTCAGTAGCCAAAACACTAATAACAAGAACCAGACGCCTTGCAGATGAAACACATATACAAACAGAACTACACACCCTGACAGACATATTGACAGCAAACAAGTTCCAAAAAAACAAAATCACCAATATAATTCAGCAGCGGACTCCGAAACAGAAAAACATCCAAGAAGAAGAACAGAACAACGGACGAGCCATCTTTCCCTACATAAAAGGAACAACCGACAAAATCAGTAAAGTACTACGCAAACATAACATCAAAACCGCATTTAACACTGACAGAAAGATATCAACCATCCTGAGAAATCCCAAAGACAAAATAGAACTGGAAAACCAGGGCATATACCAAATCCCATGCGCCTCCTGTCCAGCAACATACATCGGACAGACTAACAGAAGAATAGAGGTACGTGTAGAAGAACATAAGAACTCAGTACAGAAGAAAGATCGCACATCTTCACTAGTACAACACATAAACACTACGGGACACAACATCAATTTTGAAGGTACAAAAACAATCGCCAAAATAGAACATCTCAATAGCAGAATAATCAGAGAAGCCATTGAAATAGAAAAACACCCAGACAGTATGAACAAGCGAGACGACACCTCCCGCCTACATGCCATTTGGAAACCAGCATTGATAGACAAACGAATTTCAGCAAACAAGGATTTAAAAAACCAACAAACAACCCCAAATGCCACCAGCCCCAGCAAGACTCATCCACACCCAGAACAAAAACTCTCCCACACAGAAGATAGAACAAGTCAAGCAAAAGTGCTATCACCCAAGCAGAAGAACGCACACACGAACCTGACTGACCCATACCAGAGATGCATGGCGGGTCCTTGAACTCGGAGCCAAGCCAAAGCTCTGGAGGCCACTACACAGCCCACTCCTCAAGACACCAAATCACAACACTCAGGATATTACGACACAACAAAAAACCCCACCCATTCAGAACACACCCCACCCAATCAGAAGACAGCCACGCCTCCACTCAATCAGAAGACAACCACGCCTCCACCCAGTCGGAAGACACCCCCACCCAATCAGAAAGCAGCCATGCCTCCACCCAGTCGGAACACAGCCCCACCGGCAGTTGGAAGGAAAGGAACAGACAGACCACGCATTGCTCCTGAAAGCAGCAGGAGGAATACTCCGGCCTGATGATGACGGATGGGATTTCGTCGAAATGTCGCCACAACTTTCTGAAGATGAATGTGTGTGTGTGTGTGTAAGGAAGCAAGAAAATGGATGTCCATGTGTGGGGTCAAAAATGTCCAAAAATAGCTGTGATGAGATGTTTGAAGCCTGGCCCTGTTTTACATGTGATGTATGATTGTGGTTACCTTGGCCTGTGGCCACTTTGAATTTTTAAATATTCCTTACAGGTGCCCCATATAAGAATATAAGTGAGTCAATATTAGCACTAAAGAAGATAAATTTGTTAAGCATCATATCTTTTGTAGCAACTGGTCAAGTTTAACTAGATCAGCTCCATGTGGGTTATTTAGAATGAATTATTTATCATAATTATAAATTATGGTAATTATAATAAAATTATTTAACAGAATGGATTATTTAGAATATTTCCAAAGAAATATTAAGAAGCACAAGCATTCTCAAGAGTTAAATATTTCACTGGCTGGAGAATGACTAATGTAAATATTCTTTAAAGGTGAAGCTTCAAAGTCAACTAGAGTTATTGCTTCTTTTCCCCACTGTTTATTATCATACATTTGAAATTTTCATAGGAACTGAGGCATCAATGTAACACATCTCACTCTGGATAATCCTCTCTGAGTCATGTCTTTAAACACCTTGTTCCCATTAGCACATTTAATAGTCTCTTGGAAGAAGCTCTGATGAGGGTCTGAATGCTTTGGCTAAAGGGTCACTGTGGTTCATGGCACACACTGTAATTCTGCAATGCTCTACTGAATGGGATGCCTGATTCTCAAATGAAGCATTTGAAATTATGGCTTAATTATGGGGAGATTAAAAATGTGATTGTCATCATTATTAAGTAGTAAAATCAGATGATCACTGCTTACAAGCTGCTTACTATTCTATAACGTTATATGACCTTAGAATAAAATTCATATAATGAAGTTTCATGGAAGACAAATCAGTGAGGGGGAAAAATATCTAGCAAGCATGCAGGGTTTGTAGTGTACGAAACACGTGCACTTCACAGTAGAAATGCTGGGAATTGCTTAAAAAACCCTAGACCTCTGCTTTTCTCCATAAATAGTTACTATGAAGCCACACAAATTTTAAAATACATATAAAGAGTATTCATAGTGCTTCTTCAATGTTTATTTATGTTCCTATACTTGTTCCATTAAATGTTATTTGAAAAGAGGCTTCTTATATATTTGCTTATATATTTGTTTTAAGTGATTTCATTTTGATTTATTTCATTTAATATAATGTAATTTACTAAATTTGTATAACTCCTGGCTCCCAGAAATGTTGGGTTGTTTACAAATTGTTAAAACAGTGCAAAAAAAAAAAAATCACACAAAAGCACACAAAGCAAAAGAACGGAGAAGATAAAGAGAGAGAGAGAGAGAGAGAGAGAGAGAGAGAGAGAGAGAGAGAGAGAGAGAGAGAGAGAGAGAAAAGGCAAGAAGAAGAAAAAGGAAGAAAAAGAGTGTCAATCATTCTTACTAAAGGCCTGGGCAAAGAGCCATATCTTCAGAACCTTTTGAAATACCAGTAGGGTGGTGGCTGTTTGAATCTCAGGGGAATCTCATGTGTGACTGGGACACTTACCTATATAGGATAATTACATATTTCTTAATTTAAATACTATTTTTAACTATAGCATCTTTCTTTTCTTGAAGCTAAAAATGTGCATTTCAAGATTCCCCTGGTTCTTTCAGAAAGCAATTGTAGTTAGTTTTGTAAAGAAATAATCAGACTGAAGTTATTTGGGTTTCAGATACCAGACTTTATCTGGCCTCTTCAAATAAGAGCACTGGACAAGATGGATTTCTGATCTGATCTAACAGGCATTATCAATGCTCTGCAAGAAGTTTGAAAGAAATCCAGAAGAATGTACTGTTCCACTTCAATAGCTGGCTGTGGCTCTGAAATATCACACTTAATGTAAAAAAGGGGGGGGGGAGGGGGGAAGCAGTGCATCTAATAGAGTTTTCCTATTACATATTTTTACCTTCTTCTAATGTAGTACCAAAACTATATGATATACTTCATATATGGCATTTTACTATTTAGATGACTTAGCACCTAAAGATCAGATGTTCAGAGTTTATATATGAACTAACATTGTATTACTCTTCTTATTTTGTACACTTGATGAAATGTTTTCACTAGGAAACCACAAAATACTGTTGTTTCATTACAACAATGTCCCCCCACTCCAGCATTCTCTTTAATCCTAGCTAGATGCACTCTAGCTAGATATCCCAGGAGCAAACACAAATGTGATCAGACTTTTATACCCAGACTGAACTCTGACATTTGTAATTGTTTAGCTGCTTCTATGCAGTTATAGAAGCAAGCAAAAAGGTAAAATCTTCTATGAGCCTAATGTTACCAAAATGGGTAAGCGATGTGTAAATGGATCTTTGCAATATTAGATGGGTATCTGTCTACACAGATGAGAAGAAACAAAACTGTAACAAAATGAGGGCTGAGGCAATATTTTGACTCCAATTTATAAGTTATTGAAGGAGGGACATACAGTGGCCAAAAAGGGGAGCAACCTTTTGAAACTAGGAATTAATTCAAATATATAAACTTTTAGACAGCTTTAATCAAAATGTTTAAGCATGGAAACAAGGTTCAAGATGGGGCACTTGGAAAGCTAAAAGTAGAAAGAGTCCTCACTTTTAGAATTAAGTTTCCACCCAAAGATAAAATCTTTACTTGAGTCAAAAGAATACTCCTAATTTAAGAGAACTCAATATGATTTTTCATGCCCAAGTCTCCATTTGGAGAGGTGCCAGACAAGCAGCAGTAAAAAAGTGAGCAAGAGCTCCCTGGAAATGCATGTTATTAGCTTGTATTCAATTAAATTCCTCCCAATCCATTTTCTTTAATTCAGTGTTTTTCAAATTTGGCAAATTTAAGATATGTGGACTTCATTTCCCAGAATTCCCCACCAGCATAATTGTCAGGGATGCTGCAAGTTTCTTTAGCATGTGATTAGAATGTTTGCTTTGCTTTACATTGACCAAATATTATTTTATGGGGGAGCCATCATTCAATCTCTTAACAGAATTGACTTTATAACAGAGACCATGTCACTCTGGTTGCACCAGAAGTTATTTTTATTCTTTTGGAATAGTTCTTTTTGATAGGATTAATGATATCACCTTGCTTTATCTTTGGCTTTGAGGAATGTGATATTTGCATAGATCTAGGGCAACTGCCTGTGTATTATATAACTACTGCTTTTATTAGTAGAAATGAAACTTGAATTCATCTCTCTCTTTTCCATGCCAAAGTGTCTATTTTAAACATTGTCTTCCCCCACAAGTTGCCAAATACACAGATTCCCATGTCCATATGAAAGACTCCTTCTTTATAGTAGCTTGACTTGAAGACTTTAGATGACTTCAAGGATGTATCTGTCTAGCTTTGACAACAATATTGAAGTGTTTTGCTACTGATTTCGTCTATGATGTTCTTTCATCCTCCAAAACTGATGTTTTGCCATCCAATTACTAGCCAGGTCAGAATTTTAGCTTTTTGAGATCAGGCCATGTTGGCTAAGTGGCAATACAGAGTTTGTTGTAAAAGAAACCATAATCTTAAATACCTCATATATCATCCCTTCCATTTTCCAGTTTTTATTTGTTAAGTTAAAGCAAAATACTTGTCCATTCATAGAGAATAGGAAATACTATACTTTCACAGATTCTTTTAAAAAGGAGAAGAGAGTGCTACATGGTTGCATGAGTTTCTTTTGCTTGCTTTCTCTTTTAAAATAAAAACATTGTGCCATGTTATCTGTGCTGTAAAGTGGATCATGCTATTATCCACATATTATAGGTAAAGCTAAGAGATAATTGATAACAAGCTAAGCTAAGAGATAATTGATAACAAAAAGACTGTTCCTTTATAAACTGTCGTGGTGAGAACAGTTTTTTATAAAATGTTTTCCTCTAAAATGCAATAATAATGGGAAGGAATAGAAAAGAAAAATGCCTAAGAGTTATTGGAGTACAATTGCAAATATAATAATAATAATTTAGGGGGTGTAGGAGTGTGTGCTTATCTTTGAGAAAATGACACTAGTTACATTTAACATTTATACTAAGTATACAATAACTGAAATTAAAAAAAAACATTATTCTAGTATTCTATTCCTCTTTTCTCCGAGAAAGGGAAGTACACCTTCAAATAAAGAGAACAAAATGGCCAATGTTCAACCATTCACTTTAATCCATAGCTGACCCTAGAGTTATTTTCAATCTTAACCTATATTTATAGCTTGAAAGCCCACTATGTGGGCCTCACTATCACAGCTTTTAAAGGCTACCTATAGATAAAAATCAATTGAGAACTCACAAGCCTGATGCTAAGTGACTCCAGGGATGAAGGAGTTATATCAACTCACTGACCTTTGGTGCAAAAATAGCTACATCTTATTCAATCCCTGTCCTCCTCCCTCTGTTCAGCTAGGATTGCTTGAATCTGAGAGCACATTTCTTCTTCCCTCCAGCAATTCATTGGAATATTTTTCCCTTGTTAATTGGTGAATCATCATTGATGAATCAAGCATTGCAGTATATTCGTTTTTATACTAGAAATGTAGTTAGATCAGCTGTGACTTAGATTCAAAACACCAAAGAGCTACCCAACCAATAATTCTGTAAACCTTTAATGGATACCTGAGATGTCTATAAATCTTGGAAACAGGTGTACTTTAATGCATTGGTTCATTAACAAAGTGATGGACCTTGTAAGAGAAATTGCCTTTTGTTCAGTTGTCATAAGTGCTTTTGTTAACAATGTGCTTTCTGACCTTGATGATCAGAAAGATGTTATAAATCCCTGCTATTGTGAAGATTAGAAAGTAATAACTCCTTTATAATATGTTGTGATGTGATAAAACTTGTTAAAATAGATTCTTATTGAGTCCTGTTGAAGGTCACAAATTTTGAGCATGTTGAGATCAACCCCAGACAGATTAGCTGTAGTATGAACATGCTGCTATATAAGCAATCTGAGAAACATTCTTTGGCATTTTATTTAGCTAGCCTTCATTGTGACTTTCAGAATATGACTGACACAATTGTATAAAATACACCAAGTTACATCTATAGCAGGAATCATAATACTCAAAATTCAAATTATCACTTTCTCTTTTTTGACATATTGCCTATTTCAGGTTTATACAATCTGTGATCCATGAAGCATATAGCTTATGAAACTGTTTTAGCATTTTATACTTGTTTCTGATTTGCTTTCCACTTTTTTTTCTTCTGCTTTGTCATCTACTAATACAGGGAAGGTTATAAATAACATATTCATGAAAATGAGGTTATTGTAGCTAGTTGCTTGAACTCTTCCTCTATTTTTACAGTTTTGGGCAGCAAAACAAGACTAAAAGCAATTATCTGTCTTACTGGCAGAAATACCCAGAAAAGTCAAACTTGGTGACCTTCATGTGGAAGAAAGTAGACACTGTTGGGTTGATTTCTTGCAAACATGCACACTGATGATGTTACCTGACCAGGTAATGAAATGTCTGAAAGGAACAACCAAAAACCAACAGTTCAATCCCGAGCTACATATTTTCTCTCCTATTGAAAGCAGAATCTTACATTCTCAGATCTGATGCTGTTTTAAAAATTAAAATCAATATTCTTCATTGTGCCCATCCTTCTGCTCCATTGAATGTAATTTAAAAATGGCATGTTATTCTTCTTGCAGATTTTCATAGTTGTACAATAAAGATGCAGCTATCATATTCTGTATCTGTTGTAGTATCAGAATTTCAATACACAACAGTCCACTTTGAATCAGATCAAAGTTCATTCTTATCCAATATTTTCTTTTATACAATGTCTAACTTAGATACTGATAGAAGATCTATAAGTTGCATAATAGCAATATTCTCTCAATGAAGCAACAGCAGGGGACATAAACCATATTCCATGAAAATATTCTAGACTCAAAGACCTTTTTCAAGTAACTTGAGCTTAGAATAAAATATATGTTTTATATTTTCCCCAACTTGTAATAAAACAGAATAATGTAATGTAATGTAGTTTTCTAATGTGTATAATAAAAGTTCTGTATCTGTGAGTGTCTGTCATTGATAACAAAATGGAGGTTTGTTTCCAAATTGCCCTCATAATGTACTTAAGCTTTCATTTGGGCATTCTCACCTGAGGATTCTATTAATATTCTTGATGCTGATTTTTTTTATGTTGCAGGCAAAATGTAAGGCTATGTTGCTTTATATGGTTGAGCACTGCTGGGAAGCTTCAAATACAATCCTTCAGTATTAGGAAGAAAAAAAAGGTTCAGGTAACAGAAAAGTTTGGCTTTGCTTTGTATTTTGCTATTGTTGAAAGGAAAGTCCAATGCTGTAAAGATTTTTTCTCCATAGGAACCTGGAATGTAAGATCCATGAATCAAGGAAAACTGGACGTGGTCAAACAAGAGATGACAAGACTGAACATTGACATCTTAGGTATCAGCAAACTAAAATGGACAGGAATGGGTGAATTTAATTCAGATGACCATCAGGTATACTACTGTGGGCAAGAATCCCTCAGAAGAAATGGAGTAGCATTCATAGTCAATAACAGAGTAGGAAAAGCAATACTGGGATACAATCCCCAAAATGACAGAATGATCTCAGTTCGAATCCAAGGCAAACCATTCAATATCACAGTAGTCCAAGTCTATGCCCCAACCACCAGTGCTGAAGAGGATGAAATTGACCAGTTCTATGAAGCCCTACAGCACCTTATAGAACTAACACCAAAAAATGATGTCCTTATCATCATGGGGGATTGGAATGCTAAAGTAGGAAGCCAAAAGATAACCAGAATAACAGGCAAGTTTGGCCTTGGAGTACAAAATGAAGCAGGGCACAGACTGATAGAATTTTGTCAAGAGAATACGATGGTGATAGCAAACACTCATTTCCAACAACCCGAGAGATGGCTCTACACATGGACATCACCAGACGGTCAACACAGAAATCAGATTGACTATGTGCTCTGCAGCCAAAGATGGAGAAGCTCTATACAGTCAGTAAAAACAAGACCAGGAGCTGACTGTGGCTCAGACCATGAGCTTCTCATTGCAAAGTTTAGGCTTAAACTGAAGAAAGTAGGGAAAAGCACTAGGCCACTCAGGTGTGAATTAAATCATATCCCTGTTGAATATACAGTAGAGGTGACAAAAAGATTTAAGGAATTAGATCTGATAGACAGAGTGCCTGAAGAACTAGGGACAGAGGTTCACAACATTGTACAACAGGTAGCAACCAAAACCATCCCAAAGAAAAAGAAATGCAAGAAAGCAAAATGGCTGTCTGAGGAAGGTTTGAAAATAGCTGAGGAAAGGAGGGAAGCAAAAGGCAAGGGAGAAAAAGAAAGATACGCCCAATTGAATGCAGAATTCCAAAGAATAGCTAGAAGAAATAAGAATGCCTTCTTAAATGAACAGTGCAAAGAAATAGAAGAAAACAATAGAATAGGGAGGACCAGAGATCCTTTCAAGAAAATTTGAGAGATGAAGGGAACGTTTCATGCAAAAATGGGCATGATAAAGGACCAAAATGGCAGGGACCTAACAGAGGCAGATTTATTTATTTATTTATTTAGTTACATTTATATACTGCCCTTTCCCTGAGGACTCAGGGCGGTTTACAGGGAGTTAAAAAATCCAACATACAAAAGTTAAAACCAAATTAAAAATATTAAATTGACCCTGTACACAATTAAAACCCCAATTAAAAATTTCTCCTCAGCCTGGGCCCGAGAGCTCAAAGAGCCAGGTCTTCAGGCCCCAGCGGAATGATCGGAGGTCGGGGGCAGTTCTCAGCTCCACCGGCAGCTGGTTCCAGAGGGCAGGCGCTCCCACTGAGAAGGCCCTATCCCTTGGTGTCACCCGCCGGCAATCTCTCACCGGCGGAACCCTGAGCAGACCCTCCCTGTGGGAGCGCACTGGGCGAAGGGCATTTGATGCCGGCAGCAGGTGTTCCCTCAAATAACCCGGACCCAGGCCATGTAGGGCTTTATAGGTGATAACCAGCACCTTGAATTTCACCCGGAGGGCAACCGGAAGCCAATGCAGCTCGCGGAGTAGAGGTGTTACATGGGAGTATCGGGAGACCCCATTACAACTTGCGCGGCCGCATTCTGCACCAGTTGAAGCCTCCGTGTGGTCTTCAAGGGCAGCCCCATGTAGAGAGCGTTACAGTAGTCCAAACGGGAGGTCACAAGCGCATGAGTAACTGTGCGTAGGGCGTCTCGGTCCAGATAGGGACGCAACTGGCGCACCAGGCGAACCTGTGCAAAAGCCCCCCTGGTCACGGCTCCTATATGGTCTTCGAAATTGAGCCGTGAATCCAGGAGGACGCCCAGGTTGCGAGCCCTATCAACGGGGGGTAACACCTCACCCCCCATCATTAAGGATGGAATAACTTGGTTAACCCGAGATGCCGATATGCACAGCCACTCAGTCTTGGCGGGATTGAGACGAAGCCTGTTTCTCCCCATCCAGACCTGAACCGCCTCCAGGCACCGGGACATCACGGAGAGGGCATCACTGGGTTGGTTCGGGGTGGAAAGAAAAAGTTGGGTATCATCAGCGTACTGGTGATAGCCCACCCCAAAACCACGAATGATCTCGCCCAGCGGCTTCATATAGAAGTTGAACAGGAGGGGCGAGAGAACCGACCCCTGAGGAACTCCACAAATGAGAGACCTCGGGGCGGATCTCTGCCCTCCTGTCAACACCGACTGCAAGCGGCCCTGGAGGTAGGAGGAGAACCACCGTAAAACGGTGCCTCCCACTCCCAGCCCCCTGAGCCGCCGCAGCAAGATACCATGGTCGATGGTATCGAACGCCGCTGAGAGATCTAATAGGACCAGGACAGAGGAACAACCCCTGTCCCTAGCCCTCCAGAGATCATTCACCAGCGCGACCAATGCCGTCTCCGTGCTGTGTCCGGGCCTGAAGCCCGATTGGTATGGGTCCAGATAATCAGTTTCCTCCAGGAACAGAGGGAGCTGGTGCGCCACCACACTCTCAACAACCTTCGCCAGAAAGCGAAGGTTGGAGACTGGACGATAGTTGTTTAAAACAGCCGGGTCCAAAGCAGGCTTCTTGAGAAGGGGTCTCACCACCGCCTCCTTCAAGGCGGCAGGAAAGACACCCTCCTTCAAGGAAGCAGTTATTACTGCATGGAACCAGCCTCGTGTTCCCTCCCGAGCCGCATAAGCTAGCCAGGAGGGGCACGGATCCAACAAACAGGTGGTGGTGCTCAGTCTCCCCATGATCCTGTCCACATCATCAGGGGAAACAGGGTCGAACTCAGTCCAGATAATGTGCTCAAGACCGCCTGATTCCTCCACCTCAGACTCTGCCCAGTCAGAGTCCAAGCCGGTCCGGATCCGAGCGATTTTGTCCGCCAGATGATGACTAAACTCCTCGGCTCGTCCCTGCAAGGGATCCTCCCTCACCTCCTGGTTAAGGAGGGAGCGAGTCACCCTAAACAGGGCGGCCGGGCGATTATCTGCGGACGCGATAAGGGCGGCAAAGTAGTTAGACTTCGCCGTCCTTATCGCCGCAAGATAAGACCTTATAAAGGTTCTTAACTGCAATCGGTCGGATTCAGATCGGCTGGATCTCCAACCGCTCTCTAGACCTCATCTCCGACGCTTCATCTCCCGGAGCTCCACAGAGAACCATGGGGCCCAGCGGGATCTGCGACAGGTCAGAGGTCGCATGGGTACAACGCAGTCGAGTGCCCTGGTGGCAGTCGTTTCCCAGGCCTCCACCAGAGCATCGACTGGGCTGTGGGTAAGTGTGATAGGTATAGGCCCAAGCGCCCTCTGGAACCGATCCGGGTCCATTAGGCGCCTGGGGCGGAACCACCTGGTCGGTTCCGCTGCCCAGCGGCGGGGGGTGGCATGACGGAAAACCAGCCTCAGGAGGTGATGATCTGTCCATGACAGAGGGGTGATGGACGGGGAGCCCCCTCCCAGATCATCCAACCACTGTCCAGACAGGAACACCAGGTCGAGAGTATGATCCCCCTCATGAGTCGGGCCCTCAATAACCTGGGTCAGGCCCATGGCTGTCATGGAGGCCATGAACTCCCGAGCTAACTCCGACGACCCTCCCAGTGATGGCAGGTTGAAGTCACCCAGGACTATAAGCCTGGGGAACTCCACCGCCAACCCTGAGAGGGTGTCGAGCAGCTCAGGCAGGGCTGTTGCCACACAGCTGGGCGCCAGGTATGTAAGCAACAAGCCCAACTGAACCCGAGGACCACATCTCAAGAGGAGGGATTCACTCCCGGCCATCTGGACAATGGTGGCCTCCCGGGGACACAAAGTCTCCCGAATAACCACTGCCACCCCACCACCCCTGCCCTGAGCCCGTGGCTCGTGCAGCACCCAGAAACCCGGCGGGCATAACTCGGAGAGAGGCACCCCTCCCTCCGAGCCCAGCCAAGTCTCCGTGATGCACGCTAGATCCGCACATTCCTCCTCGATCAGATCACAGATGAGGGGAGCTTTGTTAACTACGGATCTAGCGTTAAAATAGACCAACCTGAGCTCAGGGGCCTGATCACCCTCATCCCCGGGTAAGAGGGTGCTAACCGGAGGGTCGGAGCGCGCCACTGCTCGGAGATAGCGGGGGCGCGATCCCAGATGTTGATATGGCCCTCCGCGCAAACACCTGCTGCCATACCCTATCGCCGTGGGGATTCGATGCCCCACCCCCACATTCCCAGTGCCAGCAGCCACCTCCCCCGACCCCGTCCCGTCGGGACCTCTAATGGACCCGGATCGGTTCCAGATGAGATTAAGAAGAGGTGGCAAAATTACACAGAAGAACTATACAAGAATGAGCTTAATGTCCCTGATAATCACAATGAGTTGGTCACTGACCTCGAGCCAGACATCCTAGAATGTGAAGTGAAGTGGGCCTTAGAAAAGCTGAGCAACAACAAAGCTAGTGGAGGTGACAGGATTCCAGCTGAGCTATTCAAAATCTTAAAAGACGATGCAGTAAAAGTGCTACACTCAATTGGCCAGCAAATTTGGAAAACTCAACAGTAGCCACAGGATTGGAAAAGATCAGTTTACATTCCAATTCCAAAGAAAGGCAGTGCCAAAGAATGTTCAAACTATCGCACCATTGCACTCATTTCACATGCTAGTAAAGTTATGCTTAAAATCCTACAAGCTAAACTCCAGCAGTATGTGGATCGAGAACTACCAGAAGTACAGGCAGGATTTCGAAGAGGCAGAGGAACTAGAGATCAAATTGCCAACATACGCTGGATCATGGAGAAAGCTAGAGAGTTCCAGAAAAACATCTACTTCTGCTTCATTGACTATGCTAAAGCCTTTGATTGTGTGGATAATAACAAACTGTGGCAAGTTCTTAAAGAGATGGGAGTACCAGACCATCTTATTTGCCTCTTGAGAAAACTATATGTGCAACAGTGAGAACTGGACACAGAAGCACTGGTTGGTTCAAAATTGGGAAAGGAGTCCGGCAAGGCTGTATACTGTCGCCCTGCCTATTTAACTTATATGCAGAGCACATCATGAGAAAGGCAGGGCTAGATGAATCAAAAGTTGGAATTAAGATTGCCGGAAGAAATATCAACAACCTAAGATTTGCAGATGATACCACTCTAATGGCAGAAAGTGAAGAAGAACTAAAGAGCCTCTTGTTGCGGGTAAAGAAGGAGAGTGCAAAACTTGGGTTGAAACTTAACATTAAGAAAACCAAGATCATGGCATCTGGCCCTCTCAATTCCTGGCAAATAGATGGGGAAGAAATGGAGGTAGTGACAGATTTTATTTTCCTGGGCTCCAACATCACTGCAAATGGGGACTGTAGCCAAGAAATTAAAAGACGTTTGCTCCTGGTGAGGAAAGCCATGGCAAATCTAGACAGCACACTAAAAAGCAGAGATATCACCCTGTCAACAAAAGTGCGTATAGTCAAGGCTATGGTCTTCCCAGTTGTAATGTATGGCAGTGAACGTTGGACCATAAAAAAGGCTGATCTCCAAAGAATTGAGGCCTTTGAACTATGGTGCTGGAGAAGACTCCTGCGAGTCCCTTGGCCTGCAAGGTGATCAAACCGGTTGACTGCTCTTTAGAAGGCCAGATCGTGAAGCTAAAACTCAAATACTTTGGCCACCTAATGAGAAGGAAGGACTCACTGGAGAAGAGCCTAATGCTGGGAAAGATTGAGGGCAATAGAAGAAGGGGACGAGAGAGAATGAGGTGGCTGGATGGAGTCACTGAAGCAGTAGGCGTGAGCTTAAATGGACTCCAGAAGATGGTAGAGGACAGGAAGGCCTGGAGGAACGTTGTCCATAGGGTCGCAATGGGTCGGACACGACTTCGCAGCTAACAACAACAACATTGTTTTTCTATGGGCTATGATGACATGAATCATATTGTATGTTGTTGTTCATTGTGACATTTTTATAGCCAATCTGTTTGTCTATCTCCATTATATACTTCCATAATTTCATAAGTTTTTTTTAAATGACTTCATAATAACTTATTGGTTTTTTTTATTTGGAAATAGATAAAAGCACCTTAAATTGTTATTCCAACTCCTTACCTGGTGAAAAACAAAAAGGCACACCTTCCCATTGGAAACAGAGTTTTGATTCTTACAGAACACAAAATACTTAAACTTGTTTTGTCCTCAGTTCAAAAGAAAGTGCTTTTCCATTAATGCACAACCTTGACAATATCCATATGTTAGCAAAAGGCCATATATTGCAACACATCAGCAAAAGGACTGATTCTAAAACTGAATGGGCTCCACTGACCTCTCATACCCTCACTGCATTTATATAAAATAAGGATGAGTAAATTGTTGCTTTGTTGGATTATGAGAAAGACACGATATTAAACCATGTTTTTCATGTCATAAAGTTAATACATTGTGAGAAAGTATAATCATGAATATTTTTTCCCCAGACATGGTTTAATATTTTCAGACATTCATATTTTTTGAATTATATATCTTTTACCCCTTTCTGTTCAATCATGTCTGATTTTTGGAGACTACCTGGACAAGTCCCTGTAGTTTTCTTGGCAAATTTTATCAGAAGTGGTTTCTTGTTGCCGCCTTCTTAGGGATGACAGAAAGTGACCAACCCTAAGACACCCATCTGGCTTTGTGTCCAAGGCAGGACTAGAATTCACAGTCTCTCAATTTCTACCCTAATGCCTGAAACATTACACCAAATAGGCTTTCAATATTCTTTGCATCCAAAATTAAAGGCTGGACAACGAAAATGGATTCTCCAATCCCATATAAGAAACAAATTTAATAATATAAATTTAATAATAATAATAAAAATAATAATAAATAATAAATCTTTCAGCAATACAAAGATAAATTTATGGCCCCAATTTATTCAGTGGCTGAAGACCTGATATTACTTGAACAAATAAGTTGTTCAATGAGGTAGTTTATGAATGGATGATTGCACATATATGAGAAACCTTATACAATATGTAGCATTGTTTTGCTTTTTTCTTCATTTTTCCTTTCTCACTAATATTATTTTTCTTGTTGTTTTATTAAATACAGATCTAAATTTGTTTTTAAGACTGCCATTGGCCACCAAAATATTGTAAACCATGTTCTAAAACATCCCAAATTTAATACACTGCATGTCTCCAACTTGCAAAGCAGGAGAGGCTAGTAAATCACATCTGAAATGAGCAGGAATGGTCATATCTGAATCAATGCTTAATTTTATCTGAGCAAAGAGCCAATTAGGACAGGTAGACAAGTTTTGGGATGCTGGCAGCATTTGGAGACATTGTCAGAGACATTTATAAAGTTGTTACTGGTGGCCTCTCATTATCCACTCAGCCAAGTAAAATACTTGCACAATTCAGTCATTCTGGCCCTGATAATAAAAAATGAACATATAAGTGGCAAGATCTCACCTGTCCATATGCATGAGTGGCTGAAAGAACTAAATTAAATGAAAAGGAATTACTGTAACAATTCAGAACAAAAACTGTTTGGATCTTCTATATCTTCTCTGCCCGTTTTTTATACCCTGATGATTTCTTAGGGAGGCATTTTACAAAATATATAAGAGAGAAAACAATAAAATGAAATTTATTGTTATTCTTAGTGGTGTTTTAGGATTAATTACTTATTCTATTTCTTGGGCATTTTTTAAAGCATATCAGACCATATTATACATTATTTTCTTTGGTCTAATTTAATTTCGTTGTCAATCTCTTTTCAGGAATCAGTGCAAGGCTCTGGAACACCCACTAATAATAATAAAAAAGCTCTGTTTACAATTTTTTTGTAGCTATATATTTTTACGCTACTTTAAACTGAATTTTTTGTCTGTGCATCCATGTTTCTTTGAATCAGTCTTTGACTTGACTACCTGGGCAATTTCCTGTAGTTTTCTTGGTGAGGTTTTTTGGAAGTCATTTGCCATTGCCTCCTATAGCTGAGGGAGTGGCTGGCCAAAAGTCCCCCAGTTGACTTTGTCCTAATGCAGAACTAGAACTGATATTTTCCCAGTTTCTAGTATGATGCCTTAACCACTACACCAAACTGAACTTCTAAAATGAACTTATGTTCTTTAAATTTTGTATTGTTTTTCTTACATGCTATGTGCAGTCCAGTAATTAATTTATTGGACATAAGTACATGTGGTTCAGGCTTGTCCTGTTTTTTTTTAACAGTCCACTTCAACCTGGATCAAAGTGAAGATCCAACTCAGAGATATTGGAGACATTCCAAAGCTGGATAGGGATTTCACCAATGGGTATGCATAGCTGGTTGACCATTATAAATTTTAAAGTCATGGGATCTCAGTGGTGACTCCTATATTTCCTTGAATTATAATTTGATGACTACTGCCAAAATCTATCTCAGCTAATATGTCAGAGAAAAATCTGACATTGTTTCTTTTTAGTATTCCTGTTCATAACACGAGCAATAGTAATCTGTCTAAATGTGTGTCTTTTCCAAGGACCCAGAGATTTTCAGTATAAAAATTCATTGCAGTTGCTGCATGTGCCTATCTTATCATGCAAGCAATTGGAATTATATTTCTGTATTTGAGAATGAAGTATGCTCCTAACATAGTACATTTGCTGCAGCAAATTTGAGCTAATTGACAATGCAAATGGCAATGAAAAGAAGCTACCTGCTGCTGTAAATAATAATACTTCCTATAATTTGCAAATAAAATTCTGCTGATTGTAAATAGCATTCATTTCCCCACCCCAGGAGTGAATCATGATAGAAGTAGAATTTATTTATGTATTTTAACTTTTTCCCACATGTTCAAAACTGACAATAGTCCTGAATTCTGATTCACTTCATTCAAATAGAAGTTCAAAAAAAAAATTCTAATGTTGCAAGGTAGAAAAACTACCCAGACAAAAAAAGTTTTCTTCGTTAATTTATATCAACAGTATAAGCATTTGGATATAAATCATTGGAAAAGCTTCAATTGTTGGGCCAGAACTAGTGGATAAATTAAGGTTAATATTTAAGATTCAATTGATTAGTTATGACTTTTCAGTTGAAAACTGATAGAGCAAAACACCTGTGGTTTTCCTTTGGAATACAGTTTGCTTTCCCGTACCCTCAGCCTTTTCAAAAGTCTGTTGCCTTTAGAATTTGTTGGATGCTGCCACTGGTCAGCTTCATTTTTTTCTAAATAAATTAACAGATAAGCTAAAGTATGTGATCCCACCATCAAAGTGCTGGGAGGGCATTTTTATAGGATTACACTGATAAAATGATACATTGGCAGACCCACTGAGCTCAGAGGCCTAGGGGTTACAAATGTGTAAGGTTCAGATAATGAGGATTAGTATCTATTTGAGATACAGCTGAGGCAAAATGCAAAGCAAAGAATCTACATTAAAGAAATGTTCTTTGCTACTTTGGTAAAAAAGATTTATTAGACATAATCACAGTTCATAAGTCATGGCTGCATAATATGTATGATGTCACTTTTCATCCATACTGACAGAAAATTTATTTCCCTCTAAACTCTCAATGAAAAAAATCTATAGGGATCTGTGTGTTCAATTTTATTTAATTAGTATCTATAGAATATTATTATATTCAATCTTTTTTTTTAAGTCTTAGATGCACAACTGGTGGCCTACTAATACCTCTGCTACAGAACTCCACCAGAACTTATTCAGTAGTTATGAGGCCATTTTTAAGTAGACCACTTCACTTATGCCACTTAGTTGCCACCATAATTCCTATCTCTGTCCATCCATTCTTCATGTCTAACGTATGCTTAAGAAGTGTGAGCCTCCCTGTTTCCATTTCTGTCCTAACAGCAACAAACAGCAACAGCAACAAATTGTAAGATAACTTAGGAGAACAACATTAAAACTTGTTCAATGAACTTCCAAGAATTAGCATAAGAAATAACAGAAAGAAAGAAAAAAATACACATATCACATGTCATGTTAATTAAATTAATTAAAAAGTTTGAAAAGATATTAGAAAAATAGATTGCATAAGGAAAGGTCATGTGGAAGCTATCTGGAACAGAGTGAAAAAAAGTACACTACAGCACCAGTCCCTAAGCTTTCCAGAGGGGGATGTGTGAGTGGCAGGAGCATGCACACAGTCCAATTTGTGCAAGCAGCATGAGTGTGTGTCCTCCATTGATGCAAATGGAGACAAGCATAAAGTGCTTGTGCTTGCTCATGAAGTCATGAGGTCCCCTTGAGCAATCAGAGGGTGATTGTGCTCAACCAGTTCCCACCACTTTGGCAGAACCGGTAGCTATTTTTTGTTGTTGCCTAGGCCCAGAATGGACTTCCAGAAGTGGCATCCACACAGAGAACTGGTTGTTCACATAACTGAATCCCACCACTGCTTGTGCTCCTGCATAAAGCTCCACTCTCGCAAGTGGAGGGTGCTAGTGCTTGAAATTTCATTTGCGTGAATGGAGCTTCACATTTGAGCACAAGTGCCCTCCACTCATATGAGTGGAGCTTCATGTGCAAGCGCCTTGCACTCTCACAAGTGGAACTTCAAGTGCGCGCAGCCTGGTTGCTGCTCACAGAAGTGGAGCTTCACACATGTGTGCTTGCCCATCTCTCCCCCAGCCTGGTTTGGAACAGGCGTTGGGGACCCCTGCACTATAGAATGTTCCAGAAGTATATGAAGTTAAATATTAATGGGCAATATGAAAAATAATGTTTGGTGGAATGATGGAATGATAACAGCTTTTGATGAGGAAAACACAAAGATAATAAAATAAGTGCTGATAAATGAGTATGAAAGTTAATGTGCAATGCAAAAACATATTTGCAGGAATGTAGTCAAAGAGGCCAAAAGAGAGTCAAGATTAAAAGAGGCATAGAAAATGCAGAGCTGTTTCAATGACAATGAAAAGTATTTTTCAGAGAGGGTGAAGAGAGTCAAAGCGAATGGAACTAGAAATAAGTAACAGAATAACAGAGTTGGAAGGGACTTTGGAGGTCATCTAGTCCAACCCCCTGCTCAGACAGGAAACCCTATACCATTTCACACAAATGGCTGTCCAATCTCTTCTTAAAAACTTCCAGTGTTGGAGCATCCACAATTTCTGTAGGCAAGTTGTTCCACTGATTAATTTTACTAACTGTCAAGGATATTTCTCCTTAGTTCTAGGTTGCTTCTCTCCTTGATTAGTTTCCATCCATTGCTTCTTGTCCTGCCTTCAGGTGCTTTGGAGAATAACTTGACTCCCTCTTCTTTGTGGCAAGAAAGAAGATATTGGAACACTGCTATCATGTCACCCCTAATCTTCCTTTTCATTAAACATACCCAATTCCTGCAACCATTCTTTGTATGTTTTAGCCTCCAGTCCCTAATCATCTTTGTTGCTCTTCTCTGTAGTGATACAGTGATTTGAGATGGAAATAAAATAATGGAATCTTGGAAGAAAAAAAAATGTATACAGGTAAATCCTTGGTTAATGACTGCCCTCTTTAACAACTATTCAAAGTTATGATAGCACTGAAAAGTACTTTTATATTTGGTCCTCAAAGTTTCAACTACTTCAGTATCCCTATGGTCCCTGTACTCCCTGCAGTCACGTGATTAAGTGCTTCGCAATCAGCACACATTTATGACCATCATAGCATCTTATGCTCATATGATTGTTATCTGCAGGGTTCACAGCTGGGTTCTGACAATCAAAGTGTCAGGCTGATCAGGTAAATCAGACAGGAAATACAACCAGATGAGCTAATTCTAGTTTATTGTAAGACTACATTAACAGAATCTTGCAAGTCTGAAAGACCAAATTTCCTGAGCCACCAGGGTGGGTCTTTTCTAAATATCTTTCTTTTTTGACTGCTAAACAACTGTGAGCTCTCCTCTCTTGTCTCTCTTTAACAGCATCTCCTCTCCTCATCACTCAAGGCAATTCTCATATACAATTACACAAAATCAGTAGAGAAGCCAGCAAGCAATACATTTGCATGTGATGTCTCATTTAACAAAGGCAGGTGATTTGCTTAATGACCGCAGTGAAACTGATACCATGTCTGGCAGTCATATGATGTTTCCCTCAATGCCATATCACTTAGCAATGGAATTGTCAGTCCCAATTGTGGTCATTAAGTGAAGACTGCCTGTAGAATATATGGGAGTTAAAGGGAAATGTGAGAAAGTGGAATTAAAATGAATGCTATAAATATTAATATCTAAAAAATATAAAAGGAAGTCATAAGTTCTGTAAAAATGGTGAAAAAATAGTGAGACGTCTAATGTAGATGGTATAAATGGAGAAATACTCATATGGATTGATTTAATTACAGAATAGTTGCACAAGTACCGTATTTTCCGGACCATAAGACGCACTTTTCCCCTCCCAAAAGTGGGTGGAAAAATGAGGTGCGTCTTATGGTCCGAAGGTAAGTGAAAACACTTGTCTCCCGTTCAGTCAACGCCGTCTGTCAGCTCCATTGGAGAGACGTGATTGAATGAAGATGCGGAATTCTCCGCCCCTCCCCTGTGATTGGTCGGCAGGGGAGGAAATACGGACGTGCCTGCCATGCCTTCTGACTGCCTCCCCCTCCTTGCGCGCGCACATTTTCTTTCTTTTACCTCGCTGCTAAAGAAAGTTTTTGCTAAACTAAACCTCATAGGCAAAGCCATGAGGAGTTGTCCCGGCAGGTTTCTCTGCAAAGTTTATTGGAAGTGATTTCCCATTTGCAAGATAATACTGCTAATTGTTTGAAATTGCTTCGGCATCTTAGAAAACCTATTCAGGGAAAAGAAACTACCGGTACCTACCTTTCTTTCTTTCTTTCTCTCTTTCTTCCTCACTCCCTCCCTCCTTTCTTTCTTCCTTCCTTCTCTTCCTTCCTTCCTTCTCTCTTTCTTCCTTCCTTCTCCCTTCCTTCCTTCCTTCCTTCCTTCCTTCCTTCCTTCCTTCTTTCTCTCTCTCTCTCTTCCTTGCTCCCTCCATCCTCCATCCTCCCTCCTTTCTTTCTTCCTTCTTCCTTCCTTCTTTCTCTCTCTCTTCTTTCCTTTTCTTTCTTTCTTTCTTTCTTTCTTTCTTTCTTTCTTTCTTTCTTTCTTTCTTTCTTTCATCTATCTATCTATCTATCTATCTATCTATCTATCTATCTATCTCTCTTTCTTCTTTCCTCCCTCCTTCCCTCCTTCCTTCCTTCCTTCTCTCTCTCTCTCTCCCCTCCTTCCTTCCTAGTATACCGGTACTATTTGGTTCAGAATATTTTTTTTCTTGTTTTCCTGCTCTAAAAACTGGGTGCGTCTTATGGTCAGGTGCATCTTATGGTCCGAAAAATACGGTATGTATCTGTGGAGGTTGAATCTCTGGCTATGGATGAAAGTGATGAGATATTAAAAAGAGAAATATAAGAAGGTTAAAGAACAAAAGGTAATGTACAAAACCATGGATGGGTATGTTGGAAGCAAGGATATTTTGGAAGCATTTGAAAGATATAGTGATCTTTTTCATCTTATAGTTGTATATTATATTGAGCCAAAGTTGATTCAATAGGGATTACAGATTTAAGAAAAAAAGTTCCTAACTAGAAGCTAAAGAAGTTTAAACTGAAGTGTTTTCTTCAGTGTTGTGAGAAACATGTACACAAGAAAATTTCGCAAAAGTTTTAATTGATAGAGTTCCCTTTAATTGATAGAGTTCCATATCTTATAGGAAGGAGTATTGCAGTGGTTTCAGGTAAAACAAAGTACTGATTGACTTCCATAGATTGTTCCAATTTTGACATTTTTCATCTCCAAAACAAAAATATTTCAAAATAAGCTACAAATCATGTGTATGCTTTTCCTATTTTCTAAATACTTCCAAAATATATGTTCTGTTTTTTGAAATAAATCTTTTTATTGTTTTAAAAAGGAATATTTCTTTCCCTCAGGGTTTTAGAATTTCCTATTAATTTTTGAAGCAAGAGAAAAAAGAATCATAAATAAGAAGAAAATACATATTCACCTTTATATTCCTGGTATTTATAAGACTATTTTTTAAGAGCTAATTTCTCTAGTAACATCTGAGAAGACTTACTGTATTTTCTGGCGTATAAGACGACTGGGCGTATAAGACGACCCCCTACATTTCCTGTTAAATTATAGGGTTTGGGCTATACTTGCCGTATAAGACTACCCCTCTTCCAATGCACACCAAATAAAAATTAAAAAACATCATATTTGATTTTAATATGGTAATTTTAATTCAAATGCTTATGACATGCAGGTGCTTAGTAGGAAAACTGTCACTTATAAACATAAGGCTGTTTGTCATCAAACATGTAAACATAAAACAGTGCAAGTGGATTAAACTATAATAATAATAATAATAATAATAATAATAATAATAATAATAATAATAATAATAATAATAATAATAATAATAATAAGAAGAAGAAGAAGAAGAAGAAGAAGAAGAAGAAGAAGAAGAAGAAGAAGAAGAAGAAGAAGAAGAAGAAGAAGAAGAAGAAGAAGAAGAAGAAGTAGTTGGAGGGGACCTTGAAGGTCATCTAGTCCAACCCCCTGCTAAGGCAGGAAACTCTATACCATTTCAGACAAATGGCTGTCCAGTCTCTTCTTAAAAACTTCCAGTGTTGGAGCATTCACCACTTCTGGAGGCAGGTTGTTCCATTGGTTAGTTGTTCTAACTGTCAGGAAGTTTCTCCTTAGTTCTAGGTTGCTTCTCTCCTTGATTAGTTTCCATCCATTACTTCTTGTCCTGCTTTCAGGTGCTTTGGAGAATAGCTTGACTCCCTCTTCTTTGTGGCAGCCCCTGATTCCAGCAACCATTCCCTATTTTCCTAATTCACTTTTTCACTTTTCCTAATTCACTCTAAAGCTTTCCCTGCGCAGAGCCTTAAGTAACACAAGCTGCCTGCAATTAGTGCAGGTTCGCATCCCACCAGGCTCAAGGTTTACTCAGCTTTCCATCCTTCCAAGGTAGGTAAAATGAGGACCCAGATTGTTGGGGGCAATAAGCTGACTTTGTAATAATGCTGCTGGGGGGGGGGTGAAAGCCCTAATAAACAGGCATATACACAGAATGAAGGCTAGTGCTAAGCACATTGATTTGTGCTTTAAATTGTAAGCCACCCTGAGTCTTCGGAGAAGGGCAGGATATAAATGGGATTTAAAAAAAAAGACCAAATGGGAGATCCGCTCCAGGTTTTCCAGCCAGCCCGCCCAGTTCCTGAGTCAAATGTGTCCTTAGAGCTAAGCCCTGCTCTGGCTGCTGCCTTCCCCACCTGCCTTTCAAGTTGGGATATACTACAGCTGGTCTTCAACTTTAGAAGAAAAGATGCCCAGACCCCAGCCTGTAAAAAATCAGAGACTGCAGCTTCTTCTCCAATTGGTCCCACTTTCCCTGTGCAGACTAAACAGGAGATCCAGGTTTTCCAGCCAGCCCTGTCCCTAAATTTTCAGCACCCAGCGTATAAGAGGACCCCTGACTTTTGAGAAGATTTTCATGGGTTAAAAAGTAGTCTTATACGCCGGAAACTACGGTACTGGATTCTTACCATTGGCAAATGTGCAGAACCATCATATCCTTCCTCTCACAATCTGATCTGGTCTCTCCACACATCATCCTTAGTGAAACGTGCAAACCAGCATCTGCATTTCCTGCATCAGATGAGGAGAGCATATTTCTCTCTTTCCGTCCTGGTCACTTTTTATAGAGGCACAATTGAGAGCATCTTAACAAACTGCATCACTGTTTGATTTGGTGGTAGCAGTGCCTCAGATAGATTCATACAGAGGGTGGTAAGGACAGCTGAGAAGATTATAGGAAGTCCGCTTCCCATTATTCAGGACACTGCTTATATGTGCTATGTGCTTAGAGTTTGAAGCATTGTTAGAGACCCCACAGACCCACTTCATGGTCTGTTTCTGTTGCCCCCTCTGGGAGGAGGTTTCAAAGTATTTCTAGCAGTAATACCAGATTCTGTAACAGCTTTGGTCCCTATGTCATTCATCTGGTAAACTCATAAGATTTGTTTTTTTGCCGTGTATATATGTATACATCAGTGGTGGGATTCAAATATGTGAACAACCAGTTCTCTGTTTGGATGCTGCTTCCAGAAGTCCATTCTAGGCAATAAAAAAGTATCTACTGGTTCTGTCAAACTGTGCGAACCAGCTGAATCCCCCCACTGGTATACATCCAAACTAGACTGTATTGTTTCTCTAGGTCATATATGTGTGTGTTTGTGTATATATGCATAATGTTTTGTCATGTTAATGCAGTGTATATTGGAGGTGGCTACCCTTTGAAAGCTGTATGCAATGAAATCTCATTCTAATGTATGCTGATTGGTGTACATTTAAAGGGACAATAAAGTTATTCTATTCTATTCTATTCTATTCTATTCTATTCTATTCTATTCTATTCTATTCTATTCTATTCTATTCTATTCTATTCTAGTCTAGTCTAGTCTACTCTACTCTACTCTACTCTAGTCTACTCTAGTCTACTCTAGTCTACTCTAGTCTATTCTTAGAGAGAAACTCCATTTATACAGAGCATCTGTCATTTGTGAACATTACCTTTATCATTATTCATATAGACCTATATATTTCTTGGCTTGACACAATGTGTCTTGACTCAGTGGACCCATGCTTATATCATTGATGAGGAAAACATCCCTATTGTGACACCTATTAAGTAAAACAACTTGTCCATTGGAATTAGGTAGACTCCCAGTGTAGATTATTTCAACATTTTAATTTAGTTCCTTTCCCAAATTATTGGCTCCAAATCATCACTTGAGCTTTCAAGACCTAGAGTAGGTTTGAACTTGGACCTTTTCAATTCTGTTCCAACATGTTGATCACTAAACCCCACTCACTTCACTCAGATGTTTTGCTGATTTTTCTAAATGCCAATCTCCAGGTACTCTAATGATAATGATTTTGATACTATTTCATAATTTAAGATTGACATTACAATGTTGATTATATTAGCAGTGCATTTGTGTTTTCTTAGCTGGCATTTTTACAATTTATTTTAGAAAGACGAGGACATTTTTGCCCTAAATGATTACTGTAAATTATTTAGAGTTGAGACTATTGAAAATAAAGAAATTAACATGAAATACAAATTAATGTAAACATCTTTGTTGAAAAGTAAGGATGGCTTTGAAGATTAACTCCAAAATTACTGCTTTTTTGAGGAGCTATTTGCCTAATAAATTGACCCTTTTTAATGTCTAAAGAAAGGAAGGAGCATTTAACTATTTTCTATTTCAGAGCAATCTGTGTATGAGCAAAAGCATAGTTAATATATGAAAATGAAGGCATTTGAATATTTTTGTAATTGGTGTACCATATTTTATAGGTAATTAACTACAGATAAGTCATTTTTTTTCTTTTTTCTATTTTTATTTTAGAATGTGGCTTCTGTCAAATATATATGCACACACATGCACACACATATACAGATATGGTGCATGAAGTAAAATCAACACTCTGGGTTACAACACTCTAGTTTGGTAGCTACAGTATGTGCTGCTGAAGTCATCTGTACTATATTTTTTCTAATTACTTTCTCTTTGTGGGATCATCCAAATAGAAAGTCATCATCTTTTTGTTTTATTGGGTTTAGTACTTAAGGTACCAAGCTAGGAGACTGAATTCTGTTGCCACCTTACACATGAAAGCTGACTTTGGGCCAGTAACTCTTTCTCAGACTAACCCACCTCACAGGGCTGTAGAGAAAATAGGAGGAAGAAGTATTAGAAGAAGTATTAGGCATGATCGTTGACTTCTATTACTTATAAAGTATAAAGGACGGATAAAAGGAAATTTTAAAAATGGTCAAGAATGTGAGATAAATAAGTTAGTTCAAAAATATCTATCTACCCCACTTCACATTTGTGCAAATTTTCAATTTAATTGCCAGTTTGGAGGAACTGCTTGTTCAGTGAACACAACCTAGGATTTTATGATATCTTAATAATAAAACTATTTGTGAAAAACACTATGGAGAGGGTGAAATGGTTCATTTCCTTAGATATCAAGGAAATTCCAGGGATGTTAGATATCAAGCTTACAGGGACAATACATATACATACATGCATAAAACAGAATCATGCCAGAAACCTGTCATAGTATTTTCAATTTTCAAGTTCTTGCCAGGTTTAGATGAATTTTCCTTCATTAAAACTTCCTTTTAGATTTTTCAAAAACTAAAGAGTATTGTTAAAAGGTAATTCTGAATTTATCCTTTCTGTAATTAAACAGAGCTTACATCTTTCTTTTGAAGAATAATTAAGAGAAAGGTGCAATGTAAGCAGCCTCCCACCATATGCATGTTTTCATAACAGAGCTCTAATTATGTTTTCAGTGACACAATGATGATAATCTTTTGCACTCACAAGTGCTAATATAATAATGCTCCATACTTATCAAGATTCTCTTACCCAAGGGATATGAACAGAAGCCAAACATGCTCAGAACCTTACAAGACTACATCCCGGGTATCATAGGTATTAATCAATTAAGAACTGGAATCAATGCATTACAAAATTGTGGCTATGTTTTATATTTTTAAAATCACTACACAGAATATGCATAAAATGTGCTTTAAAATGTAAGTGACAGACTTTAAATATGTTCTTCACATCTTTTATAAATTAGTGCTTTTATGAAACCAGATGTATTAATGATGGTGGACCAGTAAGCACCAATTCCAATAGCCAATGGATAGTAAAAATCAGAAGTTTCCTTAAAGAGGAAGGATTTAGTAGATAGCAATCTTATCATATCTGGCTTTTTCTTCATGTCAACTTGTATTTACTAAAAACTAAAGCAGTGTTCTCCCATGACTCAACTATTTGTCATTGTATCATCATCATCATCATCATCATCATCATCATCAAAAATGAAATTTTAGAGATCAGGATACTAACCTCTCTCCATATTGTATTTCAGCATAAATTACATGTAGCTGCATTTTTGTCTGATACCATTGTTCAAACTAGACTGAACTAACTCACATATATAAAATGCTTAGCTTTCAAATTTCCCAGTAAAGACATGAGGACAAATAATCAAAATGTCAATTTCCTATACATAAACACGGTATGCTATGTTACGCTGTAATATACACACCTATGTCCCCTTTTCAAACTCTATTACTGTCATATTTTAGTACTTCTAAATGAATAGCATATATACTAGTTACATGATTTTTAAGGTGGGAATTTGTTTAATGTAGCTTTTTATATCTAGGTATTTTTATTGATATCTATACAATTATAATTTGCACTTTAAAAATGAGCTCTGGCATTGCCTTTTTCACTTCTTTCCTATTTTGCCATATGATAGGCAGATTCAGTTTTGAAGGATAGATTTTGTTGTATGCAAAGCGCTGTGAGAGTGAAGAACTCAGATTTTTTTATCTAAAGACTAGGCCTTCAGTATAATATATAGTTACTCAGAATTATTAATATTTGTGTTTTTATATTATTAAATAAAATTTGATTCAAAGTGGGTACTGGATATTTATTTGTGCATGGGTGAGTACTCAGTGCCTAATTATTAAGTTTGGAAGAAAAAATAAAATAAAAATCCCCCTCAAAAAAAAATGAAAATACCATATGACACAAAATAATTCTTATATTGCAAAACTATTTATATGAGCCCACTGGGTGATCTTTTGAATAGATTTATATAAGGTGATAATATTATGCAATAAAATCTTAGATTTTTATTAAGAAACTTTCCTTTAATCTCAAAATGCAAACTTCAATATAGAACAAGTAAGGAGTAAAGAATGCATAGATTAGCAATGATTCATCATAAAATCTGCCTGGAGTAGACTCAGCTTTATTTTCAACAATAACTATTTTCAATATCTCAATTTGTTTTTGTTTATATGCCATTCTGTTACATTTCCAGGATAGCTTACAATGGAATAATCAAAGAAAGGGGGTGAGGGGGAGAGAGGGAAAGAAAGGCAACAATTTATGACATAATAAAAAGAAACAGTAAAATAATTGTTTTAAACTTATATGAATGAAAATAATAATCAATATAGCAATCTGTTGACAAGTTTATGGAATTTATCACAGTACCTGGTTTTTTTTAAAATGACTACCATCCAATAGGAAATCCAGGGAAAAGTATTCTTGTTCTACTTTGTATATTTGTGTGGGAAAGGATTGAGTGTGCTTTTTGTTATTCATAAAAGTTTAGTTCTCTGATGCTCTCCTTAATGTGCTTCATGACAGCACAGTTGTTAGTAACCAATTTAACTTTGCAAATTACATAAATGTCTATTTATGAACCAGCAGTTTGTTGGAACCACATGCAAAAAAATTAATTAGTGAGTGACTTAACATCTTTTTTCATTTCTATTTTTAGTGTAGTGAAGAAAAGGTTCAAAATGAAGACAAGATCAGTTAGATAAGAGGAAAAAAATAAATCAGATTACTTAGATTGAGTTTGGGAATAGTTGTTTTCTATCATACTTGATTTAAACTGGGAATATATAAGCATTTTGGAATAAGTTATAACTTAATAAGTAACTTGCAAAAGGTTGGTGCACATTTACCATCTCCAGACATGCTGCTTATTATGTAGATGTGTGTTCCAAATTCCCATTCCCCCCCCATTAAATGATGCTTCTATTTACCTTCCTCATTCTCAGTAAATTCTGTATAGTTTCACTGGCTATATGTTTGTTATTAATGTGAGGTAGAAAATGTATTCTGATTGTACCTTTGTTGTTAGAGGCAACTTCAAGGAAAAGTAAAAAAAAGGCAAGATAGTGTCCATGGCCATGTGATAGAAAGTCCGCCCTTTGGAGATGTCCCTGTTGGCTGTTCCTGCTTATGATATGAATAGATCCTGTTCTCTATCTTAAGATCCTTTAAATTTAATTCAACTATAGGAAACAGATTCTCCATTTTACTAGACAGGTGTCTGCCCTATGAAAGATGGATTGCCTTCAATCACCTCTTTTAATTAAATTAAACCATCTTACAGTCTTTTTAAGCATTCTTTATTAACAAGTGAGTCTACAATGTAGGGAACAGAAATTTACTTTACATCCCATGGAAATCTGGCCATGGGACTATAAAATCATTTGCCATCACAAAATACATTGAGAACAATACTTGTTTTGAGGTAAATGTGAGGAAGGTCCCCATTCAGACTTAGATGCAGAGAACAAGGAGATGAAGCAGTAGGACAGGGTATAATGATAGAGGTGGCAGAGACAGCATATGGTGTCTCGTTCCCCTTATATTTTTGGCTTTCCTCTTTAATTAAAAAAAACATTGAAGAGAGCTATTCTTCTGGCAGTTTCAGTTTTCTACCTTGGGATGGAAAAAATGATAAGTGTCTAAAGAAAAGCAAAATTATATGTTAAAACTGATTAATTGAAGGACAGGACAGAGAGAGCTGAATATTCATTATGTGGCATCATAGTATGTTGTTTCTATATTTATAGTCAATGTGGTTATTTGTAAATACATTTTGCAAAATAAAGACTGCAAAATGCCAATTTGCTGTTAGTGAGTTATTTCCACAGGGAATTAAACCATGGTAAGAGAACAGTCCTGTAACTTTTCATAACTTGGAAAAATGCAATTGGAATAATTATATTTTACTCTCATTCTATATTATTGACTACCACTGGGGTGTGGGAGGAAACTAGAAAGCAATAGCATCACACTGAAGATCTATTTTAACTGAATATTATAATGAAAATGACTATCCATTAAGTGTTCCTTTGATGGTCGAGAAATCAAGAAATAAAATGGAATATAATATTTTTTAAAAAAATAAAAATAAAATGTAGCATCATGCAGAAAGGAAACCAACCTTGCTGGAAAATAAGAACCTCAATTTATAAAATAGAATTCAGTAAATCCTAATGTCCAGGATGTTCAAATTCAATATTATTATTATCCCTTAGTTCAAAATATAAATTTGCCTATTTTTCCCAAGTTTCTTTTTTTCTTTCTCTCTTTTCACAATGCACTTTGAGTCATTTGACATGTTTTCAGTTCAGGCCTTGATTGTATTAGTTTGAATAGCTTGCTCTTGAGCAGCCCAAATCAAGCCTTCAGTTTCTCTTTCTTTTTTAATGTTCCAGCTGTAAGCCATTGCTAGGATTTATATTTAATATTTTTATGTATTTATGTATTTATTTTATATATATATATGTATGTTGGATAGCCAGCCAGATGTTTAGACTGGATTTAACATTTTTATCCAACTATTGAATCTTTTCTAAGGACTTCAGATAGGCAGATGTTGTTTGATGGTGTTAGATATATTGATTATAGTTATGGTTCATCACACAACCAGCTAGATGATCAGACTAGATTTGATATTTTTATCCACCTATCATCCTTCCAAGGATGATGATAATGACGATGCCATTTTGACTACTATAAGTATGTGTTCATGCAACCCAAAAAAGTAGATTTGTATTTGATTAATGTTTCTCTATTTAGAAAATGTTACTTTCTTATTTGGAAATGATTTCTTGTTTTGCTTGTTTGTTTCAGAAGGTTGTATTGTTGTAGAATATCTGAATATCTAAGCCCTCGTTGCTATTCTCAGATGTAACTGAAATTGGCAAAATCTGTTTCTGATTAAATTTTTCCAATTCTGAGTCAATTCAGAATCTAATTTAGCAAGAGATTATGCACTCTGTTCAGCCCTTTAAAGGTTTGTGAACAGTGCTGACAGGCATAACATAGCAGAAGAGCTATCGTGAGGATTTTTCTCATCGCTATATGTCAGGACTCTGTATGGAGAAAGAAGCAAACAGCCCACCCCACCACTTTTTTTGCCCCCTAGCTTTTTGGTGACCTAATTTTATATATTTGTTTGGCCATTACTTCATTGACCAACACTCTTGATTGGACACCAGAAGTGACAGCATCATATGCACTTGGGCTTCAATATCAACTAGAGTTAATGTCATATATGTGCTAAGGGCTTCATTGTCATGACAGAAATATGCCAAGGAGAAGTTAGAAAAGAAAAGTCATTGTTTTCTGATTAAATAACAATTTTTACCATATTTTATTATTGGCAGATAAAAGGTTAGAGCTTTGCCACTTTTGATAACCTATTGTGCTTAAAATAAGCAGTAGTGTCATTCTGAACTAGAAAGGGGCTATTAAAATTGTTATCTCCAAATTAGGTTGACTTAAATACAGTTAAACTGAGTTACCCAAGGGTCCAATTATGACTGCAATGCTTCTACAATTCTCTTCCATTTCTTTTAATCCTGAATTGTGGAGCTCCAAATTACCTAACCCTGGTTCTAAAACAGAACCAGTACAGTAGGAAGTTGGTATTTGTCATATTTTCCCACAAATCTTATATAAACAATGAATATAAATAGAACACTTCACTCCATTCACTTTGTCTCTCTACCATTAGTGTTAGCTGTGTGCATTGCTACAAACCTACTACAAATACAGTCTTCAGAGCTCAAGGTTTTTTTTGAGCAGATATCTGTTGATGTAAATATGTGTTTGTAGGCATGGATGAAAGCTTGTCACCAAAAACTCTCATCAGACATTTTTCTTATAATTCTTATGGTCATATCATCAAGCCATTCCAGGGGATGGTATATGCCAGGAGGAGATGTGCAGGTCCTATTGTTTCCTTTGCTTGTCCGTGACTTAGTTCAACAGTTTACCAGGAACCTAGTGTCATCACAGAAGGCATTACAGGATTGATATTCAAATTTATTATAATTCATCTTGTTTCTTGTTTTTATTTGTGTTTGTCTTTCTACGCTTCAGAGTTTATCTATTTCAATTTTTTTCAAAATTTTCACTTTTCATTAATACACTTAAATAGCTTTTTGCAAAGCCAGACTTCTGGATTTGTTATTCACAGTTACTTTTGAATTCAGAACAATCAGAAAAATCCACAGGCATTTTCAAGAGAAGAGAAGAGAAGAGAAGAGAAGAGAAGAGAAGAGAAGAGAAGAGAAGAGAAGAGAAGAGAAGAGAAGAGAAGAGAAGAGAAGAGAAGAGAAGAGAAGAGAAGATCAACAAATGCGCAGAAGATCAGTGACTTTTGCTTCAAAGACCAGGGACTTATTTGTTGCTGACTATGAAGTCATATTGTTACTTCAGTTCAAATACCTGAAAGAAGAGGAAAGGGCATAGCTATAATTGACCAAGTTCTTTTTGGTATTTTGCTATATCCCCTTGAGTAGGTGTTGAAAATGAGTCAGGTAATCTTTACAATATGCCAATACAAATATCTCTGGATAGCAAACAAAATAGGTAATATTTTAATAGGTAATACTAAAGTTGAGTCTGTAGTTGGCTAATAAGAATATATATTTTAGTACTGTTTCATTTCTTTAAAAGAAAATCCATTAATTTTATTTTTCCTTCCACAGAAATAAGAATGCTCTTATTTGTATCTCAATTAACAGTGTCAATTATGTAAATTTTAAACACACATTTTTGTTCACTGTGTTACAGAGCTACTCTTTTCTTAAGAGATTTGTGATTGTTTCTCCAAATCATTTAAACAGTTACATGCACCAACACATATTTAAAAAGCTGCCCTAGAATCTTAAGATATGATTCTTGATGGTGACCTATTGGCTCTAATATCAAAATAAATATAAATGAGAAAGAATGGCAGCATTATATATTATGAATTGCTTGTCTCCCTGGTCCTGCTAGAAATCTGCCTCTACAGTCCTATGAGGTAAACTGACTCCAGTCAACTAATTAGAGACTGTGGCTATATCTTTTCAGGCAAACTACGGTATAGATTGTAAAATAATGCATATTTTGATGTCAATAATGCATGTGTTATGGAAGATTAAAAAAAATTGAGATAGATATAATTAGGAATCTAATGAAATTTTGTTATTATTAGTACTAGTCAAGACAAAATCAAGCTTGTCAGATTATAGTTGAATAAGCTTTTAGAAATGGGTGAGGGGAAGACTCAGAATGTGATATATATACATATATATATATATATATATATATATATATATATATATATATATATATATATATATATATATAGGTAAAGGTAAAGGTTCCCCTGCACATGCGTGCTAGTCGTTTCCGACTCTAGGGGCTGGTGCTCATCTCCGTTTCAAAGCCGAAGAGCCAGCGCTTGTCCGAGGACGTCTCCGTGGTCATGTGGCCGGCATGACTAGACGCCAAAGGCGCACGGAACGCTGTTACCTTCCCACCGTAGTGGTCCCTATTTTTCTACTTGCATTTTTACGTGCTTTCGAACTGCTAGGTGGGCAGAAGCTGGGACGAGTAACAGGCGCTCACTCTGTTACGCGGCACTCGGGATTCGACCCGCCAAACTGCCGACCATCTGATCGACAAGCTCAGCGTCCTAACCCACTGAGCCACCGCGTCCCTATATATATATATATATATATATATATATATATATATATATATATATATATATATATATATATATATATATATATATATATATATATATATGCATAAACTCTTTTTTAAAAGTGCAGTATTCCTTGTATCCTGAAGTTGCTTGTGTGGCATAAGATGTAGCCAATTATTCCATCAAATTGATAATTTTTTTAATGTAATTTAAATAATTACTTGGATAATTTTGGATTTGACAAGAAATATCTGATTTTCATTAAAGATAATTCAATACCTATAGATTCCTTTTAGCTAATAGACAGATATAATAAATGAGGTCCTTGCGAATTAGTTCTGAATTATCTTTTATTGAATACAGGTGCTACTTAAGAGAGATCATCTATCTTATCCTTTCACAATTATTTATTAGATTTGAAAGATGTGTATTCATGAAAAATGAAATGTCTACTAGTATATATTAGGAGAGAGAGAAAGAGGGGGGGGGAAGAATCTACTTCTTTCTTTAGTTGGCATGTGCCAAATATGTTCAGACAAAATCAGTTGGGATGTAACTTTCTAAATGAATGAAAAGAAAACATTTATTTTGTATTTGAGTTTGTGAAATATATAGTCACAATTCATTTGTAGCACTAGCTGTCTGAATTTTAGTAAATAAATAATTTTCATTACATAATAATATGGTATTTGTTATGTGGGAAAGGTTTCCCAAGTGAATATTCTGTGAAAATTGAGCAGAAATTATTTCTTACTAAATTCACTTTACAATGGTGGCAGGAAGGATATACAAGGATAATTTTTCCCCAAGCCTGATAGGAATGAAGTTAAATTTACAATGCTTTTTTCCCCTTCCCTTCCCTGAAAATCCCTTCAGGTATTTTTTTTCTGGATTATAATCTCCACATTTTCTTTATAATATGATTGTAAACTAAAACTCTAGACATTGTGACAAGAATTATGGAAAATGAATACTATTGAGCAATTTTGCTCCTCTGATTGAAATTGAGCTCAGATTTCTGTTCTGTGTTTGTATCTTTGTAAACCTCACTAAAATGGATATTCTTACTGATAAAATCTCATAATGTTGGATTGGTTTGCCTTTGTACATGTGTATCTAGTATGTTACTGTATTTACTAAAACACCAAAAGGGTCAAGGGAAATTATGTTTTAAACTATAATGGCAGGCTTCCAGTCTATAGGCTTTCATTTTACATCACATCTATTGTAGCATGTCTTGTACCATCAGAGTCCTTGAAGCTTTAACTGCTAACTGCCATTAAATTTCATCCATCCTATGTGTGTTGCATTCACATTTATTAAGTGCAAGGTTAGAATGAAATGACAAAAGAAATATATTTTAAAATACTGTCAAATCAAAGTGTGGATTATATAGCAAACAGTCTAATAGCTGGTGAGAGAATAGCATTTTTTTTCTTGCTGAAATTTACAGTTTGATAAATCCTGTTCTCTAAGACAGAGGTTCTTCATTAAATGCTGACTCCATGAAATCATTATATACTTTCTCATGAACACTTTCAATATTTCACTCTCTTTATTTCTTTCTCAGGCTTGGAAGTGAGGGTTTCTAAGAAGGGCAGAGAATTATTTTAGAGATTTGTAGAAATATTTTTAAAATCCCACCTTTATTGTTTTTATAAATAAGTCAATATGATGAGCATGCCTAGTACTACTAGTACCACAACAACCCTGTGAGGTAAATTGAGCTAAGAGTGAGTGTCCCAAAGTCACCCAGCTGGGTTTCATGCCTAGAATTCATGGTCTCCTGCTTTCTAGTGTTACATGCCTTAACAGTAGACCAAATTTGGAAGGTATGAATAATTTAGAAGCATGTAATGAGATGGCCAAAGTATGGTATGGCATTTTGAAGTCTTGTACTTGGGTGTGTGTGGAGTTACAAGAAAGAGAATTGCTTCCTGATTTTGAAGATCTTGACCACAGACACTCTTGTTGACATTTTTTTTTTTGGTTTTGATATTGATATCATAGGTTAAGAACAACGTGCTTATATTAGGCTAAAGAAATAGTGTAAAAATTATATTCTTCTAAAACTATTGATTACTTTTGTATGTAACTTGTTTCATTCATAAATAAGAAATTTGAAGTGATAGATTCTTAGTCTTGAAAAGTTTAGCCTTATAAAGCAATTTGAACAGAAAAAAAAGAAAGGAAAGGTAACAAAGGTAACAAAAAGCCAGGGGTTTTTTTTGTAAAAGAAAAAGGTGCCGGAACTCACACATGTCATACAACCCACCTTGCCCTCCCTACAAGGTTCCATCCAAAAAAGGTGCCGGAACTCCGTTCTGAGCGTTCTATGAGAAAAACAAGCCCTGCAAAAAGCTATAACTTTCAATAAAATCTAGGACCCAAATACTTAAGCAACACTTTTTCAAATACAGCAAAACTCATTATCTTAATATTTGACTGAGATCCAACTTTTGGAAACAGTACAATGATTTCAGATTAGATTTTCTTGACATTGGTAACCTGATTATACATTTTCTCTCAAAAGCAGCACATTTGGCTTCCCTGCAGTTAGGTTTTAGATAACAGTTAAATATATGGGTCAGAACATATTAGAAAAGAGGCAAAGATCTAACTTTTTTCTGCAGGAAATTATGCACAGTATTAACATAGTGTTTGTCAACCTTGATAGGATGATAGGGAAAAGACTCGTGTACCTATGTTACTAAAACAAACAAACCTAAAGCTAGCTATTAGAAGGAGGAATAAATGAATGAGGAGGAAAAGTAGTCTTTAAATAAAACCAATATTGGAAAGTAAAATATACAGTATGTTGTGAAAAAAATGAGAGGAATGCAAGCAATGGAAGAGGGGCAGCCTAACTGAAGCTGGATTTTCAAGAATTAATACAATTAGATTGCTCATTTGCAACATAATCCCACAGAGGACCATTCTGTTGCTACAGTATAGAGGAGTGCAGTTTTCACTTCCTAGTGCTCCATAATATCAACCATACTTACAATCTATTCCATGAAATGCAATATTTAAATGAGCCTGGTCCTGGGCAGCCTCTATCCATTTAAATTATACTTTATGCATTATAAAATCATTTTTAAAATGGATATGGTAGGAATAAGACCACATTACATTTTTTTAAAACAGTATCTATACATATTCATTGGTTGATATCCTAGTTATTATAGTAAGCAAAATTCTGTCTGTGTTGGAGCTGGGGAAGCATTTTCAATATAATTACCACTGCCATTTCTTTTACTTTAGTCTACTATTAGGGCCATTTAGCCAGTCACTTAAAGAGCTCCCTTGCTCTTTTTAACCACATCTGCCGAATTAAATTCCATACACTTATAGTGAAGCTTTCAAAAGCACAGAATCAATTCTTCAATCACTCCACATTCTTAGATGTGATTAAAAACATGTGTCCCCTAATTAAGCTAACGAAAAATTGTTAATTGGCACAAAGCCCCCTTCTGTGCATGCTTGTTAATGTCACCATCAATTTGACAGGAGAAGGAATTTAAATGAAGGACAGGCAATCTTAACAGATTCAAAATTGGACTTTTAGATGCAGCCATCAGCTGAGAAGTAAAAGGTAATGGAAGACAAAGGTGTTTGTCATCTAGTTGATGTTAAAAGGAACTAAACAGAACGAAATTGTCATGAACAAGGCTGTAGCTATATTTCTTTATTGAACTCATCTTGTTTTCATTATTTTCAAGTTTTTTCCTGATTGTTATCATAAGTAACTATAAAGGAATTTTACACATTAGTCACAGACCCAAGTACAGTTCTGAAAATTGCCATAAATTGATGCCTGCAGGATTTACCTTGCAGACTTAAAAAAAATCAAGTTCAGAAATTTAGCATTTTTAGCTGTCAGATTAATTTTATTTATGTTCTACTTCCTTCCAGCTATGAATTTATAACACATTTATGAAATGGGGGGAGGGATTAGGAAATTTGAGATCTGAAAAAAGCCCAACAGCTCTTAACTAATAGGAAGTAGGAAGGTTTACTGTGGAAAATAGAGGCCAAATCACATTATTGACACAGACTGCTTGTTTTATTTTGAAGTAGCATTTAGAGCAGATTTCTTTTTGTCGTTATATGTTGCTTTCAGTTAAATAGACCTTTCCAATGTACATATAGGTACACTAGGTATGTATACAAGTAGAATCTACGGGATGGTGAGTGTGTAAAATATGAGTATATTTGCAAGGCATAGTCTTCAAAATCATTCTGATTGTAACTGCTCCAATATTTATTTCTTGTAATCACCTACCTCTTTGTTGAAACAGGGAAAAAATGGCTGTTTCATTAACATTTACTCAATGTTATTCCTCAACATTTCCACATCACTTATTTTTGGGACAAATTTGGGCAGAGCTGAGCTACATGGCTCCTGAGCCCATATCAATATAATAAATATAATGATTGCTGCCATTTGTCAGTAATGACTTTTATAACTGTTTTCATAACTGACTGGAAAAGAACATGCATTGATAATACTCCAGACTTCAGTTTCATGTGGCTGTCCCTGATGAGCTGCATGCCGGTGGAAATACATAAAAGGAAAAAAAACATTTCCCCCCTAGAAATTATAAGGAAAAACCAACTCTTGCCACAAGGCAATAGCATCTTGGAATATCATTATACATGTATTTCCTCCCTCCCCTGTAAGAATCCATCTGGCAGAAATTCCAGCAGCTATCAACACTACATAAAAGAGAAGTCAAATAAGCTAACAGTAAACCAGCACAAGATTAGAAACACACATGGTAGCAGTAACAGCAGGTCACACAGGTATCACAAGACTTTGTCGATCAGTAAATTGCTTAGTTGTTTTGTGTAATATTGGTAAGAAAGGAAGATGAGGAATGACAGCTCAGGGCAATGATAAATTTCCCATTGCAGGAAATGGGAGCAATGGCATCATTTACTTTTTTTTTTAATTCAAATACTTTTTCATTGTGACTGAATATGTAGAATGAGTATCACAGAGGAAAATGACTGAGATTTTCAAACAAAAGCACTAAAACATTCACAGGTTTAAATTTTAAGTCATCTTACTCTCAGAATTATGGCTACAAATTCAAGTTCACCCAGCTATAGATCCAAATATTTATACTGTTATATATCATATCATATTACCATACCGCACCGTACCATACATCATCATGCATCATGCATCATACCATATCATACCGTACTGTACCATACCATATGATACCATATCATCATATATCATATCATACTATACTATTATTTGCTATTTCACACCAACGTTCTGTCTCAAATGTAGCTAACAATTTCGTTTTCTAATAAGCTGAATAGAAGCCACACTTCCTCTCACCCGCAAATAAAAAATAAAAGGAAAAATTTTTTATCACACCAAGCATCAGACATAAAAATAATACTCTTTATCCAGGATCTCTCTCCTTTCAGGTAGTTTGATAACAGGGATTTCATTTTCTTCTCCCAAAACTGCCTTAACTATAGCAGCAACAATGAACTTCAGCAGAAGGAATTGTTGCCAATAGTACTTCATTGTATGCGTGTCTTTCAATATCTCTTTAAGCTTTTTCTTTTTTTTCTTCCCTTTTTGGCCTTCTTTTCATGCAGCAGCCAGACTAACACAAACAGTAGGAAACTGGTTTTCTCATTCTTTTATAAATTGGTATGTTGAACAAAAGTGCATATAGTCAAGGCTATGGTCTTCCCAGTTGCAATGTATGGCAGTGAAAGCTGGACCATAAGAAAGGCTGAGCGCCAAAGAATTGAAGCCTTTGAACTATGGTGCTGGAGAAGACTCCTGCGATCAAACCGGTCAGTCCTAGAGGAGATCAACCCTGACTGCTATTTAGAAGGCCAGATCCTGAAGCTAGGGCGGTTCCTGCCTCATGGGCGCGACCTGTCGCCTGTTTCCATACTCCCCTTAATGACGGGTCCAAGCTTTGGGACTCCGAGAGGTGGTTGGGCTTGGACAGGGGCCTCGAGTTAAGACGCGCTAAGAGGCCCCTGATAAGATTCTTAGCCGGTTATTTTAAGAGGTTAGGGAGGGGGAGGAAGGGGAGGGTGGGGAAGGAATCTGTAACCGGCACTCAGTCTGGACCTGTTAGAGGTCCCGACGGGATGGGGTCGGGGGAGGTGGCTGCTGGCGCTGGGAATGTGGGGGTGGGGCGTCGAATCCCCACGGCGATAGGGTATGGCAGCAGGTGTTTGCGCGGAGGGCCATATCAACATCTGGGATCGCGCCCCCGCTATCTCCGAGCGGTGGCGCGCTCCGACCCTCCGGTTAGCACCCTCCTACCCGGGGATGAGGGTGATCAGGCCCCTGAGCTCAGGTTGGTCTATTTTAACGCTAGATCCGTAGTTAACAAAGCTCCCCTCATCCGTGATCTGATCGAGGAGGAATGTGCGGATCTAGCGTGCATCACGGAAACTTGGTTGGGTTCGGAGGGAGGGGTGCCTCTCACCGAGTTATGCCCGCCAGGTTTCCGGGTGCTGCACCAGCCACGGGCTCAGGGCAGGGGTGGTGGGGTGGCAGTGGTTATTCGGGAGACTTTGTGTCCCCGGGAGGCCACCATTGTCCAGATGGCCGGGAGTGAATCCCTCCTCTTGAGATGTGGTCCTCGGGTTCAGTTGGGCTTGTTGCTCACATACCTGGCGCCCAGCTGTGTGGCAACAGCCCTGCCTGAGCTGCTCGACACCCTCTCAGGGTTGGCGGTGGAGTTCCCCAGGCTTATTGTCCTGGGTGACTTCAACCTGCCATCACTGGGGGGGTCGTCGGAGTTAGCTCGGGAGTTCATGGCTTCCATGACAGCCATGGGCCTGACCCAGGTTATTGAGGGCCCTACTCACGAGGGGGATCATACTCTCGACCTGGTGTTCCTGTCTGGACAGTGGTTGGATGATCTGGGAGGGGGTTCTCCGTCCATCACCCCTCTGTCATGGTCAGATCATCACCTCCTGAGGCTGGTTTTCCGTCATGCCATCCCCCGCCGCTGGGCGGCGGAACCGACCAGGTGGTTCCGCCCCAGGCGCCTAATGGACCCGGATCGGTTCCAGAGGGCGCTTGGGCCGATACCTATCACCCTTACCCACAGCCCAGTCGATGCTCTGGTGGAGGCCTGGGAAACGGCTGCCACCAGGGCACTCGACTGTGTTGTACCCATGCGACCTCTGACTCGGCGCAGATCCCGTTGGGCTCCATGGTTCTCTGTGGAGCTCCGGGAGATGAAGCGTCGGAGACGAGGTCTAGAGAGCGGTTGGAGATCCAGCCGGTCCGAATCCGACCGATTGCAGTTAAGAACCTTCATAAGGTCTTATCTTGCGGCGATAAGGACGGCGAAGTCTAACTACTTTGCCGCCCTTGTCGCGTCCGCAGATAATCGCCCGGCCGCCCTGTTTAGGGTGACTCGCTCCCTCCTTAACCAGGAGGTGAGGGAGGATCCCTTGCAGGGACGAGCCGAGGAGTTTAGTCATCATCTGACGGACAAAATCGCTCGGATCCGGACCGGCTTGGACTCTGACTGGGCAGAGTCTGATGTGGAGGAATCAGGCGGTCTTGAGCACGTTATCTGGACTGAGTTCGACCCTGTTTCCCCTGATGATGTGGACAGGATCATGGGGAGACTGAGCTCCACCACCTGTTTGTTGGATCCGTGCCCCTCCTGGCTTGCTTATGCGGCTCGGGAGGGAACACGAGGCTGGTTCCATGCAGTGATAACTGCTTCTTTGAAGGAGGGTGTCTTCCCTGCCGCCTTGAAGGAGGCGGTGGTGAGACCCCTCCTCAAGAAGCCTGCTTTGGACCCGGCTGTTTTAAACAACTATCGTCCAGTCTCCAACCTTCGCTTCCTGGCGAAGGTTGTTGAGAGTGTGGTGGCGCATCAGCTCCCTCTGTTCCTGGAGGAAACTGATTATCTGGACCTGTACCAATCGGGCTTCAGGCCCGGACACAGCACGGAGACGGCATTGGTCGCGCTGGTGAATGATCTCTGGAGGGCTAGGGACAGGGGTTGCTCCTCTGTCCTGGTCCTATTAGATCTCTCAGCGGCTTTCGATACCATCGACCATGGTATCCTGCTGCGGCGTCTCGGGGGGTTGGGAGTGGGAGGCACCGTCCTACGGTGGTTCTCCTCCTACCTCCAGGGCCGCTCGCAGTCGGTGTTGACAGGAGGGCAGAGATCCGCCCCGAGGTCTCTCATTTGTGGAGTCCCTCAGGGGTCGGTTCTCTCGCCCCTCCTGTTCAACATCTACATGAAGCCGCTGGGCGAGATCATTCGTGGTTTTGGGGTGGGGTATCACCAGTACGCTGATGATACCCAACTTTTTCTTTCCACCCCGAACCAACCCAGTGATGCCCTCTCCGTGATGTCCCGGTGCCTGGAGGCGGTCCAGGTCTGGATGGGGAGAAACAGGCTTCGTCTCAATCCCGCCAAGACTGAGTGGCTGTGCGTATCGGCGTCTCGGGTTAACCAAGTTATTCCACCTCTAATGATGGGGGGTGAGGTGTTACCCCCCGTTGATAGGGCTCGCAACTTGGGCGTCCTCCTGGATTCACGGCTCAATTTTGAAGATCACATAGGAGCCGTGACCAGGGGGGCTTTTGCACAGGTTCGCCTGGTGCGCCAGTTGCGTCCCTATCTGGACCGAGACGCCCTACGCACAGTCACTCATGCGCTTGTGACCTCCCGTTTGGACTACTGTAACGCTCTCTACATGGGGCTGCCCTTGAAGACCACTCGGAGGCTTCAACTGGTGCAGAATGCGGCCGCGCGAGTTGTAATGGGGGTTTCCCGATACTCCCATGTAACACCTCTACTCCGCGAGCTGCATTGGCTTCCGGTTGCCCTCCGGGTGAAATTCAAGGTGCTGGTTATCACCTATAAAGCCCTACATGGCCTGGGTCCGGGTTATTTGAGGGAACACCTGCTGCCGGCATCAAACGCCCTTCGCCCAGTGCGCTCCCACAGGGAGGGTCTGCTCAGGGTTCCGCCGGTGAGAGATTGCCGGCGGGTGACACCCAGGGATAGGGCCTTCTCAGTGGGAGCGCCTGCCCTCTGGAACCAGCTGCCAGTAGAGCTGAGAACTGCCCCCGACCTTCGATCATTCCGCCGGGGCCTGAAGACCTGGCTCTTTGAGCTCTCGGGCCCAGACTGAGGAGGAATTTTTAATTTGGGGTTCTTTTTAACTGACTACAGGGTTAATTTAATATTTTTAATTTGGTTCTTAATTTTTGTATTTTGGATTTTTAATTCCCTGTAAACCGCCCTGAGTCCTCAGGGAATAGGGCGGTATATAAATATAACTAAATAAAATAAATAAATAAATAAAACTCAAATACTTTGGCCACCTAATGAGAAGGAAGGATTCACTGGAGAAGAGCCTAATGCTGGGAAAGATTGAGGGCAATAGAAGAAGGGGAAGACAGAGAATGAGGTGGCTGGATGGAGTCACTGAAGCAGTAGGCATGAGCCTAGATGGACTCCAGAAGATGGTAGAGGACAGGAAGGCCTGGAGGAACGTTGTCCATAGGGTCGCGATGGGTCGGACACGACTTCGCAACTAACAACAACAACAATGTTGAACAAATAATATTTTATTAAGAAGAGAGATGGATCAATTAAATCCCCCCCCAAAAAAAACTGAATTGATGTATGGATCTATAGATCTTTGGTAGTTTGGATCAGATAAACTTGCATTAACGTATTACTTTATACTTTATTAATAACTTCAGTTATTGGGTGGAAGTAATCATTACAATAATAACAGTAATGCTCCAAAAATTTCATGAAAACTTTTTCTCAATTAGAAAGAAAAATGCAGACAAACTGCTTGGGAAAAAAGAAACAATTTTTCTACTGGTTATTAATATTATCAAGAGTTATCATTATATTATATGTTCAAATTACCTTCCAGACATAATGGAAAGATATTGTATAAAAGAGAAAGTACATTAAAATATTTTAAAAGATTGTTATTGTCTGAAAAAAATAAAGGAAATCATGTTAGGTATGTAGCTTTTTCCTTCTGAAGAAAAAGTAGGGTATAAATCTATGAAATTAAACAACCAACCAATTGCATTTTCCCCAAACCTTTCTATATAAGATGGTTAAAACAATTCTGTATATTTAACTGTTGAATTGGATACCTTTAAGACACCACTTTGTCATGTTCATTCTTACTTTTCTATGGGTTTTCTGTGTGATCTGCCTCCAACTATGTCAAACAAAATATTGGTTGCCTCATATTGTTGCAGAGAAAAAGAGATTGTACATGATTTTCAATCAAAGCCTAATTTAGTTATTTAAAATAAAAATGGTTTCCCCCTTTATTTTCATACCTGGTTGAACAAGAAAATTGTTGAAAATTGAGCAAGAAATCTTCCTGAATATGGTTAAGATGAATGGAAAATTTCATAATGTTAGAGCTTTCTGTCAAGTCTTGTAAGGTTGCTTGTCAGTCTATAGCTTCTTTTAGTGGGAAATCATTATTATATATACTATAAAACATGTATTTGGATATTGAGGTGTGATTATGCAATTTAAAATATAATAATGATCCCATACAGGATTTTCTGCTGGTTACTGCCAGCTCATCTTGTTTACAGTTCCCTTGAACATCTAAAAGATGCCATATGAAAACAAGTGACACATTTTATATATTTTACACATTTAAGCCATACATTTGTCTCAAATTCAAGGCAATAAAGTCAAAATATATTCTAGATTAAGAAATTCTTATCTATATATTCCTACTTTTGAAAGTGTGCTAATAGCACACTTGAACAATGATTACTGCCAAATAACTATAAAATCTCTAGCATGAAAGAAAGTCCTACTCACCATAGTAATTCTTTTTGTTACCTCCTAGATACTTCTAACACAGAGTAACAGAATAACAGAGTTGGAAGGGTCTTTGGAAGTCTTCTGGTGCAATCCCCAGCTCAAGCAGGAAACCCTACAACATTTCATAACAAGCAGATAGTACATCAGATAATAGACTTGTTTAAAAACATTAAAGCAGCTTCATCCTCCAGAAGGCTCTGCACAGCTACGTTCTTTATTTACTACATGTATGTACATACAATAATTTCACTGGAAATCCCTGTAAACTTGTTATCTTTCCATGGGTGTGCATACATAGAGACTAGTCTTATACCAACTTGCTTAGCAATATGGCCTTTTCAAATGCTTGGGCAGCCACACTGGATGTGACTACTAGAATTGCATTTTGCACTGGTTATATCAGCAAAATATAACCAGTGGGCTAATGCCTCCTTAAGTAACACCAGCTGCCTGCAATTAGTGCAGGTTCGCATCCCACCAGGCTCAAGGTTGACTCAGCCTTCCATCCTTCCGAGGTAGGTAAAATGAGGACCCAGATTGTTGGGGGCAATAAGCTGACTTTGCAATAATGCTGCTGGGGGGGCGGCGAAAGCCCTAATAAGCAGGCATATACATAGAATGAAGGCTATTGCTAAGCACATTTGATTTGTGCTTAGACTGTAAGCTGCCCTGAGTCTTCGGAGAAGGGCGGGATATAAATGGGATTAAAATAAAAAATTAAAAAAATAAAATAATAGTTAATTGTCAGCCTCATATCTCACTCTAGGACTCAGCAATTAGATGATTGGTTAAAATCCTCACTTAGTGCCTAAGGTTCAGTTAACATATCCCAACATATTTCACAACATTTCAGGGAGAATGAAAAAGGATAAGAACAATGTATACTGCTTAGAGCAATTTAGGTGATAGGTAGAATACAAACTGGAAAGAATCATATCTAATACATTTTTTATCAATCTGTCTCTTAGCTGTCCATGTAGTCAATGGTCTTATGTGGATTTGTTGTCTCCCATGGTATATTCATTTTAGAAGCCATACCTTTAAAGGATACATTCAAGAAAATTGGCTGCTTGCAAATGAATTTTCTTTTTAAAAAAAGAAATATGTGACAGAGAAGATAAAGTCTGATATCCAAAACTAACTTGGAAATACATATTTCTTCTAATGTATTTGTCATTAATTAATTGCAGAAACCTAGCTTTGTATTCCAGCAATGAAGAATGCTTGGTAAAAATGGCTTTTATATAGGTAAAAAAGAAAATCAATTAAAAAGAAAGGTTTGCTTTAAATAGTTTCAAGTGAAAAGGTATATTCTGATTCGATGTTATGCAGTAATCTAATCCTGGACCTGCTGCTGTCCAAAGGTATTGGAGACTTCAGTTAAATGATTGGTTTAGCTGTTGATTATGGTTAATTTTGTTGTAATGTGGCTTTATTGATGATTTTCTGTGTTTGCATGTCTGCAATCTAGCAAGAAGACAGTCCCAAAAGTGCTTTTCAAAAGGCAACTAGACTTTATTTATTTATTTTATAAAATGTATACTGCCGCCTACTCACACATGGCGACTCAAGGTGGCTTACACAGATATATAATAACCGCTTCACCCCAGCAACAACATACATTCATACTAGCCATTTAATGGGCTCCATCTGCTCTGGATCTGCTCTGCTCCATCTCCCCAGGATGGCTGGGAGAACTAGGTCTTCAGCACTCTCCGAAAGAGTGTTAGAGTTGGGGTCAGTTTAATCTCTGGGGAATGATGTTCCAGAGAGAAGGCCTTCTTCTGGATCCTGCCAGATGTATCTCCTTAGGATTAGGGGATGGGACCCACAGCATTCCTTGTCTCTCCACTCTAGTGTCTTGGGTAGATGTGACCAGCGAGATGGTCCCTCAAATAACCTGGTCCCAAGCCATGAAGAGCTTTAAAGGTGATAACCCTTGAATTGCACCTAGAAGCAAATTGGCAACCAATGTAGTTCCTGCAGCAGAGGTGACACATGTGCACAGTGAGTTCTGCACAAAACCATGTGGCTGCAGCATTTTGCACTAACTGGAGCTTCTGGATTCTCTTCAGGGGCATCCCCATGTAGACCATGTTGCAATAGTCAAGATGGGAGGTGATTAGGGCATGTGTGACCGTGAATAAGGATTGTTAGTCCAGGAAATGGCGTATCTGGTGCACAGTCTGCAGTTGCACAAAGACCCTCCTGGTCATGACTGCCACCTGATTTTTGAGCAGGAGTGCCCCCTGATTATGCACAGGAACTGTTCGAGGCAGTGCCACCCCATCCAAGACCAAGACCATCCAAGGCTTCTCATCTTCAGTTCTAAAATGTAACAAAAAGACCTAAGTACTTCTCCACGAGCAATCAGCACCCAGATAAGTGTAGAGTGACTCCAAGACTGACATCAGGCCAACAATCAAGTAAACAATATCCCAATCAAGAAACTGTCAAAGAAGCCAACAGTAAACAGCCCAAATAAAAAACCTCCAAGAACAGCCACACCAGCACTGACAGGGCAAGCTACTAGAGTAAAGATGAGAGCAAATCCCACTCCTTACTAGTTACCTAGTCGGGGGAATGAAACATCTGCAAGAAAACAACCTAGCTTAGAGAGAACCAAGGACCCCTCAAGGTTCAGTATTACATTAAGATAATTGGCCATCTAATTAAACAATGTGTTCTCTAATTGATGCAGCTTCATGTGGTCTCAGGCAGAATCTTTTCTAGTCCAGTTATCTGAAAGCTTCAAAAAGGAAGACACTTTGAAAGAAAAAGACCTTGGGACCTCATATCTAGATTCAACATAAAAATGACATAAATGTGGTAGTAGAAATATAAATCACAGGATAAGTTGCCATTTTCTTGGATCTATATAGGAAAAATGTAGGATTATTTAAACAAGTGCTTAATGTGTTACTATTATTCCAGTGTACATTACTTTTCTTATGGAATAAATTTTACCCTAATATCATCCCTTGAGGCCTATCACTACATTGCCTATGAACCTGTAATATATGCCAGAGCAAGAAAAACATTGAACGATCATGTACAATATATCAATGCATGGATGAAATTATTGAGCTAAAAAGGGGAGAGCTACATCTGGCACTTTTTCTGAAATTATAATTTCTACTTCTTATAGAAATAGAATATTTTTTCTAAGAGGTAGATATCAGAATGAGCTTTGATAATTGTATAAAAATGTAGAGAAAATTCATATAGTCTGATACAATGGGTAAGAAAAAACAAGGGTTCATGGGCATCCATGGGGAGATGGGGCAAATGACAAAATATGCATAATGATATTATCATGCAATTGCTGTGATTTATGTTAATGTGTGATATGTTAGGACAAAAATGTATAATTGGTGACATTTATGTGATATATCACAATGAGGTTATTGCCATTCTGCATTATTATGGTTTCCTGCAGATGCTACTGATGAAATTCCAGGCACAAGAACCAAAATGTTTTATTAAAGAGTCTGCTTTTAATGAATCCATATAAATCCTAGTGTCTACTGGCTGTCTTTGCTTGCAATGCCCTCCTCCCCTACCAATCACCTGCTCACAGAAAAGATGTTGGGGTAAGCTTTGTCTGTCGCCTCTCAGTTTTTATAAACACATATAATTGTGCGTAATAAGGTCATAATTCAGTAGACACTGCCTTTGCCTGCCAAATCTCTGCCAAGAGAAACTGTATTATATCAGAGCCAGTAAACTCTTATCATTGCAGCTATCTTCTCTACTAAGAACACCTTACAGCTAAGATCAGTCTGTTCACACCTATATTTCCCAGGCTCTTTTAAACACTGAAGTCCAATTTGAACATGACTGATTAAGTTCTTCAATCCATGAGCAGGTAGGAGCCACATTGTGCTCTTTTACAGACATTACTGATATCTGGAAACAGTCAGAGTCTTCAGTGGGAAGTCAAAGACAAACAATAAGTTGGGAATTTATCAGAACCCAATAATTAAATGGTATTTTTGTAGTTGCTTTAAGTATTACTGATGGCCAGAATATGACATCTTTCAAAGTCCTTTTCCAGACATCTTCAAAGTGTGTGTATGTTTATATACATACTACTTAATATCTACAAGATAAATAAGCCAGTATCAGCCTGAACCTATACATGTTTTGGCTTCCATATAAATGACCTCTTTCCAAAGACAGGTATGTTCAGAGGATGTATTTTGTTGAGAGGGCAGCTCAACCTGAATAGTCCTGGGGAACAGAGATACTCAAAACTCTAATTCCACCTTAGTTTATATTGAGTTGTGCATACTTCAAAGCAAATTTGGAAAAAATGCTGACTTGTGCAGCCTTTCAAAGCTGAAGTGAGAATATGGGACTGCAAAAGCTTTTGTTATAATGCATTTCTTATACTGTTCCTCCACCCTTTTCTCATTGAGTAAAAGCTACCCATTTCAACTACTCTCTGAAGGGATGACTACCAGTAGTTTCTTCTTATAAAAATATCTTTAGTGATACAAACAAACAATGATTTAAAACAAACAAACAAAGGATTAAAAATGTACTATGTACTCTTCTCTTTTTTGAAATGAAGCCAGAGCAAACAAGTAAAAAGAAAGAATAAAAAAGGTCAATATAAGTCTTAAAGCAAACACACACACCACTTTGCAGAGAAAACTGAAAAAAGTCAGGCTGTTTTAATGAATAGTGGAGAGGCCTTTCATTTGCACTTACCCAAGCTTGATGGAAAAGGGCAGCATTCATCACTGAATATGCAATAGTAATGATTAGTAGACTATTCAAAATGGAATATATGTATATTAGTCTAGATGGCATTTAATTTCATACAAAATACTAAACCACAGTACCAGACACTAAATGCAAAGGTCAGAGTGGTAACTTTCCCAAATCTAACAAAGATTTTACATGTAACATTCACAAATTAATGTAGATCAGGGGTGTCAAACTGCCGGCCTGCAGGCCGGTTACATCAGGCAGAGGCTGCACCCACCCCAGCTCTGGCAATGTGAAAAAAGTTGTGATACATCACAACATGACACGTGACTTGGCAAGTTTGACACTCGTGTTTTTGATGAAGCCTATTGATCTCCTACTGGTGGAAATTCTGCTGTTGGTATGCAAGGCAGTGGGACCTTCTTCACTTTAACCTCATTCCTATCTTTTAAAAGTCAGGATGGTAACTGTTTTTCCTCTATCATTAGTCAGCTTCACAGATCTCTGGACATGAAGGATCTGTCTTTTTCTCATGCAGACGAAGATATAAAAGGACCTGGTTTCAAGTAAAAGCTCTCCAGGGATAAGAGCCTGCACCTGTCCGCAGGCCACAGAAACTTCTTATTTGCTACTGAGCCAAGAATATCTTGATACCCTCTGAGAAGAACATTCTGAATTGTAAACAAAATTAAAATATAAATAACTGCACTATCCATAAGAGCCTCTTTCAAATCTAGATAATCTAGTTGAGCAAAAGCCAGACAATTCACTTGTCTCAGTCATGTGGCAAAATGTTAAAGTAGTGTATAGTGTGTTCCGTAAGCTCTTCACAGAGCAAGGGGAATGGGAGACAAGGAGGAGGCACAGTGGCACAATCAGCATAATGATGCCATGGAACAATGCATGGCATCACAATGCATTTGTGGTGCTACTTTTCTATTGTCACACATGTACCTCAAAGAGTCAGAATGTTTGGTGCAACAGTGGTGCAGTGACAGGTTGCAGACATTGTTTTCCCAGTAAAATGAAGCAGGCTCATCTTAAGAATTTCCATCTTGAGGTAAGCCACTCCTTTTAGGCAAAGAGATGCCTGCTTGTTATACAAGTTTTAGAATTTGCTGTGTTTGATTCCTACAAGTAGAATATCATGACTGAAGTGAGGGAATTACTATCACAGATTTTACATAAATAAATTGATAAGCTGGGGGAAAATATGACAAGGCTATAACTCTCCTCAAAGATTCAGCTTTTAAGGAGGTGAACCTATTAAAGATGGCAAAATTCATTTTTATAATAGCAATATGTTAGATTTACATTTTTTGATTTAAACATTTTTACCCTACCTTTATCTTTTTTATATAAATGACTCAAAGTGAAGAACACTTTCCTTCTTCCTTCTATTTTCCTCACAGCAATCACTCTGTGATGTGAGGTGAGAGACAGTGATTGTTGATTGCTTCAATTTACTAAGGATAAAGATGCTAGTGTGGAATTCAACTTTCTTGATCTAACATAATAGTTTTTAGGTTTGTATATTCTCTGGGATAAAATGAAACATCAAGTGCCTGAATTAAAAGGGGCTTCAACTTTTGTTCAATTCCACAGCATAGTACAATGTCATCTTAACTATTGGGTGTTTTTAACAATCACAGTGGCTTCCAGGAGAAAGTAAAATGTGTATAATTCAGTCTTTTGTAACTAAATGTATTAAATGCAATTATTCCAAAATTGTATCTGAATTCTTTTTCCCATATGCCTCTGAAAACAAATGGAATCTACTATTCCACCCCACAAGTAGGCAATTTTTATAATTATGAAATGGAGAAAATGTCAGTCTTCAAAGCAATCTATTTCTAATTACAAAATTGCTTTATAAAGAGACCCTTATAGGAAGACTACAAGGTATACAATCAGGACTTGAAAGAAGGAAGTGAATCATCCTTTTGTTCAGAACATAGAGGAGCCAAAAAGAATTTGAAGTATTTTGGTGTTTTTTATATAAGGTACAATATATTTGTATTACATAAATTATTTTTTTAATTAGTAATCAACATTTTTGCCTAGAATTATCCTTTTCAATAGGATATACAAACCTCACACCATCACAAAGCTCCATAAAAAGGCCTGAAACTGTATAGAATGAAGATACATTCTTAAGAAGAGAACTAAGAAGAATATAGACAGTGAAAGGTATAATTGAATTTAGGATCAATATGTTGGGTGGCATTTCTTCTTTGAATAGTAGATTAACAATGCTTACCATCCCAAGGCTGAAGATTTGGAAGGATGTTTCAGAAAAATGAAAAATGCATTTTAGATTTGCACACCATTTCAGTTCAGTGCTACAGTTCAAAACTGTAACATGTACACTGAATCTAAGGCTTCAAACTTAAGTGCATGATCACATTATTAGTGGATTCTAAAGTATTTCATCCTATATGACAAAAATAGAAACTAATCTGATAGCAAATATAAATAAAAAATATAAAATAGTCTAATGAGGAAAAATAATAACTACTCTAATGAGAAATTACTTTGACCTTAATTACAATTCATATAAAATTTAATAGGAAATATTGTAATTATTTATGCAACACAAAGCATATAGCCTGGTCAATTGGATGATATTTTCCTAAATAGATTATAATTTTCCTTGTATGTGGTTTAAGAATGTACATACTGTATACTTCTCTTGACAGAGTTTTCTACCTTTGCAATAAATGGCATGTGAAAGTCATTTAAATATTTCACATTTTCAGGATGGTTCAAAATACCATCAATTTAGGTTATCTCAGCTACTTTTATATTTGAAATTTGAAATTTTCCCTTTTATGGCATCCATAGTAAATAACAATTCTATACAATTTTTCAGAGAAATAAGCAGCATTGACTTGTCCTTGTAGGTAGAGTAGTATGTAAGGAATGTACTACTGAAATCAAGGCTCAAAACTGATTATGAAACTATAGGTATTTTAACTGTTTATAAGAGCAGCCAATATGGTGAGTTTAGTTAGTTTAGTTTCCATACTGGATTTAGTATGTATAATATTGTCTCTGTGTTACATGTCTTTATTCTTTCCATTTTTAATGTTTTATTCATGACAATATCGTTATTCTCTATGCAGAATATAAGTTTTATATACCTACTATATATACTCTCAAGGGACGCGGTGGCTCAGTGGGTTAGGATGCTGAGCTTGTTGATCAGAAGGTCAGCAGTTTGGTGGGTCGAATCCCGAGCGCCGCGTAACAGAGTGAGCGCCTGTTACTCGTCCCAGCTTCTGCCAACCTAGCAGTTCGAAAGCACGTAAAAATGCAAGTAGAAAAATAGGGACCACTACGGTGGGAAGGTAGCAGTGGCAGTGTTCCGTGCGCCTTTGGTGTCTAGTCATGCCGGCCACATGACCACAGAGATGTCCTCGGACAAAGCTCTTCGGCTTTGAAACGGAGATGAGCACCGGCCCCTAGAGTCGGAAACGACTAGCACGCATGTGCGGGGGAACCTTTACCTTTACCTTTATATATACTCTCACTGTGTTCAAATTATTCTTATATTTTTCCAGCTCATACCCAACTCACACTTCTATATAACAATGTGGGTAGAAGAATGATTTTATAGAGAGAACTTTTATTTCTTTGCCAAAGTAATTCCCCACAAAAGACCACATACTTTCTACTTCCTTTTTTATCAGAATCTGCACCTCTAAACATTTTATCATATATTTGCCATCTGTCATAAATGTATGAGCAAACTACACAAATACTATTAGCTTTAACTGTTGCAGTTATATATGATTTGTAAGTCTTCACTTCTTTTTCTGTGTCAAACACAATTATTTTGGCATTTGATATATTAATGTTTAGATTTGTCATCCTTATAGCAACATACAATCTAACTCTGTAATTAATTTTGTTCTCACAGAGCAACATGGCATCATTTGCAAACGGAAGCATGCAAACATATCCCAAACCAACACATCTTGAAGATCAACCTAAGCCTTCCTTAAACATTAATTCATGAATTAAATTATCAAGAGAATATTTCAAATCCTTATCTAGTCATAGGGAACCATTTGTTAAGCACTCTAGTTCTTCTCATGCATGTTTTACTTCCATTCTATTATGACTTTTACTGTATTCAGCAACCAAACTTCAATTCAATATTTACAAAATTCATGCTTATTCAGTTCACCATATGGTTCCTTCTCATAATTGAATATATACCGAACTTTCTCACAAACTCTGAGGTACATGCTGAAGAGTAAACAAAACAGAACAAAAGAAAGTTCTGTAGACCTGTAGATAATTGCTCACTGAAATTTCCAAATTTTGCTCTGTGTCACCTCTCCTACCATTTCAATCAAAATTCTGCCAAATATCTTTCCAGGTACACTTAATATAGATATTGATATCGGTGGTGGGATTCAGCCAGTGATTCACAACACTTCAGCAGAACCGGTAGCTAATTTTCTTGTTGCCCAGGCTCAGAATGGACTTCGGGAAGTAGCATCCACAGAGAGAACCAGTTGTCCACATATTTGAATCCCAACACTAAGGGATATCCAAATAATAAAATGTGTTATGACTCTAAGACACAATCTCTGTATATACATATGATGCAATGTTGCATGAAAATATATAAAGGGTGGGTTTTGCACTGCCATGTCAGGATGCCTATTTGATCCTTTGGTATCAGGGGATGCCAATATTTAACAAACTAATTGACTTGTAATTTTATATTTTGTCTTTCTACTCTTTCTTTTCTGAGAAAGAGAGAATTAACAGCACAGCACAGATGTGACCTGTTAAACAAATCACACAGACCATCCATAAGCAAACCATATGCATATTTTACATCATACAAACACATATTTAACATTTTTCAATTTATACCATCAGTACCTATTATTCAATTAATCAATTAATAATTACAGCCATAGACCAGCATAAGAAGAGTGAAATACAAAATAATTTTAAAATCTTATATAATTTTCAGCTTTTAGAATTATTGTTGGTATTTTACCCTTCTTATGCTGGTTTCTTGATTGATACCTACATTCTCCTACTATTCTCATATTTATGATTTTCTGCCTTTACCCTGAACATTATCTTGTATATACATATATGTACATATATCTAATCCTTGCAGCATTCTTTCATTTCAGTTCTATGTCAAATTATTTTATTCTGTTATTGTCAGTTATATTGATACTAGAAGTTCTCTCCACTGACTTCCAAAACAGCTTCCCAACAAAATTTCCCTGCATTTATTTTGTTGCTTTTTAAACTGACCATTCCTTGCCCTTTTTGACAATGCTGATTGCAGTTTTTTTCTATAGACATTATACAACAATATCTTTGGCAATTTTACACCATTTAAGATGCATTTATTTTATATGAATTTTTCTCATTTACAGCCTCTTTCACTTCATCATGCCACCAAATATTATACCTCATATAGCTCATTAGTCTAACTTTACATAGACCTAAAAACCCTACTCTTCATTTTGTTCCAAGTAGCTTCTACATCCTCTTTCCTTAACTTCATTTTTGATTCAGGTTGTTGGAAATATGTCTTCTAAACTTTTCCTTGATGTACACAAATTTGCTTTTCTTATAGTTGTTCTAATGTAACTCTTCTTTCTTAAGCTTTTTTTCTTTTTCTTTCATATCTTTTTTCCCCAAAATCCATTCTTAATACTGTCAAGAAATGGTCTGCCCCACATTCAGAATCTCTCATTATCCTTTTATCCTTTAATACTTCTTTCAATCATTCATCAAAAACAATCAAATCAACCATGGTTTAGATTTGAATTGATTCTTTCATTATATGTACATAGTAATAGACATTCTTAAATTGTTTTTGAAGCAAAAAACCTTTTTCTAATTAGATATTCAGGTATCATTCTTATTCATTTTGGGATATCTACAATAATTTATTCATTTCTGGTACTCTTTCCACATATGTAATTACAGAAATATTTTTCATGAGATGTTTGGATTCAGAGTTTGGATTCAGAGTCATGAACCTTACCTATGGGTATTATAGAGCAGAATTTTACTGGTATCCCATTAATTTTGGGGCACATCCCCTACTTTGAGAAATATTGTTTTACAAATTATGGCTATGTGGGCAACTGTTCACACACAAGGGGGAACATCCCCAAATGTACGAAAACCCATGTTTTTCTTTCCACAGATTTTGAGATCCATATTCTTCAGAAGAATCAAGCTGGAAATAGAAATCTGCTTTGAATCATTACAAGCAGTCTTCTTTATGTTAGCTCAATGGCAGTCTCTTAGAGGTTGCCCTTGAGCCTACAATATTCCATATTTAAACTCCTTATAATAAAATGGCACAGGATAAAATGCTCTTTATAGAATTTATAGAATAAAATGAACCAGAACTCTGAAACAGAACCCTTTGGTGATAGACTCTTTTCATTTATAATGACACAAACAACTGGTCTGTATGCTGATTCAAATAATCAGCCAGACATCACTTTACATTGTGTCACTATTTCCAATATCCAGATAAAGTCACAAGTATGTAAATAACATCAAACTATTGAATGGGTAATAAATATTGGAAGTTATTTATCTAACATAAGCAGTCTTTTAATCCTTATCAGGCATGGATCTTCTAATCCATCATGTGCGTTCAGAGAAAACTTTAATCCAAGTGAGAATTGTATCTGCATTAAAAAATAGGACTGAGTCCTGTCATGTGGAAATATGTGATTTAACTTCAATGCATATTTGAAAAAACTTAATTTTAATCTATGTTAAGCCATTTATATGACTAGTGTGATTAGAGATTCATTTCAGATAAAATCCCATTGGAAAATGATAAGTAGTTAATCTTGAAATCAAAAGGCCTGAGTTAATTTGTTTTCCTACTCAATATATCTGTAAGGTAAATATCCAAAGTGTTCCTATCATGAATCGGTGAGGCTCACATTTAAATGGGAAATGTAATCAAATAGGAAAAAAGTAGCAATCATATCTAGACAGGAAAAGAGAATCTGTCCCGTATTGTTTACTTACAAAATGTATAGGACCAACCATCTCAAATACGTGAGTCTGGGGGGATAAAAATTAAAAACAAAATTTTAAATAACCTGAGATCTCTTTCACATTGGGATACCTTCCCCTTGTTTAGAACATTTGTTTAAAATCAGTGTGGTCTTTAAAGAATGAATGAACAATTGGTCAGTCCTTTATGAGTCTTCATGGATTATTAAATACAGGGTCATTTCAAATAATAGTTATTTGATTTCCTAATTATTTCTTCTTATTCTCCACCAGCTTTTCATCTGTTTGCATATCATAAATATTTCTAATAAGGTCTTCACAAAAGAAAACTAACCTGTTCTGATTGTTTCTTTTTATATCTTTCATATGCATAAACATTGGACATTTATTTAAAATTTTCTAGTACAGCTCTGCACAGGACTGTCATACTTTTATTATGCAGAATATATTAGTTCACTTTGACATTCCCTGTAGATTCAATCAATACTCTGGAATACTATGTAGATTAAATCCATTTGGCTATTCAGCACCATCAACATCCCTAAGAGTAGTTGACTCTTGATTTATGAGAACCAATCTCCATGTTCCATGATTCATACCTAATGTATTACTGAGACTTGATCTACTTTTAGAGCTTCATGCATGAGAGTCTAGTTGAAATTTAAACTTACAAGCAATTCTTTAATGTAACTTGTTCTTGTAGACAAATTCTGTTGCAAGAAAACTATAGCAAGTGATTCTCATTATGGGCTTTCAATTCAAATACCAATAACAGCTATCAACCAAGCTATTTCCAAGGTAAAACAATTTGTTTTAGATCTTAATTTGCAACTGGACAGATCCATATCAAATATTATATTTTAGGAAAATTTTACCCTAACACTTTTGTTACTTCCAATGATTTTGAAAATGAACTTTTGCCCTTTAAACAGAAAGGAATTCATGTTAGAAAGTTTACTACCCAACAATTGAAGCTAGGGAAATGGCATTTTATTAATATTCTCTATTTACATTGCTATTGCAAGTGCTTAGAAATAGCCATTGTTTCATTATCCGTTATCTCACAACTGGATTCAGTTGTGGAATGAATCCTATATATCTATTTATCAGAAGATACTTCTATGACAAAAGTATTAATTTGTTTTACTGTAATAACCAACAGAATCCAATGGCTTTAGGCCTGAAAGTTTAGAAGATTATAAACATACATACCTATATTTATGGATAACTAGTACTACAGTATTTATTATTTTACTATAATAGTTTATGAATGTGCATGTTTATGTGTGTATTTATCATGTTTGTTCATGCTTTTTATATTGTTTATTAGTTTATTTTCTTTTTTCTTTTAATTTGGACTTCAACTAGAAATATACAAATCTCAACTCCTTCCTTCCTTCCTTCCTTCCTTCCTTCCTTCCTTCCTTCCTTCCTTCCTTCCTTCCTTCCTTCAACATGAGAGAACTTTTCCACATAAGATTTGAATTTTTTAACTCCAAAATGAAACGAAATATAATAAAACTGCCTTCAATCACATTGTAATAGTCACCATCCTTATTTTTTTATCACAACCTTTGGAAACCTCTGCAGTGAAATCGTCAGTATCTACATCAACATACTCTCATTTTCAAGATAGTTCTTGTTTGCTTGCCATAACTATTATTTAATTTTGAATTATATACAGTATGGCTGAGGACTGAGGACTATAATACAAGCACTATGCTTCCACTATTCTGTTTAAAATATTGTTTATTAGTAGAACTTCAATCACTAGGCTTGAACTAAGCCACATGTCTCTAATTTAAGAGTGTCATCTCCTCTAATTCAAGAGTGTCATCTCCTATTGCTACTTATCCAACTGCTATTTAACTGATATCATGGACCAAGCTAGTTAATGATGATGATAATATTCACAATCTCTTCTCTTAGATTTCATTCATCATCAACTGGTCAAATGATGTGTTTAAAAGCTGTCTGCACCTATAATAAATGCTGGATACTTAGTCTCTGCTGCAATCCTTTGCAGCATTGTAAGGGAGGGCCTTTCTGTTGATTGCTTCATTTAAACAAGACTCCATTCAAAATTGACTCCACACTTAAAAAATATTCAGATGGTGCAATATTTCTCTATCAAGGCTGTAAAACTCATCAGTTGGTTGTAACTCAACCATACAATTATTTCAATACTCTGAATTTCCTCACATAAGGTTATTTAGTTTCTAGTATGATTCTGGGTTCAATTCAAGGTACTGGTAAAGATCTATAAAGTTCTTCATTCCATGGAATTAGGTTAAATAATTAAGGCTGTCACCCTTATGTCTATCTCTCCTATTAGTGCAACAGGACAAGCAAAAAACTGTTTCAAAATGCAAGTATTAAACAAGATTCCTTATGCATACTACAATGAATATGAATTTTCATTTAGTTTTTTTCTCAAAACCCTTCGGTTTTTAATTCTCTGTCACTAAACTGATATAGTTAATTTGTCTTCAGTGACTGTCATGCAAAATGCTTTCTGCTTTTGCCAAGTATATTGCCTCTATGATACAGGTGTTACATTTCTCCCTGAAATAAATGGAGGGGAGAAAGAGACAGAGAGAGAGAGAGACAGAGAGAAATAAACCTTTGTTCTTATACAAAATAAAGGAAACTTCTTTAAAAGATTTCTCCTTTTAAAGTCTGTTTCATTTGATAAAAACATGAACATTCTTTTCTGCAATTTTTGAATTTATTTATACATTTTAAAGGTTTCATAGCTAATTTTAGACTGAAGTGGTTTTGATACATATTCTGACTAGTGAGAGTGATTCTGCCATTAGTAAGAAATATAACCTAGCTGAAATACTGCAGACACATCTAATCACTCATAGGTTTCCTATTTTCTACCTCGCTAGGTTTAATCCAATGAATTAAGGCCAATTAAGATGCCACCTTAAAAGAATCATATATATATATTATTTTCTTCCACTGTTGCAGCGACAGATTCTTCTGAAATTGTAAATGAAAACTTACAAACTATCTTCAAGCAAAAATATTCAGTTCTTGCATCTTCTAAAAAAAACTAGCTGATGTTCTTTAGAAAATCTTCATGAATGTATTTGTGGGCATTTTGATTAGAAGTTTACATTCCTTCAAAATAAGTGTATAGTGTTTTTTTTAGAGGGATCACCTCAAACATTTCTAGATATTATAGATATCAGGTATAGATATAGTGGTATTATTAAAATCTTCTTTGATGAGAAAGTGGAAATCATGCTTAATAATTGTTTTTTTTTTCTTTTTATACTTAATTGGGAACTTCTTACCATGGACGACTTAGAATATGAAAGTGATTCTGAGCCCTGCAGATCACTACTATAGAAATCAAGTTTGGTACAAATTAAGAGGTTCCCCACCGCCAGAGCCCTTAATTGTGTTCTTGTCACTTCAATTCATAGAAGTGGTTTATAAATTAAAAATTAAACTAGATAAATGGAATTAAAGTGTAGACTAGTGGAACATCATCTGTAGATGGCTGGAAGGCAAGCATTCAGCAGACTACACTGCAAATCCCACAAAAAGATGTTTTTATTGAAAGAGAATGTACAGATTTCTTTAATAGATGAAAGCATCTAATCTCAGTAACAAGGTTGGTGGATTAAAATCAGCAACTGATTTTGTGGTACATTGAAGGAAAGAGCAAAAGAGCAGCCAGATGGAGGACTCAGTTACAGAGGTGATGAGTGTATCATTAGGAGAGAATGAAAGAACAGATTGGGGTAGATTGTCTTGGAGGAAATCTGTCTAAGTGAGTTGAGTCAAAAATCAATAATCAATCTCCAGTCCAAAAAGTAAGCAAAAAAGAATGAAAGAATACATTGAAAACTATCAGACTCCCAAAAATCAGGAACCAGGGCTATTCAAATGAGTGGTTTATTCCATGCTATTGCTAAACAAGAATCTGAACCACTAATGGTCAAGCCAAATTGGTGATAAGTAAGAGTCAACATAATTCAAGGAAGACTGGACTTATATTTCTGGTGAAATATATGGGAAGTATTTGCTTGTCATACTATATTATCATTTCATGTTAGCTATTCAGTCCTCACAATTATTTTCTCAAGCTACTGTCTCCATGATCATATGCATAATTATATAATAACACAATAGTAACAAATTTTTAAAAAGCCCTTGCTAGTTTTATAGTTTTCAAATCTATCCTGACTGGTTTCTTCCGTAACGGCACTGCAGTAGACTCTTCCTAGAATTACATTTGAAAAAGGTCCAAAAATTGCAATTTGTACTCTATTTAAGTATTAAATGCAGGGATTATTCAATTACCAATCTTATTTGCTGTTATAAGATTTTCGGATTGTTCTTTAAAGTCCCAAGAGACTTTACTTTCCTACTATAAACCTATCTTCCTGTTTAAAATCGAAGATGCCCAGACTCTGAAAACTCTTTTCAAAAGGGCCTTCAGCATTGTTTTAAGACTATGTAATGCATTCTTATCAGAATTGCTTTACTGCTGTTGGGTTTTTTGGTTTTTTGTTTCTTTTTTTAGAAAAAAACACTGTAAAGGTACATCTTGGCCAACAAGCTTTAAATTGTTAAATGATATTTTGTTGCTGCTATTATTATTCACTTTAAATTTATGCCAAATGACTATCTGTGCCAGATGCTTTTTTCTCAAAGCAATTGGAGAATGATTTTATGTTTTTTTTTACTATCAATCAACTCTATAGAAAAGCAATGAGATCTTTCTTTTAAAAGTGACTAAGAGCCAGTTTGGTCTAGTGCAGGGGTAGGCAACCTCGGCTCTTTTATTACTCATGGATGCTGACTCAGGAATTCTGGGAGTTGAAGTCCATGAGTCATAAAAGAGCCGAGGTTGCCTACCCCTGGTCTAGTGGATAAGGCATCAAGCTAGAAACCAGGATATTGTAAATTCTAGTCTTGTCTGAGGTATGAAACCCGACTGGGTGAGTCACTCACTCCAAATCACTTCACATGTTTGTTGTAGAGAAAATAGAAATATTGTGTGTTCACCACATTGAGTTATTTATAAAAGAATAAAGGCATAATATAAACAGATATGTAAATTAAAATATTCTATATTCTAATTCTCCATGAGGCCTCCCCTATTCTTGGCACTGTGTTCTATTAGTAGACTATTCAAAACCATCCAATCTTGTCTATTTTAAATAAACAATAGTAAGTATCCCTCATTCTTGCCTTACACATTGCAACACCCAATATATGCATAAAGTTCAGAAAGATGGAAAGTTACTGCTAATGTTGTGGTTCTTTATTAATGTCACATCCATGCCAGACTATCATTGTAGGGTGTGTTCAGGTGGATGAGGGGAACATTTAATTGAAAGCCTTCATGTCTGTTCCTCCTACAGGCTTAGTAAGAAATACAATCATAGAAATTAGCAGAAGACAAAATTCATAAAGTCTGAAATATTGTACTTCTCTTTATCCTTTTGCCAATCTAAAGAGTTCCTGGGGGCACAAAAAAATTGAACTCTTTCACAATGAGTTCTTAATATTAAAACCCAAGAGCTCCTTGGTGGCCTGGCAGGAGTCTTTTCATGTTCAACATGCAAGAGCCCAATAATTCTGAGAACTTTTTCAAAGGACAATTATGCCCATTGAAAATGTTTTGTGGAAACTTTCATGTATCATTTTTTCAAAGCACCATCAGAGAAAAGTATCTTATTGAACTGACTGAAGATAAAGAAACTTGTTCAACATAATTAAAGATAATCATTCACATAGCTTAACAGTGGGTTCTTACAAACAGAGCAATGCTGAATATTAACTTATTTTATTTTAGGATAAAAAATAACTACTTTAAAAGGCTGAAGGAAAATACTTCCTCATCACAATATTTCAGATATAGTACTTAATAAAAATTGAAACTTTTGTCATTCTAATATGGCGTTTCTTTATTAACAAAAGCATTCCTTTGGATAGAATCATAAAATAAAGTCATAGAATCATAGTGTTGGAAAAGATTGTTTAACTTTTGTTTATTTCAAGGAATCTAACATAAGTCATCTCTGACAGATCAATCAATCAATCAATCAATCAATCAATCAATCACTCAGAATAGAGCTGGAAGGGACATTGGAGGTCTTCTAATCCAGTCCCCTGTTCAAGCAGGAGACCCTATACCCGTGGTGACGAACCTATGGCATGTGTGCCACAGGTGGCACACAGAGCCCTCTCTGTGGGCACACAGACCATCACCCCAGTCCTAGGCCTTTAGCTGAGTTTTATAAAACCTTTTTGCTTTCGGCCTCCACTGCTGTGTGCAAAGAAAAAAACAGAGATTGAATCAATCAATCAATTTCAACTTCTCGCCGGAAAAAAAATGATCTCTCAAAGTTGGAATTGATTGATTGAATTTTGTAGTCCCACCCAGTCTGCTGTTACCACCACAGCCACACCCACCCAATGGGCCATGCCCACCCAATGGGCCACACCCACCCAATGAGCCATGCCCACCCAATACATAAGTGGGTTTTGGGTTGCAGTTTGGGCACTTGGTCTCTAAAAGGTTTTCCATCCCTGCCCTATACCATTTCAGACAAGTGACTGTTCAGTCTTTTCTTAAAAGTCTTCTCTTCATCACGTAAAACAGTGATGAAGCACCACAACTTCTGAAGGTAGGCTGTTCTACTGGTTAATTGTTCTCATTGTTAAGAAGTTACTTCTTAATTCCAGATTGCCTCTCTCCTTGATTAGTTTCCATCCATTGCTTTTTGTCCTGCCCTCTGGTGCTTTGGAAAATAAATTGACCCCCTCCTTTTTGTGGCATCTTCTCAAATACTGGAATACTGCTACCATGTCCCCGCTAGTCTTCTTTTCTCTAGACTAGCCAAACCTAAATCCTGCAACCATTCTCCATATGTTTTGGTCTCTAGGCCTTTAATTGTCTTAGTTGTTCTTCTTTGTACTTTTTCCAAAGTCTCAACATCTTTTTTTGTAATGTGGTGACCAAAACTGGATGCAGTGGCCTTACTAACGTTTTATAAAGCAACACTCCTGAGCTTACTCACCGCTTGTTTGAAGGGAGGGTTGAATTCCCCCCTCCCTCTCCACAGGGGGGAAGGTACTTAGCAGCTTATTTAGGTGAAAAGAAGATTAAAGTATAAGAGAGGAATCTTACCCCCGTCTCTTCCATGCTGCTTTAATGTTGCCTGATGGTAAGTTTGACTTCGGTTGTCTGATGCCTAGTAACTGGCCATATTACTATGGCCCGTCTTTCATCCGCCGGTATGAAGGGAATGCAGGCACTAATGGGGGGTTATGGCTCCCCCGTGTTTCTGCAAAAGCCCCTTCTTACTGGTCACCCCTCCAGGGCGACTCTTCGGCCCTTTTAGGACCCCCCAGCAATGCGAAACTGGACGCAGAAGACAGGAGCCATCCTCCAAACGTCCATGTTGGTTGGCGTGGCAAACCGGAAGCCTTCCATCCATTGTTTCTTATCTTGCCTTCTGGTGCTTTGGAAAATAGGTTGATCCTTCTTCTTTGTGGTAGCCCCTCAAATATTGGAACACTACCATCATGTCATCCCTAATTTTTCTTTGCACTAGACAAGACATACCCAATTCATGCAACCATTGTAAATATGTTTTAGCTTCAATGCTGACCCACGTTTCCTTGTTGGAAATAACTATCTGATTTCCTATTCTGGTATGTTGTTCCTGTGTCTTTTAATGTTAAGGAACCTGAAACTCAGGCCCTTAAACTGGTTAATAAACACTCCTTGGCTCTGTTAATCCCAGACTAAATGTCGACTACAGTTCTGTGGGTCCTGTGGAAAGTGAAACTTAACTTCAGAGATTTGGCTTTATGATATGTTGTTTGTCTGTTTAGTCTTAACTAAACTGCTTACCATGACACAGCAACTCTTTGCATCTGTTCAAACTCTGAGCAGAACATGACCACCAATGTTACCATTGCATTTTGCTTCATACTTAGAGCTTTAGAATATGTGATTGTACATTTCTGACCATGTGTTGCAGTATCATTTGTTGTCACATGGATTACCAGGAAGGATTTATTGTAAGTAGCTTACAATATTGTCATATTCCTGATATTCTTTACAAAGGCTAGTTGCACCAAAGCAAAATGAGCGGTTGAAGCAACCGTGCGTTCGCCTGGTATTGTTATTTCTCACATCACAACAGTGTTAGGCTTGAGCTTAAACTCATGTTCAAGACTTGTCTCATTCAAGTCAGTGGAAGCTTTATGAACATAATTAGGCAAGAGTTGCCATTCTAATGCAGTTAAGAATGAAGTCATTTATCCTCAGATCTGTTGAATAAAATGTACAGAAATCAAGAGCTATGTAAAGGTTGAAGTTCTAGGATTTAACTTCTAGTCTCTTTAATTTCTAGACTCTTTCCTGAGTCAACAAATAGTTGGCCTTCTCTTGGAAAGAACCTACTTTATGTTAATGTAATGGTTTTCCCTAGTCTAGGAGCTGCTGGTTTCATTCCTTACACAGAATGACACATCTCCATGAGACAAAGAGCTTAAACTAGGTGAATTGATCATATCTTGTAATTTCTTTTAGGAGCATTAATGTAACCTTAAAAATATTCATCATACGAAAATTAAAGTGAAAATATTTGCTTTCCTGTGAATTTAACATGTCAGAATAACATGTTAGAAGCCATTCATTCGTTCATTCTGCCAGATACAATGACTTTGGGTGGCTTACAATCTTTATGTGTTTATTTTAGAAATAAATGTATATCTCATATTTCATCTACAATTTGAAGATGGAAAATGTGTTCTTCCATTTAATCTTCAAATAAGAACTTGGTGAACTAGGTTTAGTTGAGTATTTATGACTGATAAAAAGACGTTTATGTGATCATTTAGTGACTTAGTAAGTCATGTAATAATCCTCTGAAACAAATTGCTTCATGAAACTTTTCCCTCAAATAAATTCATCAGCACAACACTTAAAGTCCTCAATCATCTTCCTTGCCTCAGAGAAAGAAAAGAGGAAAAAATGCAAAAACCTATGGCTATATTTCTATACAGAACAAAATTAGGCACTGATCAGAGTGAAACTATTAGCCTATAATACACAGTGCTTCATCAAAGCCTAGCTTTTCAGATATGACAACAGACATCAGTAATTGCCAAAACACAAGCCTTATTTATAGATTTGGGAGGAGAGAGATAAATACAACACATACAAATTCCAATTAAGAATAAACCATCCTGGCTTACATAGCTACTGCATCTCATTTACAACTGCCAGAAATATAGTCCTTTGCATATTGTTCATGACTTGCCTAAGATGCTCAGAAAACAAAATAAGAAGTGAGAACAAAGTAATAACAAATGATATTACCACCTGAACCTTAGAAATAAAAACATAAAAATATATTGAGCACCTATTTCATGTGTTCATATGTACATGCACGAGCATATATTCACATTAAAGCTGCAGCGACATTTTTGCTTCAGAAAATTGAAAATGTCATATAAGGAAATCTTGCATTCAAAACGTAGCCTTAATCTCTGTTCCTCCATCTCTGCCTAGCACAGGGGTCTTCAAACTTGGCCCTTTTATGACTCATGAACTTCAACTCCCAGAATTCCTCATCCAGGCACACTGGCTGAGGAATTCTGGGAGTTGAAGTCCATGAGTCATAAAAGGGCCAAGTTTGAAGACCCCTGGCCTAGCATCTCTGTTGACTGTGTTTACTTTGGTGCGTTACCAAAATACAGGTTTTTATTTATTCTTCCATCATGGCAGATAGAACCACCTGACAACCTTGGCTGATCTTTTAAGATGTTAGGTATCAGATGGGTTTCATAATTGAATGGAAGATGCCCTAGGAAATCTCTGACAGCGAGCTAATCTGGGAAAACAAACAATATCACAAAGGAAGGAAATTTCCATATTTTAGAAAGGAAACAATATGAATTTATTCATGTCATCACTGAGGGAGATATTATCTTTTAGTTTCTTCTTCCAGTTTAAATTCTGCATTCTGATTTAGAGTTAGAACCAGTCTGGTAAGAGTCTTCATTTTATTTTGTAGACCTGAAGGTTCACTTTTGAGACTAACTTTAAAGAGTTGAGTTTAAAGAATGGTTGAAACAATTTCAAATTTATGCAGTGAGGTGAATGAGAGAAGATATGATTGAGACATTGCTTTGGTTGTTATTACATTTTGTGACCAAAGCCCCTTTTTCCCATATCAAATCAAGAATTTGAACTAAATCTGCTGAACAATCCAAATGGATATTTCAAATAGGATAGTTTCAATATTTTCAATTTGAACAACATTTCAAATTCATTAAATGGGCTGCTTTGAATTGGAATGGTATTTCAAATTGAGTATAGGAGAAAGACTGGAAGAATCTAGGAGTGGAATCAAAAGAAGAATCAGCCTAGAATCTCTATATAGCCACAAATGGACTAAGTCCAAACCTCCACCTTGAATACTGTTAATCTCACCTGGTGCCAAAATAGTGCTAACCATTAGTTGAGTAGATTCCTGTGCATAAACAGGAACAATAAATCAATATAATTGGAACTTAATATGTGGTCCTGGTCTTTTGCACCTGACAGAGTAACTACTTTGGACTGAAATGGTTTAATGTTTTGAAGTTAATCAAGAATTAGAATCTGATCAATGGTGATTCACATATCCCTATTATTTAAGTTTATTATGTTTTTTGTCTATGGTGACTATTCTATGGCTCTTAAGTGTCAAGATAGAAAGTAAGGTCTAAATGTTGTCATGCATAGGCAAGTTTTTTGTCTATGACACAGCTACATCCTCCGATCATTGTCATTGTCAGTATTATTGATCTAACATCTATAAAAAAGAAATATAAGGTGATATAAAGTTTAAATAACTTGATGGAAGAACACATTTTACATGTGTACATTTCTGGTGCAGTCCTATTGGAGCTAGGGAAAATTCTATTGTAAAAACTTAGAATGCTGTTGTTACAGCTTTCTGCTCTGGTAAACTAAAATAGAGATTCACTTCTAGGATAATACATAATCCAATCAAACCAAAAGAAATTATTCTTGCCTTAAAACAAAGCCACCAAAAGGAAAGGGCAGTAGCTTGCCTTGTCAGTTTATATGCAGTATCTCACCTTGCCAGTTTTTATTAAGTTTTCTCCTTTGGTGATTCTTTGATTATTACTTTTTTCATATTACGCTTGTTCGTAGTGGATGTTCAGTGGGGAGGGAAACTTAGGAAAGCCATCAGGACATATTATGGTCTTTCAAAACAGGAGATGGAGAAAAGATATCTTGCAAACATCAAAAGGATCATTTTAATGTAAATCATCCAGGTCACTTAGGTGAGATGGGTGGTGTAGAAATTTAATAAATAAAATCAATGAATGTATCAATAATAATTATAATTTATTCATGGACAAACTCCTTCCACACTGACAGAATCTGGATGGAAACTTAGGAGAAGCATTTTTAACACTCTCCCCCACGTTTATCATTGTCTGATAAATATTTCTTCATTCTGTTTATGTATTGTTTTTACATTCTCTTTTTCTCTTGATCCTATGGCTGAATAATTAAATATTAATTTTAATACCATAACAAAAAAAAAACCTTGGAACTAGGTTGGATTGATAGAGTGAATAACTGGCCTGGAATCTCCTAGAGAGCTTCATAGATGAATGTTTATTGTGACATTAATAGTTACTTAATCAATTACCACTACACTAACTATTTCTTGGTGTAGATACTACACCCTATTTCCCAAAAACTTCTTACACTCAGTAAGACAGAGATTTGTCATAAGAACTTCACTTGTTTAGAAGTTATCTATTAATTTGGGCCCTTGGTCATATTATCAGAATTTCTTCTATGAGCATCTGAAAATTTATGACCTCTTTTTCCTGTTTAGAATAAAATATTATTATATTCTATCAACATAGTCAACATAGTGGGCAAAGATTGCTCAAATGAAAAGATTGCTCAAATGAAAAGATTGCTCATCAGAAAACCATAATACGTAAGCAATAGAATGCATTGTAGCACAAGTCTATGCTTTATTTGCTCTGTAAATCAATGTCTTGGGACTTCTGATAAATCCATCTCAAGTAAATCAATCTATGAGGATGGATTGCTAAAAAAGTGTCAGGTAAATATATTATCATGCTAGCTCATGTCTTTCTAAAGCTTGAGATATTTATTTAGAAGAATATCTAGTGGAAGAGCTGATTTCTTCATACAAAGTTTGCTCTTACAGTAAAATTTAGGAATGTCAAATCGCTAAGCTGAAGAGAAGAGAGATCAAGAATAAATATGTCATTTTTACATCTAATCATATTATAAATGTGGATTCATTTTTTATAATACATTTTGGTATAAATCAGTTTGTAATCAGGATGTGGTACTGCAAAATTGTTACCTTGCAGCTTGCTTTCTATGTGGAGCCACCATCTTATCTCTTCAAAAATAGTAAGCAGTTACCTACCACTTTGACACTAGAAGACTAGGAAGTTTTCATAAAGTCACTTTAAATTAAAGTATGTGCTACCGTGCAAACATTCAAACTGCATAGCACAGACATGTCTTGTATTTGTATAGTATGTGTTATCTTAAGCCAGTTCCACATTTGCACAAAATGAACAGAAATCCCCTTCCTGCTTACATTGCCTTACCCTCTTCAAAGTGTCTTACAATTCCAAGCATGCCTTCATTTTCAAAAAGTTAATACTGAAAGAGATAACAATACTCTTCAGATGATGATGATAACTTTATTGTCACTTTGAATGTACACCAATCGGCATACATCAAAATGAAATTTTGTTGCATACAGCTCTCAAAGGGTCACCACCTCCAATATATACTCCTTGTTCGGGGCCCGCTCAAATTTCACATTGTCCATTTTAGTCTCTAGGGAGTGAACGATGGCAAACAGGACAGATGGAAATGGGGCTCCATGTGGATTAGCCCTCAAATTCACTTGTATTCTGACAACCTCGCCTTCTTTCCTTTTTCTGATCCTGACTCTTCCACCTTTTCCTTTAAGAGGCCTTGCTTCTTTTCACCCCTGGAGCACGCTGCTGCCGCCGCCACCAACTCCTCCAAAAGCCCCTCTCTCTCTTCCTCTGGGCCTGCCAACAGCCTCATCCAGTTCCTTCGCTCCATAAGCTCCAGGTCCTCTCCTCCTCTGCCTCCTCTGGAAACAGCCCTGATTTGCAGTAGAATCCATCACTGGGCCAGCAGTCAGATCTTGCTGCTGGTAGAACAAATTCAAACAGCGCCAACGACTTTTAACGGTCTCACCAACAGTTCCAAAACAACTAGAAACTCGCCAGGCCAGCAAAGATTGTCAGTCATATGTGCAAAATATTGCTTAGATATCCATTGAACATCATTGATTACCCAACATTGCTGCCCAAACTTTCCACTGCTACAGTTGGAATTCTCCAATGGTAAGTTTTCCTCCTTAGCTGCTTCTGAGAAATCCTCATAACATTCAGTACTGCTAAATTGAGTTAGGATTACTTGTTGACTTAGTTTATGATACTGGACATGCTAGGCTCTCAGCATTCCTGTAATTTAATCCTATGTGTAATACTCTGAAGAAAACTCAGGGACCAGATGACAGGTAACAATGAAGCTGTATATAGAGAAAAGATCTGAAATCAAAGCCTATATCTTTGTGGGGGGTTTTCTAGGGTTTTGTTAAGCCCAAAACCAAGAATGATATGTGGCAAATCTTCCAAGCTGAGTTTTTTATAGTTTCACACCTAAGTTGTGTGAAATGCATGCCAGACTGTTTACTATCTGCATCTACAATACACTCTGTGAATTATTAGGGAGGGGCTATACTTACCCTCTGTCTCTCACACATAATATCTGGGCTGAGTTTCCCTTACTCCTCTGGAACGCACCCCTTCCTTTCTGGGCACCCACTGCCTCACTACATTCCATCAAAGGTTTATATTCTAAGCTGCTTCTCCTGCTTTTCCAAGCCAATGAATTTTTGACCATATATAAGGCCATGTGAGACTGATGGATTATGTTGAGAAAAGTTACTTTCAACCTGAAACCTGCTGGTTGCTATCTTGCCATTTTTATTCCTCATAGATTAGTATCTTATATATATATAATGATTTAGTTAAAAGTAATAAAAATCTATTTTCAAAATACAGTGCCTTATGCAAGTACATTTTTAATATTCTTTTGGAACATTTTATAGTTGCAGTAGCTATTTTAATACAGTATATTCAGAATTATTTTTAGTATTGCATCCATTAATTTAATTATTTATTATTAATTAACTTTAACAATGGCTATATTATTACTTTGTTTTCACCCAGTAACGATCTAAATTAAATGTACATTTAAATTTCTTAACAGAATTATCTTGAATGAAAAATAAGATTATTTCATAAGCATATTTAAAGATTTATTCCAAATGGTTTTAAAAAAATATGATAACTTGTGCCTTTTGTTGCATATTATATATTATAACTATGTACTATCTGAATTCTTGCAATTGTCAGGTACAACTGATAAAATCAACATATGACTTAAAAGGTAAAACTCCAATTATTTAACTGAAAAGTATGCCCCATTGATTTCAAGGTCACTTTATAACAAAATCCCACTTTTGTTTAATTTTTATTTATTTATTTACCTATAATTTTTTTATATATTTTAAAAATCAAGTGTTTGATATTGCATCCACTGATATGCAGTTCTTCCAGAACACTCATATTGCCATTCTTTAAAATATATAAAAAGTAAACTTTAACATAAATAATTATAATCAACTGCTATAGTAACTGCTCAATGGAACCTGTTGAAATGAATAATTTATCTATTTATAATTAACTATATTTGCAAACATTGTTGATACCGTTTTTTAAAAAACACCTTATCAAATAATTTCTACCATTATACATAAGTGAAGATTACTGGCATTGATTTAATTCAAAATAAATTCCAAATTCATTATGACTGCTTTATAGATGAGTTTTTATTTTTCAGTAAAATTAAAATAAACCCATTCAATTCATTATTCACCTTTAAATTACTTTGAACAGATCACAGAAAAATATGAAATTTATTGTTACTTTTTTTACCTAAAAGTTATGTTTAAATATCTAGTTCCATATATGAACACAAGGAAAATATATATTTGCTAAGAATCAACAATAGTTTCACTTTGGCTGATGGTAAATTAACCACTTCATTGTCATAATGTTCTTATTTGGTCATCAAAACTAAAAACAATGTTATAGGTCTGAAAAAGATACAAAATGGCTAATATGATTAATATTTAAAACAACTTGTTTATGACTGGTGTCCAAGACTATAGCTTCCAAATTAAGATGGGAGTAACAAAAAAAAGGCAATATTGATAGAGGGAGTTAAAACATGCATTATATTTCCTGATTGCATTATATTGCCTTGAAGTTCTACACTGCTCAATATACAAAGGACTCTTAGAACTTAATGTACATCTTGAAACATTCACAGTACAATTAAAGAATCCACGATAAATATGAAAAATATAAGAAACAATAATAGAACTCTAAGTATGATTAATAAAACCTGATAGCATCCACTTAATAACTATCAAATGTTCTCCAGAAGATTCTGTCTTTACCAACATCTGGAATGCTGGTATTAATCAGGCAAGACTATCATTTAAGGATGAAGCTGTAATAGAGAAACAATTTGCCCTCAGCATCTGTTACTTCACAACCATAAGGGATCAGTAGCAACTTTATCCCAAATAATCATCTTGGGTCAATTCTGAATGGAAAAGGTGACTCTTTAGCCATGTAGGACTTTATAGATTAAAAACAGCAATTTGGATTACACCCAGAAATCTAGGCCATCCATTATAATTAAATGCAGGGAAATGCAGAATTAATAAGAGGACAAATGTATTTATACTGTCTATAATTATGGAGATTGTTGCCAACAGATGCGATGACTGGTGCTATGTTACAGTGTTTTAAAGAACTGGATAATTTAATGGAGTATAAGACTATCAATGGCAATCTAATTTTTTCTGACTGTTTGATACTTCCAGGATTATAATTTGTGTTTCTGGAATATTAGTTGCTGTAGAGAGCTATTGCTTTCTCAAGTTTCCTAAATTCATTTTGTGACACAAAATGCAGGGCATGATCCAGCAAGATTGCTCATATATTTTTACATGTACTGCAGATGGATATTATTCCTTGGTAGCATCTGAGCCTTTAGAATTTTTTCTCTTACTATCAACATTTCAACCTTTCAGTATCAAGTGAAGAGTTGTTTTCTCCTCTTACATTCAGATTGTAATAGCCACAGACTGGCTGAGTCCTATTGCCCATTGCAAAAATCTGTGCCACTGTATTATGATACTGAAGGTATTTTTCATATACTTTCTATACATTAATACATACTTTTGTTTATAATTATTTTATTTATTTTTATTTATCCATCCAAGGCATTTATCATTATTCCAGTTGTATCCCACCTTTATTATTTTTATAAGTAACTTAAGGTGGAAAGCATATTTAACACCTCTTCCTTTTCCTATTTTCCCCACTATTACAACAACCCTGTGAGGAGTGAGCTGAGAGAGAGTGACTGGTCCAAACCATCATTCATTCATTCATTCATTCATTCATCCAATCTATAATCATTAGTACCACTAACAAGCCAAAACTATTTTCATAAATGAAACAAATATTGCTATTTGTAGAAAACATGGCTTTGTATTTATGTATAAAAGTATGCATTCAAAACAATCCAGTTGAATGGAAAAAAGTAGTAAATTGCTGTGAGGATATCATTAAGAGGGCTGGGCTATAAATGCAGGAGTGGATGACCTGTGGTCTCAGAATCTTTGTTGTAGCTACCACGGTTCACAGAGCCTTCTCTGATCAGAAAAAATTGGAAATTTGCTACACTGCAGCATAAAATAGGAACAAAAAGGTACAAACTCAAAACTAAGCTTAGTATAACTTTAGAAACCCCAGAACGATCTTAGACTTTTCCTAAAAAATAACAGAAATCAAGAAAAAAATCCTATTTCTACTCATTTGTTTCATTATTCTGTCCTCTAAGGACTTTGCACTCCTCCAAAATATTATGTGTATCCATACATATTTATTTCCCATCCACAGAGGAATAAAAATGTAATTTTAAAAAGTTTTTTTTAAAAAAAAACAAGAAAAGGAAGAAAAGACTATTTTTCAGCTACCTTGTGTGATCTGGACAGCCAGTAATATGCATTAAGTGTATTTTGAGATTTCATTTGAAAAAAACAAAGTTTAGAATTCTTGAAATGTTAATGGGAGGTGCTTGACTAATGAAACTTTACAATATCATTCCAATCATTCCACTTTCCTCTTGAAATCCATCCAAGGCATTTATCATTATTCCAGTTGTACAAAACCGCTCCAGTTGCACACACCAGGCTTACTGAAAGACTTGTCAAGACCGCAACAGTAATTCACAAATTCACTAAAATTCCCTGCTCCACTGAGCAGCATGACAGCTCTGCGGACCGCAGTAACATTTCTATTCAAACTGGCTTTGGTACTGAAAATATAAATATCCTTGCAATATTTCCTGCTTCAGAACATAAAGACAGCTTTACAGCACTGATAAAATAGAAATTACTTTCTCTCTGAGGTCTTGCTGGAATTTTAATGTCTGTTTTGCAATAAAGTAGCTCCTACACATTTCGATTTGAGAGAGAGAGAGAAAACAAACGGTCTAATTTAGTTACAATAATGACTCCTCTTGTGTTGTCAGCCCTGATCTGTTCCTTGGCTGGAGGGCTGTTACAGTGTGTACTGTTGAGAGCTATTGTGATTTTTATAGTAATATTAAATTTGTTTCTCTGCCCTCCCCTCTCAACTCAAGATCTATCAGCTTGCTTAATTATAACAATGCAGCAACAAGAACCTAGAAATAAAGTTTGTGTGCGTCAGAGGTGCTGGTGGTGGAAGTGGGAGTGTGAAGTGGGGTCACTAAAGTTTTTAATCCTTAATAGTGTTTGGGTAAAAATTACTTATCATAGCTGTAAAACTGTTGACCAAAGATGACAAGAATTTAAAATTTCTTCAGTTAAATATTGGGTGAAAATTGGCTACTGCTGAGCTAATCAACATAACCTTCAATTATGCAGTATCTTCTATTTCAGTCTTCATTAATGCTTTCAAAGAAAGTAAGCTCTTTATTTCTCTTTCCACATATGAATACCAAGTCTTCAATTGTCCTTATAGCCTATACATTGCAGACAGCAGGTAATGGAGAACAAAAAGAACAAAAGAAGTAGAACTAAAGGACACGTCATTTGCCTAAAACAGGGGTGTCAAACTCAATTTCATTGAGGGCCGCATCAGCATTGCGGTTGCCCTCAGGGGGGCGGGTGGGTATGGCCAGGGTGGGCGTGGCCTACTGGGTGGGCGTGGCTAGAGTGCATATGGCCTACTGGGTGGGCATGGGCAGCTCTACATCATTTGCATCAAGGGTGCCTATGGGGGCCTGGGCAGGAATGGGACAGATCTGAGGGTCTCTGGCAGAAGGGGGAGGTCTCTGGGCCAGGGCCAAGGCAGTGGGGGCCATTCCCTCACTGTTTCCAGGATGGCTTCGCGGGCCACATGAAACCACTTCGCGGGCCGGATCTGGCCCCCGGGCCTTGTGTTTGACATGTCTGGCCTAAAAGATGCATGGCACAAACAGACAGAAATGTACAGTATGTCCAGTTGCTAATAAATACTACTAAGCACTAAAATGGAATTAAATCTGCTCAGATGGCAAATTAGAGATGTTATTGACCATGGCATAAGAATGGCAACAAAACCTGGGCCAGGGTATTACTGAACTCCAAAGATTAAATCCACTGAGTCACTATAGTGCAGCAGTGATAAATAGGATGCAATAGTGTTCCTAAAACAAATGACAGCACTCAAATAATGTTCACTGAAGTTGTCATGTTTTTTTGAATGGTCTTCAGTGCACCTTCTACAGAGGCATAGCAGAATAAGTATTTTATAGATTGAAATCTTTAAATTACTTATCCTGATAAAAATGTCTGGAAGTTTCAGTGAAGCTTGTTAAAAAAAAAAAACTTGACAGTTTCAGTGAAGCTTGTTTGAGTGTTGCCATCTGTTTTAGTAACACTATTACTTCCTATTTATCACTACTACACTATACAGGGAGTGCAGAATTATTAGGCAAGTTGTATTTTTGAGGATTAATTTTATTATTGAACAACAACCATGTTCTCAATGAACCCAAAAAACTCATTAATATCAAAGCTGAATATTTTTGGAAGTAGTTTTTAGTTTGTTTTTAGTTATAGCTATTTTAGGGGGATATCTGTGTGTGCAGGTGACTATTACTGTGCATAATTATTAGGCAACTTAACAAAAAACAAATATATACCCATTTCAATTATTTATTTTTACCAGTGAAACCAATATAACATCTCAACATTCACAAATATACATTTCTGACATTCAAAAACATAACAAAAACAAATCAGTGACCAATATAGCCACCTTTCTTTGCAAGGACACTCAAAAGCCTGCCATCCATGGATTCTGTCAGTGTTTTGATCTGTTCACCATCAACATTGCGTGCAGCAGCAACCACAGCCTCCCAGACACTGTTCAGAGAGGTGTACTGTTTTCCCTCCTTGTAAATCTCACATTTGATGATGGACCACAGGTTCTCAATGGGGTTCAGATCAGGTGAACAAGGAGGCCATGTCATTAGATTTCCTTCTTTTATACCCTTTCTTGCCAGCCACGCTGTGGAGTACTTGGACGCGTGTGATGGAGCATTGTCCTGCATGAAAATCATGTTTTTCTTGAAGGATGCAGACTTCTTCCTGTACCACTGCTTGAAGAAGGTGTCTTCCAGAAACTGGCAGTAGGACTGGGAGTTGAGCTTGACTCCATCCTCAACCCGAAAAGGCCCCACAAGCTCATCTTTGATGATACCAGCCCAAACCAGTACTCCACCTCCACCTTGCTGGCGTCTGAGTCGGACTGGAGTTCTCTGCCCTTTACCAATCCAGCCACGGGCCCATCCATCTGGCCCATCAAGACTCACTCTCATTTCATCAGTCCATAAAACCTTAGAAAAATCAGTCTTGAGATATTTCTTGGCCCAGTCTTGACGTTTCAGCTTGTGTGTCTTGTTCAGTGGTGGTCGTCTTTCAGCCTTTCTTACCTTGGCCATGTCTCTGAGTATTGCACACCTTGTGCTTTTGGGCACTCCAGGGATGTTGCAGCTCTGAAATATGGCCAAACTGGTGGCATGTGGCATCTTGGCAGCTGCACGCTTGACTTTTCTCAGTTCATGGGCAGTTATTTTGCGCCTTGGTTTCTCCACACGCTTCTTGCGACCCTGTTGACTATTTTGAATGAAACGCTTGATTGTTCGATGATCACGCTTCAGAAGCTTTGCAATTTTAAGAGTGCTGCATCCCTCTGCAAGATATCTCACTATTTTTGACTTTTCTGAGCCTGTCAAGTCCTTCTTTTGACCCATTTTGCCAAAGGAAAGGAAGTTGCCTAATAATTATGCACACCTGATACAGGGTGTTGATGTCATTAGACCACACCCCTTCTCATTACAGAGATGCACATCACCTAATATGCTTAATTGGTAGTAGGCTTTCGAGCCTATACAGCTTGGAGTAAGACAACATGCATAAAGAGGATGATGTGGTCAAAATACTCATTTGCCTAATAATTCTGCACTCCCTGTAGTGATAGTGGCAAATTTTTGAGTTCTATCTGATGAAATATAAAACACGTTTGCAAGCATGCAAAGCACAGCTATGCCAATAGTTTCTATTTACACAACCTACTACTTGATAAGATAGAAAAATTTGGGTTAGATAGCATCACCACCAGATGGATTCGTAGCTGGCTGACAGGCCGTACTCAGAGTGTGGTCCTCAATGGAACTGCATCTACCTGGAAGTAAGTGTGTAGTGGGGTGCCTCAGGGCTCTGTTCTGGGCCCAGTGCTCTTCAATATCTTCATTAACGATTTGGATGAGGGGATAGATGGGGAACTCATCAAATTTGCAGACGACACCAAGCTGGCAGGAATAGCCAATACTCCAGAAGATAGGCTTAAAATACAGGAGAATCTGGACAGACTCGAACACTGGCCGTTCCTTAAGTAACACCAGCTGCCTGCAATTAGTGCAGGTTGGCATCCCACCAGGCTCAAGGTTGACTCAGCCTTCCATCCTTCCGAGGTAGGTAAAATGAGGACCCAGATTGTTGGGGGCAATAAGCTGACTTTGTAATAATGCCGCTTGGGGGCCCGAAAGCCCTAATAAGCAGGCATATACATAGAATGAAGGCTATTGCTAAGTACATTGATTTGTGCTTAGAGTGTAAGCCGCCCTGAGTCTTCGGAGAAGGGCGGGATATAAATGGGATTGAAATAAAATAAAAATAAATATCTAACAAAATGAAATTCAATGGTGAAAAAAGTAAGGTTCTACATTTAGGCAGGAAAAATCAAATGCACAGGTATAGTATAGGTGGTACCTTGCTCAATAGTAGTAACTGTGAGAGGGATGTAAGAGTCCTAGTAGACAATCACTTCAATATGAGCCAGCAATGTGCTGCAGCTGCCAAAAAAGCCAACACAGTGCTAGGCTGCATTAACAGAGGGATAGAATCAAGTTCAAGTGAAGTACTAATACCACTTTACAATGCTTTGGTAAGGCCACACCTGGAATACTGCATCCAGTTTTGGTCACCACGATGTAAAAAAGATGTCAAGACTCTAGAAAGGGTACAGAGAAGAGCAACAAAGATGATTGGGGGACTGGAGGCTAAAACATATAGGGAACGGTTGCTGGAATTGGGTATGTGTAGCTTAACGAAGAGAAGAGTGAGGGGTGACATGATAGCAGTGTTCCAATATCTCAGGGGCTGCCACAAAGAAGAGGGAGTCAAGCTATTCTCCAAAGCACCTGAAAGCAGGACAAGAAGCAACGGATGGAAACTAGTCAAGGAGAGAAGCAACCTAGAACTAAGGAGAAACTTCCTGACAGTTAGAACAATTAACCAGTGGAACAACCTGCCTCCAGAGGTGGTGAATGCTCCAACACTGGAGGTTTTTAAGAAGAGACTGGACAGCTATTTGCCTGAAATGGTATAGGGTTTCCTGCCTGAGCAGGGGGTTGGACTAGAAGACCTCCAAGGTCCCTTCCAACTTATTATTATTATTATTATTATTATTATTATTATTATTATTATTATTATTATTATTAAACACCTTACTATTTTCAAATTCTGTGTAAATGTTACAAATTTGCTTGACTTTCATCACTCATTCTATGCTAGATGTAACCATACTTAAAACAAATCCCTTGAAATCAGTAAAAACTCTTCCTAAATCATGACTAACTTTTCCATTCGTGCCAAGCATAGTTAAGATTTGAAGAAGCCCATTAATTATTTTACAATCTAATCTAGATTTGTGCAGCTTGGATGCAGCTGTTGGATAAATGAATTTGAAGAACTAGAGTAGAGCTTGAGAAAGGAGGTTTGCTGCCAGGATCTATGCGGGAACTCTAAGATTATGGTGTGGAGAAAGGAAGTGAATTGCCAATGCTTTGCAAGGATTACTGGGAATGGAATTCCTCATCTGGCAGGCATGAAAAACAAAACTGAATCTTGTTAATACTTATGATTCTGGGAATCAGCTAATTAACTTATAGCTTTCTCCTCTCCAGGTAGAGCAGACAACCTGCTGGTACTATATGGAAGGGGCCATCCCTCAACGGACCTCCTCCATCACTGGTATTGCTCAGATTTCTGACCTCAACCACAGCAACCGAAGCTTCCTCTTCATGCAGTTTGGCTTGTTCAGATGGAAAGTCTTGAGCTGGGAGAGATGTGCAGATACCACTTCCTGAATGGAGCATGTAAAGCCATCTTAAGGCTGCCTCAGCTGTGAGCTGATGATACCACAAAGTTGCTGGCATGAGTGCAAGCCCTCTAGAAAAGGGTAGTGAGGCATTTTTTGCATTGAGGCAAAGATATTGTTCAGATAATGGCATAACTGAGCATATTCAATTTGTCAGGGAAAGACCCCACAGGCAGTGAAGGGATTCAGCTGGTTCACACTGGTTTGGTAGAACCGGTAGCTAATTTTTTGTTGATTTTGGCAAACCAGCTGATGCCTTAGCCCTTTTTTGCAAGGCCCAGAAAAGGCCACCAGAAGTGTGTGGATGTCATTTCCAGAAGTCCGTTCTGCCAGGGAGGCCTTCCAAGCCCAGAATGACCCACTGGAAGTACGTGGACATCACTTCTGGAAGTCCATTCTGCACCGGGTAGGCCTCCCGGGCCCAGAATGACTGAGACCTCTGAGGCTCAGAATGGACTTCTGGAAGTCGCATCCATGCAGAGAACCAGTTGTTCGGATATTTGAATCCCACCACTACCCAGAGCTGCTACTGAGAAGATGATATACATATTAATGTGTGAATCTAGAAATCAATTTAAAACCAATTACCTTAGCTTAGATTTTTTTAAAAATAAATTTTTGCAGCCTGCATTATAAAAGTCAGTCTCAAATAAGTAGTAAAGTTCAAAAGTCTCTTTCTGTTTCCAGTTCTTCAAGCTGCAAATAATGTGCCTGTTCTTCTACACAAATAATAAAATTTCTATTAGAAATAGAATCATAGGGCTGGAAGGACCTTGGACGTCTTCTAGTCCAACTGCCCTGGCCAAGGTAGGAGTTCTTATTCAATTCTGGATGAATGGTTGTCTGGTCTTTTTTAAAAAAAAACCTCCAGTGATGGAGCACCCACAATTCCAGGAGGCAAGTTGTTCATTGACTGATGTTCTCACTATTAAGAAATTCCTCCTTAGTTCCAGGTTGGATCCACTTCCATTTCTTTTTGTCTTGTCCTCTTCCCTGTGACAGCCCTTCAAGTATTAGAAGATGGCTGTCACACCAACCCTAAACCTTTTCTTTGTTAGGCTAAGCATATCTAATTTCCTTAGTTGTTCCTCATACAGTTAAGCTTCCAGACCCTTTATCATTATCCTTGTTGTTCTTCTCTGTACTCTTTCTAGGGCTTCAACATCTTTTTTTGTATCATGGTGACCAGAACTGGATAGACTATTCCAGGTGTGGTCTTACTAGTGCAGCATAGAGCAGTACTATCACTTCTCATGATCTTGATGCTATGCTGTTATTTTTCCCCATCTGATTCAGTTTTTGTTTTCATAACTTTGCTTTGTGTTAATTTCTTATGTAAGGTTACTACATTTTATTGTCTCAAAAGAACATTACATTTTAGTTAAATCATACATTATTAAGTGAATGTTGTTGATTAATACTAAAAATTTGGGTTCTACAGTACAGGAGTTCAGATTAATAGTAGACCAGAATTATGCTGTTGGCCCCTGCATCTTTTTAAAGAAAGAACATATAGTAATGTACATTCTGCTAGTTAGTCTCTTCGTTGCTTCAGGGGTAAAAACTGTACATTGTAAACAGGGTATAATTATATTGCAAATATAGTCTTAGGCCTGCAGCAAATTCATTAAAACTCAGTTTGGAAACCATTAACATTTTGGAAACTAGTTATCTTAATTGGTAAACCATCCATCATAGTTTATACACTGATAATGCCTCGAAGTTAGTCCACTTCCATTCATTTGAATAAGATTTATTAACATTTGGTTTCTTACTGTCTTGCTTCAGGTCATTTTTATGTTAAAATCAATAGTTATTGTAAATCTTCTATCACTATTAGAGTTTTACGGAATAAAAGTAAATAAAGTATTTACATTTGCTGTTTGTTAGGGATTAAGTCTTCCAAACAAACCTGACTGCAATTGCAGTTGTTGTTTTTCCATATCACATTTGCATAAGAATGGTTTTCCTCCATTTTTAGTTTATGTAAGGCATCACTTTTGCTGTCATAAATGGAGAAAATTTGTAGTGAGCTGAGGCAGCAAATATTCTACAGAATCAGTAAACCATATGAAACTTCAGGATGCATGGCCACAGAGTGCCATTGAATACTGAAAAATAGATTTTTGGAGAGCATGCTTCCATTTTATTGTAGAGGTAGCGCAAGATTTATGCATATTCACCAACACATATACCTCTTCTTCTTAATATGGCCATTGGTGTGCTGTAAAATTAAAGTGGGGAAATTTAGTAGCTGAAATTTCAAGGCAAGTTACATTAATGCACAGTACAAATGAAATTCATCTTAAGTACTGGATTTAGCATCCATTACAAGGCCTGCAGATGGATACTTTGTGGGTTTGTACTATAGACATTAAGGGACGCGGTGGCTCAGTGGGTTAGGACGCTGAGCTTGTCGATCGGAAGGTCGGCAGTTTGGCGGGTCGAATCCCGAGTGCCGCGTAGCAGAGTGAGCGCCTGTTACTCGTCCCAGCTTCTGCCCACCTAGCAGTTCGAAAGCACGTAAAAATGCAAGTAGAAAAATAGGGACCACTACGGTGGGAAGGTAACAGCGTTCCGTGCGCCTTTGGCGTCTAGTCATGCCGGCCACATGACCACGGAGATGTCCTCGGACAAGCGCTGGCTCTTCGGCTATGAAACGGAGATGAGCACCGGCCCCTAGAGTCGGAAACGACTAGCACACATGTGCGGGGGAACCTTTACCTTTACCTTTACCTTTACTATAGACATTAATACTACATGTCACATGCTTAATTAGGCTTCCCACTTCCACCCCATTGTGTACTTGCCCGTAGCATGTTGATGCTTCTATTGACAAATATTTTTGAATAGAATACTTCTGAAAATCCTGGGTCTGTATATTTTGCAACTGCATCCCATCCAATGTAAAGTATGGCCCACAGCCATCCAAAGGTTGTCCGTTTCTACTCTTCATTGCTTTAATCTATCTACAGGTAGAAAACAAGACAATACATTCTAATTGCAAAATGGCCAACACTCATTTCCATTAAAATAAACTTAATGATAAGGCTATATATCACAATTTTGTAGGGAGATGAAATCAAGCAGTATATTTTTGCATATCTTGGGGGAGGGAACCCATTCTCATGTAAATGTCTGTGTGGCGGAATAACATTTTAAATTAAAATTCAATCAGTGATATGGCATGAGTCTGAAAAAATATACTGAAATCAGAGGCCAGATAGTAGCTATTGTAACTGAAGAAATCTCTGTAAGAACATTCAGAGAAGGAAACTACAGAAGGATTGATTAACTGCAAAATCCATAATTGGGCAATGTCTTTATTAGAACAAATAAAAATGCCGTTTAGAAGTAGCCAAGCTTTTAGGTTCCCTAGAACTCATCCTCAGGCAAGGCAGAACAAAACATGGAAGTTGAAAGACAAATAACCAAGCCAATCTAAAGAAATCTTTGATTAAGCCAGATGTTGGAGCCATATGGTTTTCAGGTTAGTCATAGTCTGAAGTGGCAGAGAACTGAAAACATCTGCTCTGTGTTCCGTCATTACCACTTCTTATGTTATTAACATAAAACTGCTAACAGGCATTTAGCAAGCTTGCAGAAAGTTATCAAATCCTCTGAGTGGACTCTATTATGGATCATAGTGATTTATCAGAATACAGTATCTTGTAAAGCCAGAGCAGAATTTTGACCAGCTGCTCTGGCAGCTGATATGAAAGACTTTTGCAATCATGCACCCAGTACTCTGAAAGCTACAGTCACAGCAGCTGTTAACACTTTCAATGCATGAACAATCTTGATAGAGGTCATATTTCAGTAATGGGGCAGCAGCTGTATGGAGGAGTGACAATTAAGGGCATCCATGGTTGGCTGTGTAATAGGTCATCAAAAGCAAACATATGTGCCTGTCGGCTATAGGCTGCCTATCCACAGTATGGGCCAACCTCATCTGATATCATCTTTTTCTTCAGGAATATTCTGCCTCATGAAACTCAATAATGTACATCTTTAATCTAAACAAAACAGGTGCTGTTTATTATTCGTGAAGTACTATAATATATGATTGGTAGCTTAGAGCAAATATGTTGCATAAGTTTAATAATTACTAAAGATGTTTGAAAACAATCAAAGTCATTTTCCTTCCCAACAGTAAAGTGAAATAAAATTTAAAAATAAAGTCTCCTGCTGACAACACTACTTTAAACAACTATATTGGACTCCAGTGAAATATAGTGCAAATATTCCCCACTATCATGTTTTCTGAATTAGCATTAGCAAAACTACAGTGCTGCTCTATGGCTTTTAGAATTCCAATCTTCCAATCTTTTTCAGTATCATGGTACAAACAGCTTCCACAAAATTGTCTTCCCCCCCCCCAGAAGCTATAATATCAAGTAGCACAATAAATTAATTTAGAGCTGTGAAATTCTTTTGAACAGACATTTATGGCAGAATGACACTTTATTGCAACTAAATACTTAATTGAATGGGGAGGGAAAAAGAAATCACACACAAATCATTTCTAGTTTCATACAAAAGATACCTCCATAAATCTTGATGACATCTTACATATCATCATTTGGATAAATATGTGGCATTTGTTATTTTCAGTGAATGTATATGGCTGTCATCCACTTTTGAGTAATTGGGGTGAGCGGTCTCTTCTGCATATAGCAGTGGTGAAGAATTTGAATGAAAGGAAATGCAGCTGATGTAGGGAGGATAAGAAAATCCTCTATTGCAGGGGCTGCTGGCCTGTGGGCCGGTTGCATCATGCACAGGCACTGCCCACCCCAGCTCGGACAATACAAAAAAAGTCATGATATGTTGTGACACGTCACGTGATGTGGCAAGTTTGACACCCATGCTCTAATGCAACAGAAAGTGTTACCTGGGATCTCTTACCTAAGGAGTCAAAGGACTGGATTCAACCATGAGTTAAACAAGCCTCAGACTTCTCACAAGATTTACCCACAGTCTGCTTAAATGTAGCTTCTATATGGCCCTGTCCTTTTCTTTAGTTTAGTGGCCAAACCTGACCTATACTGTAACTGTTGGCATCATCTCTGTTTCAGAAGAAGCATCTATTTCTATTTCAGCCACAACAGAACAGAAACAGCTGCTAATATCAGAGATATCATTGCATTGCCATCTGGTGGGTAACCTTATTCTGCAATTCAAGATAGATATCAAAGCCTTGGTGGAGCAGTGGGCCTTGGTGGAGGAGCCTTGACCAGTGGGCCTTGGTGGAGCAGTGGAGCAGTGGGCCTTGGTGGAGCAGTGGGCCTTGAGCAGTGGAGCCTTGGTGGAGCAGTGGAGCAGTGGGCTAATGCCTCCTTAAGTAACACCAGATGCCTGCAATTAGTGCAGGTTCGCATCCCACCAGGCTCAAGGTTGACTCAGCCTTCCATCCTTCCAAGGTAGGTAAAATGAGGACCCAGATTGTTGGGGGCAATTAATCTGACTTTGTAATAATGCCGCTTGGGGGGGGTGTATGAAAGCCCTAATAAGCAGGCATATACATAGAATGAAGGCTACTGCTAAGCTTGTAAGCCGCCCTGAGTCTTCGGAGAAGGGCGGGATATAAATGGAATTAAAATAAAAAATAAATAATAAAAATAAAGTTTAGGGAGAAATGTGTCACTGTGTTTTTTCTGTTTTGTCAGCTCAGCACATCTCACTCTGTTTTTCTGCCAGCTGTATTGTACTCTTATCATTGTAACCAAGGTGATTGTCACATGTCCAGCCATGTTTTGGTTTCATGTCTGGATCTGCTATGATGTGCGCATGTCCAGACAAAAAGTTTACTTCTCTCCTTTTCTCTTTGTGCTGTCTGGTGAGATAGACATGTAGTCATGAGGGGTTTTTTTTGTTTTACAAGTTTCTTTGTAATTAAAAGTTTTATAGTAGAATATATGCTTCGGGGTTTCTTTATTTTTACCTGATGTTCACCATGCATCAAATGAACCATGGCTCATCGCCCTCTGATAGGGAGTTTTTTTAATTTACTCCCTGACAAAATGGATAGAAGTATCATGAGGGAATCCAGTATGAAAAGGGCACTAGAAAATTTTAGGGAATGCTGTTGTAAAGGTGGTCACCCTGAAGCTTCAGATAGCCTTGGAGGAAATTGATTATCTGGACTTCTTTTAGTCAGAATTTAGGTCTTTCTGTAGAACTGAAACAGCATTGATCATGCTCATGGATGACTTCTGAAGGGAGCAAAATGGTGCAGTGCCTCCATACCTGATCCCTTTGATCTTTACACATGGTCACATGATTGCTGTTTACGATTTTTTTTGTAGAAATCAGCAAAAAAAACCAAACACCATGCATTTTGACACATTCACAATACAACCTACTTAACCACAGATATGACTTGCAGTTTTGGGTTCAGTTACAGTTGTAAATAGAGGACCACCAGTAATTATGAGCATAGAATCAGGGCTTTAAAAGTCAACTGGAGATTTAAAAGAATTATGCCAAATCCTACTGGCAGTGAATGTAGGCATTTTGTGGGTAGGTAGAAAGGTAGGCACTTAGTTAAGTAAACTACTACCTGATATGAAGTCTGGGCAGGTAGTGGTGGATAAAGATTACATTTGGTTTCTAAAATGTGAGGTGGTCAAGAATTTTCTTCTAATTTCTATTTAGAAATAAAAGGGCTCTTTGAAGGGTAGAATAATATCTGATGCTAGAAGGGGCAGGCATGGACACATTGGCATTCCAGCAGTGGTCAGAAAAGAGAATGCTGCACTTCCAAGAGCCAAATTAAGGAAAGAGTAAAGGGGCATGACAGCCCCCTTGTATGTTTTGGCAAGAAAATGAAACTCTGGCCACCTCTGTAACTAATCTGGCATAGGTGTTTGTTTGTTTTTTTAATGAAAATATGCCAGAGTATACATTTAAATGAAACAGATCTACTCTGTTCATTAATCCATAAAGTCAACAAAGCAAAAGCAGCCAACCAGCCAGTAGAGCTATATTCACTTGCAAGTATGGTCCAAATAAACTGTGCCAGTCAAAATCCTGGCAGTATATTCCGTAGTAAGTGAAGTTTCCAAATTGTCTTCATATGCAGTCATGCTGTACAGTTATCCATTTGGGAGGTTTCTAAGCATGGTTAACTAGCCAAACTATCCCTCCTCAGAAGATGTTGTCATTCTGTCCCCTGAAGCTACTTGTTTCTAGTAGAAAGAACTTCCAAGCTTTGAAGCTGATTCTTCAGAATGATTTCAGCCAGAAATACCAGCTCATATCTCTGGCTTATTGTTAGGTTTGAATAGACGATCGACACCGTGAGGTTTTATGCAAGAACGTTTATTAACACATGCATAAGTCAACTGGCAATTAACCGTTTAACTTCCCCTTATATAGTCTGCTACATTCAAACAGTGGCCAATCCCCAGCCCGGAAACTCCCGCCTAAATTGCATCAACCAATAATTGCACTCAGAGTTTCCCGCTTCTAGGAAAGCCCATTTACTTAATCTACAGACACAACACTTATCTCATGGCATTTTCTAATAAAGTCTGACTTTGTTTCCATATAAACAAGCAGCACCTACAGCAAACCATACTGCTCCAGATCAGATAACTGAATACACTGGATTTTAAAGGTTTCCAGTTTTGAGTGTCATTATTCCAATTTATAATTTATTTAATACAGATTAGCCCTTACACAACTGGAACAAAGGGGGAGGAAAGCATGACACTTTTTCAGATGTCTTCAAATTGTATATTGTATACATTATCCAGGCTAATTCAGTCACCCTAGATTTGGCTGAAGATATGGCTCATGATTTGACCAATATTCTAACACTATTTGTTTTTTTCTGATGTTAGTGTAGATGATAAATAAAGTTAGAATTGATTAATGAATTTAAACACATATTGCATGTCATTCCCTTTAAAAAGTTGTCGCTCAATTTTTGCAATTTTTACAATACCACAAACAGTATAATTCTTGGCAGTTTACCAATACATAACTATTAGCATAAATGTGAATTGTGGTGGCATATAAAAGAATATAAGAGAATATCATCATGGCAAGCAGCATCAGGCTTCTTGAGATCATAATTATTGAAACAGGCCTAACCCTGTAGCATCCATGTAACACATGCAAGGCAGAGAGAGAAATAGCAAAGCAGTCCACAGGGCTGTTTGATGGAGGATGCAGGAGCAGAGGGAGAGGCTTTTGACAACACAGAGTTTTCCCAGAGGGAGGCCTGAATTAATTGTACAGTTCTGAGCTACCCTAAGTGGCCACACCCTAGAATCTCTCAGGTTATATACGGTAGGTTAGGAAGTTATAGCTTTAGTTTGGCAAGATTCTGTCCATTAGGTATAAGCAAATAAATGATTCAACTCAATTGAATTTTGCTGTGTCATCTCTGCATTTGGATCTGACAGACTATGTGCTAGCAGACAATGAATTTCATTAAATTATCAAAATGTATCACTGTACAATTTAATAAGGCAGATAACCTAAAACAAAAAAAGACTTCACATACATTGACATGTATAACCATATATCTTCTTCTTCTCCTTATTTACTCCTGCTATAAGTACTACCTGACACCCCTATTATATTATTAGCCACCATTCCTTATGCTGACAGAAATACATCCTGGCCAAAATTTGCAGTCTCATTTTTCAAGGCCTATTCTGCCAAGACAGAAAGGCTTTCAAGTACTGTCATTAAAGTTTTAATGCAAGACAAATTAAGGGGGGAAAACTAGTGGATTCCCCTGGCTTTGTCTCCACTCCCACAAAATAACCAGCAATTACTGTTCATAATGAGAGATGAGTAGGGTTGGCACGGCTTGTTTAACCATCTGTCAATTATATGACTGATGGCCCAGAGGCATGGAGGGGCTCTATGCCTGTGATCTGTCAATTAGGCAGTTTCTGAATACAGATCTTATGCTAAGATGGTGCCCACTGTGCCCCAAAATTGAGCTTTCATGAGGTTGCAGGTGCATACGGTTGAAGTAGGAAAGGACTATTTATTATGAACGAGCTCCTTTCTTCTCTAGAATTGCAATAGAGTGTAGTACTGACAACAAATCCAATTCTGACCTAGTGATTGGCAGCATCTAGTCATGGAGATAGAATACAGTAAAATGGCAGAGAACCCTCAAGGTAATATAAACAATAAAACATATGGCTATATGATATTACTACTTGAAGGAATGGCAGAAAACCTATAATGCACCCAGTGGTAATAGCATTACATGGCAAAACAGAACTAGACCTCATGAGCATTAACCATGTTTTGTTTTATTCTGCTTTAATGTTTTTTGTTTGTTCAGGGTAGACATTATGTTTGGCCATGCTGGCAACCATCTCATAAATAAAATATGCTATCAATAGCCAAAACTGTGGGTAAAAGAAGGCAAACACTGATTTAAAAGAGGAACAGAATTTTGTCCATTATAAAATAAATAGATTTTTACAGTATAATTGGCTTAAATATGTTTTGAGAATGCTCAAAAAAGAAAAGCTGTACTTTTCTTATAATTGTAAAATTTGTTGTAATTAGGAACTGTACAATTTTTATTATGAGCCCATAACTTCCTTTTCAAATAAGCTCAGAAAAACAAAATGAATATTTGTTACTTTCATTCTAATTTTATTTTAACTGTATTGATTATATTTTAGATTCTGTTTTTATTTATCATATATTTCCTTTGCTTGTATGAGAGATGTGTGCAATACCCACACATATTCACAAATTGCCTTTTAAATTTTCTACTAAATGTATGGGAAGAAGTGAGCAGTTTGTTAAGGACAGAACACTCCATTAGTATTTACTATAGCATTGTTATTCAAAAAATAGTTAGGAACTAGGATAATCTCATAAAACCTTTCACTGGATTTTTTTTAATGTATGGGAAGCCAGGGAGACTGAAGAGATAAGTGTACAATGAAAGACAGGATGTTCACCCCATTCCTTAGTTGCTTCAGAGTTAAGTGCAAGAATGCTATATTCCATCTGTGAAAATATTTCCAAAATGCTCTTGAAATAATTCCTAAAGAAAAATTCTTTTATCAAGCTAAGTGAGAATGAACTAAAAAAATTGTGATTGGTTCAACATTAGACAAATCCATTAACTGATATTTAATATTACCTGGAACTGATAACTAACATCTTGGAGCCAACATTCATTTATTTTTATTTTTTTTATTTTTTTTATTTATTTTAATTCCATTTATATCCCGCCCTTCTCCGAAGACTCAGGGCGGCTTACAAGCTTAGCAGTAGCCTTCATTCTATGTATATGCCTTCACACACACCCCAGCGGCATTATTACAAAGTCAGCTTAATTGCCCCCAACAATCTGGGTCCTCATTTTACCTACCTCAGAAGGATGGAAGGCTGAGTCAACCTTGAGCCTGGTGGGACTCGAACCTGCACTAATTGCAGGCAGCTGGTGTTACTTAAGGAGACATTAGCCCACTGCTCCACCAAGGCTCTTTGCCTGTTCTTTCAGTTTCTTCATTTCTCAAACACATGGTGTTGTAGTTGCATGGTAGATATAGATGGAAAATATGATTGATATTCACTTCTCAGATCTTCTGAAGCTTAGAATATTGTGGTAGGCATATTTCAGACACTATGGAGACAGGAGAAAGAGAAAAAAAGATCCCTCCCCCATTTCCACTATACAGAGTCAAAAGGGAGTGCCAAGTAGGAATTTTACCAATGATTGATATATTGAATGGAGGTGTTAGAGAACACACTCATTTAGGTTTTTAGAGGATGTTTTTGTATTGCTCAATATGCATGACTTGTATGCTTATGCACATAAGACACATACCCAGCTCCTCATGAAATTGAAAAAATCTCTTAACAAAGTAATGATGATAGAACGTTTAACATAGTCCCCTTGAGTGATTAATACAGTTGTGATAGTAGTTGATACATGTATATTATGAAAGATAATGTAGAAAAAAGACAACCAAGTATGATATTTGTAGGATTTCATCTTTTTATCTCAGGCTCATTATTCACAATCTTGAGATTCATATACTTGGTTATGAAGGTTATCTTTCATAATGCAAAGTGCACCAACTTATTGTTCTGTACCAGCCTGCTACCGGCCCTGCAGATAAGGCAGGGACAACCCCTTTTACAAGAAGGCAAGAGGCTGGAATTAAACCTGCCAAATTTATTAACATAAAAACATAAACAGAGCAAAGAGAGCAAAGAGAGCAAACACGAACCATGAAACAGGAACTATTCAAACGGTTGCCTTCAGCAAACTAGCCCTCCCACACATTCCCCTTTTATACAGTTCAGGGCGTGGCTTCTCTCTGCCTCCTTCCGAGGTGCCCCATTGCCTTCCTCTGTTTACTCCTGATTGACTGCCTCCTGCGTCAGGCATCCTTGAACAGGGCCAGCTGTGGGTCATCTTCATCCACGCTGTCAGGCTCACACAGCTGGGTCTGTGTCGTGACCAGGTGGGAGGGGCCTGGCTGAGGGCTCTCATCAGCAAGCTCTCCAACCCCTCAGCAACCTCTCCAACACCCCCTCCTCCTCCTCCTCTGAATCGTCTGACCCAACTGCCGAACCCACAGGCTGACCCTGAATCACAACACTTATATATACGTATACATATACATACACACACATATATTCTATATATCAATTATATATACAGTATATCAAGCTATATCTACTGTAGCTATTGGAGTGCAGTGGCTCATGTGGTTAGGATGCTGGGTTGAAGGTACGCAAGCCTGCATTCCATACCTGAGTTCTGCTGCATGGTGGGGTGATCTCCTGTCATTTGTTCTAGCTCCTTGACAGGGACAGGAAAGAAGCCCCACTGGTATTCCCTGGGCAATGATGATGTCACCAGCTAATCCTTTCAACCTGGAAGTGCCTTAAATGGTGCCTCCAACACAAATGGAATGGGATGTTATATCTATCTATAGCTATATATCTCTATTTATCTCTCTGTCTCCATCTCTCTATCATCTACATATCATCTATCTATGTACATCTCTCTCTCTCTCTCTCTCTCTCTCTGTGTGTGTGTGTGTGTATATGTGTTTTTTTTGTGTGTGTGTGTGTGTGTTTATATATATTTTCAAATTGCTTACTATATAATCTGCTCTGTGTGGGTAGTTTCCCCTTTCTTTATACCAGTACTAGTTCATGAAAGATCAGCATTTATGTGTGCATTATTTAAACATATTTAAAATAATAGTTAAATAAGACTAAAGTTGAAAAGTGCTGAAACTGAATAGTATTCTAATGCATTCTGGTATGCTTGCCCTGCCTTCTCCAGACTTAATTAGTTAATTTCTCATCTCACTTTTGCTGTCCCCACCCCATTATGAAGTCCAGCAAAGACACAGTGTAGATGGGCTACAAAAATTCAAAGAAGAAAATAACTATTTTTAAAAAAACATTGTTTCATAAATAAAATGTACTTTTTATCTCCTTTCCCTATTAAAAATAAAAGAAAGCAGCAATTAAAATCATCCAGTATATTAGAATGGAAGTGAGTAATTTTCAATTTTACAACCTTGTTAATACCATGCAAAGTTATGTAGAACAATCTAAGGTAGGTAGGTAGGCAGACAGATAGGCAGATATTCCCAGTTGATATATTCTGCCTTAATTCATTCTCAGTAGATTGAGTAAGTATATGCTCAGTTGCTGGTTTTCTATTCCAGAGAATACTTAAAATGGGTATCCAGAGAATACCCACAGATCAAACTCTAGTTTGATTAAAACACAGAATCAGCAATGAGATTGCTTAAGACAACAATTGTCTTGTGTTCATTATTTTTTGTGGAATAAAGTAATTAACTGTAATTTAGAGTACATTTATTTATTAATGTGCAATTTATTATGTTGCACACTTCTCTTGAAGAGCTGAGTTTTGTAATCTATACAAATGAACAACTCTGATATATTTGAATATTTTCCCATGGTTTTCCTTATCTGAATATTGGAGTAGAGTGTGAGAATCTACTTGGGCAATCCTGAATAATTGTAGAAATCATGGGACAGGCTGATTTGAAAGGATTCCCAGAATGGAGTAGGATGTGAGGACAGAGGGGTTTTGAACTGTGTTTACAATCTGGAATAATTGAGGAAAATAATTGAACTGAGTAAACAGTTATTTTTCCACATTGTAGCCACAGTATATGGGTAAATAGTTCCTCAGCAATGAATGAATTAATCTAGTCTCAAGTACAAGAATCCATAGTCTGGTTTGAGGGCCAGTTTAGCAGCACAGTCTAGAGGATTGTATTAGTCTAACCAGTGGTGGGATTCAACTATGTGAACAACCAGTTCTCTGTGTGGATGCCGCTTCTGAAAGTCCATCCTGGGCCTGGGCAAAATTAGCTACTGGTTCTGCTGAACTGGTGCGAACTGGCTGAATCCCACCAGTGAATCTAACTCCTAAGAATACAACCTTGTGTTTCTGCTAATTCTCAAGTTTTACATTGTTTTCTTTCCTCATTTTATCTTCAAACTAGGATAACTGCAAATACTCCCATTTAAGTGTTATCCTTAATGTTGGAAGTGAATATCCTGCTTCTAAGTTCCACCAGAATTAGAATGACCAGACAACTCTCTCTCTCTTTTTATAGTATTTAACAGTTAAAATTAGGTGACATGGAGGAGAGCATGCAATGGAAGATGGTAACTCCTAGAAGGTTATAGAGAGGAAAGAAATGCGTCATTTATCCAACAAGTTTTCTTCATAATATACTTGACACCCATGGCAAAGATTAGTTAATTGGCAGCTTAATAGAAAACTAGTGTAGGAGGAAAGAACCATTTATGTGATAAACAGCTATAGGAAGCAACTAAGTCAGGAGTTGATTTTTACATTCTCCAAGAAGAATCTGATCTGTGAAATAGAAAATACACCACCATTTCTGCATATTTTTTATTTTATTTTATTGATTTATATGGCTATTTTTCTTTCTTGCAAATGCAACACAAGGTGGCTAACAAAGTTAAAATATCAATACAAAGCCATCAAGCATTAAAACAATAATAACCAGAACAAAATTCATAAAATGTTCACCAAGGAAAGCCAATCCTTTATCTTGAGAAGTCCTTTGTGTTTTCTGAGCTTGGTTGTTTTCTTGCAGACATTTCATTACTCAAACTAGGTAACATCATCAGTGCATCATCTTTCTGCAAGAAAACAATGAAGTTCGGAGAGCACCAAGGACTCCTCATTTCAACTCTGAGCTACAAATATTCTCCTTTATGACTTTAACTATAACACAAAATCTGTAACAATGATTGTACCTTAATGTAGGAGCTTTCAAACATTTTAAAAATTCAGTCTCTTTCACCTGGGGTTGCCAATAAATAAACACACCTGACTTATCTATAATTTAGGAGTTAGTGTGATTTCCACTCCCTCCCACCACTTATATCTATTAAGCAAGTTTCTCAAGGTCCTATATAAGTTAATATCAAAAAGGATCTGTCTCCAACCTATTGGATCCCATAGCACTTAGTGACTAAGAATCCTTCTCAATTTAACATCACAGGATGCTCATTTAACTTTTTCTTGAACAGTTATTTTTCAAATATAACGTTATACTTATGTTAACCAACAAAATTTCCCTCTATTTCTCTAAGTGCCAAGAGATAGTAATTGCAGTGCTTCTTAGGTGCACACTGCCGAATATGTAGTAAGTATGGAAAATATAAAAGAAAATATATGTGAGCCATTCTCTTTGTACAAGGAAATAACTACCCCCACCCTATTTCTTATATTACAAATAAAGATGGGAAATTACATCTGAGAAATGGATGCAAAAGGGTTATCTTGGATAAAGACAGCTTATACCAGAGGTCCCCAATCTTTTGGGCACCAGGGACCCGTTCCTTAAAGGTTTTTCTGCGGACCAGAGGGGGTGTGGTTTTGTGTGCTACCTGCATCTTGCAGATGGGGCTTTGCTTGTTTGTGCAAACCGATTGCTGGCATGCTGTGGCCCAGTACCGGTCCATGGACCAGGTTTTGGGGACCCCTGGCTTATGCAACCTGTTGTCCCTCCTATCACTATTACATATTTTAATACTGAGAGATAGACAAGCACTTAACTAGCCCCATCTAGAATCAGACACCTGTAATGTCTTTCTTCACTGAATTGGCTAAATTATTTCCCTCTACTGCATGTACCCACATAGTAATACAGAATGATTCCAACTGTCCTTACATTCAGTCCTCTACGTCAGAGGTCCCCAACCCTCCATCCGCGGACTGGCACCGGTCCACAGCATGCCAGAAACTGGTCTGTGCAAACAAACAAAGCCCTATCTGCAGGATGCAGGCAGTATGCAAAACCGTGCCCCCTTCAGTCCATGAAAAAACCTTTCTCAATGGAACCGGTCCCTCATGCCCAAAAGGCTGGGGACCTCTGCTCTAAGTAATAAAAGATTGCCTGCATAACATGGCCTTGTGTAAGCTATTGTTATTTCTACAGCTGTGATGATTATTGATAGGTTTTGCAGCTTGGCCTTTGCTCATATCAGATAAAGTGAATAAGGCAATAGCAGGTTTTTAAAACATGTATTTGTTTTTGGCAGGAGCTAATGACTCATAAAATGCTGTAGGCTGACATTGACTTGAAAGTGTTTGGCACAGAGATACAAAACAGCAGTTTCTTACCAATGGCCAAAGAGTAGAGTTAACTTAATAAGAAAAAGATCTAATTAGCATAAATTTAAATCCATGGGTCATTGTGTTTTATACTCCAATTTCCCTGCTTTTAGTCTTACTTTTGCTCTTCTGACTGCCAAAATCCTATCTCAACCAGGTCAGCAATTATTGAGCAAACATGTAGCTCTTTAATTGAAACACTTACAGGTGTACACTAGTAAACTATAAAGACTTTTAAGAAACAGCAAAGCTTTAATAGCTTCTTGTTTACGCATGTTGTAACCTAATTCAGTGCTCTCAGTATTGCCGGGGGAAGATGCTAATTTATAGCTGTGATGAGCAATAAACCAATAACAGTATTCTAAAGGTGCGATATTCCTTCTTTAGGGGGCATTTATAGTTATGTATTAAAACTATAAATACTTCAAAATGCAGCAGAGTTGATCTATACAAAATGAAAGATAAGATCTTGCTGCTTGAAAAATGCTTTTCCAGCAAAACAAGAAAAAAAATGGGAAAAAAGCTAGTCTTGTTTTTATGGCTTGGAAATATTAAACTACAAAGATCAGCATGACCAGTCTTCTGATGCATTCATTAAGACACCCTTAGGCTAACTTGTGTCTGCTTGTGTGTCATTAGATTCTCATTAGAATCTTGCAGACAATAAAATATGAAAAGAATGTTAAAAGGGTTGCTCAAATCAGAAGTTTCATTGCTATTGCATCCTTTGGTTTGTGTCTAAAATAAGCTTTGTAGTTCATTGTGCATCAGTGGTAGGTCAGCCAATCTACACAAATCTTAACTTGAAGAATTTAAAATTATATTGGTCGAAAGTTTCTGTTTGTAGATATACATTTTGGATAAAGTCTGGGGTAGGAAGATTGCTGGGATATCAGTTTGAAAGAATTGTTTGGTTCAAAAAAAGAACTATGGAGTTCTAACAATCTACATCAACAGATATATAAATTTAACTACAATGATCACTGTGAACATAAACAGTTAATGAAAGTGTCACTTTATTGGGAAATAGAAAAAAAAGAATTTCTTAACAAAAAAATCAGTTTATAGCTTCACTACCTGGATCCTATAGCTTGAGGGGCTTGACTAAGGAAATGTGGCCCCATGTAATAAAAGATAGGTTGTATTGATCCTTCCAATGTATTCATTAGAAAAATACCTCAATTGTCCTCAGAAGTACAGTTCAACCCAGGTGCCAAACAGGAAGTTTAACTGGGAAATCCAAATTATTCTGCCTCTTACTAGTGTTAGAAAATTTAGATCACTAAACCCAAATAGCTAGAAAAACAAAGGCTGATGCTTAATTAACAGATTTATAATATGACAAAGGGAAAATCCATTTTTTTTCTTCCTGCTGACTGTTTTACAAATATCTACTAACTATTAGGAGTTTCCTGCATCTCATTTTAGAAATTTAGAAGTCCAGGCTACTCAAAGAAAAGGTCCATAGCAATAATCGTTATTGTGAAATATGAAAAATAATGAATTATACCTATCATCTGGAAATATAGCTCATAAGTCACTGGTTAACAGACTGTAAAACAAAAAGAAAATTTATACTTTCTTTTTATAACAGTATAAGAAAGGAATATGGCAAGGGATAATTACTTTGTCTATGTTCAGTATTCTGACAAAGTACTTTCTGACATTTCAGCAATCCAGATGGTTTTTGTTGAGTTATGATTAAAAAGGAAATAGAGGGCAAACCCTGGGATATTAAAGACAGCAGACAATTTCATAGTGAAAATATTTTCACAAAGGAAGGCAATTCTTATCGCAGACCCTGTGTGAAATCAATTAATACTAAAGCTAAGTAAGAATTTTTAAAATTATAAATGTTTTATTTTAAAAGCACTTTCACTGGTTGTGAAATTAAATTATTCTAAAATGGTTTTTACACAAAATTTCTCAGTATCGTTTTTGTTTGCTAGGTATTCTTATGAATGATCAATGGAATAAAGAGAGATTACTTAGCAGCATTATCTAAAACTAAATCCCTCATTTCCTTTCCAACTACCATGCAATAATTTGAATAATAAGACATTCTGACTTTGTATTTTTCTTCTTTCAAGAAAGTAGTAATACTTTTCTAAAATAGGTTTTGAAAAAAAGCATCGGTTGTGTCATTGTCACCCAGTAGTAAGGGATCTCCAAATGAACAGCAAACTAAAGGATAAAAAAGGCAAAAAAACATAAGAACTACAGTTATACAACATTTTGTGCCTTGAACAAGTCTCCATCACTGTACTGTGTTGTACTGTAACATTTATAGTAGGTTAAGTGATAAATAATATAGAATATAGATTAATGTTTCTGGAACAGGGGAAAATCATTTACTAGCAAACTGCCTTAACTTAAAAGCCTAAGATATATCATATTTAATCACAATGAAGATATAGTGTAAGGAAATGGTTGGGTTACAACTGAAGTTTTTCTACTAAATATATGAGTTGAGAGAGAGAAAAAAACTACTTTTTTAAAGTCAGAGTTTAATCTGTTGCTCTTCAATAAATATTCTGTGGTTTGGGCTTCAGTAAATTTCATTAGAAACAGAGATCTTAAGAGAAATAATCTTAATTTTAAAATATCACCACCTCCCAATAAATTAAATTAAATTAATTAAATTAAATTAATCTGGGGGAGATGTTAGGTTTTTAAACAGATAATTCTTATTTAATAAGAACTCTATATAAAAACAGAACATTCTTCTAATACTAATATTGTAGAATGTTTTTTCTAGATAAATTTATACAATATATTACATTTTCCATTATGTCACAACTAAATAATAAGAATGTGAACATAGCTTTGCTAGATCAGATCAAGGCCTCTCAGTTGTTCTCATAGTGGCCATAACAAGAGGTAGAGATATACCTATCAACTGACATTGTTCTCCAGCAATGGCAGGTTGACCACAAGCCAAAGATAAAACTAAGTCTTTAAGATTAATGAACCTTGATAGACTGGATCCCCATAGATTTATCTATGTTCTTTTTAAAAGGCAATGAAGTTAGTGACCATCTCCATGTCTTGCAATAATGAATTCCTTAGGTTAATTTGTGATAAGCTCCACCTAAGATATTTATTTATTTATTTATTTATTTATTTATTTATTTATTTATTTATTTATTTGTTCTTATATACCGCCCTTCTCCCGAGGGACTCGGGGCGGTGTACAGAGTAAGGCAGGTATACAGATTGAACAATAGTGAAAAACAATAGTAAAAACAACTGAGACCCCAAGAGCTATCAGGCCAGGCCAGACTGCTGGAACAGGTAAGTTTTTAAATCGCGCCGGAAGGTGCGGAGGTCGGGGGCCATCCGGATTTCGGTAGGCAAGCAGTTCCAGAGGGCTGGCGCACCCATTCAGAATGCCCTCCCCCTGGGGGCCACCAGCCGACATTCCTTGAGCGGTGGCACCCTGAGGAGGCCCTCTCTGTGGGAGCGCACAGGACGGAGGGGTGTTGACGTTGGCAGAAGGTGCTCCCGTAGGTAGTCCGGACCCATGCCATGTAGGGCTTTGTATGTCATTGTTAGCACCTTGAATTTCACTCGGAAGGCAACCGGAAGCCAGTGCAGCTCACGGAGGAGAGGTGTGATATGGGAGTATCGGGAGGCCCCCAAAAGTGTCCGTGCAGCTGCACTTTGCACCAGTTGAAGCTTCCGAGTGGCTCTCAAGGGCAGCCCCATGTAGAGAGCATTACAGTAGTCTAGGCGAGAGGTCATAAGTGCATGGGTGACTGTACGTAAGGCATCCAGGTCCAGATAAGGTCGTAGTTGACACACTAGTCGAACCCAGGAGAAGGCCACCTTGGTCACAGCTCCTATGTGATCTTCCAGGGATAGCTGCGAGTCTAGGAGGACACCCAGGTTGCGGGCCCTATCAACAAGGGGTAATAACTCATCCCCGATGTTAAGGGATGGAATGATCTGAGTATCCTGGTTTGCCGGTACGTACAGCCATTCAGTCTATAACTCTACAGTTATTATCAAAGAAAAAAGAATTAATCTTCCCTTTTATGACCTCTAGGAGCACATAATACAGCAAGTGTCCGTGTTAACTTCTTCAGTACAAGTGAGTTTTGCTGTTCATTCTCCAGTTCATCAATGGACCTAATTTTTTTGTCTGTATTCCAGGGCAAGTAGACAAAAGTGCTTTGGTTGGAAATCAAAGAGCAAATGCCAAAAAGCTTTGTCAGAAAAAAGTTGAGTTCCAAAAGAAAGAAGTGAATTTACAGAATTTATAGAAATGGAATATAAGTTATTTAAGATATATTTCTAAGACTCCTAAAATATATCATGTCTGTTTTTAATAATTAAATACACAGACAAAAAATAATCAGTGGAACAGCTTGCCTTCAGAAGTTGTAGGTGCTTCATCACTGGATGTTTTTAAGAAAAGACTGGACAGCCACTTGTCTGAAATTGTATGAGCAAGGGTTGGACTAGAAGACCTCCGAGGTCTCTTCCGGCTCTATTCTGATTTTATGATTGTTGTGGCACCCTTGTAAAAATATTTAGATCAGGATAGATGAAATATGAGATCAGTCTAATCAGGCTATTCTGTTGTGGATTACCAAACATTATTTAGTTCCCCTTTCAATAAAGAAACTTGTTATTTTTTTATTTTTGCATGTGAAAAGCACTAAAGATCTGTGATGTTTATAATATTTGTCTGACTTCCAGCTGTCATATATTAGATAAATCTATTTGCTATGATTCAATGAATATAGAACATAGAATAATAGGATTGTGACTGATCTTGGAGTTTTTCTAATCCACCCCGCTGTTCAAGCCAGAGACCTTATATGATTCCAGACAAATATTTGTCTAGTCCCTTCTTCCAGTAATGGAAGCCATTCCACTGATTAATTGTTCTCACTGTCAGGAAACTTCTCATTATTTCTAGGTTGGATCTCTCTTTAATTATTTTTTTCACCTGCTACCTTTTCTCCTGGCCTCAGGTGCTTTGGAGAAGAGGTTGCCCCCCTCTTCCCTATCTTAGCCCCTCAAGTACTGGAAGATTGCTATCATATCATGTCTAGTCCTTCTCTTAGAATAGATATACCTAGTCCCCTCAATTGTTCATTGTATGGTTTAGCTGCTAGACCCTTTATCCTCTCTGTTGCTCTTCTCTGAACTCTTTCTAGAGTCTTTTTTTATTGTGGTGACCAGAACTGGATACATTATTCCAAGTGTGGTTTTACTAGTGCAATATAAAGATGTACAATCAACTTCACGTAACCTTGAAATTGTCTGTTGATAAAACCTAGGACTTTATTAATATTTTTGGCAGCTGCAGCCACACTACTAGCTAATACTGAAGTGGTGGTCTACTAGGGCACCTAGATGCCTCTCACAATTGTGACTGTATACCCTCCTAATCTATACCCATCGGCACCTACAGTTCTGTGAAAGGCCAGTTGTTTGGCATAACACTTGCCAAATCCACAGCTAGTTGTAGGTCCCCCTGGAGAAATTATTAATCTATTCCTCAAAAAAAGTGAAGGAAAGAAGTTCATCTGTTCCTGTTCAATGCCTTGTTATTGCACCACTACAAATTCAGGTTGCAGATCAGATAGTCTTGTTTTGGAAAGCACTTTGGGAGCACATGTAGTCACATTATTGTTTCTTCTGTCACAAGTGGATGCATTTTCTTCTCCACTGAGACACAGGCAAAAGATATCTCAGCAAATGTGGTGCTAAACAGTGTATTGTGCTTCGTTCCTTTGAAATTAAAGGGGAGAAACATCTCATTGTACTTTTTTTCCCTTTTCAGCTAAATGAAAATCTAATAAGAGTCATCCATTCCATTTAAAAGAGAGTGGGAATTACTTTCTTACTCTTTCAAATATACCTAGCTTTTCTCTTCAATAAACTGGAATTTATTGTTCCTGTCTGGTCAATTGTTTCTTAATTAAAATGTTATGAAGTCCTCAAAGCAGAACTCATAAATAGAAATGCCAGTAGAAGAGCACTTAGGTGAGCATCTTTAAATCACCTTGGTCTGCTTTGACTTGGCAGTACTTCTACATTGACTGCTATCTCCAAGGAATTGGCAACAGATTTTGATTTATGAATAACCAAATAAATACAGTGTTGATGTTGCAATTTTCTGATAGCAAAGCTAGGATGTGACTGAAGGCTTCAGCTGTTGTAAAGTCTTAAATTTTGACTCAAGTCTGTAATGAATTTGACAATATGAACCATTTGCAGTCTGGAGCACATAAATGAGAGAAAAATGTTTTGTCCCGTTGATCTTATAATAATAATTCAGTACTGCTTCCTATTCTATAGCTAATGTACCTGACAACAAAAATCCATTGATTTCTCATATACTAGCTTTGCTTTAGATGTTTTGAACTGGAAGTGATGCATGGATTTTTCTGCAGTATGTCATGGTTGTGGTTAAGTTTTTGGGCAAAATAGAGTTTCTGCATAAATCACTTCAATTTCCTTTTTGCACAAATGAAGGAAAACTATATATATTGTTCCAAAAATATATAGCTGGTGCTTTCTCTTTTGTTACCATGCTCCAGAGACTCTAATAGCATGCACAGGGCAAAATCTATTTCTTTTCCAGCACACTTGTGGAACTATGAATGTTTTCCATAACCTTCTTCGTGACATGACTATTTTTCCAGTTTTTTTTTTACTATGTAATACTGCAATTGAAAAATGTAAACTCTGTCATTTCACATCTTCACTCTCTAAATTCTAGCTTGAAGAATCCCACTGTATTAATACAGTATACTTTCTTTCACCAATATTTTTTTTCCAATATTTTCATGTTTCTTTAACTTTACCCTTCCTGCACAGAACAAAAGATGACAGTTACTGCTCAGGAAATTCTTGCTCTGGACAATTGCATGCATTCTATTAAGATATTATTGTATTGCCCACTATTATAAATGATTCCAAGGTGATAAACAATGAAAATGATAAATTTGAAAAATATCAGCAGTACAACAGTACAACTGTTCAACAGATATAAAAAAGCAATAAACATTTCAACTATAATTTCAATTTCACAGGGAGTTTGAAGGGTTATACAAATTCATGTCCCTGGGTAACAAGATACTGTATGTCGTAACCTGGTCCTGAATGATTGTAAAATAGGTACCAGGCATATCTCATTAGCATAAGAAATAAGTGTTGACCACAATTTAGGAGATACTATTTCTCTCTTTAATTGCTTTCCACTATTTCATGTATTTTCAGGGTATGCAAGGAAGAAATAGAAAAGTTGTAACACATTTTACTCTATGTTATAAGATTGTAATCATGTCAGTCTCTGCTAGTTCTATTTGTATGCATCCTCATTTTTTCTAAGATAATATAATGCTGCATCTCTTAATAATTGGATATAACATGTGGATGAGAGAGCCCATGAAAGAGTTTCAAATGGTGCAAAGCTGCTTCAAATGAGTAATGAATTTCCTTTATTATATTTTATTTTATATTCCAGATTGCCAGAATTTGCATCAATTATGTATGTTGTGCACAGTTGGAAGCAGAAATAGATGCTTTTGGATATCATTAGCCAAGTTGCATCACTTAATCTTAGTGTCACCATCACTTTGCTCATTGCAGCATTTCCCATTTTCAGCATATGGTAATAAAGCATCTAATGGGAAAACCAATTTTGTGTAACAGAATGATAAGTTTTCCTTCAACCTCCTTTATCCTCATGTGTAGCTTTTCTGTGTCCTTTCTGATAGATTTTTGAATCTTCCCATTTCAAAATGACTATTATATCCACAATTTATCACAAGATACTTAGTTAAGTTCAGTGTTGTGTCTTCTTTTTCAAGTATGGCTTTTAATGTTGGTCTATATTATTTCCCCCTTCATGGATTACTGCCTTGTCGTGGCGAAGGGGCTTGCGTAATTCAATGAAGCTATGAGCTATGCCGTGCAGGGCCACCCAAGACGGACAGGTCATAGCAGAGAGTTCTGACAAAACGTGATCCACTGGAGAAGGAAATGGCAACCCACTCCAGTATCTTTGCCATGAAAACCCTATGGACAGTACCAAAAGGCAAAACGATATGACGCTGGAAGATGAGCCCCTCAGGTCGGAAGGCGTCCAATATGCTACTGGGGAAGAGCAGAGGGCTAGTACTAGTAGCGCCAGAAAGAATGAAGCGACTGGGCCAAAGCCGAAAGGACGCTCAGCTGTGGATATGTCTGGTGGTGAAAGGAAAGTCCGATGCTGTAAAGATTTTTTCTCCATAGGAACCTGGAATGTAAGATCCATGAATCAAGGAAAGCTGGACGTGGTCAAACAAGAGATGACAAGACTAAACATTGACATCTTAGGTATCAGCGAACTAAAATGGACAGGAATGGGTGAATTTAATTCAGATGACCATCAGGTATACTACTGCGGGCAAGAATCCCTCAGAAGAAATGGAGTAGCCTTCATAGTCAATAAAAAAATAGGAAAAGCAATACTGGGATACAATCCTCAAAATGACAGAATGATCTCAGTTCGAATCCAAGGCAAACCATTCAATATCACAGTAGTCCAAGTCTATGCCCCAACCACCGGTGCTGAAGAGGATGAAATTGACCGGTTCTATGAAGCCCTACAGCACCTTATAGAACTAACACCCAGAAATGATGTCCTTATCATCATGGGGGATTGGAATGCTAAAGTAGGAAGCCAAAAGATAACTGGAATAACAGGCAAGTTTGGCCTTGGAGTACAAAATGAAGCAGGGCACAGGCTGATAGAATTTTGTCAAGAGAATACGATGGTCATAGCAAACACTCTTTTCCAACAACCCAAGAGACGGCTTTACACATGGACATCACCAGACGGTCAACACAGAAATCAGATTGACTATATGCTCTGCAGCCAAAGATGGAGAAGCTCTATACAGTCAGTAAAAACAAGACCAGGAGCTGACTGTGGCTCAGACCATGAGCTTCTCGTTGCAAAGTTTAGGCTTAAATTAAAGAAAGTAGGGAAAAGCGCTAGGCCAGTCAGGTATGAATTAAATCATATCCCTGTTGAATATACAGTAGAGGTGACAAATAGATTTAAGGAATTAGATCTGATAGACAGAGTACCTGAAGAACTATGGACAGAGGTTCGCAACATTGTACAACAGGTAGCAACCAAAACCATCCCAAAGAAAAAGAAATGCAAGAAAGCAAAATGGCTGTCTGAGGAAGCTTTGCAAATAGCTGAGGAAAGGAGGGAAGCGAAAGGCAAGGGAGAAAAAGAAAGATACGCCCAATTAAATGCAGAATTCCAAAGAATAGCTAGAAGAGATAAGAATGCCTTCTTAAATGAACAATGCAAAGAAATAGAAGAAAACAATAGAATAGGGAGGACCAGAGATCTTTTCAAGAAAATTGGAGAGATGAAAGGAACGTTTCATGCAAAAATGGGCATGATAAAGGACCAAAATGGCAGGGACCTAACAGAGGCAGAAGAGATTAAGAAGAGGTGGCAAAATTACACAGAAGAACTATACAAGAATGAGCTTAACGTCCCTGATAATCACAATGAGGTGGTCACTGACCTCGAGCCAGACATCCTAGAATGTGAAGTGAAGTGGGCCTTAGAAAAGCTGAGCAACAACAAAGCTAGTGGAGGTGACAGTATTCCAGCTGAGCTATTCAAAATCTTAAAAGACGATGCAGTAAAAGTGCTACACTCAATTTGCCAGCAAATTTGGAAAACTCAACAGTGGCCACAGGATTGGAAAAGATCAGTTTACATTCCAATTCCAAAGAAAGGCAGTGCCAAAGAATGTTCAAACTATCGCACCATTGCACTCATTTCTCATGCTAGTAAAGTTATGCTTAAAATTCTACAAGCTAGACTCCAGCAGTATGTGGATCGAGAACTACCAGAAGTACAGGCAGGATTTCGAAGAGGCAGAGGAACTAGAGATCAAATTGCTAACATACGCTGGATCATGGAGAAAGCTAGAGAGTTCCAGAAAAACATCTACTTCTGCTTCATTGACTATGCTAAAGCCTTTGATTGTGTGGATCATAACAAACTCTGGCAAGTCCTTAAAGAGATGGGCATACCAGACCATCTTATTTGTCTCTTGAGAAATCTATATGCGGGCCAAGAAGCAACAGTGAGAACTGGACACGGAACCACTGATTGGTTCAAAATTGGGAAAGGTGTCCGGCAAGGCTGTATACTGTTGCCTTGCCTATTTAACTTATATGCAGAGCACATCATGAGAAAGGCAGGGCTAGATGAATCAAAAGTTGGAATTAAGATTGCCGGAAGAAACATCAACAACCTAAGATATGCAGATGATACCACTCTAATGGCAGAAAGTGAAGAAGAACTAAAGAGCCTTGTGTTGCGGGTGAAGAAGGAGAGTGCAAAACTTGGGTTGAAACTAAACATTAAGAAAACCAAGATCATGGCATCTGGCCCTCTCAATTCCTGGCAAATAGATGGGGAAGAAATGGAGGTAGTGACAGATTTTATTTTCCTGGGCTCGAAGATCACTGCAGATGGGGACTGTAGCCAAGAAATTAAAAGACGCTTGCTCCTTGGGAGGAAAGCCATGGCAAATCTAGACAGCACACTAAAAAACAGAGACATCACCCTGTCAACAAAAGTGCGTATAGTCAAGGCTATGGTCTTCCCAGTTGCAATGTATGGCAGTGAAAGCTGGACCATAAGAAAGGCTGAGCGCCAAAGAATTGAAGCCTTTGAACTATGGTGCTGGAGAAGACTCCTGCGAGTTCCTTGGACTGCAAGGCGATCAAACCGGTCAGTCCTAGAGGAGATCAACCCTGACTGCTCTTTAGAAGGCCAGATCCTGAAGCTAAAACTCAAATACTTTGGCCACCTAATGAGAAGGAAGGACTCACTGGAGAAGAGCCTAATGCTGGGAAAGATTGAGGGCAATAGAAGAAGGGGACGACAGAGAATGAGGTGGCTGGATGGAGTCACTGAAGCAGTAGGCGTGAGCTTAGATGGACTCCAGAAGATGGTAGAGGACAGGAAGGCCTGGAGGAACATTGTCCATAGGGTCGCGATGGGTCGGACACGACTTCGCAACTAACAACAACAAATATTATTTCCACCTATTTTATTGATAAGAAACTGTGAGTTGTAGGACAGAGATAAAACTGATTCACAAAATTAAGTCTTGATCTCTTGAATAAAAAGTCTTTTTGCATAGCACACAAAAAATATGTTCTTGTAGCTTTTGCCAGCAGAACTTGTTGATCTGTGTCTGCCTTTTCTATGTGATTCTACATTTAGTCCTCCTAATGGTCAAGGTAAGAATTATGACATGAAGTCTTTCATGGTGGTAGAAAAGATTGCCATTGTTTGCAAAACAGTTTGAATATTTTCACCCAAATCCCAATTGCTCTACCAAAAGTGCAGCTGTTCTTACTGCTAGGAGAAGAGGAAAATAAATGCATAAAACATAACAATGCCTTTTTTTAAATAAAATGCTGGGAACCTAGGAAATTTGTTCAGAAACAAGCTGTAGTTGTAACAATCCTTTTTTAAGGACTTTTTTTAAAAAAATTGTCAGCAAAAAGACAATGGGAGAAGTCAAGAAAGAGGTATGATTAAAGTTGATAGTTAATGGTCTGAATAGAAGAAAAGACCTTGGAGAAGAGGATAGGGAAGTATCTAAAATGGATGACGGGGAAAAGAAGAAAGAGATAAATCTGTTCCAATCACAAAAGAAAAGAACATCTGAAAAGTAAATATCCTGGAGCTCTGGTTAATAAACATATGCTAAACTTAGCCACATTCACTGATGATTTCCCAGTCTTATTTCTGTGGTATGCTTTAGCCTTTTATTCACTTTTTTTCTCATAAAAATGATGGACAATATAAAGCACCCACACCATCTAGGGCTTCAGACCACAATTTCTTTTCACTGATTTGAAGTTGTGGGAAAAAAAAATGCATGCAGAGTTCTACCGGATGATTTACCACAACTTCTCAGCATTCATTAGCCAGAGCTAATAAGCAGGCCAATGATGATGAATTAGCCCAGTGATTCTAAAATTGTGGCTTGAGGACCTCTTGTAGTTAACAGAGTCTAGGAGGTGGCCTGCTACAGCATGTCCATATTCACAATTAAAGGGCTACTTTCACTTCCCTGTCATTACTGACAGATGGCAAGAGCTGGTTTGATACAACAATCCCCTATCACATGTGCCAACTAGCAGCATACAGAAATGCAACTATAGTTATCATCTTATTCAACAAAAAGTAAGAACTCCTATGGTCTTAAAAATGACGAGATTTGGGTGGATTAATTGAGTGATCCTCTACATTTTCTGAATGTTTATTTATTATTATTATTATTATTACATTTATATACCGCCCTTTCCCGAAGGACTCAGGGCAGTTTACAGGGTGATTAAAAAAACCAAGATACAAAAGTTAAAAACAAATTTTAAAAAATTATATTTGTCCCTGCATAAATAAAACCCCAGTTAAAATAAAATTAATCCTCAGCCTGGGCCCGAGAGCTCGAAGAGCCAGGTCTTCAGGTCCCGGCGGAATGATCGGAGGTCGGGGGCAGTCCTCAGCTCCACTGGCAGCTGGTTCCAAAGGGCAGGCGCCCCCACTGAGAAGGCCCTATCCCTGGGTGTCGTCCGCCGGCAATCTCTTACCAGTGGCACCCTGAGAAGACCCTCCCTGTGGGAGTGCACTGGACGAAGGGAACTTGATGCCGGCAGCAGGTGTTCCCTCAGATATCCCAGACCCAAGCCATATAGGGCTTTATAGGTCATCACCAGCACCTTGAATCTCACCCGGAGGGCAACCGGAAGCCAATGCAGCTCACGGAGTAGAGGTGTTACATGGGAGTATCGGGAAAACCCCATCACAACAATTTAGTGGTCTGTGACTAAAGAAAGTTTGACCACTGCATCACACTAGCTATTTCTTTTGTTTATTAGTGTTGTTCTTATTAGGCATTTATTTTCAATAAATAAATAATAAGGGGGTATAAATTGATGACAGATTCAGAGGTAGCATAGACACTAGAGCAGTAGTTTTTAAAGTGGGGAAATTAACTTCAAGGGGATAATCTGGGTTAGGACGCTGAGCCTGTCGATCAGATGGTCAGCAGTTTGGCAGGTCGAATCCCAAGTGCCGTGTAACAGAGTGAGCGCCTGTTACTCGTCCCAGCTTCTGCCAACCTAGCAGTTTGAAAGCACGTAAAAATTCAAGTAGAAAAATAGGGACCACTACGGTGGGAAGGTAACAGCGTTCTGTGAGCCTTTGGCGTCTAGTCATGCCGGCCACATGACCACAGAGACATCCTCGGACAAGCGCTGGCTCTTTGGCTTTGAAATGGAAATGAGCACTGGCCCCTAGAGTTGGAAACGACTAGCATGCATGTGCGGGGAAAACTTTACCTTTACCTTTAGTTTGTAAATGCTTGGTACTTGCTGCTGCTGCTGCTGACACACATTTGTAAAACAAAAGTCTGGGGGGGGGGTTGTTGCTGTGTTTGTGGGAGAATGAATGACATTATTCAAGACCTGCTAAAGGAGTAATGGGGTCAAATAATTTAAGAACTACTGTGCTACAGAGTTTATTGTGATTAGGAAGGCTTTTAATCTTTCAGCCACCATTTCTGGAAAACCCTAATGATACCTCCTTTCCCCTATAATGGGGAATTTTATTTCAGATTTCCCTCCTTAGGAGTGGAATTCTTGATTTTCAATTATAAGGAAAATGTAACAACTCCTAGTTCCCTGAAGTATATCTTCCTGAGGTACTATCCCAGGATCCATAAAACAATGTACAGGTAGTCCTTCACTTACAACAGTTAGTTTAATAACCATCCAAAGCTACAACAACATTGAAAAAAATGACCATACTTCACACATACTTCACACATACTCTATGACCATTGCAACATCCCCATAATTACATGATCAGAATTCAAATGCTTGCCACCTGACACATTTATGATGACTGCAGTGTCCTGAGGTCATGTGATCACCTTTTACAACATTCTGTCAAGCAAAGGCAATGAGGATGCCAGATTCACTTAACAATAGTTTTATTAACATAACAACATCAGTGATTCACATAACAACTGTAGCAAGCAAGGTTGTAAAATGGGACAAAACTCACTTAACAAATGTCTCACATAGCAACAGAAATTATGACCTTAATTGTGGTGGTATTTGAGAACTATCTTTACTTCAATGTATGTTTTTAAAGTATTTATTTAGAGATAGGAACATAATTCAGGAAATGCAAAGAATGGACAACTAAGTTCTGAGCCTTATAAATATGAATAAATTCATATTGGAATTCATAGTGATTGAATTCCACAAGCATACTCAAGTTATAATCAGCATTTCATCAAGACTGACACTGCTGTGAATAAACATGAAATTCATGGTAAATTGTTAACATGTACAGTGTGAAAGCTATGACATCTCTCTGTGAAAAAAAATGTTTTGCTTTCTTATTTTAGTGTGTTTGAAAAAGTTTCCTTTCAGCCTGCATATCCTTTTTACCTTTCAAAAATGGTGTCATAAAGGCATTGATTTCATTTTTTAAAAATTTTGTTCTCAGTGTTGAAGCACTTCTTTAATCAAAAGTAAATTATGTAAAGGCCATTTGGGTCAGTCTAGGCAGGAAAATGAAAAGAGCAATGCATTATGTATTTGTAAATGTCAGTGAAATCTGTGGATCAATAATATCTTTTTCTGACTTGGACTGTTCTTTTGTGTAAATTTCAGGTGAAATGTTCTGTTTTTAGAATTAAATACTATACAAAAATGGTGGAACAGAGCACATCTAAATCTAGTCTTATTAGACCTTTCGGCGGCTTTCGATACCATCGACCATGGTATCTTGCTGCGGCGCCTCAGGGGACTGGGAGTGGGAGGCACGGTTCTGCGGTGGTTCTCCTCCTTTCTCCAGGGTCGCTCGCAGTCGGTGCAGGCCTCTCGTTTGCAGAGTCCCTCAGGGGTCGGTCCTCTCGCCTCTCCTGTTCAACATCTACATGAAACCGCTGGGTGAGATCATTCGTGGTTTTGGAGTAGGGTACCATCAGTATGCTGATGACACCCAGCTTTTCATCTCAACTCCAAACAGTATCAGTGATGCCCTCGACGTGATATCCCGCTGCCTGAAAGCGGTCCGGGAATGGATGGGGAGGAACAGGCTTCAACTCAACCCGGACAAGACTGAATGGCTGTACGTACCGGCAAGCCAGGATACTCAGATCATTCCATCCCTTAACATCGGGGATGAGTTATTACCCCCTGTTGATAGGGCCCGCAACCTGGGTGTCCTCCTAGACTCGCAGCTATCCCTGGAAGATCACATAGGAGCTGTGACCAAGGGGGCCTTCTCCCGGGTTCGACTAGTGCGCCAACTACGACCTTATCTGGACCTAGATGCCTTACGTACAGTCACCCATGCACTTGTGACCTCTCGCCTAGACTACTGTAACGCTCTCTACATGGGGCTGCCCTTGAGAGCCACTCGGAAGCTTCAACTGGTGCAAAGTGCAGCTGCACGGACACTTTTGGGGGCCTCCCGATACTCCCATATCACACCTCTCCTCCGTGAGCTGCACTGGCTTCCGGTTGCCTTCCGAGTGAAATTCAAGGTGCTAACAATGACATACAAAACCCTACATGGCATGGGTCCGGACTACCTACGGGAGCACCTTCTGCCAACGTCAACACCCCTCCGTCCTGTGCGCTCCCACAGAGAGGGCCTCCTCAGGGTGCCACCGCTCAAGGAATGTCGGCTGGTGGCCCCCAGGGGGAGGGCATTCTGAATGGGTGCGCCAGCCCTCTGGAACTGCTTGCCTACCGAAATCCGGATGGCCCCCGACCTCTGCACCTTCCGGCGCGATTTAAAAACTTACCTGTTCCAGCAGTCCGGCCTGGCCTGATAGCTCTTGGGGTCTCAGTTGTTTTTACTATTGTTTTTCACTATTGTTCAATCTGTATACCTGCCTTACTCTGTACACCACCCCGAGTCCCTCGGGAGAAGGGCGGTATATAAGAACAAATAAATAAATAAATAAAATAAATAAGTGCCCTTTTTAACTTTTGTTATCTACCATTTGCTTTAAGAATGTTCATTTAACCCCTTAGGCCCTGGCATATCAATTACATTGTAGTACGTCTCTTGGGATATGGTACTTCTAAAAGGCAGATTATGTGCTTTCTTTATTAATATAGACTTAGTTATTAAGCAGGCCACTACATACAGAAGAGGAATTTTTCCATTAGCCTTTTAGGCTCCACATCATGGCTTGGCTCTCCTCAGTAGCAGTCCTAAACATACTTACTTTCCCAATTACCATCTCCCAGATAAATTGACAGAATAACTTTTAATTGTTTTAATCAACATGGGAAGCCTATACTAAACATCATTCATCTGAGATACAGCAGTTGCATTGCCAGGATTAAATTTCTCCATCCTGTCCATTTATTGATAAAGGGTTTGCTCTCCTTGGAGGCTTGCAGGTAAGCTGAGATGTAATAACTCTGCAACAGCTCTTTTCTTAGGGAATAGTCCCATCCCAAAACTATGTGCAGCCCCCATCTTGCTGCAGTTCCGTAAACACATTTGAATTGTTTTATTTCAATGTGTGTTCATTCCCAGCTAATGGTAGGCACTTATTCTGAGTTTTATTTTGAGTTTGAAATTAGTTACAATATTTATTATTATGGAGAAGTTTGCCTTTTGTTTGCTGTTGTAAGCTACATAGAGTTCTGTGAGAATGGAAAGATTATAAATACTGTAAAATAAATAAATAGTAACATTTACTTCTGCGCAAACGTTTTTAGAGTTACATTGTAATGCTGTTCATGAATTTATTTATTTACTTATTTTAAAAAAAGATGAATGTAGAGATCATTGCAAGTAGTCCTCAAGGGTTAGAGTTAAGACACAATAGGGACCAGAACTTTCATCACTAAGTGATACAATTGTTAAGTGACTCATTTCTGATTTTATTATCTTATTTTGTCATGATTGTTAAATGAATCACCATGGTTGTTAAACAAATCTAGCTTCCTCCTTTGACTTTGTTTATCAGAAGCTGCCTGGGAAGGTCTCAAATGACAATCACATGACCCTGGGTTGTGCAACCATGATAAATAGGTGCAGGTTGCCACACACCCAAATTCTAAGGCACTATAATAGTTGTAAGGATTAGACGTGAATCATTTTGTTCAGAGTCATAATGACATGTCTTGAACATGTTGTAAGTCAAGGACTACCTGTAAAAGAAATCATAGTCCCCTAAACGTTTTCATAGAAGATACAAGAAATGTTTTTAATTTAAAAAAATCTGACAGACTCAATTCATTATGAGTTATGCCTCTTTTTATCATTAAACTCTGATCTACTTAATGTTTTTCTTTAAATATTCCAACAGCTGAGAGGAACCCCTGAGTTGAAATTAATCTTCCCTATTCATATAACAATTAGCTACTAACTGATGGCAAAAATATGGTTATCATTTGCCATCTCCTAGATAATATACTAGATAAAATAATTTTGTGACAATGTCAATATATCTTATGCAAAAAGTTATGCCTTATGTCTGTTTCTCTAAATGAAAACATCCATGCCAACCAGTATCAACAGAGATATATACTGTATAACAGGAGACATGCCAGTTTATGAATCAAAACTTGTCAGAACGTTCATGCAGTATGGTCAGGGTTTTGTACTTAAATTGGCAAGACTGTGAATGGAATGTACTGATAATTCCTCTGGTCATGAATGCTAGGACATGAGAAAAAATAATTCTAGCTTTTTTTTTATTTTTAAGCTGTGATGTCAAAAATGTATGTGTAATTTTAGGGTAACCTTATGCTCAAGGGAAATTGTCAGCACAGGCCTTTATGAGCATTTGAACACCTCTGGCTGCAGTATTTAAAACAGCTACTGGTACTGAAATGTAGCATTTAAATATTGTTACATCTTGGATGACTAAGAGATATTAAATAGTCTTCAATGACAAAAATTATCTAGTAATGAAAATGGCCATCCTGCAAAGGCTAGGAGCTCTTTGGAGGGCTTTGGTTTAAAAAATTAGATCAAAGCAGACATTGCTACTTAACTCTTGAAATTCAAAGGTAGATTATCCTACCAATATAGTAGGAACTAAAAATCTGGTATCTAGTTAACAGAAAGATATTAAAAAGATGTGAAAAAATATGAATGTAATAAGTAGCATTTATAGAGCACTCTTGTCTTTTTAATATTTTATATATATTATCTTATTTTCTAAAAGACTTTGGCATTGCTCTTTGGCAATTTTGGCATTTTGTACAGCTAACAGTTGATGAAAATGACTTGCAGAAGAACTGTGTGGCACACTTCCTGTATGTACAGATTAGAATTATGTACTTCCTGATTCATAGTATAATCTCTCGACCACATCACTATGTAGAAATGAGGCCAATGTCCTAGGAAAACCAAAGATAGCCTTGAAGTCAGGTGTATAACTTACATTTTAGATTTCTGGCTATCAGGATATAAAAAGTGATAGGAATATTGTACTGCATCAAATTTGATGCAAGCCTTAGCCTTTTCCTTTGGCTGCCGTCACTCATCTGAACTTCAAATAGTTCTTTAAGTAACAGCTAAATATAAATGAGTCATGAACCGGCAGTCTCTTGCTGGGAATCTTTAAACCTTTTCTAGTATGAGAAGCACCATCAAAATATCATTACCACAACTGTTGCATCATCCACAGCTTATTTCCCATACCCTTTCCACATCTGATAAAATTGTCTCTGCAGAGGAACTTTAAAAATTGCTCTGAACATAGCTACTCTTTCTTAGGAACTTGCAGGGATAAATATTGCTGAGAAGCATGGCTTGCATACAGAATGATCAGCCAGTTTCATGCATACCATATTCTCCCACGTTACTAAATGGCTGTAGGCAGGCACAGAAACAAGCAACCTGTTATGAATTCTCTTCTTTATTCAGCACTAACACCAAATAACTGAAGTAGGATAAGCTATACTAGGAAGTGCTGACACTGTCAAACATTCATCCAAATCCACTGACAGATACATATAAATTGCACTTGAATACATGTTTGGATACACATTGACATATGACAAATGTTGTAAGAACACTTGCAAAAAACCCTACCATTGATAAAACTTTTGAAACCAAAGCAAGTTGACTTTTCTTACTGTTTTTTTTTCCAATGTTTGAAGGGTTTCTAAGAGCAGTAAATGAATGAGACTTTTTTCAATTTGTTTGGACATCCTTCATAATCAAGTTTTCTCAGAGCATTATAATATATTGAAACCAAAGGATTAAATGCTGAATAACTATTGAAACACATGATAATGTGAACACACTGAAGTATAGAATAAAACAATTTAAAATCATACTTTGTAGAGAATATGTATTTAAAGTTGGCAAGATAATATATTAAAGGACTTTAGAGAATAAAAATGTATTTGCCCAGAATTGAAAAGACAGCCTCTAATGTCCTTCATGCAAAAGCATTCCAGAATTAGGAGGCTATGACTGAAAAGGCCCAGTCCCTAGATCAGGCATGTCAAACTCATGATGTCACGTGATGTCACCCAACGTATTGCAACTTTTTCCCCATTGCCGGCAATGGGGTGGGCGCAGTTTTGGCATGATGCATCTGGCTCATGGGCCGGCAGTTTGACATACCTGCCCTAGATCTACTAAGGACTATTACAAAACCTCCAGAGACTCTTCTAAATACTTAGAAACAAATGCAGGTTTACAACTGCTATTACTGTATTCAGTTTTTAAATTAAAGGCTTTATTCACACATGGACTGAAAAAGCAGATAGGAAGAGAATTGATCCCTTTGAACTTCAGTTTTGAAGAAGACTTCTAAGAATTTCAAAGACAGTTAAGAAAACAAACCAATGGATCATTGAACAAATCAACTCAAGGAGTAAATTACACAATTTTAACCTGTACATACAGGAAATATGTCATACAATTCTTCTGCAATTAGACATATAATTGATGGAAATATTCTTTCATATATTCCATGCTGGAACGTACAAAGATGCCACAGGTGAAAGTTATCAGTGATGCTTTGTATATAACCTTTAAGACAGCACAACATGTTATCCAGTATTCTCACTGATGTGTAGTTTCTTGCAGTTCTGCAGTAGTAGTCTTAATGCCATCTTTGTTCAAGTTTCAGACAATGGCAGGCAGGATAGTGGTGTTATTGAGATTGGGATGCATCAACTAATTTGCAGTCTTTCTTTTGGCCAGTCATATTTAAATATTCTTCTATTATCTGCCTCTGGGTATAGTTATGGGAGACAGGGCATTTAATCATAAAGAAATATGCATCTTCCTCAAATTCTTCTGGTTCTGCAAACATTATGCAGCAGTTAAATAAAACCAATTAGAATTGGACAGAGCTGACCAATGAAGACTATTCTCCAGTGTGAGATTTTAATTTTATAGGTAGATGTCTTTAACTGGAGTTGCACAGTTTCATGCCCAAGATAGTGATCAGACTCAAAATCTGCTCCCTGCAACTAATAAATGTTTTTAAATGGTATTCTGAAGTGATTGGGTAACATGTTACAGTCTAAAAGTGAGGCATTGGTTGTGTATCATGTACTGTAAGTCAGTACTTACAGGATGTTAAACATTGGCTGCTTCCAATGATTGGTATGTTTTCTGCTTTAAATTATAACAAAAGCAATCCATTATCATTTAGTTTTCCATGTGACAAATTTTCAAATGTGTCTTCCCATCCTTGCCAATTCTCCAACACAAGCATTTAGATCTCAATGATGATGATATCATTGTGAGGGAGGGAGATCAATGTGGCTTGGATTTGAGAGTAGAATTTATCCTTTGCTTCAGCAGAGCTCATTTTAAATATAAACAGAAAGTATCTGCATTTGAATAATAAATAATGAGATGAGCACAGCAAATTGGATTGAAATAGGCTGAAATGGCATAGAACTGTTAGATGCCTTTCTGTTCACTGCAAAATCAATGCCTTCAGTATACTGATCATCCTCTGAGTGGCATAACATCATTCATTCTTCACCAGGCAGTTGCTATTCAGACAATCCAGATAATGCTGTTACCAATATTCTTTAACATAATAATTTATGCCCAGGGATTTCCTTCTGACTAACAAGCATATTCTTTCCCTACTGGAAGCCAGTATGGATATTCAAGGCAACCAATGTTGGCTATTTCTTTGGGATGGGAATTTTCAATTGTTGACCTTGATTGATGGGCATTTTGCATTGGTATCATAAGCTTTGTTATTTGCCAATGCTAAGGTGTCAGCTGCATCCCCAGATACAGTAGTAATATTCAGTGAAAATTTCTTTCTCATGGCTTAAGTAGTTTCATCCTCATTTTGTGATGCCTCAGCTTTTTGTTACCACTCATATGGCTGTGTTATGTATTTAAAAAATTGAGAAAAGTATGTTTCACTGCCCAGAGTCACTTTTCATGAGATGAGCAACCATATAAGACAAGGAAGGAAGGAAGGAAGGAAGGAAGGAAGGAAGGAAGGAAGGAAGGAAGGAAGGAAGGAAGGACTACTTGTTGCTTCTGAAAGAATGTACAATAAATAAATGGAATGTGCTGTTGAAGGTTAGTGAAAAAGATGTAAGTATATAATACTTATAAAATGGAAGTACAGCCTGAGTTGAAACTAATAGAATGCTTAGCAAAAGGTTTCTCTCCCAACATGAACTAGGATAAAGATGTGTGATATGCCTTTATTATTTTAAAAAAATGGATAAATGTGTATAATAATATTTGTATGGAGATTACAGGTATACTAGCTGGGGATTAATATGTTTGTGTGCTTTTGTATACAGACAGTGATATGTCAACAATAGCTAAGAATCAGAATACTTTCACCACTCACCACTTCTGGAGGCAGGTTGTAGGTTCATAATTAATGTTTGATTGTATAACACAACAAGAATTTTAACTTTGAAAAATAATATATCAAAGTCAAGATAATTGTGTTTGAATGGGGAAATATTATGAATTATGACAAGTTATACAAAGATGTTGAAAACCTAAGCTATGTGTACCTTGAACAATTAAAGTGTAAAGATAATTGCTAAAGATTAGAAAATGTACATAGAAATCTCAAAATATGCCAAAGCTGGTAGAAAAGTATGGAGTAGTATGTGATCTGTTGAGGTCAATGAAGGTTTATTGGAGGAAGTGAAAATGGTTTTATATAACAGCCATTTATAATGCAGTAGAATGGGTTACTTTCTAATTATGTGAGATCATACAAGAAAAGAGGATCAGGAACAAATAGGCTGCTGAATGAATACGGACTGAATAGAAAAGTGAAAACTGGTACAAAAAAAGAGTACTGAGGTGATTTGGTCACACTGAGAGAGTGAATAAAGACTAAATTACAAACCATATGAAGAAAGAGTGGATAGACTGAGAGGAAGGGGAGATTTTGAAAATTGTAACTGAATGGAATTTATGAAAATTATCAAAAAGAAAGAGGCAAGAAGTTTAAGGAATTAAGGACATTAATCGGCATATGGATACAATGATAGAAATAAGATGCTTTGTAGGATGAGGAATGCATGGAGAACTATAAAGAATGTATTTGCATAAATTAGCTCACTATATTTATTTACCTTATATCTTCGATTTCTTTGGCGTAATATTTCTTACTCTTCTTCTATACATTGCATACTTTCTTATTCAAAAAAGGAATAGTACTATTGGTATGGGTATATAGTTCTTTATAATTCATGTATAATTCATTCAGGGTATGAGGCTGCAAAAAGTTAGGGTGTTTTATTTTATTCTATTGATTCATTAATTGATATCATCTAGAACTTTTTTAAAGCCAGATGCAGTAGCCTTGAAATTAAGTTGTCTCATCAAAGAAAAACCAGCTGATCTGCAGATTTTCTCAGTCTATTTTTTGGACACTAACTTTGGATGAGCATCATAAAAGACCTTGATTATTAATATTTAAACCCACAGTTCAAATACACTATGCCTCCAGAGAGCGGGATGTTCTTTGACAGCTCTTCAAATAGAAGACTCTCCTCTATAATGCAAGACAGAGTGACACTAATGCATGTTCTTTCTCTATCAAATATGTGAATGTTTTGATATATTTTCCAAAAAGCTCTAAGCCATGTTGTTTGAAATCCTTTTCCCAAATCTTTTGAGAGTGAGTACTAAATTGCAGGGGTACTTCTTATGAAGAGAAGTTTTTCATAAATCTGACCTCAGATCATAGTTAGTAAGATTGGCAATCAAGGAAACTGTTCTATCAAGAATTCTGTGTTAGTGGCACCTTCATTGGTGATGAATAGGAGGAACAATCAGTCTTGCTGATATATGATATATATGATATATTCTATTTAAAGATAGAATAACAGGAAGCACAGTAGGGCATTTTGGGTCATGTATAAAAATCTTCTTTTTTTAACCAAAGTGATGACTCTTTAATGAACCAGGGACATTAGTATTCCTCTTGTCAAAGAATAAATATAATGAGTTTCGAAATCAAATACACCAAAACTAGACTGGATATTTGCATATGAAGGATTCAGTAGTGAAATTGTCAATTATATCACTGTAAGGAGTAGATATAATCATTCAGTTAAACGAATGAAACAAGGAAAGAAGAAAGAAGTATAAAGAAATGACATTCTATCAGTGTTTGTAGAATGGTTCATGGAGATGATTGTGCACCTTGCTATTTTTTTTATTGAAAAGTTTTAGAGTACATTTTGTCTTTAACAATCCCCCCCTCCCCCCACCCCTACCTATCCCTCCCTACCCCTACCCCCCATTTCCCCCTCCCCCCTGACTTCCCAGAGCTAAGTACAAGGTATAAAAACAAAAAACAAACATAAACATCCATATGCTAACAACAATAAACTCTTAAATCTATCGCTCTCTAGCTCATATAAACTAACTACAAGCAATATTAATATTACATATAAAAAGAAAGAGCAAAGAAAAAAGAAAGGAAGACTTATTCAAATGCTAAGTGAAACTTTCTAGTCCCATATTTGTTCTGGATATAATCAATCCATTTTTTCCACTCCATAATATAACGTTCTTGTGAATGATCTTTCAGGTAAGCCGAAATCTTTGCCATTTCCGCCAGGTCAGAAACCTTTAAAGTCCACTCTTCTATAGTCGGCAGTTCCTCCTTCTTCCAATATTGACCTATTAAAAGTCTTGCTGCTGTAATTAAATTCAACATCAACTTAGTGTCCACAACAGTAGCATCTGTAATTATGCCCAACAAAAACAATTGCGGGCAAAACTTTATCCTTTGCTTGAAGATCTTCTGCATATTCCACCAAATTTTTATCCAAAAAGCCTTAACCTTTTTGCAGGTCCACCATATGTGAAAATATGTTGCATCTTCGCCACCACACCTCCAACATTTTGGCTGATAGTTCGGATACATACTTGCAAGCTTTTTAGGATCTAAATGCCATCTGTAAAACATTTTAAAAAAGTTCTCTCTTAGGTTTTGAGCTTGTGTAAATTTAACGTTCCTCACCCAGATCTTTTCCCACGTGTCCATTGTAATAACTTCTTGGATATTCTGGGCCCATTTTATCATACAATCTTTAACAAGTTCTGTTTCTGAATCAATTTCTATCAATGCAAGATATATCCGTTTGATATGTGCTGGACCCTGATTTCTAATTTGCTTTATCAAATTTTCATCAGTCATTGCAAAACCAATTTTCTGATCTTCTTTCCACCTGGCCCGTAACTGAGTATATTGAAACCAAGTTTGAACAATCTTCTCATCTCGCAAGAGGTTGTATGGCTTTAAACACCAGACATTTCTTTCCAAGCTTAAAATCTCCTTATACGTAGTCACATCATGTTTGAAACCAACATTTATGTTTTCTATTGCGTGTTTTGGAATTGCCCACAACGGCATCTTGTAATCTAACTTATGTCTATACTTCTTCCAAACTCTCAACAATGCCTGTCTTAAAATATGCACTTTAAACACATTATCTACCTTCTTATCATACAACAAATATGCATGCCAGCCAAATAACAAGTCATGGCCCTCAAGATTTAATAATCTCTCTTGTGTCAAATTAATCCAGTAACTTATTCCTGATAACGCAGCAGCTTCATAATATAATTTAAGATTAGGCATTTTAAGACCACCTCTTTCACGAATATCCTGCATAATCTTAAGTTTAACTCGTGGCCTTTTCCCTGCCCAAACAAATTTATTGATACCCCGTTGCCATTCTTCCAAATTAGAATCTTTTTTAAGAACCGGTATCATTTGAAATAAAAATTAAAATTTAGGCAGGACATTCATTTTCACTGCTGCAATTCTTCCCAGCAAAGACAATTGCAATTTTTCCCAGCTCTCCATTTCTTTTTGAATTTTTCCCCATAAATTTTCATAGTTATTTTTGTATAACTTTGTATTAGAGGGTGACAAAATCACCCCCAAATATTTGACCCTTTTAGCAATCTCAAATCCAGTTAATCCTTCTAAAAGGGCCTTTTGCGATACTGTCATGTTTTTGGCCAGAATTTTAGTTTTTTGTGCATTAACTTTAAATCCAGAAACCTTCCCATATTGCATTATTATCTCCATCAGGTCCACAACAGAGTTTTCTGGCTGGGTCACCATAACAACCAGATCATCTGCGAACGCTCTCAGTCTGTAATCCTGATCTCTAATTTGAATACCCTTAATTCTTTCCGAATTCCGTATTTTTACCAATAATAACTCCAATGTTAAAACAAATAATAAAGGTGATAAAGGACACCCTTGTCTTGTGCCCTTCTCAATATTACATACCTCAGTCAAACTATTGTTAACTATTATTCGGGCAGTTTGTTTTTGATATAATGCCCTAATTGGTTGCAAAAATTTATCCCCAAAATTCATTTTATCTAAAACTTTCATCAAAAATTGCCAATTCAGTTGATCAAAAGCTTTTTCAGCATCTAGAAAAATTAGCGCCGCAGGGATCTGGTTGTTCCTTTCCCAAAACTCCATCACATCAACTGTATGCCTCACATTATTTTTCATTTGCCTACCACTAATAAACCCAGTTTGATCCCCATGAATCACCTGTTGCAGAACCCTCATCAATCTGTTAGCTAGCACCTTGGCAAATATCTTGTAATCTGTATTTAAAAGTTATATCGGTCTATAGTTTTTTACTTGAGTAACATCTTGATCTTCCTTCGGAATCAAAGAGATAAAAGCAGTTCTCCAAGATGGAGGCACCTTTCCCCCTCTCTGAATTTTCTGAAACAGTTCCTTTAACGGCTTTATCAACTCCAATTGTAAGTTTTTGTAGTAAGCCGCAGTCAAACCATCCGTGCCTGGCGCTTTATCCACCTTCAGTTCCTTAATTGCTATAAGAATTTCTTCTTCTGTTATCAATTGATTAATCTCCTCCTTTTGTGCTTGCGTTAGAACCGGGATGCTAGCATTCTCCAAATATACATCAATGTATTTTTCATTAATCTTCTCCTTAGCATATAATTTAGAATAAAAATCCACAAAGGCTTCCTTAATAAGATCCTGTTGAAACATAACCTTTCCCTTATATTCAATTTTATCTATATTAGAAGCCCTTTGCTTTTTCCTTAGTCTGTAAGCTAGCCATCTACCTGGCTTATTAGCATTGCAAAAAGTATTATGCCTAGCAAACCGTAAATTGGTTGCCACTTGATCAGCCATCAACTTATCAAATTGTCCTCTTAGTAGATTAATAACCTCCTTAATCTTCACATCCAATGGGTTCAAAATTAGGGCCTTTTCTTTTTCCCTAATTTCATTCTCCAGTTCTTTCCTTCTAACTTCCAAAGTACGTCTGCATTTATTATTCATATATATCAACACCCCTCTCATATAAGCCTTGCTAGCATCCCAAACCATGTCCATAGAGGTATCCTTATTCATATTAATTTCAAAGAAATCCTTCATCTGCTGTTTGTATTCTTCCACATTTCTCTGATTTCTAAACAAATTCTCATTTACGCGCCACGAGCGCCTATCCCTATTGTCCTTATTGATCTCTAACCAAACTGGGCTATGATCAGAAATAGTTCTTGCACAGATCTTTACCTTCTTAATCCTAGAAAAAAAGTCATTAGTCAGCAAAATAAAATCAATCCTGGAAAAAGATTGATGTCTATCAGAGAAAAAAGTATAATCCTTTTCGTGTAAATGTGTGTCACGCCAAATATCTCGCAGCTCCAAATCGTCCTTCATTTCAAAAAAAGATTTAGGCAATCTTGCATGGCTCGGAACACACTTAAAAGAACCAGCCTTGTCCATCTGTACGTCTAAAACACCATTCCAGTCCCCCATAAAAATAAATGATTTATAATCCAATTGGGTAACCTTTGTGTGGAGTAAACTAAAAAAATCAGCTTGTTGTTGATTAGGAGCATACAGTCCAATTAGAAGCGTTTTTTTTACCTTCTAACAGCAAATCTATCATGACATATCTTCCTTGTTTATCTACTTCAATTAGTTCCGCTGTTAGAGTACTTTTAACGTAGACAACCACTCCATTTTTCTTGTTCATCGCAGAGGCAACAAATTGCGTACCCAACCTTGAGTTCGATAAATACTTTTGGTCCATAACCCTAATATGCGTTTCTTGCAAACAAATTACATCAGTCTTAAATTGTTTTAAATATTGAAAAACTTTCTTTCTCTTCTGTGGTGAGTTTAATCCATTGACATTCCAGGTTAGAAATTTAGTCGCCATGCTTGGCATCCCGAAGCTTTTGGAGCACATCTTCAATGGCCCCTGTAATTTCCTTGGGCCGCGCCCCTCCCACAGCTTCACTGTAAGTACGCTTTGGAAGTTCCATAACTTTCTGCTGATCTTGCTCTTGTACTTGTCTTGCTCGTCTTAAGGCGGCACGCGTCAACCTCTGCTCTCCGACAGCAGCCGATGAAGCTGTAGTTTGATCCCCTCCAGCACCATTCTCCTCTGTCTGTCCACCTTCAGCCTCTTGAGGTTTTCCCTCTCCAAATCCCTTTGCAGCTTCCAGGAGTGATAGAGGGGTTGCTTTTAAAACATTGCTGTAAAAATCACGTGCCTGAGTCACGGTAACCAGACAATGTCTTTTACCTTCATGCATCACCACCATTCCGACTGGAATCTCCCATCTAAACTTGATGTCACATTTCTTAAGTTCCTGTGCAAGAAATGCAAAATCTTTCCTTCTCCTTAAAATCTTTGGAGGAATCTCTTTTAGAACCAGGACTTCTTGCTCAGCAACCACAAATTTAGTATCATAAGCAGCTTGAATAACTTCATCTCTAGTTGCTCTCTTTGTAAAATAGACCACCACATCTCTAGGTAACTTCCTCTGTCTTGCAATCCATGAATTTACACGAAAGATTTTATCCATACTTCCCTCTATTTCAGATGCTGGCTGGCCCAGTACTGCTTCCAAAGCCTCAGAAATCAGCTGCTTTAAGTCTTCTTTAGGATTCTCTTTTAAGCCCCTGATTCTAATAGCATACTGCATCTGATGGTACTGGACAAGACTCAATTCTCCGTCCATTTTATCCCTTATATTTTCATTTTCTAGTACCTTTACTTCTAATATAGAATTCTTTTGACTAAGATCCTCCACTTTTTCATCCAAATGTTGCACACATTCAGCCACGCTTTCAATTGTAGACAAAATGTCTACCCTCATTGCACTAAACTTCTCTTCCATCCTCTCCTCCAATTTCTCCAATTTCTCCTCCAGCTTTGCCATCTTATCATCCATCATATCTGACATTACCTGGGACTGCTTTGCAAAGGCATCTTGTAAGTCCTTAAGCGTCAATGCCAGAGGAGGTGCAGGAGGAAGCAGAGCTTGTAATGAAGTCTGTTGCACCGGGGAAGTTCCCGCACTCCGAAGAACTTTAGAGGAAGATTTAGCCGCCATCTTTCCCACTTTCACTTGTTGCACACTTTCACTTTAAAACTATAAAATCCACTGAGCTAGGGAGTAAAAATAAAAGTCCACTTCACCTTGGCCTCTTGCACCGCTCTGCCTGCACCTTGTTACTCGAAAGTCTTTCCTTCTGGCAGGGGTGGTTGCTAGCGCCTGGCTCTGCTCCAAAAATCACGGAGCAGAGACGCTGCGCAGCTCGGAGCTACCCAGGCTTCGGGGGGGCTCAATCCTTCAGCCGCCCAAACTTTCAGCTCAGGCGGCCCCGGAGAGCTCAACCCCTACCTGGGGCCTCACCCCCTCCTCTTCTCCCGAGGAGGGGGCTTCGAATCCACCTAAACAGCTGATCGGCGCTGTTTTAGGTGGATAAACACAGCTGCGGAGCGGACAGTCCGGAGACGGCTGTCTTCGGCGCCGCGTCGCCACCGGAAGTACCTTGCTATTTATATTGAATAGCAAAGGACACTTGTAAACATTAAGGGAAATCTCCATTACTAGAAAGCTAACTTGAGCAGAACATGGAAGAAGCAATTTCCCCACCACCTTCTGCCCATATGCCTCATCTGATACATGCAATGTCTGATGAATATACAAAACAATTCCTTTCTTTTTGTCTTCATGTTTAAACAATGCACCCTTTCAAATATATTTTTGAAAACAAATTGAAAGTCTGTCAGAATTGTAGCTTCTTTTTTTGAAATGCTACCGCTTCTAAGCAGTTTTCATCCTCGTATCATTAATTGTATTACAATATATTATTTACATGTGTTTACCAATCTCAATAATAGCAATTATCAATAGCAAAGAACCAACTCTATGAAAGAGCTGAGACAAAGAATAGAATAGAGCTGGAAGGGATATTGCAGGTCTTCTAGTCCAGCCCCCCACTTAAGTAGGAGAAACTATACCATCTCAGACAAGTGACTGTCTAGCCTCTTCTTAAAAATCTCCAGTGATAGAGTACCCACAATTTCTGGGGGCAAGCTGTTCCACTGGTTAATTGTCCTCACTGTCAAGAAGTTTCTCCTTAATTCTAAGTTGCCTCTCTCTTTGTTCAGTTTCCAACCATTGTTTCTTGTTCTGCCCTCTGGTGCTTTGGTGGCAGCCCATCAAGTATAGAATACTGCTATCATGTCTCTCCTATTTCTTCTTTTCTTTAGACTAGCCAGACCCAAGTCCTGCAGCCATTCTTCCTGAGTTTTAATCTCCAGGCCTTTGATAATCTTAGTTGCTCTTCTCTGAATTTTTTCCAAACTCTCAACATCTTTTTTGTGATATGGTGACCAAAATTGGCTGCAGTATTCCAGATGTGCTCTTACTAGGGTTTATAAAGTGGTACTAATACTTTGCGTGATCTTGATTCTATGCCTCTGTTTATACAACCCAGAATTGTATTAGCTTTTTTGACATGCTGCACACTGCTGGCTCATGGTCAAGTGATCGTCCACTATGACTCCAAGGTCCCTCTCACAGTTACTGTTTTTAAGCCAGATCTCACCAAGTCTGTACTTGTACCTTTGATTTTTCCTGCCTTAATACAAAACTTTGTTTTTCTCCACATTGAAATTCATTGTTTCAATGTGGAGAAACAAGGGCCCATTGTTCAAGTTTGTCAGGATCTTTTTGGATCCTGAGTTTGTCTTCTGTGGTGTTGGCTACTCCTGCCAGTTTGGTGTCATGTACAAATTATTATTATTAATAATAATAATAATAATAATAATAATAATAATAATAATAATAATAATAATAATAATAATAATAATAATACCGGTAATAATAATAATAATAATAATTTTTTAAAAAAGTTGGAAGGTACCTTGGAGGTCATCTAGTCCAACCCCCTGCTCAGGCAGGAAACCCTATACCATTTTGGACAAATGGCTATCCAGTCTCTTCTTAAAAACTTCCAGTGTTGGAGCATTCACTGCTTCTGGAGGCAAGTTGTTCCACTGATTAATTTTTCTAAATGTCAAGGATATTTCTCCTTAGTTCTAGGTTGCTTCTCTCCTTGATTAATTTCCATCCGTTGCTTCTTGTTCTGCCTTCAGGCACTTTTGAAAATAGCTTGACTCCCTCTTCTTTGTGGCAGCCCTTGAGATATTGGAACACTGCTATCATGTCCCATCTCGTCCTTCTCTTCATTAAACTAGACATACCCAATTCCAGCAACCGTTCCTTATACGTTTTAGCCTCCAGTCCCCTAATCATCTTTGTTGCTCTTCTCTGTACTCTTTCTAGAGTCTCAACAACTTTTTTACATCGTGGTGACCAAAACTGGATGCAGTATTCCAAGTGTGGCCTTACCAAGACATTGTGAAGTGGTATTAATACTTCATGTAATCTTGATTCTATCCCTCTGTTAATGCAGCCTAACACTGTGTTGGCTTTTTTGGCAGCTGCAGCATACTACTGGCTCATATTTAAGTGATTTTCCACTAGTACTCCAAGATGAGTTTCCATTCAATTCCCTCATCTAAGTCATTTATGAAGATATTGAAGAGTACTGTGCCTAAGTTGGAACCTTGTGGTACTCCACTGCTTGCCTTGGTGGAGCAGTGGGCTAATGCCTCCTTAAGTAACACCAGCTGCCTGCAATTAGTGCAGGTTCGCATCCCACCAGGCTCAAGGTTGACTCAGCCTTCCATCCTTCCGAGGTAGGTAAAATGAGGACCCAGATTGTTGGGGGCAATTAAGCTGACTTTGTAATAATGCCGCTTGGGGGTGTGTGAAAGCCCTAATAAGCAGGCATATACATAGAATGGCGGCTACTGCTAAGCTTGTAAGCCGCCCTAAGTCTTCAGAGAAGGGCGGGATATAAATGGAATTAAAATAAAAAAAACCTCTCTCCAAGTGGATGTAGTGCCATTGAGGACTACCTGTTGAGTACAGTTTGTCAGCCAGCTACAGATCCATCTGATGGTGATGTTGTTTAGTCCACCTTTTTCTAGCTTACCAAGGAGTAGGTTGTGGTCTACCTTATTAACTGCCTTACTGAAATCTAAGTATACTATGTCCACAGTATTTTGCTGGTCTATTAGTTTAGTTACTTTATCAAAGAATGAAATAAGATTGGTTTGGCATGATCTATTTTTGACAAACCCATGCTGGCTACTAGTTATAACTTTGTCTGCTTCTAGTTGTTCATAGATCTGTTGTTTGATTATCTTTTCCAGGATCTTCCCAGGTATTGATGTTATACTGATTGGTCTATAGTTTCCTGGGTCTGTTTTTTTTTTTTTTTTACTTTCTTGAAGATGGGAACCACATCAGCCCTTTTCCAATCCTCAGGTATTCCCCCAATGCTCCAGGATTTTTGAAAGATATGGTGTAATGATTCTGAGATTACATCCCAGAGTTCTGAAGGAGCTGGCAGATGTTATCTGTCAGGTCCCAGTGATTTATATTTGTCAAGGTCAGATAGGTGTTCCCTTATCATTTTCTTGCTTATTTTAATATTTGTTTCTAGTTTGTCTTTTTCAGTTGGTTTTTTTGTATGTTAGGCTATAGTTTCTTTTTGTGATGTCTCTGCTTTTTAGTGTGCTGTCTAGATTTGCCATGGCTTTCCTCCCCAGGAGCAAGCATCTTTTAATTTCTTGGCTACAGTCCCCATCTGCAGTGATCTTGGAGACCAGGAAAATAAAATCTGTCACTACCTCCATTTCTTCCCATCTATTTGCCAGGAATTGAGAGGGCCGGATGCCATGATCTTGGTTTTCTTAATGTTTAGTTTCAACCCAAATTTTGCACTCTCCTTCTTCACTCGCAACAAGAGGCTCTTTAGTTCCTCTTCACTTTCTGCCATTAGAGTGGTATCATCTGCATATCTTAGGTTGTTGATGTTTCTTCCGGCAATCTTAATTCCAACTTTTGATTCATCTAGCCCTCCCTTTCTCATGATGTGCTCTGCATATAAGTTAAATAGGCAAGGCAACAGTATACAGCCTTGCTGGACTCCTTTCCCAATTTTGAACCAATCAGTGGTTCCGTGTCCAGTTCTCACTGTTGCTTCTTGGCCTGCATATAGGTTTCTCAAGAGAGAAATAAGATGGTCTGGTATGCCCATCTGTTTAAGGACTTGCCACAGTTTGTTATGATCCACAAAATCAAAGGCTTTAGCATAGTCAATGAAGCAGAAATAGATGTTTTTCTGGAACTCTCTAGCTTTCTCCATGATCCAGCGTATGTTGGCAATTTGATCTCTATTTCCTCTGCCTCTTCGAAATCCTGCCTGTACTTCTGGTACTTCTCGATCCACATACTGCTGGAGTCTAGCTTGTAGAATTTTAAGCATAACTTTACTAACATGAGAAATGAGTGCAATGGTGTGATAGTTTGAACATTCTTTGGCACTGCCTTTCTTTGGAATTGGAATGTAAACTGATCTTTTCCAATCCTGTGGCCACTGTTGAGTTTTCCAAATTTGCTGGCAAATTGAGTGTAGCACTTTTACTGCATCGTCTTTTAAGATTTTGAATAGCTCAGCTGGAATCCTGTCACCTCCACTAGCTTTGTTGTTGCTCAGCTTTTCTAAGGCCCACTTCACTTCACATTCTAGGATGTCTGGCTCGAGGTCAGTGACCAACTCATTGTGATTATCAGGGACATTAAGCTCATTCTTGTATAGTTCTTCTGTGTAATTTTGCCACCTCTTCTTAATCTCTTCTGCCTCTGTTAGGTCCCTGCCATTTTGGTCCTTTATCATGCCCATTTTTGCATGAAATGTTCCCTTCATCTCTCCAATTTTCTTGAAAAGATCTCTGGTCCTCCCTATTCTATTGTTTTCTTCTATTTCTTTGCATTGTTCATTTAAGAAGGCATTCTTATCTCTTCTAGCTATTCTTTGGAATTCTGCATTTAATTGGGCATATCTTTCTTTTTGTCCCTTGCCTTTCACTTCCCTCCTTTCCTCAGCTATTTGCAAAGCTTCCTCAGACAGCCATTTTGCTTTCTTGCATTTCTTTTTCTTTGGGATGGTTTTGGTTGCTACCTGTTGTACAATGTTGCGAACCTCTGTCCATAGTTCTTCAGGCACTCTGTCTATCAGATCTAATTCCTTAAATCTATTTGTCACCTCTACTGTATATTCAACAGGGATATGATTTAATTCATACCTGACTGGCCTAGTGCTTTTCCCTACTTTCTTTAACTTAAGCCTAAACTTTGCAACAAGAAGCTCATGGTCTGAGCCACAGTCAGCTCCTGGTCTTGTTTTTACTGACTGTATAGAGCTTCTCCATCTTTGGCTGCAGAGCACATAGTCAATCTGATTTCTGTGTTGACCGTCTGCTGATGTCCACGTTAGAGCCGTCTCTTGGGTTGTTGGAAAAGAGTGTTTGCTATGACCATTATATTCTCTTGACAAAATTCTATCAGCCTGTGTCCTGCTTCATTTTGTACTCCAAGGCCAAACTTGCCTGTTATTCCAGTTATCTTTTGGCTTCCTACTTTAGCATTCCTATCTCCCATGACGATAAGGACATCATTTTTGGGTGTTATTTCTATAAGGTGCTGTAGGGCTTCATAGAACTGGTCAATTTCATCCTCTTCAGCATTGGTGGTTGGGGCATAGACTTGGACTACTGTGATATTTAATGGTTTGCCTTGGATTCGAACTGAGATCATTCTGTCATTTTGAGGATTGTATCCCAGTATTGCTTTTCCTACTCTTTTATTGACTATGAAGGCTACTCCATTTCTTCTGAGGGATTCTTGCCCGCAGTAGTATACCTGATGGTCATCTGAATTAAATTCACCCATTCCTGTCCATTTTAATTCGCTGATACCTAAGATGTTGATGTTTAGTCTTGTCATCTCTTGTTTGACCACGTCCAGCTTTCCTTGATTCATGGATCTTACATTCCAGGTTCCTATGGAGAAAGAATCTTTACAGCATCGGACTTTCCTTTCACCACCAGACATATCCACAGCTGAGCGTCCTTTCGGCTTTGGCCCAGTCGCTTCATTATTTCTGGCGCTACTAGTACTAGCCCTCTGCTCTTCCCCAGTAGCATATTGGACGCCTTCCGACCTGAGGGGCTCATCTTCCAGCGTCATATCGTTTTGCCTTTTGGTACTGTCCATAGGGTTTTCATGGCAAAGATACTGGAGTGGTTTGCCATTTCCTTCTCCAGTGGATCATGTTTTGTCAGAACTCTCTGCTATGACCTTTCCGTCTTGGGTGGCCCTGCACGGCATAGCTCATAGCTTCATTGAATTACACAAGCCCCTTTGCCATGACAAGGCAGTAATCCATGAAGGGGAAGGCATGTATACTAAACCCAAATAAGTTATTGCAACAGACTTTTCCCATTGGTTTGAGATAATATCCAGAGAAAAAATAACTCCATTGTATTTCAAGTCTGAGCGGTGGCTCAGTGGGTTAGGACGCTGAGCTTGTCGATCGGAAGGTCGGCAGTTTGGCGGGTCGAATCCGGAGTGCCGCGTAACAGAGTGAGCGCCTGTTACTCGTCCCAGCTTCTGCCAACCTAGCAGTTTGAAAGCACGTAAAAATGCAAGTAGAAAAATAGGGACCACTATGGTGGGAAGGTAACAGCGTTCCGTGCGCCTTTGGTGTCTAGTCATGCCGGCCACATGACCACGGAGACGTCCTCGGACAAGCGCTGGCTCTTCGGCTTTGAAACGGAGATGAGCACCGGCCCCTAGAGTCGGAAACGACTAGCACGCATGTGCGGGGGAACCTTTACCTTTACATTTAAACTGATTTTGGGGACCTAGCAACTTCCTCTAAGGTAAAGGAGAAGAAGAAGTGACCTGGTAGAATTTTTCTAGTCCTGAAAAAGGTGAGTGTTGAAATCCTAGCTTAGAAATGGAGATTGCTAACCCTACTATCTTAAGCTTCCTGATGTCATCTGTCAATCAGTAGTTAAAAAAGGATAGTAGAACACAATTGTATGACAGGTTGCTGTTTATAGCCAGTTTGGATTCAACACTGCTAAATCAAATTGCTTTTGGTAGAGGCTAATGAAAACCACACATCCCAATTCCTGTCTTTTAAGTGTATCTATCTAGGGACTCCCCTTCATGGATTACTGCCTTGTCGTGGCGAAGGGGCTTGCGTAATTCAATGAAGCTATGAGCTATGCCGTGCAGAGAGTTCTGACAAAACGTGATCCACTGGAGAAGGAAATGGCAACCCACTCCAGTAACTTTGCCATGAAAACCCTATGGACAGTACCAAAAGGCAAAATGATATGACGCTGGAAGATGAGCCCCTCAGGTCAGAAGGCGTCCAATATGCTACTGGGGAAGAGCAGAGGGCTAGTACTAGTAGCGCCAGAAAGAATGAAGCGACTGGGCCAAAGCCGAAAGGACGCTCAGCTGTGGATGTGTCTGGTGGTGAAAGGAAAGTCCGATGCTGTAAAGATTTTTTCTCCATAGGAACCTGGAATGTAAGATCCATGAATCAAGGAAAGCTGGACGTGGTCAAACAAGAGATGTCAAGACTGAACATCGACATCTTAGGTATCAGCGAACTAAAATGGACAGGAATGGGTGAATTTAATTCAGATGACCATCAGGTATACTACTGCGGGCAAGAATCCCTCAGAAGAAATGGAGTAGCCTTCATAGTCAATAAAAGAGTAGGAAAAGCAATACTGGGATACAATGCTCAAAATGACAGAATGATCTCAGTTCGAATCCAAGGCAAACCATTCAATATCACAGTAGTCCAAGTCTATGCCCCAACCACCGGTGCTGAAGAGCATGAAATTGACCGGTTCTATGAAGCCCTACAGCACCTTATAGAACTAACACCAAAAAAATGATGTCCTTATCATCATGGGGGATTGGAATGCTAAAGTAGGAAGCCAAAAGATAACCGGAATAACAGGCAAGTTTGGCCTTGGAGTACAAAATGAAGCAGGGCACAGGCTGATAGAATTTTGTCAAGAGAATACGATGGTCATAGCAAACACTCTTTTCCAACAACCCAAGAGACGGCTCTACACATGGACATCACCAGACGGTCAACACAGAAATCAGATTGACTATGTGCTCTGCAGCCAAAGATGGAGAAGCTCTATACAGACAGTAAAAACAAAACCAGGAGCTGACTGTGGCTCAGACCATGAGCTTCTCATTGCAAAGTTTAGGCTTAAACTGAAGAAAGTAGGGAAAAGCACTAGGCCAGTCAGGTATGAATTAAATCATATCCCTGTTGAATATACAGTAGAGGTGACAAATAGATTTAAGGAATTAGATCTGATAGACAGGGTGCCTGAAGAAGTATGGACAGAGGTTTTCAACATTGTACAAGAGGTAGCAACCAAAACTATCCCAAAGAAAAAGAAATGCAAGAAAGCCAAATGGCTGTCTGAGGAAGCTTTGCAAATAGCGGAGGAAAGGAGGGAAGCGAAAGGCAAGGGAGAAAAAGAAAGATACGCCCAATTGAATGCAGAGTTCCAGAGAATAGCTAGAAGAGATAAGAATGCCTTCTTAAATGAACAGTGCAAATAAATAGAAGAAAACAATAGAATAGGGAGGACCAGAGATCTTTTCAAGAAAATTGGAGAGATGAAGGGAACGTTCAATGCAAAAATGGGCATGATAAAGGACCAAAATGGCAGGGACCTAACAGAGGCAGAAGAGATTAAGAAGAGATGGCAAAATTACACAGAAGAACTATACAAGAATGAGCTTAATGTCCCTGATAATCACAATGAGGTGGTCACTGACCTCGAGCCAGACATCCTAGAATGTGAAGTGAAGTGGGCCTTAGAAAAGCTGAGCAACAACAAAGCTAGTGGAGGTGACAGTATTCCAGCTGAGCTATTCAAAATCTTAAAATATGATGCAGTAAAAGTGCTACACTCAATTTGCCAGCAAATTTGGAAAACTCAACAGTGGCCACAGGATTGGAAAAGATCAGTTTACATTCCAATTCCAAAGAAAGGCAGTGTCAAAGAATGTTCAAACTATCGCACCATTGCACTCATTTCTCATGCTAGTAAAGTTATGCTTAAAATCCTACAAGCTAGACTTCAGCAGTATGTGGATCGAGAACTACCAGAAGTACAGGCAGGATTTCGAAGAGGCAGAGGAAATAGAGATCAAATTGCCAACATACGCTGGATCATGGAGAAAGCTAGAGAGTTCCAGAAAAAACATCTACTTCTGCTTCATTGACTATGCTAAAGCCTTTGATTGTGTGGATCATAACAAACTGTGGCAAGTCCTTAAAGAGATGGGTGTACCAGACCATCTTATTTCTCTCTTGAGAAACCTATATGCGGGCCAAGAAGCAACAGTGAGAACTGGACACGGAACCACTGATTGGTTCAAAATTGGGAAAGGAGTCCGGCAAGGCTGTATACTGTCGCCTTGCCTATTTAACTTATATGCAGAGCACATCATGAGAAAGGCAGGGCTAGATGAATCAAAAGTTGGAATTAAGATTGCTGGAAGAAATATCAACAACCTAAGGTATGCAGATGATACCACTCTAATGGCAGAAAGTGAAGAGGAACTGAAGAGTCTCTTGTTGCGAGTGAAGAAGGAGAGTGCAAAAGTTGGGTTGAAATTAAACATTAAGAAAACCAAGATCATGGCATCCGGCCCTCTCAATTCCTGGCAAATAGATGGGGAAGAAATGGAGGTAGTGACAGATTTTATTTTCCTGGTCTCCAAGATCACTGCAGATGGGGACTGTAGCCAAGAAATTAAAAGACGCTTGCTCCTGGGGAGGAAAGCCATGGCAAATCTAGACAGCACACTAAAAAGCAGAGACATCACCCTGTCAACAAAAGTGCGTATAGTCAAGGCTATGGTCTTCCCAGTTGCAATGTATGGCAGTGAAAGTTGGACCATAAGAAAGGCTGAGCGCCAAAGAATTGAGGCCTTTGAACTGTGGTGCTGGAGAAGACTCCTGCGAGTCCCTTGGACTGCAAGGCGATCAAACCGGTCAGTCCTAGAGGAGATCAACCCTGACTGCTCTTTAGAAGGCCAGATCCTGAAGTTGAAACTCAAATACTTTGGCCACCTAATGAGAAGGAAGGACTCACTGGAGAAGAGCCTAATGCTGGGAAAGATTGAGGGCAATAGAAGAAGGGGACGACAGAGAATGAGGTGGCTGGATGGAGTTACTGAAGCAGTAGGCGTGAGCTTAAATGGACTCCAGAAGATGGTAGAGGACAGGAAAGCCTGGAGGAACGTTGTCCATAGGGTCGCGATGGGTCGGACACGACTTTGCAACTAACAACAACAATCTAGGGACTCTCTTGAAAACAGGGAGTTTAATTTTAGAATGGATCTGGAATTTAATACACGATTCTAAATATTTCATGCCAAGAAGAAGGGAAAGTCACCCATTTGATTTTGTAGAAAATAACAGTGAGAACCTCTGTAAAAAGATTTTTTTTTAAAAAAAAAAGTAAATTTCTGAGCAGCCTAATCCGGAACAATACATTTAGGCATGGCTAGCTGTTAAAAATGAGCTAATTCAGAAGAGCCACATTTAAATAAATATAATGCAAAGACATAATGGCTCAAGATAATAGTTTTGAATGGGAAATTATAATGACTTTGAGTGCATTTTACAAGGCAATTAATACACACAAAAATGTAGTGCCATTCAGTTAATGGAAGACAGGGCGGAGGGGAGGGAGAAAGAAAGAAAAAAGAAAAAGGAGACGGTCACATCAGATAAAAATAGGGGTTGATTTTCTTTTCAGAAGAATCACTGCTTACAAATATAATACAATGAGAGGGGTGAAAAATAAGCATGTCAGGTTCTATAATGCAGCTTGTAAAACCCAGAATGATTAGATTCTCAAGACAAGCAAATAGGCGGCTGCTTTTCCATATGCATATGACTTCTGGGGAGAATACAGTTGCAGATTCTGATTTTGTCCCTTCAATGTTTACAATAAAGCCCCTAAATATATTTTATTCTCAATAAATCTGATATATCATCACTTTCATTTTGTGAAAGGCACTGTTGCCAATGACTGGTGCATGCAAATACCCTGGATGCTCTTAAGTGATTATTAGATTTTATTGACTCTAACAGAAGGTAACTGATGAGGAAACATAAACTGGGTAGGCTTATGAGAAAGGCCTTAGTGATATAAAATGGAAACATTTCACAAAAGGGCTATTATTCCTTGCAAAAAGACAAGAACTGGCAACTGTTTGTATGGCTAGAAAGATTACTGACCACCAGCACAACCATAAGAGATTATAAGGCTGTTATTTCCAAAGAAAGGGAATACGTACATGAATGATATATTAATGATAAGCATTAAAACTTTGCAGTATATTAACTTCCAGCTCACTTGCCTACCTCCCTTTCTTTACAGATGTTCCTCCTTTTTCCAGATTTCTTTGCACAGGATTGCAAAAATCTATCTATTGCCTGTCCCTGCACAGCATCATATACAGTAGCTAACAGTATTTCATGCATATAATATTTTATGTACAGATATATACTATTTCACATACAGTTTTATTGACTTTGGTGAACAGATTTTTGCACCAAGGATAAAGGACTGAGCTAAGAAATAACAGCTAAATCCTTTAATCTCTAATGTGAGTGTTTGTGCCTTTGTCTGTCTGTCTGTTTCTGTGTGTGTGTGTGTGTGTGTGTGTGTGAGAGAGAGAGAGAGAGAGAGAGAGAGAGAGAGAGAGAGAGAGAGAGAGAGAGAGAGAGAGAGAGAGAGAGAGAGAGAGAGAGAGAGAGAGAGAGAGAGAGAGAGAGAGAGAGAGAGAGAGAGAGAGAGATGTCCCTGTGTGTATGTGAACAGCTGTTCTAGGGAAAGTCCAAATGTTCAACTTTTACTCTGTAAGATTTCATAAAGAGTACAACAAAGTCATTCTACCCTGCCCAGATTGGGAAATGGATTTTAGAAACCAAAGTATTTTCTATTAGAGTGTGAATTTATATAACAAATATCCAGCTGAGTCCAGCCAGCATGAAAAAGGAGTCTCTCTTACCCCATGTTGCTCTGTAAGCTCAAATCTACTGTTAGAGCAGATTTGGAATACAGAGACTCAAGGGAAAAAAGAGAAAAAAGCCGGACTCTATTCACATAATATCCATATATGTCAAGCAGCTATCTAATTTACTAGGATCACTAAGTTTTCAATGCAGGGTGCTAAAGTGTCATGTATTAAGAATCCAAAATAGAAGGCTAATGGGAGCAATGTGATAACTATTAATTCTACTGGCATTAGAAAAAGGAAAGTAGCAAATATAGAATGGCACCAAAGAAGTAAGAGACTTGAATAAAGTATATAACATCTTATTTCCCTCCTTGTTCTGCATAGAAAGCCACATTCTTGATTAGTATGCATATACTATTGCCTTTTCCCCTGACCAGTGGTCTTTCTTTGTGGTGTTGTCTATCCTCCAAACCCAGGATACCACAATTTGTAGACAAAATTAGTTGTAGAAAAACATGGGCTGCTTATTTTCTGTGATTAGTTCCAGAGGGAAGCAATAAGCTTCCTGTGTTCAGGCAACATGCTTAATGGTTAATGAGCCATCAATGGTCTATAGAGTTGCCTAATCTCTACTTAGGATACCTCATAGTAGTATTAAGATAGTAATTCAGCCAATTGATGGCCAGAGTTCTATAGCTCAGAGAATCATAAAATGACTAATAGAATTTGAAGAGGTCATTTAGGCCATGGAATCCTGCTCACTGCCGGAACTCAAATAAAAACAGCCCCAGTAGATGACTACCTTCATTTTACACATCCAATGAAGAGGAACCCATTCCTCTTCACTAGCTAGTTAACTGTTCAACTACTTTTAGTATTAGAAAGTTTTTTTCCTACCTCCAAAAATTGTCTTCTTGTAAATTAAACCAATAAGGTACAGGCCTTGGCCTTCTTGGTGAAAGCCTTGCAGATATTTGAAAAGTACTTCTTAGGACTAAAGCTTCCCACTTATTTTATGAAAGTCTTTGGGAGACTTTGTTTCTAGTATCCCAATTGTTCTTCTGTGAACCTGTTCCTGTTTCTCAAAATCCTTCTTAAATTGTAGTGCCTGCAATATTAGGGGATGGGTTCTGAATCAGTCTTGATATTTAAATTGAGCCACCTTACATAATAATTGTCAATCAGAAGGTCGGCAGTTTGGCGGGTCGAATCCTGAGTGCTGAGCAGCAGAGTGAGCACCTGTTACTCATCCCAGCTTCTGCCCACCTAGCAGTTCGAAAGCATGTAAAAATGCAAGTAGAAAAATATGGACCACTACGGTGGGAAGGTAACAGCATTCCATGTGCCTTTGGTGTCTAGTCATGCCGGCCACATGACCACAGAGACGTCCTCGGACAAGTGCTGGCTCTTCGGCTTTGAAACGGAGATGAGCACTGGCCCCTAGAGTCGGAAACGACTAGCATGCATGTGCAGGGAAACCTTTACCTTTTTACATAATAATAATATACTATCAGTCAATTCCAAAAGGCATTTTTACATGGAACAACTTACATCCTGCAATAATATCTTTAGTACCATCAAGCAAAAACATTTGCCAATCCCAGGTCCTTGGGAAAGACTCAATAAATTGATAAAAATGCTAAATCCATTCTAAACATCTAATTGTGCCACAAACCATAATAATAATTTGGCTGACTATGTGACCACTAATAATAAGATAAAACAGGGGTGTCAAACTCAATTTCATTGAGGGCTGCATCAGCATTGTGGTTGCCCTCAGGGGGCCTGGTGGGTATGGCCTGGGTGGGTGTGGCCTACTGCGTGGGTGTGGCTAGAGTGCATATGGCCTACGTTCACATCAAGGGTGCCTATGAGGGCCTGGGCAGGAGTGGGACAGATCTGAGGGTCTCTGGCAGAAGGAGGGTCTCTGGGCCAGGGCCAAGGCAGTGGGGGTCGTTCCCTCACTGTTTCCAGGATGGCTTCACGGGCCACATGAAACCCCTTCGTGGGCCGGATCTGGCCCCCGAGCCTTGTGTTTGACATGTCTGAGATAAAATAACCTTTATTGCCATTTTTTTACTGTGGCCACAACGGCACACATAAAAAATGAAATTTAGTTGCCCGCGCTCAAAGTGAAACACATACATGACACACACCTAACCATACTATATACAACGTATGTATAGACCCACACCCCTACATATACATAACAAATAAATATTAAATACTGTCCATCTTCAATATATAACAGGAGGAAGCTTGAGAATTCACAAGGTTAATGCTATATGAAATGAAACTATGGCTGAATCTGGATGTTCTGCTATGGATACCATGAAGCCTCCACCCAGAAGGTAACAAGGAAAACAGGTTGTGAAGAGGATGTGTAGTGTCCCAAATAATCTTATGGACCCTGCTCAAGCAACTCTTCTGTGCTATGTCCTGGATGGAGGGGAGGGAACTGCCAAAGATCTTTTTGACCATCCTCACCACTCTCTTCACCTCCTTCCTGTCTGAAGCAGTGATGCTTCCAAACCAGACTGTTACGCTGTATGACAGGATGCTCTCGATCATCCCCCTGTAGAAAGTGGTCAGGACAGGGGAAGGAAGATGTGCTTTTCTCATGCAACACAGAAAATGCAGGTGCTGCTGTGCCCGCTTCACCAGTTTTTCACTGTTGAGCAACCAAGCCAGCCTACTCGTTAGCTGCACACCCAAGAATTTGATGCTGGTAACCATCTCCACAGGTGAATCATTAATGCACAGAGAAGTGTGGCTGTGCCTGCCCATTCTGAAATCGACAATGATCTCTTTATTTCCCCTGGTATTTAAAACTAGGTTGATTTCCTTACACCAGTTCATCAACCCCTCAACCTCCTTGCGGTAAGCTTCCACCTTGTCATCATGAATAAGGCCCACTACTGTTGTATCAACTGTGAACTTCACAATATGGTTGGTGGCAAACTTAGCACAACAGTCATGGGTCAACAAGGGTGAACAGCAGTGGACTTAGGATGCAGCCCTGAGGAGAACCTGTGCTCAAGAAAATGGTATTAGAGGTATTTGTTCCAACTCACACATATTGGGGCCTGTTGGTAAGAAAATCAAGAATCCAGTTGCACAAATGAGTGTTTAAGCCTAAATGCCCTGTTTGTCTACTAGATGCTGGGGAATGATTGTGTTAAATGCCAAACTGAAGTCGACAAACAACAAACACACGTGAGTATTTCTTTCCTCTAAGTGCATTCAAGCTCAGATGGAGAACAGAAGAAATAGCATCTTCTGTAGAGCGATTTGGTTGGTAGGTAAACTGAAGCGGGTTAAATGCTGGTGGGAGGCTGGATACAATAATGTCCTTTATCAGCTTCTCAAAGCATTTCATAATGGTGGATGTCAGTGCAACTGGGTGGAAATCATTGAGGCCTGTAATTGTGGACTTTTTTGGCACTGGCAAGATGATGGCCATCTTAAAGCACAATGGGACCACTGCCTGCTGCAATGAAAGATTGAGAATATCTGTAAGAACACAAGCCAGCTTATCTGCGCATTCCCTAAGGACACGTCTGGGGATGTTATCTGGGCCTGCTGCTTTCTGAATGTTAACTTTCTGTAGTGTCTTCTGGACAGAGGTGACATCAAAGCTTAGCACTTGCTCGTCAGGATGGGGCACAGCTTTTCTAGCAGAAGTGCTATTTGATGCCTCAATCTACCAAAAAAATGTATTCAGTTTGTTTAGGAAGTCTGTGTCGTCCTTGCATCTCGATGGAGTCACCTTGTAATCTGTAATGGCCTGGATCCATTGCCACATTTGCCTGGTGTTGTTGGGTCCTGAAAAAAGTTCTGAATTTTCTGGCAATGGGCTTGCTTTGCACCTTTTTTGGCACTTTTCAGATTTGCTCTGGCTGTTCTAAGTGCCAGCATGTCACCAGAGTTAAAAGCCGCATTCTGTGCTTTCAGCATCTTGCGGACCTCATAAGTCAGCCACAGTTTTTCATAAATCCAAGCAGAAGTAGTTAGCAATAATTTCTCATCTGATATCCAGAAATGCTGTCTTGGTTATAATTTCTCTTGATTTCATAATCAAGGAGAAAATGCAAGCACAAAGACATCACAGAAAAATATGACAAAATAAGATAAAATATTTAAAATATTATTTTTAAAAAATCAAAAAAAACTCCTCAAACAGATTTTTCATCCTAAATCAGTAAGTGCCTATAACATACTCATTTACTCTGTTTTACATATATTCCACCATGGTCCCAAATGAATTAGGGTCCCTGCATCTGTACACATATATAGCCAGAACTAACAGTGAGAGGAACATCTTTTTTTTGTTTCCCAAACAGGAGAAGAACATTTAAATGTACAATCCCCAATCTAAAATTGTTGGGAAATGTCCAAATCCCTTAGAAATAAAGAAGGGAGGAAACAGTAAGAGAGCATCTGAGGGCATATAGAGTTGGGAATGCAATTTGACAAAGAGAAATGTCAGATTTGAGTTAAATACATGTTCCCACCTGATGTCCCTGCATTCAGTTGTTCCTTCCCAAAGCTTTTTTTTTCATTTTAAGTGCATGAATAAATAATATCTGTACTTGGTTATCAGCATTTATATTCTCATGGTCATAAAGTCAAGGAAATGCTGTACTACGTGATAATTTTGAATATATGGGATGACTCAGACACATTAATGCTTTGAAGAAATTCTAGTTTCAAAGAAATTTTCTGTGTAACAAACTATGGTTTTGTCAAGGAATGTATAGTTCATTATACTCTTACTAAAAAGTAATCTTGCTACTAGTGTTTATGCTCTTGGCTTTGACAAGAATAATATTGTGCTTCTGAAAAACCATTCTGGCTATGTACATGGAAGGATATTATAGTTGTAGTGTAGAACCAGTACATAGTTTGATGAAGAGTAGGTATTTTTTCAGACCATTTTGCTTGCAGTTTAAGTCTTCTGTTTATTGTTTGGGTTTTAAAACAGTATTAATGTAATTAGTTCTCCAACCATCATCTCAGAAGGAATTTATTGCTCTAGCCAAGAAAAAAACCCTAAACTGTTCCCTGTTCCTGTTCCTATCTATCATACATTAAGAGGATCAATGTGAGAAGTTTTGATTGTGTCAATTAAAGTTTGGCAGACACAGCATTAAACTGTTTCAAAACGTTATTTGTAAAATTGCCATATGGTGCTTTATTGTATAGTATACTTCTAAACCAAGAAAATATGTAAAATCCCTGTAGGAACTGAAGTCAATGCAGTGTTTTACAGAAAAAGCAAGTGAAAATGTACTTCATAGCTGAGCAACTCTAAATTGTAAAAAAAAACAAACAAACAAACCTGGCCTTCTTCACTGATACTACCCAGTACTGATTGTGCTAATTGTTGAGTTAAAGGGGTCCAATCTGTTTTGGTGGTCTCTACATTCGTCAATATGAGCATTTAAAGATGGCAAATAGGCAATATTCTTTCCCAGCATTTAAAAAAAATCAGCCAAACCTCTGACATTAAAGGGTCAGAATCAGAGTTAACATCCAAGAATGGCAAAATAAATTTCATACTTGATAAGCTGCTGAATTGGTGAAACTGACTTGTCTGATTAAAGAAGGAATGGTAACAATTATTATAAAAGACTGGAAACCCTTTATGTACTTTTTGCTGAAAATTGGATAGAAACAGATTGATGAACTGGGGATTGACTGATTAAAAACATTGTTCAAGGGAAGAAGGGAATCATGATATATAACATGGGAGGGCAAAAATTATAATTACCATGTTTGTAACTGCTGTAAAGAAGATCAGGTCAATTTTTTAATTTTCTTTTTCTTTCTTTCTTTTTGATCTGACTTTTACTTTTTTCACTTTTACTTTAAATTTTTCATACCATTTTATTTCTTTTAATTTTGTGTGCACATTCCTGCAGTTTTTAATTTTGTATACTTTTTCTAATTAAAAATGATATATTTAATATACTTCAGTTTAAAAAAACCACATTTTTCAACATGTAATAATGAAACACTCCAGGTTTTAACAAATTTTCACCATGAATGTAAGACATCAATGGACTAATGATTAAATTCAACTGCCTCCAATGTTGTGGAACTGCTGGAATTCTAATATGTTCATTTGCCAAACATTTCCCAAATTGGAAGACATACTGTTCTTCTCAAGAATTTGAGAAAAACTGTAAACTGTTCTTCTCAAGAATTTCCTTGGGAAGAACTGTCATTATGCTGGGATGATAAGCCTTAATTTTGACAAGTTGCTTAGAATAATAATATGTTCAATTTCACAAGATATCATGTGGGTCTCTAAGATAATCTCTGTGTACATGTGTGTCAAAGCCGGCCTGGCCTGAGGGGGGATTGGTGGGGTTTTTACTATTTTTATTGGGGTTTTTAGTATGTATTAACTGTATTTTTTAACTGGGCATGTATTTAATTACCTTTTATCCTTTGTAAATTTCTGTGTTTTATTCTTGCCCTGTACACCGCCCTGAGTCCTTCGGGAGAAGGGCGGTATAGAAATATTAATAAATTAAATTAAATTAAATTAAATATATGTACCACTTGAGTATGCAATTGAACATTTATATTTATGCTGAAGTGCAACTCTGAAATGTGACATTTTTGATAAATCAGTATCACTTAGACATTGACCACTTCTATTTTAAGTTTTTAATAAAAGTAAACAGAATTATTGATGTTTCACTTCAGAAAATAAAATAAATAAAAGAAATCTTGTATCTTAAGACAATTTTTCATGGACAAGTAGAAAGAAAACAATAATTTACACCATAGGACATAAATAGGACCTTAAGTATATATTTATCTACATTTCAATATGACTACCAAACTGCCGACCATCTGATCAACAAGCTCAGCGTCCTAACCCAGTGAGCCACCGCATCCCCTTATACTACACTTGTAGCTAATATTAATTCTTCAGGACTGTACACAGCTCATTTTCAAATTCTACTTTTGCACTGTATGGTAATATGGTGTTTTTAACTTCTGTTAGCTGCCTGGAATTATGAATTTGAGATTGGTAATCATATTGAAATGTAGATAAATATATACTTAAGGTCCTATTTATGTCCTATGGTGTAAATTATTGTTTTCTTTCCACTTGTCCATGAAAAATTGTCTTAAGATACAACAACAAAATAAATTTTTGGTTGAAATCAGGAAGAGAAAGCAGAACATTCAGAAAGAAAATATATAGAGGAGAAAGTGAAAAGAAAATATGCTAAGAGTTCATGTTAAGTTTATTCTGCTGTCTTCCTGCTTGCACAGTCACGAAGTTCAAATCTCTTTGCATCTGATGTTTATCTGAGATGAATTGAAAGCAAATATGAACTGGGCCCTGCCAACTGTACAATATGAAAAGGCAATTATAAGCTGATAGCATGCAACATTCACATGAGAATGTAAGGTGAAAGGGGAACAGAACTATACAAGAGTGCAAAGTCAGCTAAGCTCCACTCAACTTTGGTTCTTGCTACAGTGCTATTATTATTATTGTTATTAAAACAGACTCAGATTGTCTCTTGATTTATTTCAATTTATATAGTTATCCATCTCAGCTACTGTATGTGACCGTGGGTACTCAAAAGTTAAAACTTCAAACTTAAAAAAATAAATAAATTAAAAGTATTAAAACAATTAATCAAATAAACAACATCAGAATCAGTAATATGATAAATTTATATGCCACCTGACTCTCAGTGATTTTTGAAAGAAGGAACAATTATGCTGCCTTACTGCTTACTTCAAGACTTAAACTTTTCAACTATCCATAGGATCCACCATAGGACATAAATAGGACCTATTTCAATATGACTACCAATCTCAAATTCATAATTCCAGGCAGCTAACAGAAGTTAAAAACACCATATTACTATACAGTGCAAAAGTAGAATTTGAAAATGAGCTGTTTACAGTCCTGAAGAATTAATATTAGCTACAGGTGAAGTATAAGGGGACATGGTGGCTCAGTGGGTTAGGACGCTGAGCTTGTCGATCAGATGGTCGGCAGTTTGGTGGGTCGAATCCCCAGTGCGGCGTAACAGAGTGAGCACCTGTTACTCGTCCCAGCTTCTGCCAACCTAGCAGTTCGAAAGCATGTAAAAATGCAAGTAGAAAAATAGGGACCACTAAGGTGGGAAGGTAACAGTGTTCCGTGTGCCTTTGGCGTCTAGTCATGCCAGCCACATTTTTTTAAAAAAAATTCCATTTATATCCTGCCCTTCTCCGAAGACTCAGGGCGGCTTACAAGCTTAACATGACCACAGAGATGTCCTCAGACAAGCGGTGGTTCTTCGGCTTTGAAACGGAGATGAGCACCGGCCTCTAGAGTTGGAAACGACTAGCACACATGTGCGGGGGAACCTTTACCTTTACCTTACAGGTGTAGTATGCCTCCAAATATCAATTGTAGGAAAGCAACAGCTGGAGAGAAATATGTCTCTTTATCTTTTTTATGACTATATCTTGTTATCCATTGTAATACTTGATTGGCACGAGCCTTGATCTATCCAATAGCCTTAGGATTATGTTTTGAAATATTTATGAATTCATAGATATGCCCCAATATTTTTGGGGAAAAACATCAAAATGGTTTCCCAATGCAATTTTCTAGGACTTAACAAAATGCCTTTCCAGTCTCACCTATAAGACTTGGTATTTTCTGGAGATCTCCCATTCAAGAAATAAGTTGGCTCAACCCTGCTTACCTGTAAGCTCAGACAGCTAGCTGTGTCCCACCACCTACATTCATATACAGCTTGTCTAAAGACAGATATGGCCTGTTTAGGACATTTCTATCAAGAAAACTTCAGAGGTCCCTATTAAAGCAGAATGTTCCTGCAAGAACACATGATCTAATACCTTGCTATTTTAATACAGAAACCCAGGAGGAGCAGTTAGCTAAATCATATATCTAACTTTTGTACTTTTTCTATATGAAATCATTGTTTCACTCTGTGTTTCAATATAAATGGATTCATATGTAATATTCTAAATGAGCCACTTGATATTATATTTGTAAAGATGGAATTTCCTATTCCCGCTTTCACTGTAAAGAGTTTTCCTATTGACTCTCAACCTTTTAGCATTAAAACAAGCATTTTCAGTTTTTTCACCAATGCAGTAATAATGTTTGTTTCTGAAACTTCACCTTATGAGACCTGGAATAAGAAATTTAATTTTGGAAGTGCTATCATTTTAACAGCCATAATTCAACCTAATATATTCAAGTATTTCTTGTCCAACCTTCTAATTTCTTCTTAATTTTTCCAAGTAGGCATAAGATTATTTTCATATGAACTATTAATATGGTAGTAATATTAATTTACTAAATATTTGAAATGTTTCTATACTACTAATATATGGTATATGAAATATCTTTATTCACTGTAACAGATGCTTGAGAAAAAAAGTCTATTAAGCCTGAAACCATCACAAATTCCTATTTTGAAAAATGCCTGGGATATGAAAGAGTCAGAGTCTTGTAATACAAGTTCTAATATCTCTATAACAAAATGAAATAACAACAGTAATAACAGCTGATTTGTGCTTCTTGAATGTGTAAAGCAGGAAGCTTCAGAGAGCTTCTGCCTGTAGTACAAAATATTGTTATTTTTTAGAAACTGGTATGTTAATTATATACCACCATAGCCTGTCAAAGAAAAATGTAAGGAAATGGTGTTCCAAAATTGTTTTCTAGAGAAGAAGCAATGACATCATTTATTAAAGAACTAAGGAAATCTCCAAGTAAATTGTGTCACAATGAAATTTCCAGGTTTTAATATTTGTGACAAAATAACATTATAAATGTCAGAGGATGAGAAAAATAAATGGAAGTTAGATATTTCTTTTCTTTGTTAGCGATGCTACTTTGCAGCATTCACCACCCTGAATGGTAATATTGCAAACATTTCCATTTAAATGCAGATTTTTGGTAACTATATGTTGTGGTTATGATTTGTAAATGTAACTATGAAATGCTATTAGCGGTTAATTTGTTTTGCAGCACTTATTTTATTATGACACTTAATATAAAAAGTAGAAAAATAAACAATCCTATCTATCTGAAGTGTAAATAAGACAATTTAAATATAAAATGTGAGTTCAAATAATCACAAGAATGCTTCTATGATTTAAAACTGGAAATGTTCTGTAGAATCAAGAGTGAGGGAAGTATTATGAACCTTGAACCAGAACCCTTAATAAAAACCAACCCCATAATAAGATTTCAATGACTGGGAGATTCTGAGCCTGTTCACATGATACATGAATCACTAACTAGACAACCAGATTTTAGTCTATATTTTGTGTGAATCTAGCTCATGTGGCTAGCTTATGATCCATTATGCTGCATTAACTGGGTTAATCATTCCAACCTTGTTTGCTAAGCATAAGTGTATGTGTGAAAACAGCTACTGTTAGAAGAAACAGAAGACAAATTATTATCTTTGAAGAAGAGGATGATTATGTGCAAAGATTACTTAAATCCTGTTAATTTCAGTTGAGCCAGTATTTGAAATAAAAATGTAGCCTAAAATCTGCTTAAATTTCAAGAGAACCAAAGACTGGGGAAAGAAGCACCAGTTTTTCATTCATATACATAAATACCCAGCTGGAGAAATCAAATAAAACAAATATCAGAAAATGTATGGAATGGATAATTTAAGTCAGGGATGTCAAACTGCCGGCCCACAGGCCGGATGCGTCATACGGAAGCTGTGCCCACCCCATTGCCGGCAATGGCAAAACTGTCCCAATATGTTGCACGATGTCATGTGACATCGCGAGTTTGACATGTCTGATTTAAGTCATATGTTAGTTTGAAATTTGCCAATCATGCAGCAGAATCATTTTAAAAATTACTCCTCTTCAAATTGATGTTAGCTATAAAAATACTTCCTCACTTAGACCAATTCTTTAGAATGAATAAACATAAAGAGTGAAACGGTGATTAATATTCTTAGTAAAACAGATACAGAAAAGGGTTTTGACAAAGGCAAGAATTATACTGCCAGAAGTAATTCCTATTCAATAAATAAATAACAGTAAATATTCATTTAGAGAAGATGGTTCTAATTTCTGACCCATCAGAACCCCCCATTCTTTTTTGGCTAGCTTATAGTGTCCCAAAACAAGACAGATCCAAGTTAGATAATGCTAGGAAACATATTCTGAAAATCTGAATTTTTGTTTTAGATTTTTCTCTGGGAGATTGAATAGGTACAAAAGCAATCACTGCATAATTCATGAATAATGTAAGTACAGCCAGTTCCAACAACTGTGGGGAGATAGCAAGCTGCAAGCTTAATGAGGTGGTAACACTTGAAGGACATACATATAGCCATAGGACAGAGATTGTGATAAATACTGTGATGAAGAGATAGTGAGTTGCCAGCGATATACCATGGGAAAATCAAGAGCTGGACAGCTGGGAATTTTTACCCCTTTTAGAATTCTATTTTCTTTGAAGGACAATAATTGAACTTGTAGGATACAATTTGGAAAACATGGATGGAAAATAAGTTCTTTTATTGTTTTTTTTTTCATTTATGAATACCTTAACTATCATTGATGACTATTAGATTACATTAATTCACAAAAGACACATCAATATTTTCCTCTTTAGTGACTTTAGTAGAAAACTCCAGCCAGGCTGGAACCAAAATAGAGCTGGATAGGATAGCAATAGCACATACACTTATGTACAGCTTCCTAATGCTTTACAGAACTTTCTGAAACGTTTATAAATGTCATCGTATTGCCCCCATTTTACTGATCTTTGAATGATGGAAGGTTGAGTTAACCTTGAGCTGGTCAGGATCAAACTCCTGGCAGCAGGGAGAGTTAGCTTGCAATACTGCACTCTAACCACTGCACCACAATGGCTTCTAGGACAGAAGGCTAAATCCCCAAGAATCTTCCTTTTGTATGCTTCTTTGGTAATACCAGATTCTAAGTATACCTGATAATGATACAAATCCACATAGCTGCATTTTTCCATGTTTCACTTAGTCTCAGAAAATTGCTGTAGACTTTCTACAGCTAGAGCCTGAGAATATTTAGTACAGACATGTCAAACACAAGGCCCAGCGGCCGGACCCGGCCCACGAAGTGGTTTCATGCGGCCCGCAAAGCCATCCTGGAAACAGTGAGGGAACGGCCCCCACTGCCTTGGCCCTGGCCCAAAGACCCTCCTTCTGCCAGAGACCCTCAGATCTGTCCCACTCCTGCCCAGGCCCCCATAGGCACCCTTGATGTGAACGATGTAGAGCTGGCCATGCCCACCCAGTAGGCCATATGCACTCTAGCCATGCCCACACAGTAGGCCACACCCACCCTGGCCATACCCACCCGGCCCCTTGAGGGCGACCACAATGCTGATGCGGCCCTCAATGAAATTGAGTTTGACACCCTTGATTTAGTACATTTCCTGCTGGTAATAACAAGGTTCATAGTTAGGAATTCCCCTTAGGTTTTACTTGTCCCATTCTCAAACAAAGCTTCCAAGTTTCCCTTTGTGCTTTAGCAAAGCAAATGTAAAATCCTTGGCAGCTGGATAAGATCAAGGAAGCAACAACTATGCATATTTCCATCAGATATCCTTAATGCTAGCTGGGATAAATACAATTCTTGGAAATTACAACACAAATTTTCAACCCATTTTTGCACTAAGTGAAATAAAGCCAGAGTCTCTGTGATTTAAAATGCTTTTCCCCAGATTGTTTGCCACCTGGGCTATGGTGCTGTTTCTGACATGAGCTATCAACTGACTCACCCTTTGTCTCTTTATTGTTTACGTCTATTTTCTTTACCATTTGTTTCCCAGCCTCTCCACAATCTTTCACATGCAAGGAAGGGATGAACACTCATAATAAAATACAGTCATGCATCTACTCACATAAATCTTAACAAACCTTCATAAATTCCTTTAATTCCTATCAAGGGATGATCTGGACAAATATTAGAAGATGTGATTATACATCATTACAGCACAATGATGTGCAGGAAAGAAACACCTGAGTCTTTTGTCTTAATAATAAATTGAAATAAGATTACTAGAAAAAGCAGAGTTCTGGGTTCCTGGCAAGAATAAAAATATAAATGCCCAGCAGTCTTCATAATTCATGAATTACTGAGCAAAATTTGTGTTCTCTTTTACAAGAAAAGAATAAGTTTTTGAAGGAACTCGGGATAACTTTTTTCTTATGCAAATTATAAGCTGATCCAGATGAACTCAACTAATATGTTTTGTTTATTTGTTTGCTCAATTTCCATGACCCCACCCTTCTCAGTGAATGACTCCGGGCAGCTTACAGTCAAAATAGGTTAATCCCTATTATGTTAGGGCCTAAAAAGTTCTACATATTCAGATGGCCAAAATTTACACTTTCAGTAAGAAAAAAAAAAGATCAAAACCCAATAAACCCTGCTAAATCTATGAAAAGGAATGTTTGCTCTGGCCTTCTTCGGAACTAATTCTACTGGATGATTTCAGTGCTATTAAAAGGAAGGCCACTCCTATTATTTTTATAATAATTTTACTGTTCATATATGTTTACCTTTAGGATCCAAAAGATTTGTGCTTCTTCTGTTCAAAAATTACTCCATATTTAAGCTATTACAAATAACAACCACAAACAGATAACTTATTCCTGGACAGGTTGTTTGCCATGTGTTGTCTCTTTCACTGAACCAAAGGCACATGATTCTAAATACAAAAGACAGTTCCATTGTAAAGGTGCCCATTATCCAGTTACCACAGGTTGTATGCCACTTTACACTACTTGCTTGAACTTAATAGTACATGTAAAGATATATTTAAATGGAAATATCACCTTGCAACCATAGAAGAGTGGAAAGCAATAGTCTATTGTTAGGGAATGCTGCAATAAAGCATTATGTACAGATTTGCTACATTGCGATGTGTTCAGTTTTGAACAGCAAAGAAATCTCTAGGAAAGTAAATAAAACTAAATATAACTGAAAACTCATCTCATTCATACATGCAGCAACAGCATTGCTCAGATATTCAAAAGTAGTGGTGCTTCAATGGTGCTGATATCATTTTATAATGCCTTTGTAAGACCACACTTGGAATACTGCATCCTGTTTTGGTTGTCACTAAAATATATATTGAGACTGTAGAAAGAGTGAAGAGAAGAGCAACAAACATGATTGGGGGACTGAAGGCTAAAATGTACAAAGAAAATTTGTGGAATTGGGTGTATCTAGTTTAATGAAGAGCAGGACTAGGGGTGACATGATAGCAGTGTTCCAATATCTAAGGGGCTGTCACAATAAGCCTATTCTCCAAAGCATCTGAAGGCAGGACAAGAAGCAATGAATGGAGACTAATCAAGGAAAGAAGCAACCTAGAACTAAGGAGAAATTTATTTACTGTTAGAACAATTAATCAGTGGAACAACATGCCTCCATAAGTTGTGGGTGCTTCAACAATGGAAGTTTTTAAGAGATTGGACAACTATTTGTCTGATATTTTATTTCAGAGTACTTAAAAAAACCTGATATCCATCTTAGCAATATTCTTTATATATGCATGCATTGAATACACTAAAATAATCCAAATCACATTTCATTACGCAGTAATTTGGCAATTTTAGACATTGCTAATGCATTTAGATGAAATTTTGAAATAAAGATCCATTAATTGAATATATTTTTGTTTACAATTTAAGGCTGTCCAAGTTCTCTTTGTAGTAATTCAAATTTTTAAAGAGTTGATTGAAAATATTGTACTATGTGATCTAAAGTATAAATCTATTTGCTCATTAATGGCTGCTTATTAGTGGTTTTTTTTTAAAATCACATGCAAATTTTAAAATCACATGCAAATTTTAAAATCACATGCAAATTTCAAAATGGGCTTGTCTCAAAGTCAAAATTTGTGATGGAATGATGAAATCACTATTTTTTCACATTCTGTTTCCTATGGAAAAAATATTCCACATAATATTCTCAAACAGTTAAAACAATTCAAGAATGAAACCCTCTCGTGAACTTTCTTCAGTTTACCACTGTTCAGTTCAAAAATAACAGTAGCATATTGAAACACGTACACAGGAAGGTTATCAAGATGGGTCTGGAAACGAAGACCTGTGAGGACTGTTTAAAAGATCTTGCATGTTTAGACTACAGAAAACATGACCAAAGGGAGATATAATAGCAGTCTTCAAATATCTGAACAGCTGTGACAGGGTCATTGAGAAGAAAGAGACTCTTGAAAAGTCACAAGACCAAATCCAATATGAATTGTTTCCAACAGAGGAATGTTATAACAAAACACTTACATTACTTAAGGAAAAAAAGCTCACCACAATAACAGTTTAAAGAGAGAGACTGCTCTGATTTATGTATTAAAAATTCATTGAGGTTGGACTAGATAAGATTGCTAGCTGTGGATTGCAACCAGTTTGTTGACTGGTTGATGAAATGATATCTCCTATAGGAACAGATCTCCCCTTCTGAGTGTACATATTCTCAAATTTATTTTGGAGGTAGTGCAACATTTGGAAGCAGATTTGAAGAGCGTGGTTTTACAGACAGAAGAAAGAGATAAGCCCATTCACCTATTGTCCCCATACTCTTAAACCACTATTTATTTATTTTATTTTATTTTTTCCCCTGCCTTTATTTATTTTTAAAAATAACATATCTAATGTACTTCCTTCTCTTATTTTCCCCCCAACAACCCTCTGAGGTTAGTTGAGTTGAGCGAGAATAACTGGCCCAAGGCCACCCAGCTAGCTTTCATGGCTAAGGCAGGACTAAAACCCATAGTCTCCTGCTTTCTATCCTGATGCCTTAACTGCTAGACCAAACTAGTTCTTTATTTGCCATATATCTGGTAATCAAGTATTATACATACACACACACACACACACACACACACACACACACACACACACACACAAACACTTTTGATAAAACAGGAGACAATTTCAGTATATAAAATATGGAGAAGCTAACTGGTCTTGTAGATTGTGCTTTTTTTCTAATACAAAACAAAGAAGAAAAGGTATGTCCAATTTATCTGAGTATTTATCAGGTTCTGAACCAAGTGAATCATGACTGTTGTTACAAATCTAAACTGCTATAGAGCAGAGTCAAAACCTTGTCAGAGATAAGCTTATAATAAAGCTTATCTAGTTTGGCTTGATTCTTTTCTATTTTTAGAAAGTCCATGGTTCTTAAATTTTAAGTTATTGCTGCATCACATTCAGATTTATCACTGGTCAGGTAAACACCAGTTAGTCTTTATTCATCAAGCAGTAGTCAACAAAAGGAAGTAGTGGGTTATTTCCAATGATTTTTCATCTGTCTCTCATCAATAAAGTTGCCTCATGGTTTCCTGTTTATTTATTTTCTAATTACATATCACCGTTTCTAATTAATTTACTAGGACCCAAGATTGTTATCCCATTCACAGGACAGGACTGATAAGGAATAGTATTCTAGATGCTTGTGCTGATAAAATTTCTTCCTTTCAACTGGTGATTAATAAGTTCTTTCAGCTAGGATGTACCAGCCAATAAAGCCATTTCACAGAGGTTATCAGGACAATACACATTTTCATCTTAGTTGGACAGATTGTACAAAACATACACATAACCTTCAAATAAGCTTAGTGACAATTCATCTGGACAGAAAGAAAGGAAACATTTCCAAACTGGGCTTTCCTCATCATTTAATTAATAATAACAGAATGATATAAAAATGATATTCAGCTAGTTTACTGAATCTGTGTCAAACACCGGGCTAACAAAATGTAATTGATTGATAGCAATAGCAGAATTCAATTTATACTAATTTTGTTACAGATGTATATTTGTGATGCTATTTGCAGAATATCACTGTATTTTGAGGAGTGTAGTGACAAATATTGATTAATAAGATTCTAGAAGTTTAGAGTTTATTCTGTTATAATATTTAATCTGCTTGTTTTTTCACTCTTGTTTGATAAGGAGAGAGCGAAAGCTTCACATAGCTGTAGAAAAAACTCAAGATTAATTCCCAGGCTCTTATTCACATCCCAGGGTTCTAACAGTTTGCATGATGCACCATTTAGTCAAGATCAGTCCTGCAATCCCTTTATCATAGAACAACCTCAAGAGGTTTTGGTACCGGGTTTTGATAAAATCCTGATATTGCCCTTTGAGCTGGGAGCTTTGAGACAGGCCTAGTACTGGGTGCTGTGTGATTTGGACATTTTGAGGTTTCTCTGCTGTTCCACTATGGCTCCCAACAGTTGAAAGGAGATTTGTTAACGTCTTGCTTTGTGTGTTATGCTTTTGTGTTTGTTTAAATCTGTCTTCTAAAATCAAGTATAAAGCTTAAAATCTCCTTACTCACTTATGTGTTTATTGCCTCTGGATCATCAAAGAAAGAATAGTCTGCTTGACACTTGGCTATACAGGCAGCTATTGTGGAAGACTTGATACAGAATTCTTCAAATACAGTCATCATATATGCACCCACACACAATATGTACAATAACATGCCTCATATTTGAAAAAAGAAAAGTTCAGAAGCATTTATCAGTCCCCACCAAAAACCAGCAGTCTGACTTTTCCCATCAAATGCTGGCATCTTCTTTCCCTTTCTTTCACTGTTTCATATAGATGAGCACAGTTACCATTATGTTCATCTTCTTGTTGTTTTTTCCCAGACAGCATTTTGGTTGACCATCTAAAAGCCTTTTGGGAAATCAAGATACTGAATGAAATTCTTACTGTGCAGCATGTCCACTCTTTTCCAAAATTCAAATAGAAAAGGAAAAAAAATCTGTTAGGTAAAGTGGAAAATAACGTGAAGTGTCTAAACAAGCTATAGCTTGAGAGTGAACAAAAAGAGAGCCAAGAGAAGATAAACAACTCTCTTGTGTAGACATCCAGATGTATCAGGAAGAGAGGCTCTTCAAACCTTGCAATGCTAATGGACTACAGAGTGCAAGTGATAGGAAGGGATAGATAAAAGGAATGTGCAACCTTGACAAAATTAACAAATATCATAAGGCTATAAGTAAATATAAGGGACACGGTGGCTCAGTGGGTTAGGACGCTGAGCTTATCGATCAGATGGTCAGCAGTTTGGCGGGTTGAATCCCAAGTGCCGCATAACAGAGTGAGCACCTGTTACTCGTCCCAGCTTCTGCCAACCTAGCAGTTCGAAAGCACGTAAAAATGCAAGTAGAAAAATAGGGACCACTATGGTGGGAAGGTAACAGCGTTCCGTGCGCCTTTGGTGTCTAGTTATGCCGGCCACATGAACACAGAGACGTCCTCGGACAAGCGCTGGCACTTCAGCTTTGAAACGGAGATGAGCACCGGCCCCTAGAGTTGGAAACGACTAGCACGCATGTGCGGGGGAAACTTTACCTTTATAAGTAAATATAAGGGATATGCAAATCAAATAGAACTTAATTCAAATTGTTCAAAATTGTCAGTCATTTAAGTGAAGCAAATTTGGGTAACAAAGGAAGTATCCTAGGACATCTTGAGTTATACAATAACGCATCACCACATTTTGATACTATAAGAATTTGGATGTTAAATTGTTCACCACTTAGCAAAAATACATTTGTTCCTTAAGTTGAACTCAGAGCCAGTGGTTTAGAAAATAGTTAATATTTTGTCAAAAAAAAAAGACAAAGGGGAGATCTGGGAAAAAATAATTCAGTTTCTGTTCCAGGCAAATTAGGAGAAAGGATTACTAAATATTTGAAAAAGAAATGACCATAGATTCTACAAAGACAATTCCTACTTAGGCTTCTAGCCTTCTCTGAGAATATAAAAGCATAAGGATGGTGATAATGTCTATTTGAGTACAGTTCAAAAAAAGAACCTGTGACAGTTTGATAATAACCAGGACTGTCAGATCAAATTGTCTGGGCAGATATTTTGTGGTCCCTCAGGTAACTGAGTCCTATGCCTTGAGCAGCTGTATAGATAGTGACCAGTTCCTTAAATCACACCAGAGAGCCAAGTGGCATGCCCTTCACTGCCTGTAGTGCTTCATTCTGGACATGTTGAAGCTTCCAGGGGAACTTGAAGAGTATCCCTCAAATAAAATAAAATATAAACTTGGAAATAATTCCATTTTAAGTAGGTGACCTTGAGATATTTTTTTCTACTGCTAAAAAAAAATGAAACTCCTATTGTCACTCACTTGCAATTCATTGTGTAATTAACAATGTTTTTAGCAGCAATGTTTTATGTTGCATTAATATTTGCATCATACTGCTAAGCTTGTAAGCCGCCCTGAGTCTTCGGAGAAGGGCGGGATATAAATGGAATTAAAATAAAAAATAAAAATAAAAAATTATCAATACAAGAAAGAGTCAAACTCCTGTTCTGCATGTAAAACCCACCCTGTTTTTCTGTGATAGAAATTTCTATAAACCATGTCATCCTGCTCCAATAAAGCTACTGTGTAATAAGGACAGAAAGCATAGAGAGCAGGATATTGGTTATTTTGTGGAATAGAAAAAGGAGATGAAAAAATAAGTGAATTTGCTGAATGAAATGGAGCAAATTGAGGGAAGGGCTGCCCTTTTCAGTCCCCTTGCTGTATTTCTGCTTTGGATTAATAAAACATTTTAGTCTCCAGGGCTGCATGCAACTTCCATTCATTTTAAAGGGATGCACACAGTCACATGGAAAGAAAAGCTTCGTCTTGACTTATTGAGTAAATTCACTAAGAAAGCCACTGAGGGAGAATAACTTCCTCAGCATGGAATGACATTTCCTGGAACTTTAATAGCAGTAAATGTGCACATTCAGTAGAAAGTGAGAGAGAACCATTTTTTAATGGTTTATGTAGAAAGCCAAGCTATCTACAAGAATCATGTGGTAGAATACAATGCAAAACACTCTTTCTGACAACAACAGCTCTGCATCCCCTTGCTGTGGAATTATGTGTTAGGATAATTAAAGAAACCAAAAAGTGGAGTAGGTGGGAACAAATGTTTGTATTTGCAAGGAATCCTGAGAGAAATTGCAATATTTATTTCCAATTCAAAATATGGAGTGTGGGAAAAAGTTTAGTGCTTCTGCATATATGGTAACAAAACTAGAGAATGGAGGGAGAAACTAGACTGCCATTAAAAAAATATGCTAAATAAAAATAAGTTAAATTGTACTTGTGGCAGTTTATTGAAAAATATAGTTACTTCTCCAAAGCAAATTGTTAATTTATTTATTTATTGAATTTATATACCGCCCTATTCCCGAAGGACTCAGGGCGGTTCACAGGGCAAGTTAAAAACAATACAAAAAGAGAGAATAAAATTAAATTAAATTAATACAAGCCCACAAAATTAAGATAACATTAAAATTGAAATTTAAAATTAATTTAATTTAATATAATTTAAAATCTCTCAGTCCAGTCCAGACAATTCAAACAACCATGTTTTTAAATCCCAGCGAAACGAGCGAAGGTCGGGGGCAGTCCGAAGTTCCATCGGCAGTTCGTTCCAAATGGCAGGCGCACCCACAGAGAACACCCTCCCCCTGGGAATCACCCGCCGGCAATCTCTAACCGGTGGAACCCTAAGGAGGCCCTCCCTGTGGGCGCGCACAGGACGATGGGAAGCTGATGCTGGCAGCAGGTGCTCCCTAAGGTAATCCGGACCCATGCCATTTACAGCTTTATAGGTCATCACCAGCATCTTGAATCTCACCCGGAGGGCAACTGGAAGCCAATGCAGCTCGCAGAGAAGAGGTGTTACATGAGAGTATCAGGAAACTCCCATTACTACTCGTGCAGCTGCATTCTGCACCAGCTGAAGCCTCCGAGTGGCCCTCAAGGGCAGCCCCATGTAGAGAGCATTGCAGTAGTCTAACCGGGAGGTCACGAGCGCATGAGTGACTGTGCGTAGGGCATCTTGGTCCAGATAGGGCCGCAACTGGCAGACCAGGCGAACCTGGGTGAAAGCCCCCCTCCTATATGATCTTCCAAACTGAGCCGTGAATCCAGGAGGACGCCCAAGTTACGAGCCCTATCGACAGGGGGTAACACCTCACCCCCCCCATCATTAAAGATGGAGAAGAATGGTTCACTCGAGATGCCAGTATGCACAGCCACTCAGTCATGGCTGTTCATGCTCCAGTAATGAGTTGTTTTGTTTTATATATAGTGAAAGCGAACATAAAAAGGGATGCCTGAAAATATCAAAGAACAGATAATTGTAAAAAGTCCTTCTTTTGTTCCAAGATGTTGAATCAAAATATGAAAACACTTATCTATGCTGTTAATTTGCTAGACTGTATTTCACAGAATGTCTGCATTATATTTTATTTTATTTACATCTCTGATAATCTTTGAATATTAATATTTTCAAAGCAATAGAAAGACAAATTGCCTGGATTAATTCTACATGACTGTTGTTGTTGTTAAACAACACTTGAAAGGCAGTTTCAAGGGATAAGGTTAGAAACCAGAACAGCATGAGTTCTAAACTCCCCTTAGTTACAAACCTTATTGAGTAACCTTGGGCCAGTCAATTTCTCTCCATCTTAGGAAGGAGGCAATGGCAAACCACTTCTGAAAACGCTCGCAAAAAAAAAAAAAAATCCTGCAGGGACTTCTCCAGGCAGTGTCCAAGAATTGGACATGATTGAAGCCTCTTCTCATTTTTCAAAAAGGTTTGCACTCATTTGGTGTAAAAGACCTTGGGAAATGGGTGAAGATATGTTCTAGTTAGATAAGTCAGCACAGCCTGCATCTGAATACTGGGTGGGGCAAGAGGTTCAGAAGGAACCTTGTGCTGTAAAGGAGTCAGCTGGAGAATTGTACTTTCAGACTTGCGAGATTGTATTAATGTAGCTTTACAATAAAGTAGAAATGGCTTTTCTGCTCAATTTTCCTCTCTGGCTTACCTAATAAGTCTGAAACATGGGAACATGTTTTTTTTTTTTGTTTTTTCATCTTCCATCTGTTTCTTAGACTTTCACTCACTTCAGAGTTATTTCAAATCTGCTGACACTGGTGAGACCGAAACAGAACACAGAAGATCAATACAAATTAAAAGCAAATTAAAAATCTTCAAGAGCTAAAGCATGTTGTTGAAAATCCATTAGCTTCTAGTTTACAGTTTGATGACCCATGATTGTTTGCTATGAGATAAAAAATGATCAGAAAAAATCTATTAAACTCCCTGATATGATTGGAAGCTCTTGCTCTTATAGAATTATTTGCTTATTTTGATAAATCTAAAGTCCCATTTACATTAAATTACATTAAATCAACTTCAAGTGAATGTCAGAATTTAGTACTGCAGCAAACAAAGGTGATCTTGATTTGGAAATATTGAATAGTCACTAGCTTTAGCTTGGGAATCAAAAAAACTTGAGTATTATTAAATTTCCTGAAATGGTTCCATATACAAAGTTATTATAAGATAGCAATTAATTATCAGTAACAGATGGATAGACTAGTAGAGAATTAAATTACATGGATATACAAGCACATATCTTTATAAACCATGTGAATACTAGATATGTGTGTATAAAAATATGACCTTGTGCTACATAAACAGAATTATCACTAGTTGTAAGAAGACAAAACAATCAGTTGAGAAACAAAATATAAACTAAAAGTAATTGCATTTGTTCTTCTTTTCATAATGATTTTCTATATGATTTTTAACACTTCAGACAAGGGATAGTTTTAGCTGTTTGGAATTTCAGCACATTAAAATTCAACATTTAGGAACAGATCCATGGAAAGTTCTTTGAATCTTGTTCAAGACCAAGCATGGCACTTTTCTACTATTCTTCAAAGCTTTCCCACTTTTTTCATATGAGCCTAAAGTAGCATTAACAATTTAGTGAATTTAAGCAGCAGCATTTTTATTCACACTGATACAAAAATCTGAAAAAGATCATACTATTTTAATGGCAGGAAATTATGGTACTTGTCCTTGCCAGGATCCTGAACACTTTTTCAAATGTTTCAAGTGTGCACAAACCTTGTGTTCAAAGAAAAGATTCCTCCAACAAATCAGATTCTGAAGATATTTACAAAGTAATGATGCCATATATATCAGCCAAACTGCCAGCAATAATCACATCCTAAAAGCCTTCCAGAACAGTTCAACTTTCACTAGCTTCCAGAAGGCTATTACTTTTCAAATCAGATGGGTCAAGAAGCCTGAGGGGCATAAGATGTTTGGGTGTACAATAATGTCAAATCATGTTTTCAGGGATTGTCCCTTCTCATAGACATCGATCTAGACTGAATCTGAAAAACTTTGAAGGTCTTTTCTAATTTTCTACCAACAAAGTGTTCAGCTTCTACAGAAACATTGCTTCAGTGCCAGCATTCTAATAATTTATTTTCTCAGCAGTGACTAACCTGTATATTTGTTTTTTCCAAGGCTTTCTTCCTTAGTCCTTTAATCTCCAATGAGTGAACATATATGCTTTATGTGACCTGTAAGACATGTGACTATTCCAGAGTGTAAGTTATATGCAAATTCATTGCTGCTAGTTTGCATCACCCTTTTAGCTAGTTGTTATGTGGCATTGGATTCAATGTTTTACTTATCAGTTCTGAAAATAAGGTACAGCCAATAACATTTTTTTAAGGAGGAAACATATCATTGAGCTAAAATTAAAATTAACATATGCATGAAAGAAAGAGGGAAGGTTTTTTTTTTCATGTTTCTGTCTCATATCACCGTATTCCTATTACGGTTTGTTTCAGAAGAGTCAGAATAAGTACAGTCTTGAATTACTGCATTGGAGAACATGATTCCTCAGATTTTCCATAGATATTAACTGCACATTGAATAACTAAGATCTACAATTATTGATAATTGCTGGTGCATTGCTGGAAATGCACAGATTACTCATAAGTACAAGAAGAATACACAAGAGAAATAAAACTTAAATAGGAAGGATCAAGTTACTAACACTGCCTGACAGTTGACTGATGAGAGACCAATAAATAAATAGATGAGGCACAAAGATTATCTTTTGCAACATCTCATTACTGTTCCGATATCAGTACCTGATATGGCATCAAGTAATGCTTGCGGATCACATGTAATTGAAAGATATATTCAGATTTTCAGAAGGAAAATATATTCAGAAATATCAGAGGAAGAAGACAGACACTTTTAAAATGTGTGGTGGTCAGGAAAATTAAACTAAAAATGTTTTTTCCCCAACCTGCTCTTATTTAGAATTATAACTCCTGATGATTAATGAGAAAGAATCATTTCTTACAAATTGTAGCCACCGACTGAGAAACTAATGGCAAAATCAAGCCACTCTTGGTTTCCTTTTCTCTTCTCTTCCTAGCCTTTTTTAAAGCTCATTTCTATTGAGCATATATTGTGGATAACCAAATAAATTCAGCATCCAAAAATCAGTATTCTCTCTCTTTCTCTCTCTCTCACACACACACACACACACACACACAGAGAGAGAGAGAGAACGAACCTAGAATGAAAAAAAAATAATGTTTTAAATGAAAGGCAAGCATGAGCAATTTAGCTTTGAGGAATAGGTCCTGGTTATTCAGAAAAATCTTGAAAATCTTTTCAGCATGTATTAATTGTCTAAAGAAAATAAATGTAAAAACAGTGGGTCTTTCCTAATACTGAGTTTAAATGCTATCTGCCAATCAACAGAAAACCATACCACCATAAAATCATTTGCTTCCAATGCTCATCCTCACTTTCCTTCTATTGCTTTTGTTTCTACTCATTGCCAGTCACCTGAATCTCTCCAAGTTAATGAGTGACAAAATTAAACAAATTCTCCCTGAGATGAAGTTAATATTTGGGGGGGGGGGTTGAGGGGGGGCAGGGGTTGGTCCTGATGAAGTTGCCATGTTTGTTTAAAGCATATACGGAAATGACTAGTGTGACTGACAAACCTAAAAACTGCAAGCAAGCACAGCAACACTATCAACCCCATTTGCTCCTATTATTATAATGTTGATTATACTTTATAAGGATCTGCTTTTTAGTTTTAGTTTGTCATTCATCATGTGTAATTGTCTATCATGCATACGTATCTAACCTACAGTGCTGGGTTACCATAAGGAGCTCTTTCTTCTTACATTTGTGAGATGCATATGATATTCTGAATGCAACTTTCATCTCTAACTCATGCTGTTGCCATAGAAATTGAAGCAGAAGGAATCTGAGTTGTTTACTCATGCCCTCTGGGATTTAAATGCTCTGAGAGCTTGTTGCTTGATGTTTACCAAGCACTGTGCCATTTACTTTGGGAGGATAACCTGCCAGGTTCAAGTCACACACAGAGAGGAAAGGGGCAACTTTGCAGATCTTGAAAAAGGATCATTTAACACAACAGGTGTAGTATAAAACAAAACTCTCAGAAAGTGACAGATAATAGCACCATAAATGGGAAAGCATTAGAAGACAAGCACACCAATGAAAAATCTGTCTATTTCAAATTCTCTGTGTTTGAGAAATAATATAATAGTTCATAAGATGATATAAATTGTGTTTCGTTTTATATGTAATACGTATTTTTTACTGGAGTTTTTAATGGAGGTAGGCCAGGTACACTGTGCCTGGTCTTTTTTGATGTAAATATGGTGGTTTGTGGTTCTTCATAGCCACAGTGTCTCTCTGGGATAATAATAATAATAATAATAATAATAATAATAATAATAATAATAATAATAATAATAATAATAATAATAATAATAATAATAATAATAATAATAATAATAGAGTTGGAAGGGACTTTGGAGCCCTTCTAGTCCAACCCCCTTCTCAGGATGGAAAACTCATACCATTTCAGACAAATGGTTATCCAGTATCTTCTTAAGAGGATGAAGCTTCTTTTTCTTACTTGCCACCGCAACAAAGCAGGAGGCAGAGCAATGCACCAGTGCCATGGCCACCAAGTGAGGTGGTGGGTGGGTAGAGGCCGAAGCCCCAACAGAACCCTATTCTTGGCTGCCTGGCCTGCGAAGCCTGGGTGCTAGTGGAGTGAGGTGGCGGAGGCTGGAGCAGCCCCTTCCCGTCTCACCTGGCGACAACCAGTGGGGCACTTCCTGCTGCCACTCCTATTGCACCACCAGTTGCCTGGAGCCCTTGGGGGGGGGTTGCCATGCCACCTGCTTTTTAGCCAGCTCCCCTCACTTCCCCAAAGCATTCCTTCACTATCCTACTTTCCAGCTCATTCTCTGCCACCATGTTCAGGGAAACAAAAGATGCCTGTGGGAATACCAATTTTAAAAAAAGTTCAATCAGACCTCCCAACTTTATGAGATTTTTTTTGTGTGAGAAATTCGAAGGTCTGATTGATTATTTTTTTAAGTCCCACAGACTTCTGTTCTCCTTGTACATGGCAGCGGAAAACAGAGCTGGAAAGGAGGTTTGTGAAAGAATGTGTAGGCTCTTAAGTAGGGCTTACTTTAGGGGTAGGGCTTATATTTGGTGAAAGCATGAAAATTGGCCTAGGGCTTATTTGGGGGGGTAGGTCCGATTTTCAGGAAAACATGGTATATGCTTTGGCTAAAGAAAAATATCACAATATGAAAACAAAGTCCATTCAATGGAGCAATGCCTTTTTATTAATCTAAAGAAGATGAACAATGTGGCAACTCTATATAGAATTAGCAATGGAAGGAAAGGTAATAGAAAGGAAGGAATCTTTTTTCCCCAAGAAACAGATTCTGGTTATATGGTAAGTAGCATAAGCATTGTCTTTCATGTAGTCCTTGACTTTACAACTACAATTGGGACTGGAACTTCTGTCATTAGTGAGGCAGTCATTAAGTGCACCTGATTTTATGACCTTTTTTGATATAGTCATTAAGTGAATCACCAAAGTCATTAAGTGAATCATATGGTGATTAAACAAATCAGAATTCCCCCATTGACTTAGCTTGTCAAAAGCTGTTGCCAAGATTGCAAATGTTGACCCCAGGATACAACAGGATGCAACAGTCATGGGGTGGAGGATTATTATTAGTTTATTATGTTTTGTTATTTTTTTCCCTTCTACATAGTGTTTTTATTTTCTGTAAAGCACCTAGAGTCACCATGAGCGAGTAGGCAGCTATATAAATTTTCCAAGGTAAATAAATAAATACATGCCGGTTGCCAACTGCCTAAATTTTTATCATGTGATGGTTGTAAGGATGCTGTGATGGTTGTAAGTTACTTTTTTCCAGCAGTGATGTAAGACCCCTCACAAGACCCTCACCTGCTGTGACCCTCCCATCACAAGGCCTACTGACCACACTAAGCCCTTACAAGCAGCAGAACACCAACACTGACGTTCCCTTAATTCTGCTGAAGATGTTAACTAGCCTGGTTACAAAACATTTGAAAACCAACCGATAAGCTCAGAGAATGAACCTCCACCCTCATTGTTGTCATTTTTAACAGTTGCTGAATGAGTGGTTGTAAAGACTACCTGTACTTATCTAGCAGGAGCAAGAAAGCAAAATCATAAGAAGAACAGTATGGGGTGTCTGTCACATTTATTTTCAGTCTTTTCCAAGCTATTTTTTCCAAAAATATATCTAGTAGAAAACATTTTTCTTTCTTTTATTTTTTGGTAGAATACTGTATTGACAGAAGTATTTTTTGCTACTTTAATTTGATTCTCAACTATGTAATATAGTTCTGGAATTCTACCTAGTTGAAATAGTTTAGAGTAGATTGTACAGCCTGAGGTCTCAGGGCTACATGATGCTCCTGAAAGCCTTGAGTGAAACTTCCAGAGATCTAACAAGTTCTTTCCAAGTTATCTGGAATGTAACAAAAAAGAGAATAATGATTAAATATATAATTATAAATAATCTAATATCTTAAAAATAAGTACATTTTTCATTTTAATAATATTTAAATATAAATGAAATAAAATTCAGTTTTTTCCTGACCTCTGTGACTACTTCCTTTTGGAATGCAGTCCCTGGCATAGCAGTCAAAGTCCAATGATAGTCCTTGACTTGTCTTAGATGAAAAGGAAAACTACTTACAGTATATGGGTTATGCATAAGTGAGATGCAATCTGAATCTTCCCTCAAAGGAGGGTGTATTTCTAATACTTCAAATGGATCATTGAATGCTGAAGGCTCCAGCCTTACTGTTAGATCATGCCATGCTATAAGGTTTCAGCTAATGTTTGCATATTGTATTATTTAACCTTGTTTTCTGTGTTTGTTAATGAAACTATGTGATTCTCCCACAGCGAGAGATATTTGAACATTAGTATTTAAGCTTTCAGAAATGAGGGTATAAGGGATAAACTATTGTTGCTGTTATTTGTCCTAGAACTCTCCATATGTTCAAGTCCCCGTGCTATTATTATATAGTTATTTACCGTAATTCATCCTGCAGTCTCTGATTCTGAAGAGCACAGTCATGTAGACTTCATGGTATAGCAACTGCTTTGGGTCTTCATAAGTACATAGTTTGGAAACACCATAAATTATAATAACAGGCTAAAATATTAGACTCCTTCAATTCTACTCTCATCCCCTGATTTTTGGTTATGAATAGAAGTGGAGCACTCAAAGACTTGCAAGCTTTTTATTGCATCTTGTTTTGATAAACTGTTCATTTGTGTATTAAAAGCTCTAACCTACAACTTGCATTTAGGAAATATATCTGGTGATGCATGTTTGCAGGACCAAGGATGTGACTGAATAAATCTTACTCCTTTTAAACTAATGGTGTAAGAATATGATGTATAAGATAATTAAGTAAACCACACTGTTTATTTAGTGCATTGGCATGTATTACCAACAATGAAGAGAAAAATAATGAGGAACAGGAGTTACACATCACAAGGCAGACATTATCCTTTAGTAAGTGCATTCTGAGATGCAAGTACTTAAATCACGGTTTGCATGATGCCAATTTCATCATTTTCCCTTCTGCTTCCCTTGAACATTGTGGCTATCTGTCCTTAGTGGGCTTGTGAAAAATAAAAACTAATTATTTTGATAGTTCCATGTTACACCTAACATTTCTCATATTAGCATACAAAAATGAAAATATGAAAAAACGATTGAGCTGATGTTTTTCTTTTAAGTGCTCACTCATTTAACATTTTATTGGCAGCCAACTATATTACATGTTTTAAAGTTATATTAACAATTACAGATCCATGTATTTTGTTCTACTTTCTCGCCCAAAGGCCATGGAAAAGGTTTTGTTTTGTGCACAGTCATTAATTAAGAGAAAACAATTGTATAGTACCATTTATATTTTATATTTATATATTATATATGTTTAATATATATGGTGGGTTTTTATTTTTTTGAGGGGGATGTTTCTTTTTTATTCTGTGTGCCACACAGTCACATTGTTTGGGCAGACTTATAAATCTCATAAACAAAAACAAACAAAAACAAACCATGATTCTTTACAAATGCTCCAAAATAATCATCTCTCCAAGTCCTTTTTGCAAGTAGTTTGACTCTTCTAAATCCAGCAAGGATTTCTTTGGACTTTAATTAATGAGATAACGAAAGGGAAACATCTAATGAGCAATTCTACCCCCACCTTCAAGTTGAGGACTTTATCTGTGTTTTGCAGCTGTATCTTTCTTTCTCTTCTTACCCCTCTTGAAGCTGCATTCTTAGTCCCATCAATACAGTTTCCCATTAAGTTAAATAGCTTATTGACTGGGATGAGACGTGTCCATGAGGATGATAGGATCTGCATGCAGTGCTTTCTCAAGGCAGACAATAGCAGGTCACTGCACAGTAAATCAGTCTGTAATGGAGTTTGAACTCAAAGAATCAGTTCTGTGTACTTTTTTATTTGTTTTTAATTTGTATCATTGGTAATTCTGTCACTTTCAATTATATGATGGCAGAACAATGAGGAGTAACAGAAATGCTGTTTGTCTTCAGGATGGTCTTTTCAAATGTGGCATGGCAATCAGCATAGCCAATGTCTCTAATATTTTATGTCACTTACTTTTTTTTTAGGAGCATTAGTACTGCACACAGTAGCAATTGGATAAATATTAAACTATGATCTACAGGGCCATAAAGCTCCAGTATACACAATATATGGGAGAAGAATGGACAATTTTTAGAAAAAAATAACTTATACATTTATGTCTAACTTGATCTTATATAAGAGAAGAGCTTTTACAAATAAGCATGGAACATCACTTTTGTGAATAATCATTTACATATTTAATTAGCATATGTACAATCTTTAATCAAATGCCAGATCCAGAAACAGTTTTTTGCACATTCTACCCAATGTTTTTTTTGTCCTATATCTCTTTCTATGCTTCCACCTGTTTCTTGAGGTAAGTCCACAATTCGGATCAACCTGTTGAAAGAAAAATCTTCATCAGGGTCCAGTCCAAGCTGGGAATAATCAAAATGGAGACTGCTTTAGACAGAAGGTTGTAGGTTATTGAAGATGAGAGCCAGACAGAAAGATGGCTCTGGGAAAACTGACCACATGTAGCAGGAGTGGTGGGTTTTTTATACCTTCTGGGGGTCTTGAGGTTGTTTCCTGTTCCTGTTTGAGGCTTTGTATTTTCTGTGTCGTGTACTTTGACCTGAGTCTCAGTGTGCCCTTTTGGTATTGGTGGGTTAATCCTATTATGTCTCCTGTCCTTAGAATTTGAGTGGGGGTATGTAGATTTTAGGTGTCTTTCTCTTCCTAATAGCTTCCAGGCTCCAACCTTCGTGAATGGATTATTACATCTGCATTTCTGAAAGCTGGCTTCTGCCTAGTTTCTGCTTGGGGGAGAAGGGCTGGGGCTGGTTTCTGGGGGCTGGTTTCTGTCTTTTTAAAGATCTTCTCCATTATTCCTCTGGAGAAATATATTCTACCTTTTTAATATTCCCCAAAATATTTCTTTCTCTGGATTCTTCCCACAAAACCTAAAAGTTGATAGTGATAGTTCCATTTATGTCTCCGTTCAGGACTCTGAAGGCAGTCAGTATGAAACACACTGATCACATAGGAGATGCTGTCTCATGTGATATGTTCTATGTCAAAAAATATTGTGGCTTCAAATAATTCTGTCACCAATTTGTGTGAGTTGGACAACTCCTTTCCATTCAGTCCTTGATCTCTTTTCCCACTGTTCAGTTGTTCTTTGATTGTAACGGTCATGCTAACTAGGTTATTTTTGGCTTAGCATATATGCTGGAACTATAAATAAAAACTGATCTGAAAGAACTTGAACCGTTTGTTTTCTGTATGGATATCTTTATTTATGATATTTCTATTGTATTCTGCTGTACACTTTTTTTTAAAAAAAAAATAACATTGAGGTTTCCTTAAAAATGGCTAATATACCAGCCTCTTTGTTGGGTCTTATCACTGCTGATTGTTCGACTGTATCCCTGAGCACAATCTATTTCTACTGTTTTGAGGATATTGGTTCTATGGCTGGGTGGGAAACTGCAATAACCCATTTCCATTAAGCCTTTAATGGAAGGCTTAGGAGCACTGTGGCTCCTAAGCTGGGAGAGTAGCTCCAACAGATCCCAGGAACAAGGTTTTCCACTTCTCAGACTGAAAACCTCCATTCAGACTTTTCTGTACTGATGTCACCAAATGTATGCCAGACCTGGCTGGTATCTACTTCCTGGTAATTTCACAAGCAGACATTAATTTCACTTTATACTCCTTCCGTTGTCCACTAGGAATTTCATCCACACCAACACCACCACTAACATAACTGTGATGCAATCTGCGCTGAGTTACAAAGGAAGAAATAAACATCAATCTTGAATTATTGCTTTGCAGGAAATGGCCAGGAGGGATTCTCCCTAATTTCTTCACAGCATTTATCAGACAGTTATATAGAGTGTACTTTGGTTTGGCAAGATTTTGCCTATGGGCAAACAATACAATAAAAAACTGTTTTTGAGCTTTTACATACAGTATGTCATTCTTGGGTTTCCATGCCTGACATTATTTTCTACAAACTCTGTGAACATTTTCAGCTCTGTCAATCCTGAGAGCACAACAGGTAACCTAACTTTGTGTCCCTGGTAACATTCAGGTCTTCCCAGGTATCATCTTGGAAAAGCGTAATGAAAGGTCTTTTGTTCCTACAAGGGTTACCTTAATGAGTTTCCACCCCATTATATCAGGCTCAGTTTCACTGTATTAAATGGGAAGCACAGTATACCCAACTAAAGCTTGCTTGAATGGCTTGGCCGCTGGGAAATTGCATAAGGTATCCTGTGTTTAAAGAGACATTATGATTAAAACTGAGCAAGGGATTCCCTCAATAAACTTTAGGCAAGATAGCTTCTTTTATTGCTTATTTATCCACCTCCTGGAAGCTTTAGTTGTTTAATGGCTTGACTGAAGTCATATAATGAGGCAATTTTGTGTCAGGATGTTAAAACAGGGGTAAGACATTACACATGAAGAGCATTATCTGCAGTAGCTGAACTATAATGGTCAGTAAGTGTCAATGAAGCTACCTTTGAAATTCCAATAGAGAGTCACTTTGCTGTTGGTTTAGAGAGCTGTCAAAGTGGGAGCATATCTGCATCTTCATGACATTTTGCATTGCAAAAGGAGAAAGGGAGGCAAGTGATTTCTGCTATATTGATTGTCACACAAAAAGACAACACACAGTGCTTCTCAACAATATTTTGAGAGTGTGAGGAAAACTGTCACTTGTACAACTTCTCCGAAACCAGGGTGTGATTTTTCATTATAACTAAGTTATCAATCTTAAAGTAGAATGGAGCCAAGCTGGAAAAATCCCCCCTCCAAATTTCTTTTATAAAGATGTAGTGAAAAAAAAGTTTCCTAGAATAAACTCAAATGCTTCACAATTAGCTGCCCAGTGCTAAATGTTAAAAATGCTTGAGGCCTGGCCATATTGAGACTGAGCTGAGATTCAGCTGAGCTGAATCTATGTTAAATATAAATCTGATATGATCTAAAAATCAGAATCAAAGTTTTGTTGTCCTGTGGATTCAAATTTACTGAGAACTATCCTCAGCCATAGGTTTGTGTTCATCTTAATCATGTCTAAGGCCTTTGTATAATATAATTCCTCTTGCATTCTCAGCCCTACTCTATAGTTTGGGGGCTTTTTTACAGTTATATCTTAAATTTTGAAAGAAATTCCTCTGCTAATTTATTTTGAGTCAGTTGATGCCAAGTGACTTTTAACTTAACCTAGCACTATTCAGTCACTGTGTGTATGTAGGGAAATGTATGTACAGGCCTCTTCAGCTGGGCAGTGTGTGTGTATATGTGTATAAAACACAATGCATGAATACTATAAAAGCACATATCATCTTGAAAATGTAGGAAGGGTGTATTGAACTGTATTGATATAAACTAATAGAACTTTTTGTTTGAATTTTAAGAAAACATTTCTGATGTGGGACTGGAATGTAACTGTATGAAGTTGAAAAATATGAATAATACATATCTATTTATATTTTATGGCCTAACAGATTGTAATCAAATTATAAAGCAAGACATGCTACAGATAATCAGGCCTGGTGAACCATCATCTAAAAAGAAAACAACTATAGTACTTTTTCACTGTGAGAAATCCATAGCAAGCCTCCCAGTACATTTAAGGGCACCTATATAGCAAAATCAAGGAAAATGTGTTCAGTACACATTCCAGAGAAATACAGTGTACACAATGATATTTTAACATATAAACTGAAAGCCATGTGAGTTTCTCTGGCTTAAGCCTTGGTAAATAATTTTAATTATGAAAGGTGAAGTCAGGAAAGCAAAGGCTCAGAATGAATGAAGACTCGCAACAGAAATCAAGGACAATAAAAAAAAAATCTTCCAACATATTAACAACAAGAAAAAAGTCAAGGAAACTGTAGGCCCACTAAGGAGAGAAAGTGGCAAGGAAATAACAGGCAACAGGGAGAAAGCAGAACTGCTTAACTCATTCTTTGCATCAGTCTTCGCATAAAAAGAAACTATAGCTCAACATACCAAAAAAACCACTGCAAAAGACATATTAGAAACAAAAATTAAAATAAGCAAAAAAATGGTAAGAGAACCCTGTCTGACTCTGATAAATATAAATGACCAAGAGAGTACATCCCAGAGTTCTAAAAGAACCATTGCACCACATCTTTCATAAATCCTGAAGCACCAGGAAGTACAGTACCTGAGGATTGGAAAAGGGCTAATGTGGTTCCCTTCTTCAAGAAAGGGAGAAAAACAGACCCAGGAAACTGCAAATCAATCAGTTTAACATGAATAAATGGGAAGTTCCTAAAAAAGATACTCAAAAAACAGATTTGTGAACAATTAGAAGCAAGCAAAGTCATAACCAGCAGCCAGCATGGGTTTGTTAAAACAGATCATGCCAGACCAATCTTATTTCATTCTTTGATAAAGTGACTAAACTAGTAGACCAGCGAAATGCTGTGGATGTAGTATACTGTACTTAGATTTCAGTAAGGCATTTGATAAGGTAGACCACAACCTACTCCTTGGTAAACTAGAAAAAGGTGGACTAGACAACTTCACCACCAGATGGAACTTCTTGTGATTCCATATCAGCCTGTGCTCCCAGCAGCTGAATCCGAGGGATCTGAGGAGGAAGAGTTTGGAGAGCCTTCGGTGTCGGAGGGAGAATCTGATGCATTACAGGACTCTCAGTCAGAGGAAGAGCCGGCCCCTCCACTCGTGTTCATAATGAGGCTCAGTTGTGTGAGGAGGAGGGTTCAGACTCAGAGGAGTCACAGCTGAATCTGTTTAGAGATGCTAGAAGCAGAAGGCAGTTGAGGAGAGCAGACCAGAGGAACTCTATGAAGCAACTCAGTGAAAGGAGGAGAAGGCATTGAGAAGCCACGCCTTGGGGCTGCTAATGAAAGGGGAAGGTGTGGGCGGTGCTGGTTGCTGAAGGCAACCGGTCATAGAAATCCAAAGAAAATCCTGGTCTGTTCTTCCTAATCTTCCTGTTTGACTCTTGTTTGATGTTTGGATCATTTATTTTTGTTAAGGAAAATATTCTGCTGCTTTTTTTGTTTGAAGGACTTTATTATTTGGAACTGTAAATAAATTTGGGTTGGGTTTTTTCCAGCCTATTGATTTAAAAAGAAAAAAGGGGTTGTCCTTGAAGCAAACTGGGATGGTCGTAGGCTGGAACAGAACAGTTCTGTAGCTGGCTGACAAACTGTACTCAACAAGTAGTCCTCAACGGCACTACATCCACATGGAGAGAAGTAAACAGTGGGGTACCACAAGGTTCCATTTTAGGCCCAGTACTCTTCAATATCTTCATAAATGACCTAGATGAGGGAATAGAAGGGGAACTCATCAAATTTGCAGATGACACCAAACTAACAGGAGTAGCAAACACCCCAGAAGACAAACTCAGGGTCCAAAAATATCTAAACAAATTTGAACAATGGGCCCTATCCAACAAAATGAGTTTCAATGTGGAGAAAAGCAAAGTTTTATATTTAGGCAGGAAAAATCAAAGGTACAAGTACAGATTGGATGAGACTTGGCTTAAAAACAGTAACTGTGAGGGGACCTTGGAGTCCTGCTGGAAGATCACTTGACTATGAGCTAGTAGTATGTAGCAGCAACCAAAAAAGCTAATACAATCCTGCATTGTATAAGCAGAGGCATAGAATCAAGATCACATGAAGTATTAGTAAGACTGCAGCCAATTTTGATCACCATATCACAAGAAAGATGTTGAGAGTTTGGAAAAAAATCAGAGAACAGCAACTAAGATGATCAAAGGCCTGGAGACTAAAACATACAAAGAAACATATATGTATTCTTGACCAAAATCTTTTAGCCTTAGGGCACGTCCACCAAAGATGATAATATGTGCCTGGTTTTTGTCTATGTTTCCAACAATTGTTAGACATATTTTTAAACATTTTTGCTAACATCAAAGATGGTAAGTGCCATCTATAAAACATTTTATATAGGTTTTCTCTGTAAGCAACTACCTTTGTTATTTTAGAATTACTTTCCCAAAGTTTTTGCCAGTTTTCTAGCTCTATGTTATGCCCAAACTTTTTTGCCTATGTTATCATTGTTTCTTTAACTTGTTCCTCTTCCATCTTTAAACTTTGCATGAACTTATACAGTTTCTTAATCTTTCATCTTCTGCCAATAGTATCTGGTCAAATTCTGTCTGTTCTTTATAGAATCCAGATGTTTTAGCATCTTTTATATATCTTATTTGAATTTGCAGGTGTGGCCACCATGATCGATCAATACCCTGTTCTTCTAGTTCTTGTCTAGATTTTAGTTTTTCTTCAATATTCAAAATGTCTTTATAAGTCACAAGTTGCTCATAGTTAATAATAATCATAATAATAACAACAACAACAATAATAAAGTTGGAAGGGACCTTGGAGGTAATCTAGTCCAACCACGTGCTCAGGCAGGAAACCCTATACCATTTTGGACAAATGGCTGTCCAGTCTCTTCTTAAAAACTTCCAGTGTTGGAGCATTCACCTCTTCTGGAGGCAGGTTGTTCCACTGGTTAATTGCTCTAACTGTCAGGAAGTTTCTCCTTAGTTCTAGGTTGCTTCTCTCCTTGACTAGTTTCCATCCATTGCTTCTTGTCCTTCCTTCGGGCACTTGGAAAATAGCATGACTCCCTCTACTTTGTGGCAGCCCCTGAGATATTGGAACACTGCTATCATGTCACCCTCATCCTTCTCTTCAATAAACTAGACGTACCCATTTCCAACAACCGTTCCTTATATGTTTTAGCCTCCAGTCCCCTAATCATCTTTGTTGCTCTTCTCTGTACTCTTTTTAGAGTCTCAACATCTTTTTTACATCTTGGTGACCAAAACTGGATGCAGTATTCCAAGTGTGGCCTTACCAAGGCATTGTAAAGTGGTATTAGTACTTCATGTGATCTTGATTCTATCCCTCTGTTAATGCAGCCTAGCACTGTGTTGGCTTTTCTGACAGCTGCAGCACACTGCTGGCTCATATTTAAGTGATTGTCCACTAGGACTCTGAGATCCCTCTCACAGTTACTACTATTGAGCAAGGTACCCCCTATACTATACCTGTACATTTGGTTTTTCTTGCCTAAATGTAGAACTTTATTTTTTTCACCATTGAATTTCATTTTGTTAGATTGCACCCAGTGTTCAAGTCTGTCCAGATCCTCCTGTATCTTAAGCCTATCTTCTGGAGTGTTGGCTATTCCTGCCAGCTTGGTGTCACCTGCAAATTTAATGAGTTCCCCATCTATCCTCTCATCCAAATCGTTGATGAAGATGTTGAAGAGCACTGGGCCCAGAACAGAGCCCTGGGGCACCCCACTACACACTTCCCTCCATGTAGATATGGTTCCATTGAAGACCACACGCTGAGTACGGCTGGTCAGCCAGTTACAAATCCATCTGGTGGTGATGCTGTCTAATCCACATTTTTCTATCTTATCAAGTAGTAGGTTGTGATCTACTTTATCAAATGCTTGACTGAAGTCCAAGTAAATTATATCCACAGCATTCCTCTGGTCCACTAATTTTGTCACTTGGTCAAATAATGCAATAAGATTTGTCTGGCATGATTTGTTTTTGACAAACCCATGTTGGCTTTTATTAATGATTTTGTTTGCCTCTAGGTGATCTCTGATTTGTTGTTTGATTATCTTTTCCGGAATCTTCCCAGGTATTGAGGTCAGGCTGATAGTTCTTTAATTTCCTGGAACCATTTTTCCCCCTTTTTTGAAGATGGGAACTACATCAGCAATTTTCCAGTCCTCTGGTAGTTTCCCAGTGCTCTAGGATCTTTTAAAAATATAGTTCAGTGATTCTGAGATCACATCTGCCAGTTCCTTGAAAACCTTGGGGTGTAGTCCAGCTAGTCCTGGTGATTTGAACTTGTCTAGGCAGGACAGGTGCTCACTTACCATTTTCTTGCCTATCTTAATTTGTATTTTTATTCTGTTTTTTATGGCACTATTTTTGATAGGTTGGTCTGTTTTTTTTCCCCTTTGTGTAAAGACAGATGCAAGAAATGAGTTAAATAGTTCTGCTTTCTTCCTGTTGCTTGTCACTTTCTTGCCACTTTCACTCACTAATGGACTAATGATTTCCTTCACTTTTTTCTTGTTTTTTATATGTTGAAAGAAGCTCTTTTTGTTATTTTTAACTTTGGTCACAAGCCTTAGTTCATTTTGAGCCTTAGCTTTTCTCACTTTATCTTTGCAGGCTCAGGCTATTTGCTGATATTGTGACTTAGTTATGTGCCTCTCTTTCCACTTTCTATACTTGTCCTTTTTATCTTTCAATTTATCAGAGAGTTCTTTATGCAGCCATGCTGGTTTATTTTGAGAGCTGTTATTTTTTCTCTTTATTGGTATTGTGCTAGACTGCGCTTTTATTAATCTTACTTTTCAAAATTTCCCAAGCTTCTTGAGTTGTTTTCCCCTTGAGGATTCTCATCCATGGAATCCTTCCCAAGCCCTCTCTTAGTTTATTGAAATTAGCTCTCTTAAATTCCAAGACTCTAGTTTGACTGTGTTCTATTGCTTGTGCTTCCATAATGTTGAATTCCAATATTGCATGACCACTTCCTCCCAAGGTTCCTGTGACTTCAACACCTTCTATCATTTCAACTCTTTTAGTGAGAATTAGATCCAAAATGGCTAATACCCTGGTTCCCTTCTCTACATTTTTTTGCAAGACAAAGTTGTCTGCTAGGTTTGTCAGGAATCTGTTTGATCTTCCACTTGGTGCAGAGTTTGTCTCCCAGTTGATGTCAGAGTCATTAAAGTCCCCCATTACTATTGTGATGTGCTTCCTACATACCTTAGTTAGCTGACTAGCAAAAAGTTCATCTATTTCATCTGTTTGGTTGGGTGGCCTATAGTATACATCTTTGGCAATGTCATTTTTCCCCCTTTTATATTGACCCTAATGTATTCAAGATTAGGTTTGGGTGAACAAACGTTTCCATTGTTGAAAGCCATCCTGGTATTTTCATGAAAATTTTCACTTTTACCTTTTTCCATTCTAGAAGAAGTGCATTTCTTATATAGTGGTTTTGAAAGTCTCTATGTATTTTATTCTTCCCATACCATAGGAAGGCATGCATCCAAATTGTAGGTCATGCCCTTCTAAGTATAATAATCTTTTATGCCTAAGGGTTATCCATTCTTTTATCCATGTTAGTGCAACTGTTTGATAGTATAGGACCCAATCTGGGAGCCCAAATCCTCCATTTTCTTTCGCTTCTTGTAGAATTTTCAATCTAATTTTGGCTTTTTTTCCTTGCCAAATAAATTTCAAGATCAGTGTATTTAGTTCATCAAATAATTTTTTTCTTCAATTTTATAGGTATTGTTTGAAATAAGAATAATAATTTTGGTAAGATATCCATTTTCACCTTTGCTATTCTCCCTAACATTGAGAGTTGTAGGTTTTTCCATTTATCCATGTCTAGTTTTATTTGTTTTAATAGTTTTACGTAGTTGTCTTCTTTTATTGTTGCACATCTTGCTGTTAAGTATATCCCCAGGTATTTAACTTTTTTAACTATTTGAAGATCTGCTTTTTTCTGACAATTGATTTTTTGTTTATATGTAAGGTTTGTAGTTACCACTTTGGTCTTTTCTCTATTTATTTTCTCTATTTATCTCCAAATTCTTCAATCTTTTTCAGAAGCTTGGGGCTTGTCACAAGCGGCTCTTCTAATGTGAAAACCAAGTCATCCGTGAATGCTTGCAGTTTATATTTTTCATCTTTTATCATCATTCCTTTAATTTCTGAGTCTTGTTTAATATTTCTACTTAATACTTGCAGTGTTAATATAAATAAAAATGGGGATAGTGGAAATCCTTGTCTTGTGCCTTTTTTAATGTTAAAATTTTCTGTAAAATCTCCATTTATAGTTATTTTAGCTATTTGTCTATGATAGATTGTTTTAAACATATTTATAAAGTTTTCTCCAAAATCCATTTCATTTAGTTGTTGAATCATGAATTGCCAGTTTATGTTATCAAAAGCCTTCTGTGCATCTAGGAATATTGGTACCATCTGCTTCCCTGGGTGCATTTCATAGTATTCAGAAGTGTTTGAAATCATTCGTAAATTCTTTTTTATTTGTCTTTTAGGTAAAAATCCATTTTGGTCTCTGTGTATAAATTCAATCAAACAATTCTTTAATCTTTCTGCTATTATTGAAGCAAATTTTTTATAATCCATATTTAATAGAGATATTGGTCTATAATTTTTTATCTGTGTCAAGTCTGAGTCATCATTGGGCATTAAAATAATATTGGCTTCTGTCCAAGTATTTGGTAATTTAGCCTCTAAAAGTACCTCGTTACATAGTTCTTTCATTAATGGGCTTAGTGTATCTTGTAAGGTAAAGGTAAAGGTTCCCCCGCACATGCGTGCTAGTCGTTTCCGACTCTAGGGGCCGGTGCTCATCTCCGTTTCAAAGCCGAAGAGCCAGCGCTTGTCCGAGGACGTCTCCGTGGTCATGTGGCCGGCATGACTAGACGCCAAAGGCGCACGGAACGCTGTTACCTTCCCACCGGAGTGGTCCCTATTTTTCTACTTGCATTTTTACGTGCTTTCGAACTGCTAGGTTGGCAGAAGCTGGGACGAGTAACAGGCGCTCACTCTGCTACGCGGCACTGGGGATTCGACCCGCCAAACTGCCGACCTTCTGATCGACAAGCTCAGCGTCCTAACCCACTGAGCCACCGCGTCCCTTCTAGTGTATCTTGTAGGCATTTATAAAACTCTGAAGGTAGCCATCTGGACCTGGGGTCTTATCATTTTTTCCCCTTTTTATGGCCTCTCTCACCTCCATCACTGACATTTTTCATTTAGCATATTTTGGATATTCTCTGAGATTTTTGGTAAATCAGATTTTTTTAATGAATTGCTTTAATTTTTTTGCAAAATTTCTTCTGTATTGTAAAGACTCTCATAAAAGTATTATTATTTTTATTATGTCAATTTGGAATTGTAAATCATCTTTTGAATCTTGCAATTTGTTTATTAATTTTTTCTCTCTTTCTTTTTTCAATTTGTATGCTAACCACCTATCCGGTTTATTAGTGTTTTCAAGAAAGTTTTGGTTTCCCCTTTTAATTTATTGGGCCATTTTTTCAGCCTCTGCTAGGTTTAATTTGTGTTTTATTATTTCCATTTGTTTTTTAAAGGTTTTCTTTTGTGGATCTCTTTGTAGTTCCAATTACAATAAATTCCTCCTGTGATGGGTGCTCCATCACTGGTGATTTTAAAGAAGAGACTAGACAATCACCTGTCTGAGATGGTATAGGTTCTCCTGCTTGAGCAAGGTCACTTCCAACTTTATTTTATTCTATTTATTGCAATATAATTTGCATTAATGGCTTTAGCATTCAAACCCTGAAGTTTAGTGCTTCATGTGCAACTTGGTTCACTTTTCTGGATGTCTGAAATATTAATCATTTATCTCATATGGAGATAAACCTGACAAGTTTTCCTGGAGGTACAACAGGAATGCTAATACAATGTAGTGGGTATTTTTTACTTAAGGACTACAGCTCAAGCTCATATAAACAATTCAGTCTAGAGATTCAATATATGTCATAGAGCAAAAGTGTTGGATTAATTCCAATCCACATATATTCATTGGTGTGTGTATAGCTCCTAAAGTTCTCTTCTGAACCTGGTAACAGTTTGTAACCAGAACTGGATTAAACAGATTAAAAGCTTATCTATGAGAAACCTACAGTCAGCTAGTATTACTATTCTGAAAGTAACTTACAAATATTATAATTCATAGTCATTAACCGGTATATGTTCTGTGAATGTGTCTAATTTCCATAACAGCATAAAATGCCATAATTTAATTATGTTTTATGCACAACACTTCTTTTTTCTGGTCTGAAATTTTCAACATTTAGTATCACCTTGGTTTTTTAATAGCATTACAAGGAGAAAAACTGTTCTGAACATTCCAACCTTTTCTATATAAATTAAATTAGTAACTCTAGGTAACCTTGCATAGGTGGGATCACTTGGAACATATATTAGGATTTGAGAAAGTGGCAAATTGTTGAAAGACATCAGCTGGAAATAGCAGCGCCCTAGGATGCAGAAAAACCCACAGATGATTCTTTCTCAATATATATATTTATAACACACTACTTGTTCAAGTGCACTCTGCTAGCCCTTGAAATATTATAGATTTTTGAGGTAAAAAACAGAGGATAAATAATATACTTTCTTTCAGCTAAAACATAGCTCATAGGAAATATACTTATAAAACTTTCACATCAATAATCTTATCTCCATCAAGCACCTTTATAAAGAAAATGAATAGAGTAGATATTTGCCATGGCTTGCATGATAATGCCTGATGAAAGGACAGGGATGTTCATCACCCTTCAAATTGTGGCTAATGGCTGATTTTGGATACTACTATTCTTCTCCCTTTCCATTTATTGATGTAAAAATTGAGAGCATATCACAGAAAGTGCCAATGGAGGAAAGAGATGGAAATAACATATTTGTTGGATGGTTTTCTCCCTCAAACCTAGAGCATTTTTTTAAAAAACCATGAGCTTTTAAAATATCCCTGGATCAAGTCTTCTTTATAGATAGATGGGTTAGTCATTGAGAAAGTATTTCTGCATAGTCACTAAGCACAAATAAATTTCAACTGTTTCCCAACATGCAGGCATGTCACATCAGCAGAAATATGCCCACTGTTCCCATTTCTTAGTATGTTTTTGTGACCTTCAAGTTCTTCATTTATATGCACTGGGAATCACAGAAATGATAGATAAGAAAATAACTTGAAACAACTTAACCAAACTGATAAATTATAAATAATATACACAGTGCTTTTTTTGTAAAAGGAAAAGGTGCCGGAACTCACACATGTCATACAACCCACCTTGCCTACCATAAAAGGTTCCATCTAAAAAAGATGCCGGAACTCCGTTCTGAGCGTTCTATGATAAAAAAAGCCCTGAATATACATAACAGACACACTCAAATTTTGAGAAAGAAAGAGAAAAAGACAGACAGACACACACAGAGAGACTGAGAAACAGATTTCAGATATTACTGTTTAACTTCCATCATAGCATATTCCACTGTGACCTAAAAGAGCAGTAAGGAAGAAAATCCACTGCCATTCACTGTGCTAGAAAAAAATATATCTCCCAGCTTTTAGGAAGTTGTATCAACTTTTCAAGGAAATTACTTAAGAATTACTTAGAACTTTATAACAAAAAATTGTGTGTTTTATAATAGACCACATATTGCAGAAAAATTATGTATAAAAAGTACACAGTATTAGGAAATTTGCATTAAAATACCCTGTATATTAGATTAATTATATTAAATTAGCACAGCATAACATACACTTTATTATGGTCTTGAACCAGGCTTTATGCATAAAATACATAAATTTCCCCCTTGTTGTATTAAAACAACAACAAAAGGGAAAACAAGAAGGAAATAAAGTTAGGGCCGGGATTAAAGTTAACCTTAAAAATATAGAAAGAGTAGACAGCATTGTTTCTTCATTCTTATAGCAGCCAGACAGAATTTTGGTAATTAAATCCATACAGTAGAGATCAACATTTGCCACAAGCAGAGAAACTGATGGAATGCAGAAAAATGCTTTTAAATCTAATAATTTCACATGCCTCAGGCTAGAAAGCAAAACCACATACTGAAAGAGAAATTAGGTCAACTCCTTCTTCACAGCAAACATGTAAGACATATGAGAAAACATAACTCTCTAATTCAGCTCCTTATGTGAATCAAGGCTGTGTGATATATTGACATCAAATTTCTTTTCATTCAAAGTGAACCTCTATTTTTTTTCCCTAGCTTTTTTTTTATTGTCAGCTTCAGAACTACATTATCTTCTATATGAAGCCTGGTTTGTATGCTCATTTATATTATGGATATGCTTTGTATCAGCCAACCTTAAACCAAGAAAAATCAGCTATAAAAGCTAAGGTAGAATCCTTATGAGCAAGCAGAAAATGAACCAGACAACCTAATGGTAGTTCTGTGCTTTCTAGATAGTAACCCTACTCAGATCTTTGCTTGAATGCATAAAGCACTCAGACTAGGAAGATAATGGGACCATCTATGGAACTTTGTTCCTATCTCTCTCCAGCTTCAATACATTTAGGTTTGAGGTCTGAGAGTTGTACCTGCTGTAATGTATTGGCCTTTTTTATATGTGTAAGTGTTTGCTTATGTTGCACTGATTGCTAATTGCTTGAATTCAATTGCTAAGTGCTAGTTCACATGTATGCTTGTAACGGTTGCTAGCCGGCCCAGACTGGTTGTCTCCAGCTGGCTAAGTAGGTCTTTGGCGGGAAGCCTATGCTTCAAACCTATTGGTCGCCACCTATTGGCCAACCGTATAAATAGCTGTGCAGCAGCTCCATTGCTGCTTCTGTTCTGTCTGACCTTCAATAAAGCATGTTGCTGTTTTGAACCTTCCGTCTCACTCAGTGCCTGCAAAGAACTGGCTACACAACACTGGCGATGAAGGTGGGATGTGCTGCTTCATTGTTAAGAGCCTGAAGTCACTAGGGGGTGAGACCAGCACAGAGCCTGGTAGGGAACAGTGTTCCCCCCCACCCGGTCTGCCTAGTAAGCCATGCTGGAGACCACCCCGCCCTGAGGACCAGTCCCAGGGCCTACACAGAAGCCAGCAGCACAAGGCAACACGAGCCACGAGCCACGAAGACTTCTCACCATGGTGAAGGTCGGAAAGCTCAAAGAGTTCAACTTGACGCACCCAGAGAGATGGTCATCCTACATTTCCCGCGTAGAGAACTACCTGCGTGCAAATCAAGTCACCTTCCTCTGCGTGTGTGGCCCAGCCACTTTCGATATTACTGAGAACTTGGTTGCCCCAGCACTTCTAGAAACCATCACATATGCTGACCTCAAGAAGAAACTGTGCAACCATTTTGAGCCTAAGCTATCAGTGATAACATGGAGGCATGCCTTCGAACAACGCAAACAACAACCCGGCGAGTCGGCAACAGAATTCATTGCAACACTTCAAAGAGCTTCGTGACTCTGCAATTTCTCTGACCTAGAGGAGCGACTAAGAGACCACTTAGTCTATGGACTCAGGAACAGAGAGCTCCAACAAAAACTCTTTGTGAAGGAGACTCTCTCACTTCAAGAGGCCTTAAAGGAGGTTATGGTGGATGAAGCTGCTGGATGGGCCGTGAAGGCATCGCAGCCCTCCAAAATATACAGAAACTGTCCACCACAAGGACGCTGAATGATTGGAAGACACTGACTCTGACCATGAAGTCGACAAAATTCAGCAGCACCACGAAAGAGGAATGAGGCCAACTGACAAGGCAGTTCTGTGTCCGAGGTGTTTGGGCTACGGAGGCTGCTATCAACTCATGGATTACCATTTCAGGACAGCCACGGGCCTGGTGTGTGGAAAACCAGGCCACATCACCGCCATCTGTTGAGGTTGCCAGAGGGACTGCCAGCTGGATGAGACTTTCAGGAGAGGTACCGGGGCCCCAGGGCAACATTGAGTAGGGTTCTGCTCCAGTCACTGTAGCATTTTTCGCACTGGTGCCCACCGACCTCTTAAACAGAAGTTGTGACTGCAGGTTGAACTTCAAGGCATTCCATGTAAAATGGAACTGGACACAGGCTCTGCTGTGTCCATCATCTCCATCTGAACTTTTCGGCAGGTTTCCAGCTGTAATAACAGATGGGTCAAGCTACGGCCATCTAATATCCTACTTATTGACTTTCAGAATTCCAGAGTGGCGGTCAAGGGTGAGGCCACACTTGCGGTGAATTTCAAGGGGTTTTCAGGCCTGCTAGATGTAATTGTGGTGGATGGCCAATGAACGAGCCTCATAGGGCTCGATTGGTTTGATGTATTGGGCATCCAGGTCACCGGCATTCACTGGATTCAAACAACAGATTTGTCTTCTGTCTGCAAGGAATTCGCAGATGTTTTTGGCCCAGGTTTGGGAGAGTACAAAGGCCCTCCAATAGCTTTTAATCCCCAGGTCACGCCAATTCAGGTTAAGCCCCGCTGTGTGCCATTTGCGTTAAAGCATAAAATTGATGCAGACCTGGACAAGCTTGTTAGTCAGGGGTTTTTGCAGCCCATAGACAGTGGGGACTGGGAGACCCCCATTGTAATGCCACTCAAGGCCAATGGAGAGGTACGAATATGTGCTGTCTACAAGTGTACCATTTTTTTTAATTGAAGAGTTTTACAGTACATTTTATTTATAAAAAACAAAACAAAACCCCTCCCAACCCCCTCCCCACTTCCCAACCCTCCCCAACACCTCCCTCCCTCCCCTTCCCCCTCCCCGACTTCCCAGAGCTAAATACAAGGTATAAAAGTAGAAACAATCATAAGCTACCATATGCAAACAACAATAGACTATTAAATCTATCGCACTTTAACTCTTATAAAATGACTACAAGCAGTATAAATATCACATCGGCACTTATTAAAATGCTAAATGAAACTTTTTAGTCCCATATTTATTCTGGATATAGTCAATCCATTTTTTCCACTCCACAATATATCTCTGTTGCAAATGGTCTTTCAAATACGCTGAGATCTTTGCCATTTCCGCCAGGTTGGAAACTTTTAAAGTCCATTCTTCTATAGTTGGCAGTTCTTCCTTCTTCCAATATTGCCCTACTAAAAGTCTTGCTGCCGTGATTACATTCAACATCAACTTAGTGTCCACAACAGTAGTGTCAGTAGTAATGCCCAGTAAAAACAATTGCGGACAAAACTTTATCCTTTTCTTAAATATGTTCTGCATATTCCACCAAATTTTAATCCAAAATGCTTTAACCTTTTTACAGGTCCACCATATATGAAAATACGTTGCATCTTCACCACCACACCTCCAACATTTAGGCTGGCAGTTCAGATACATACTTGCTAGTTTTTTTAGGATCTAAATGCCACCTATAAAACATTTTATAAAAGTTCTCTCTTAAAGTGTACCATTAACTGGGCTCTACAGCAGCACACATACCCCTTCCCAGTCGTCAGCCATATTCTGGCGTCATTGTAAGGAGACCACATGTTTGCTAAATTAGATTAGTGCAGGCCTACCAACAGCTGCTGGTGAACGAGGCCATGGCAGCCACACAAACGATTGTTACACACAGGGGGGCCTTCAAGGTAAAGCGCCTTCAATTCAGGATAAGTGTCGTCCCAGGGATTTTTCAGGGGATCATGGAGTGCATGCTCAAGGGTATTCTGGGGGTCTGCCCCTACTTCAATATTGTGCTCATTGCCAGGGAGTCCACAGAAGTTCTGGCTGAGTGGCTTAGAGCCATCCTTCAGCAGTTCCGCGCCATGGGACTTAGATTAAGGAGAGACAAGGGCAAGATTGGTGTTCCTTCCACAGAATTCCTTGGGTTTCGAATCGATGCCAAGGGCATCCATCCTGCAGAGTCAAAGCTGAAAGTGATTCAGCTGGCACCAAGCCCTAGGTCCAAGGGAGAGCTTCAAGCCTTCTTGGGCCTCCTGAATTTTTATCATTCATTCACCCCAACAAGGCCACAGTGGCAGAGCCACTACACCAGCTCTTAGACAAAAATACCTCATGGCAGTGGACCAAGCTCCACGAAAGGAGTTTTCAGGCAGTCAAGGCATTGTTGTTCTTGAACTCGGTGCTCACACATTTTAATGAAAATCTGCCAGTTTGCATCACGTGTGATACATCCCCATATGGGGTTGGAGCTGTGCTGAGTCACTTGTCAGTGGATGGGAGACAGCCACCTATTGCCTATTACTCGAGGACCTCACCGTGCAAATTGACAGAGGCCTTGGCCATCATGGCCGGGGTTAAGAAGTTCCAAGACTATTTATATGGGAGGCAGTTCACGGTCTTTACTGACCACAAGCCCTTGCTAGGCTTGTTCACAATGGACAAGCAGACACCTCAAATTCTGTTGCAATGAATGTTGAGATGGTCTATCTTCCTTTCGGCCTATGACTACAGACTGGTTCACAAAACCGGCAAAGAAATGGGCCATGCAGACGGCCTTAGCAGATTGCCCTTGCCATACGTGGAGCCTGATCCGGCTCCAGCTGCATGCATTTTAGCAATTCAAGACTTGCCAGAGTTTCCCCTACATGCGGGAGATGTCACTGCAGAAACAGCAGCTGACAAAATCTTAAGTCACGTGTTGGCTTGGATTCACACAGGATGGCTGGAAAATAGCAGGGGCCCTGAGTTCGAGTTTTTTCAGTCAGAAAAATGAGCTTTCAGCTCACAAGGGGTGCATCCTTTGGGGTAGCAGGGTCATAGTCCCAGTTCACTCAGGCCCAGAGTTCTCCAGTCTCTGCATGAAGGCCATCCGGGCATCATCTGGATGAAGGCACTGGCGAGGAGCTACCTCTGGTGGCCAGGGCTAGCTAAAGCTATCAAGGCCCAAGTACATGACTATTACAGGTGTCAACAGTCCAGACCAGAGATGCCGCAGGCTACTGTCCACCGATGGGAAGAAACACACACACCATGGTCAAGAATCCATGTAGATTTTGCCGGCCCCTTTCAGGGACAGTTGTTTTTAATAGTGGTCGATAGTCACTCTAAATGGTTGGACGTGGTTCCAATTCCCAATATGACTACTGCAACGACCATCCAGGTGTTGCGGTCACTGTTTGCAATGCATGGGCTTCCAGACGCCTTAGTCTTTGACAATGGAGCCCAGTTTACTGCGTCAGAATTCAAGGGCTTCCTCAGGGCCAATCTCATTAGGCATGCCATGTCAGCTCCTTTTTACCCATCATCAAATGAGCAAGCAGAACGGATGGTTCACACAACCAAAAAGTCCCTTAAACACATTACTACAGGGGACTGGCACTACATGCTGGCTGACTTCTTGTTATGACAGCATACAACGCCTTGTATGGCTACAGGCAGAGCTGCATTGGGGCAAGAGACTAATAACAAAATTGGACAGACTGCATGATAGAGTGGCCTCCAACATGGCACATCCTAAGGCACCTAGGCATTTACAGGTGGGGGACCGGGTTTGGACTTGGAACTATGGGCAAGGACAGTTGTGGGTGGCAGCAGAAGTTGTTAAAGTGTCAGGACCACTCTCCTATGAGGTGGTCCTGGAAGATGGGCGAGTCATTCACCGATATGTCGATCAGTTGTGTTGGTGACTAACAGAGCAGTTGTTGGCTCAGGACTCCTAAGGGGAGCAGATCTGGAGTTCACAACCTCACACATCAGCGGAGCAGTTCAGACACTCTGAGACATTTTGCGTGAAAGAGAACAGGGACGGGGCCATAAAAGCGCTTCCCCCAACCAGACCTCAGGGGCCAGGCAGCCACCCAACACCCAACAACAGCCAGGCCGACTTAGCGGCACCATTAGACTTTGGGCTGGGACAACCAAGACAGGCCAGCCAAAGGGACTCAAGTTGTTTTGACTCCACCGAACCACAGAGCCCGGGTCTACCCAGCACGGCAGATGAACTGGTAGATGGGGAGATTCCAGCAACCCCCCAATGCTCTGAATGAGCCCAAAGACCCCCCAAATATCTTCAAGATTTTGTAACCTAATGAATGTGTGTATCATCCAGGGGGAAGGGGTGTAATGTGTTGGGCTTTTTATATGCGTAAGTGTTTGCTTATGTTGCACTGATTGCTAATTGCTTGAATTCAATTGCTAAGTGCTAGTTCATGTGAATCTTTGTAACGGTTGCTAGCCGGCCCAGACTGGTTGTCTCCAGCCGGCTAAGTAGGTCTTTGGCGGGAAGCCTGTGCTTCAAACCTATTGGTTGCCACCTATCAGCCAACCATATAAATACTGTAGCTGCGCAGCAACTTCCTTGTTGCTTCTGTTCTGTCTGACCTTCAATAAAGCATGTTGATTTTTCCTGCCTAAATGTAAAACTTTGCTTTTCTCCACATTAAAGTTTATTTTGGCAGATAGGGCCCATTGTTCAAGTTTGTCTAGATCTTTTTGGATCCTGAGTTTGTCTTCTGGGGTGTTGGCTATTCCTGCCAGTTTAGTGTCATCTGAAAATTTGATGAGTTCCCCTTCTATTCCCTAATATAAGTCATTTATGAAGATATTGAAGAGTACTGGGCCTAAGACAGAACCTTGTGGTACCCCACTGGTTACTTCTCTCCATGTGGATGTAGTACCATTAAGGATTACATGTTGAGTACTGTTTGTCAGCCAGCTACAAATCCATCTGGTGGTGATGTCTATTCTGCCTCTTTCTGGAAGTAGATTGTGCTCTACTTTATCAAATGCCTTACTGAAATCTAAGTACACTATGTTAATGGCATTTCGCTGGTCTACTAATTTAGTCATTTTATTCAAAGAATGAAATAAAATTGGTTTGGCATAATCTGTTTTTAACAAACCCATGCTGGCTGCTAGCTATAACTTTGTTTGCTTCTATTTGTTCACAGATCTGGTATTATTATTATTATTATTATTATTATTATTATTATTATTATTATTATTATTATTATTATTATTATTATTATTATTATTATTATTATTATTATTATTATTATTATTATTATTATTATTATTATTATCTTTTCCAGGATCTTCCCAGGTATTGATGTTAGACTGGTCTGTAGTTTCTGGAGGCTGTTTTTTGTTTTTGTTTTTTTCCCCTTTCTTGAAGATGGGAGCCACATCAGCCCTTTTCCAATCCTCAGGTACTTCCCTGGCACTCCAGGATATGGTGCAATGGTTCTGAGATAACATCTGCCAGCTCCTTCAGAACTCTGGGATGTAATCTGTCGGGTCCCAGTGATTTATATTTGTCAAGATAGGTGTTCTCTTATCATTTTATTGCTTATTTTAATTTTTGCTTCTAGTTTGTCTTTTGCAATAGTTTTTTTTTCGTATTTTGGGCTATAATTTCTTTTTGGAGACTGATGGAAAGCATGAGTTAAGCACCTCTGCTTTCTCCCTACTGTCTGTTATTTCCTTGTGTGTTCTCCCATTTAAGTTCCACTTGAGCTTTCTTGCACTCAGGCCTATACCTGAACAGTTAGAGTTTAGATTGAAACATTAACTTACATAGTTAAGTCAGTAATTTGGTGGTTTACAGTAGAGCAGTAACCAAATCATACATGAATTTCAAGCAGATCAAACATTAAGAAAACACAAGCTGAAATATCAAACTCCTGAAATGCTATATTTGGAATGGCTATAGCCAATTCAGATAATTAGTTTACTCTTTCTTTCTCTTACTAAAAGACAATCATTTGAGAGCTAGCATTGATGAAAGCCATAATGGGTACCAGAACTCAATATGTAAGGGCCCAACTGCAATAATAATGGTTTATGGGAGATTGTGATTTGGAATGTCAGGTGCAAATTATCAAGAATATGAATACACAAATGAAACAAAGAAATATAAATTTGTAAAATGAAAAGAAAAGACAAGGATTAATAGTTCTAAACCAAGTTGATATGGGGATGGATTTAATAATTGTAGACAAGGAAGCAAAGAACTAGATTTAATTATAAGTAGGAGAAAAATGAAAACAATGAATTTATTTCATCTGCAATGTTCTAAATGTGTGTCCATAAAAGTGCATAGATTAGTGACAGTTGTATACATTAATGTGTTGGATATGAATTTTGGGGAAATTGTAAAATATTCTGAATGAATACATCCCAAAACAAAAATAGAATTATTTTAGAGAACATTAATCAATGGGAATGAAACAGGTGAGCACACAAAAAAACAACTGGGCCATTTGAAATAATAAGAATAAATGAATATTATATCTGCTTAGAAAAAGTGCATTTATTCCACACATTTAAATTAAGGATAAGTTTACTCACATGAACATATGGCAAAGGAAGGAAATTCAATCAAACAAAAAGACTGATTTGATTGTTTGTAATAAACGTCTGAGCGAATTAATGAAGAACAAAAATAGGAAGAGAAAATCTGAATGTGAGATAAACACTTTTTTCTAATTTTAAAATTGGGTTTGGAGAAAAATTGATTTCATAAGCTATTGTCTTAAAAAGTCCATTTTCTTTTTTTTTATTGAAAAGTTTTAAAAATACAATTTTCCTTTAAAAAAACCCCCTTCCCCCTCCCTCCTCCCCCCCTACCTCCCCCCTCCCTCCCTCCTCCCCCCCCTACTTCCCCCCCTCCCCCCCTCCCCCCCCCGACTTCCCAGAGCTGAATACAAGGTATATATATAAAAAGAAAAAAAAGAAAGGCAAACATACGCAACCATGTACTAACAACTATAAATTCTAAAATCCATCACTCTCTAGCTTATATAGGATAAACCAAACCTCGGCAATATTAAGTATATATAAAAAACTAAGATAAAAAAGAGACACTTTCTAGCTTATATAGAATAAAACAAACCTTAATAATATTAAATATACATTAAAAACAAGAAGAAAAAAACCCCAGAATACAAAGAGAAAAAAACAACAGAAAAAAAAGAAAAAAAGAATTATTCAAATACTATATAATACTTCTCAACCTATACTTGTCCCAAATAGACTCCATCCATTTTGTCCATTCCATAATATAACGTTCTTACAAATAATCTTTCAAATTAACCAAAATCTTCGCCACCTCAACCAAATCAGAAAACTTTAAAGTCCACTCTTCTGTAATCGGCCGTTCCTCTTCCAGCACATCTATAATTATTCCAAACAATAAAAAAAATTGCGAACAAAACTTTAACCTCCATTTAGAAATCTTCTATATATTCCACCAAACTTTAATCCAAAAAAAAAAACTCACCCTTTCCCCAAAACCACCACATATAAAAAATATATTGCGTCTACACCCAAATCTTTTCCCGCCTCCCATACTTGACTATGAATACGTCGTAGAAATTCCATAGACTTCTGCAAATCCTGCTATTTTCTCTTCTTAGATCGTTTTGCAGCAGCACGCGTCACCCTCTGTTCTATAGAATCATCCGACGAAGTTGTATGTTGATCTCTTCCAACACCGTTGTCTTCTATCTGACCACCTTCGACCTCTTGATGCACTCCTTCTCCAGATCCCTTTTCAGCTTCCAGAAGTGTTAATGGCGTTGCATTTAAAACATTATTATAGAAATCACGCGCTTGCATCACAGTAACCAGACGGTACCTTTTACCTTCGTGCGTCACCATCAACCCAGCTGGGATCTCCCATCTAAACCTTATATCTCGTTGCTTGAGCTCTTGCACAAGAAATGTAAAATCCTTCCTTCTCCTTAAAATCTTTGGAGGAATTTCTTTTAAGACCAAAACTTCTTGATTGGCAATCACAACTTTAGTATCATAAGCAGCTCGTATAACTTCATCTCTAGTTTCCCTTTTTGCAAAATATACCACCACATCTCTAGGCAACTTTCTCTGTCTAGCAATCCATGAATTCACATGAAACACTTTATCCATGCCTCCTTTTATTTCAGATGCTGGCTGTTTCAACACTTCTTCAAAAGCCTCAGAAATCAGCTGCTTTAGATCTTCCTTGGTATTCTCCTTTAAGCCTCTAACTCTAATGGCAAACTGCATCTGGTAATATTGAGCAAGACTCAGTTCTTTTTCCACTTTATCTTCATTCTCCAATACTTTTGCTTCTAATATAGCATTCTTTTGAGTCAAATCTTCTAGCTTTCCCTCCAATTCTTCCACACAGCGAGCCACTTTACACACTGAAGACAAGATGTCTGCCTTCATCACTCTGAACTTCTGTTCCATCCTCTCCTCCATTCTCTCCTCCAATTTCTCCAATTTCTCCTCCATCTGTACAAATATATCATTAATTGATTCCAAAATTACCTGGGCGTGTTTTTCAAGAGCATCTTGTAAGTCCTTTAATGTCAATACATCAGGAGGATGCAGCGCCTGCAATAATGTTTGTTGCACAGGAGAAGTTCCAGCACTCCGAAGAGTTTTAGGGGGTGGTTTAGCCGCCATCTTTTACCAAATGTGACGCACTTTCACTTCAAATTTATAATCCAAAAAAGTCCATCAAGCTGGAGAGTAAAATATAATAATCCTCTTCACCCTTTCCTCTTGTATCGCTCTGCCTGCTCCTTTAATCCATAGTCATTCCTTCAGGCAGGGGTGGTCGCAGACGCCTGGCTCTGCTCCAAGAAATCAGGAGCAGAGGCGCCGGCCAGCTGGGAGCAGCCCAGGCTACGGGGGAGTTCAATCCTTCAGCCGCCCAAGCCATAAGCTCAGGCGGCCCTGGAGAACTCTACCCCTACCTGGGAGCTCGCCCCCTCCTCTTCTCCCGAGGAGGGGGCTTCAAATTCGCCCGAACAGCTGATCGGCGCTGTTTTGGGCGAAAAAACAACAGCTGAGCCGCGGGCAGCCCGGGAAGGCTGTCTCCGTCGCCGCGGAGCCACCGGAAGTCCTTAAAAAGTCCATTTTCATATTCCTATGTGCACAGATGGACAGACTAAGTGTAGTGCTATACTCTGTGCTACAAAAGATTTGTGGCTCAGAAATGTTTTACATAAATAAAATAAAATATGCATCCTGTTCCAATTTTAAAAGGCAAAGAAAAAAAGAAAAAGAAATCTAGCCTGGAGAAATAAAACAAAAACTGCATGTTGAGATTGTCTCAATGGATTGGCAACCGCTTCTGAAAAAATTATCAGATATTTTGGCTTCATTAAATAGCCGTAAGTTATATTTATGAAAGCAAATGCTGAGAGATGGTAAAAGTGAGAAGAAAGAAAAATACTTAGCTCTTAAAAATTAATCATACCCCATTCTGGGAGCACATATTAAAAATATTTTGAATTATTTCCCCTGGTCAACTCATCCAGGAATCACTGGAATATAATTTACTATTTGTCATGAATGTGTAAGATTATTTTTCTAATAATGATAAAAACATGCACACTGTCAACCATTGACTGGTTCTTTTCAAAGAAGACATGCTAGAATATAAAATGTATAAAATGAGGATTTCCAGTATGTTTTCTTTGTGTTCTTATAATATGAACATGAAACTATGTCTCAGAACCAAATGTAGGTTTTTCTCTTCCTGCCTTCCTTCTAGCCATCCAACTCTATGACTCTGGGTGGCTTATGCACATAACATTCCTACCTATATAGACAAGAATTTTATTGTTTCTCCCCCACATGTTATCCTTATGCGTTGCATCCTATGGATAAGCTAACTGGAAATGAAGTTAGTTTAAGAAATGCTTTGGCCCAAGAGATGCTTCAGGCTCTGTCTGGACACATTTACCATTGCCCCTAATTAGTGGGTTCACTCTCTGATTAAAAAAAAAAAAAACACCCACCACCATTCTTCCTTGCTCCTTTTACTTGGGTGAGAAAAGGAAAAGTGTAGACCCTTTGCCATTTTCATTTTTTTTATTACATGGGTCCTTGTTCACTGTTTCATCATAAATTTGTAAAAAGAGAAGAAATTGGCCTCAGAAAGCAGCAATTAGTGACTGGAGACGAATAGAGATTTCTACCAAAGTACACAGTAGCTAGTTGGAGAGTAGATATATGAGAAACAGGTAACTAGGTAGCCCAATCTGAAGAAGCAAAAATCAGAAAACACCACTTTTAATGTGTAACAAGGTGGGCTGGATGTGGGTAGGGAGTGATATCATGTGTTCTTGATCAGCTGGGCGGAGTCTGATGATCAGGACATGGGCGGTCTTGTCAATGTTATCTGGGAGGAGTTTGATTCTGTGACCCCTGAGGAAGTGGACAGGATTATGGGGAGATTGAGCTCCACCACATGTTTATTGGACCCGTGCCCTTCCTGGCTGGTATATGCAGCTTGGGAGGGGACACGAGGCTGGTTCCAGGCAGTTATATCTGCCTCTTTGAGTGAGGGTAGTTTCCCCGCCATCTTGAAGGAGGCGGTGGTGAGACCTCTCCTCAAGAAGCCTGCCTTGGACCCAGCTGTGTTAAATAACTTTCGTCCGGTCTCCAACCTTCGCTTTCTTGCAAAGGTTGTTGAGAGTGTGGTGGCACATCAGCTCCCTCTGGTCCTGGATGAAGCAGATTATCTAGACCCGTGCCAATCGGGTTTCAGGCCCGGGTACAGCACGGAGACGGCATTGGTCGCTCTGGTGAATGATCTCTGGAGGGCCCGGGACAAGTGATATTCCTCTGTCCTAGTCCTATTAGACCTCTCAGCGGCTTTTGATACCATCGACCATGGTATCCTGCTGCGGCGTCTCAGGGGATTGGGAGTGGAAGGCACAGTTCTTCAGTGGTTCTCCTCCTATCTCCTGGGACGTTCGCAGTCGGTGTTGGCAGGGGGGAAGAGGTCAACCCCGAGGTCTCTTGTTTGTGGATTTCCTCAGGGGTCAGTCCTCTCGCCTCTCCTGTTCAACATCTATATGAAACCGCTGGGTGAGATCATTTGTGGTTTTGGAGTTGGGTATCATCAGTATGCTGATGATACCCAGCTTTTCATTTTGACCCCAAACCACCCCAGTGATGCCCTCGACGTGATGTCCCGTTGCCTGGAGGTGGTTCGGGTCTGGATGGGGAGGAACAGACTTCAACTCAACCCCGACAAGACTGAGTGGCTGTGCATACTGGCATCCCGAGATATTCAGAATATTCCACCTCTTTCCATGGGGGGTGAGTTTTTACCCCCCATAGATAGGGCTCACAACTTGGGAGTCCTCCTAGATTTGCGGCTTACTTTGGAAGATCATATAGTGGCTTTGATTAGGGGGGCTTTCGCCCAGGTTTGCCTGGTGTGCCAGTTGCGGCCCTATCTAGACCGGGATGCCCTGTGTACTCATGCACTCGTGACCTCTCATCTGGACTACTGCAACGCTCTCTACATGGGGCTTCCCTTGAAGACCACTTGGAGGCTCCAGCTGGTACAGAATGCAGCTGCGAGAGTTGTCTTGGGAGTTTCCCGGTACTCCCATGTTACACCTTTGCTCTGCGAGCTGCATTGGCTACCAGTTGTCTTCCGGGTGAGGTTCAAGGTTTTGGTAATGGTTTTCAAGGCCCTACATGGCATGGGTCCGGAATACCTCGGGGATCACCTGCTGCCGGCATCAACTTCCCTCCGCCCTGTGTGTTCCCACAGAGAGGGCCTCCTCAGGGTGCCACCGGTCAGAGAATGTTGTCTGGTGGCCCCCAGGGGGAGGTCCTTCTCTGTGGGCGCCCTGGCTTTATGGAATCAGCTGCTGGTTGAGCTCCGGATGGCACCTGACCTTCGCTCCTTCCGACACGGTCTGAAGACCTACCTATTTGAACAAGCCGGCCTGGCCTGATGGGGGATGTGCTGGGGTTTTTATTGGGGATTTTTATATTATTCTACTGTTTTTAGCTCGGGCTCTTATTTAATTCTCTTTTTAATTTTTGTATTCTGTATTTTTTATGTGCCCTGTTCACCGCCCTGAGTCCTTCGGGAGAAGGGCGGTATACAAATATAATAAATGAAATGAAATGAAATGAAATTATACTATACAGTAAAAAATTCAACTCTAAACAATTTTTATTTTCTTCCTTCAAAATGATATCCATATAGTATATCATATCAGAATCAATATTAAATTTTGCTGCTGAAGAATATTCAATTTGTACATGTGAGGGTTTGACAGAAAAGAGGAATATATCTTCTTCTTTTTTTAGAAAAGCATTATTTTAGTCTGGAATGTCTATTTGATTTATTTTTGTCTGTTGATATTTTTTTCTTATTTTGAACATTGCCTAGAATCCACTAGAGTTGGTTAGCCAATAAATTTAAATAAATAAATGCAGAATCCAATTAGAAAGTTATTTTCAGGGACAAGTATGAAGAGTTCAAATTCCTAGTGTAGAAGTTCTCTTGAAGCTAGGATAATATATAATTCACTTCAAAGAAAAGTTAGCTCACATTGTCTAGAATGTATAATAGGTGCTCACTACCTCTTCAGCTCTTCATTTTTATATTCATCTTTCATGGCTTACAACAATATCTAAATATCTATCTATCTATCTATCTATCTATCTATCTATCTATCTATCTATCTATCTATCTATCTATCAATCTATCTATCTATCTATATATCTATCCATCATCTATTGTGCAACCACAACATAAAACTCGTGGAACCCAGGATAAAGCAATAATCCCACTCAAATACTCATTTTCAAAATCAACAACAGAAAAGCTCATTGGATTTTAATTAGAGTAGGGATAATAACAAATCTTTAAAAGTGCTGTTAAAGCTGTTTCTTCTACCACCCACTTAGGAATATATCACATTTTAATGTGTTAATACATAAATTGTTTTTAAACTACATATAGATTTTTTATTGTATTGAGTAATGGGACATCAGCTTTCTCTGTTTAAGAGATTTTTTGTGAAAACAACTAAATATGTACATATCCCTTTAAGGACATTTACATTTCTTTCTCCTCAGACAGATATATCTGTTCTGAAACCAAATGGCAAATTATAAAACTCTGCTTGGAATTTGCATGGCCAAGAGAATCTTGCTGCTTCCTGCAGCTATAATCCAATTGCTAATTAGGGTCAGGCAGCTAAAAGCCAAGGTCAGTGAAGTGATCTACTATTATCATTTAAGATGACCTTTTGGCTTTTTTTTTGCTTACTTGTGGTTTTTCTTGTCCATACTGGCAAGTCAATTTAATTTTATTAAAACCTCAGAACCTGATAATAATAGTTCCTATTCATTTAAAGCCTACTTTATCTATAACAAAATAATTCTATTTAGCTTCAAACTTTTGCAGAGTGAAACTAAGGAATTTCACCAAGAGCTTTTCTTCCAATAGAACAAAATGGTACTCTAACACTGAATGACAATCTGTCATGAAGCAAATAGTTTTTGTAGTGTATGCAGCATAGCATACATGTGTGACAGCTACAGAAGGAGGCACAGAGCTGGACAGCTCTGGGCAGGAACAGCGTTCGACGGGAAAGCAGGATTTAAAGGGACAGTGTTCCGCGGGAGAGCTGGATTTAAAGGGATTGGCTGACCCGCCGGTGGGAAGCAGGGGCTTAACTATATTGGCCAGGTAGTCTCCTGGCCAGGTATAAAAGAGGACTGGTACCCTTTGTTCCCTTCTTTCTGGACCATGTTTTCCTCCTAATAAAGTCTTTGCATGCCTGAAGTCTGAGTCTCTCTGATTCCCGAACCGACACAACAATTGGTGACGAAGGTGGGATCCTGTTCTGAAGGGCGGTAGGACACCCCATCTGGCAGGGGAATTGTCACCTGAATTGTAACAGGATTGATCAGATCGCTCGAGATGTCTCATGACAGTCAGGCTCCCATAGCTCAGGTCAGTCAAGCTCCCTTGGTGCCGGTCGGGTTAGCTCCCGTTTTCAATAGCGCCCAGCCTGAAGAATGGGAAGTGTTCATGGGGCAGCTAGAGTTTTACTTCATAGTAAACCGCATTACTGAGGACAGGATGAAGGTGGCAGCCCTACTTAGCACATGCGGAAAGGAGATTTATAAACTGGCAGGGTCTGTGTTCACCCACGGCCATCGGGGATGTGAAATATGATGACCTCATTGATAAACTGAATCAGCACTTTAACCCACACATGTCGGAAATGGCATGGACATTCGAATTTGTAAACAGGAACCAGCTGCCGGGTGAGTCAGGGTCAGCATTCATGGCGGCAGTCTGACAGGCAGCTCGCCTCTGCAACTTTGACAACTTAGAAAGGAGGTTGCGGGACAGAATTGTCTTCAGCCTCAGGGACCGAAAACTGAGGCAGAAGCTGCTGGCCAGACCAGGGCTGACCCTCAAGCAAGTACAGGAGGAAGTACTGGCCTGGGAGTTAGCTGAGAAGCCAGAGCCGACTGAGACCAACCAAGGCAACCAGGGTATCACCATCCATCAGACGCACGGGGCTGGAGGAAGCAGCATGGATGGTCTGGAGTCGGAGGTGGACGCACTACAACTCAGAGCCTCCCACCCGATGGCACAGCGCGATAGCCCGAGGGGTCAACAGACCACAGCTGTGGCCAACGGCCAGGACAGGAAGTGCTCCGGTTGTAAGTGCGGCTCGACCAAGCAGAAATGTGCTGGCTTTGGGGGAAACCATCATCGTTCCACCTGCAAGTTCAGAACGGCCAAATGTCAAGCGTGCGGCAAGACGGGACACATCGCATCCATTTGCTGGAGCCGGAGCTGGGACACGCTGCACGAGGTGGATGCGGAAGCTCACCTGGCATCAGGTACTGGGGCTCCGAAATGCATCGTGTCCATCAGCCACACAGAGAGCAGAGGGGCGGTGTGTAATACGGGGGCTCATCAACCACTCACCCCCAAAATTAATCTAGTGGTGCAGCTCCAAGGGGTTCCCTGTAAAATGGAGCTGGACTCTGGCTTCGCTGTCTCAGTCATTTTGTATGAGACCTATAAGTTAATTTGCAGCCGGAGCGGCCAGCGGGTTCCCCTGAGACCATCTAGCATCACCCTCACCAATTTTCAGAATTCCCCAATACAAGTTCGGGGGGAGGCTACGTTTCCTGTGAGGTACAGGGAGTTCCAGGGGCCCTTGGACGTCCTAGTGGTCAAGGGACAAAGGACTAGCTTGCTGGGGTTGAGCTGGTTCAAAGCATTGGGAATTCACATTATCGGAATTCACCAGACACAGTCCCAAGTGCACAGCATCGAATCCGTGTGCAAGGCTTTTGCAGACGTGTTCGATGGAACACTGGGAAAATACACAGGTCCACCAATTGCATTCAAATTGAACCCCAACATACAACCCATCAAAATTAAGCCACGGAGGGTACCGTTCGCATTAAAACACAAAATAGAGCGGGAACTCGACAAGCTCGTGGCACAGGGGGTGCTGCATCCAGTTGAGGGAGCAGAGTGGGAAACCCCCATTGTCACACCTCTCAAGGCAAATGGTGACGTCAGAATTTGCGCTGATTATAAATGCACAATCAATAAAGTGTTAAACCCACATGCATACCCGATGCCTACAGTCAGCAGCATCTTTGTATCACTCCAGGGAGGTGCGATCTTCACCAAACTGGATCTTGCTCAGGCTTACTTGCAGCTCCCGCTCAACCCAGAGACCGCCGCTGCACAAACGATAGTCACCCACAAGGGGGCGTTCCGGGTAGACCGGTTGCAGTTCGGAGTTAGTGTAGCTCCAGGCATCTTTCAAGAGGTGATGGAGTGTACGCTAAAGGGTATACCGGGAGTCTGCCCGTACTTTGACGATGTTCTTATAGCAGGAGACTCAGAGGAGGTTCTGGCAGAACATCTGCGGGCTTTTTTGGGTAGATTCCGTGCTGCTGGCCTTAAGCTCAAGAGGGATAAGTGCAGCATTGGGGTGCCAGAGACAGAATTTTTGGGGTTTAGAATTGATGCTCAGGGAGTTCACCCCGCAGCATATAAGATGAAAACAATCAAAGAGGCACCCACACCCAAAAATAAGGCGGAGCTGCAAGCCTTCCTGAGGTTACTTAACTTTTATCACATTTTTTTTTTACCCCACAAGGCATCTATTGCTGAACCTTTGCACAGGTTATTGGACAAACACTCCACATGGAACTGGACAAAAACACATGACTCCAGCTTCCTGGCACTAAAAAACCTCCTGGCAAGCAATGCCACCGTTACCCACTTTATGGAGACCAAACCAATTTGCATTGCTTGTGATGCATCCCCCTATGGAGTGGGGGCTTTATTGAGCCACCTTGAAGAGGATGGCAGACAAGTCCCTATTGCATATTACTCTAGGACATTGTCAGCGGCTGAGAGGAATTATGCACAAATAGACAAGGAAGCCCTGGCAATAGTTGCTGGAGTAAAGAAATTCCACGACTATTTGTATGGTAGGCATTTCACTAAAACAATTTTCCTCTCTCTTTATCACAAGGTCAGTATTAAAATCTCTATAATTTTTCACCAGCGCTCAAAGATGTTATTTCCCATTCTACTTTACTTCTATGCACCAGTAGCACGTGCAGGGGATCAAGGCCTGAAAGACAGTGGGAGCACTTCTAAGATCCAAGGACCAGCTTTCGTGTGCATGCATTGACACAACTTTAATATGCAAATTTTGACATTTCTAGTTGACATTATATTGGAGCAAATGTTCAGTCATGCTAGATCCAGGACGTTGGAACTGGGGAAAATTCCTACTCTAAGATTGTTTCAGGCTCACTAAAACACATGACTCAGTCTAAAAAAATGCCTATTGCAAAATGACCTCACTGCTTTTGCCTATATATGCCTGTTTTATTAAGCTGGCTCATTAAACTCATTAAAATCTTAAATCAGGCACATATTTGTATGGATGCCTGAAGAAAGACCAGATGCTTTAATGAATAGCACGTAAGTGCTTGCTTATTTCAGTGCAAGTTCTCAAATACCATTATTTTAGAAACATGCATAGCCTTATTTTATCAGACTGATTTAGAGTTTTAAAAATATCTTCAGTATCACATGCACACACACACACACACACACAAACACATGTTGTATGAGGCTACATGTGAATGACTTCTGGAGTCAGATATTAAGACTCTAGAAAGAGTACAGAGAAGAACAACAAAGATGATTAGGGGACTGGAGGCTAAAATGTATAAGGAATGGTTGCTGGAATTGGGTATGTCTAGTTTAATGAAGAGAAGGACGAGGGGTTCCAATAGCTCAGTGGTTGCCACAAGGAAGAGAGAGTCAAACAATTCTCCAAAGCATCTGAAGGCAGGACAAGAAGCAATGGATGGAAACTAACCAAAGAGAGAAGCAACCTAGAACTAAGGAGAAATTTCCTGACAGTTAGAACAATTAACCAGTGGAACAACCTGCCTCCAGAAGCTGTGAATGCTCCAACACTGGAAGTTTTTAAGAAGTGATTGGACAATCATTTGTCTGAAACGGTATAGGGTTTGCTGCCTGAGCTAGGGTTGGACTAGATGACCTCCAAGGTACCTTCCAACTGTTATTGTTATTGTTATTGTTATTGTTATTGTTAGATAGCAATTGACAGAATATGTGTCTATATCTTCACCTATTCTAGGGTAATATTTATTAGCATTATATTTGTGCCTGTTGGGAACTAAAGCAAGCAACAAAGGAAGCAAGAAAGGAAGCAGTTTTTAGTATTGCTCACCACATAATCTAAGTTAGTAGCTAAAGATAATAATAATAATAATAATAATAATAATAATAATAATAATAACAACAACAACAATAACAATAACAATAACAATAACAATAACAATAACAATAACAATAACAATAACAATAACAATAATAATAATAATAATAATAATAATAATAATAATAATAAGTTGGAAGGGACCTTGGAGGTCATCTAGTCCAACCCCCTGCTAAGGCAGGAAACCCTATACCATTTCAGACAAATGGCTGTCCAGTCTCTTCTTAAAAACTTCCAGTGTTGGAGCATTCACCGCTTCTGGAGGCAGGTTGTTCCACTGGTTAGTTGTTCTAACTGTCAGGAAGTTTCTTCTTAGTTCTAGGTTGCTTCTCTCCTTGACTAGTTTCCATCTGTTGCTTCTTGTCCTGCTTTCAGGTGCTTTCAGGTGTTTTCAGGTGCTTTGGAGAATCGTTTGTCTTGTATTTGCTTCAAGCAATTTATTAGTCATCAAGAAAGCATATTAGACTCTAACATGGTCATCACCTCTGAGAAGACAAGGGGAGAGTCCTGCTGTCATGATATATTCTAGTAAAATTTAAGGTCACTGTCTAAAAAGGAGGTTTTTATCCAGAGACTACAGAATATGTCTGGGATATGAAAAAGGAAGTATGTGGTAGAATTAACACACCAGTATTAGGTACTCAGAACTTGTCTGTAAAATATTACCCCTACTTTCATTTTGTCAGGAGAAAAGTTTTATCCACAATCACATTTTCCAAAGTCATCCATACAGAATGACAAACTTTTAAAATGCTTTATTCTAAGGCTAAAATAACAAAAATAAACATCTACATTTTTGTGGCTTATTGTCTGTCTCATTGTGATTTGTACCTATTGTCAAAAATCTCCCACCCTGTTCATTTTTAAATTATCCATTGAAAACAAATGGGCATAAGATTGTAATGTAACATAACCCAAAATAATAGAAATACAGCAATGACAGTTACCATTAGTCCAGACTAAATTTGTCAGTGGAAAATTCTTCATGAATATATGATATAATTCTGAAGGAGAAGGGATTGTGGTAGGTGGACTGATCACTTACCTAAATTTTGGCATCCCCCCCCAAGTTCTATGGTGTTATTCCCTTATGCTGGTGGCAGGTCTATTTGTGAAAGGGATGAGCAAAAATCACAAGGAATATATGAAGTGAGTATATGACCCAGATCATGAAGATCATCTCAGTTACTTAGATAAAGGAAGCAGAAATCTACAGAATATTGGACAATAGCAATGTATGAAGAAGCAGGATATGTTTATCAATTTAGTGATAATAGTAAAGGCATAATTTCGTACTCTATATATGCAAGAGAAGGCATTGGTAAACCACTCCTATATTTCAGAAAGAGAACCACATGTACGGCTAATGTAAAGTGATTGATGATATAGTGCTATAGTAGATGAAGGGTCAGGTCAAAGGGCACTTAGCATGCTAGTGAGGGAAACCTAAGAAGAAATGGTGTTGCTTTCATAGTGAATAAGTCTACAGCAAAGACAGTACCTGGATACAAAGTAATCAATTATAGTATCAATTGATATCATGGGTAATCTTTTGTATGACAGCTATCGAAGTCTATGTTCTAATCATTGATGTGGAAGGAAAAGACTTGACAAATTATATAGTCATGTTCAGTCTGAAATTAAGAACTTGCAAGCAAGATGTGTGCTGCTTATGGTTGGAGACTAGAATGCCATATTTGAAAACATTAAGTAGGAAGGAAGAAAATGTAATTAGACTGTATGACCTGGAACATCATAATGAACAGTATATTGGTTTATCCATTTCTGCCAATTCTTCATTCAATTCCACAATGTCAAGAAGACAGTCTTCCAACAATCAAAATAATGTATGTATGGCTATTATCAGAAGTAATGCACATAAATAAACATATTTTATTATTGGTACAAGGAAGTAGAAGAACTTAGTTATAACCACAAAGATGTGGCAAATTGCTGACTGTGAAACAGATCAAAAACTGATCATGTACAGATTCCAAGTCAAACTAAAGCAGAAGAACAAAGAATAGTAGATTCCATTATATGATACTGAGCACATATCCACCATTTTCAAAAAAGAATGTGAATCCTTTTGAAGTTCTGAAACTCATTGATAGGGAACCAGTACTTTGATTTTGAATAAAATGAAATAATTTGTTATGGATAATTTTAAAAAGTACCAAAGCCTAAGAAACCAAAGAAATCCAACTGGATGTCAGAAGAGATAGTGGGAATTTTCAGGAAGAGAAGCCAGACCAAGAAATAAAAAGCTACAAAACAAATGATTTCAAAAACCTGTTAGAAGAGACAAGAAGCCATATTTAATTTAATTTAATTTAATTTAATATTTGCATTTGTATACCGCCCTTTCCCTGAGGACTCAGGGCGGTTTACAGGGAATTAAAAATCAAAACATACAAAAGTTAAAACCAATTTAAAAAGCATTAAATTCACCCTGTACATTAAAACCCCAGTTAAAATTTTCTCCTCAGCCTGGGCCCGAGAGCTCGAAGAGCCAGGTCTTCAGGCCCCGGCGGAATGATCGGAGGTCGGGAGCAGTCCTCAGCTCTACTGGCAGCTGGTTCCAGAGGGCAGGCGCTCCCACTGAGAAGGCCCTATCCCTGGGTGTCACCCGCCGGCAATCTCTCACCGGCGGAACCCTGAGCAGACCCTCCCTGTGGGAGCGCACTGGGCGAAGGGCGTTTGATGCCGGCAGCAGGTGTTCCCTCAAATAACCCGGACCCAGGCCATGTAGGGCTTTATAGGTGATAACCAGCACCTTGAATTTCACCCGGAGGGCAACCGGAAGCCAATGCAGCTCGCGGAGTAGAGGTGTTACATGGGAGTATCGGGAAACCCCCATTACAACTCGCGCGGCCGCATTCTGCACCAGTTGAAGCCTCCGAGTGGTCTTCAAGGGCAGCCCCATGTAGAGAGCGTTATTATTATAGAACCTGAATAAAAACTGAAGATAGAAACATCCAGAGAAAAGAAAGGAATTATTTTTACAAAAAAAAAATATGTCTCAGCAAAGAAGGAATTTTCAATCTGAAATTAGTATGCTAAAGTATACCAGTGAACAGATAATCTGATTCAAAGAATATCAAACAAACATGGAAGGTGTTTACTGAAAATCTATACAGTAAACTTTGATGATACTTTAGAAGATATTACCTACTTGCAAAAATCTTTCATTTTAAAATATAAAATTATATAATAATTCTAGGCATTACCAAGTTGGAAGGTATATGAATGTATGGAATCTGAAGGAATACATCAAGCAAAAGAAGATAAATCAGCAAGACTGAAACCAAATTATACCAGCATAACTGGAGAATGACATAGTGGCCAAATGATTGGAAGAGGCTAGGCAACATACAAATACCAAAGAAATAACTCTTAAGCAAGTATGCAAACTATTGTAAAATATTCTTAATTTCACATAAAAACAAATGCTTAGAACCATGCAAGGCAAAATAGAAGTCTACATGGAAAGAGAACTGTCAGGTGTTTCAGAAAAAAGTAAGGAATAAGATATATTACTGCTGCTGTATGTTGAATAATTGAATAAGCCAAAGAGTACTAAAGAAAAATCAATATGTGCTTCATTAAGTATAAATTTTGATTTTGCTTATATCAGTCATAACAAGTTATGGAATGCACTTACACAAATAAGAATTCCAGAACATCTCACTGACCTCATGTGAAGCCTATTCAAAGAATAGGAAGAGACAATTTAGATTGAATGTGGCAATACAGGTGGATGTCATGTTGGCAAATGAGTAAGACAAGGTCAGTTTGGCCAACTCACTTGAGCCTGCAACACATAAATATATTTGTTTTATGATTTTTATATATTAATACAAAATTACTTGCTTGCTGTTTCAGTATTTGTAGCTCAACCTATACTGAGCTTCTTTGCCATCAGTCCATGTTGTCATAAAAGGGGAGCTGCTAGGCCAAAGGAGAAATTCAAGTCAGTAGAGAAACAATTGATTATAAATGGATAAAAAGGGTGAACATGTTTCTAGTTTTACATCCTTGGGCCCAGGAGTGGGAACTAGTTAAATCCCCCTTTAGCAAATTCAGGCTAGTAACTGATAACTGAGTATCAGAAATTGGGAATTTTCCTTTTTCTAATACATATATATATATATATATATATATATATATATATATATATATATTACACAAATAATGAGCTGTCATAAGTTGACTATATCCTGTGGATAGCCTTGGATCAGGCCAAAGCAGGAAAGAAAGAGTTAATTAGCAAGGTGCATTCAAAATACTTAACACACACACACACACACACACACACACACACACACACACACACACACACACACATATATATATATATATATATATATATATATATATATATATATATATATATATATATATATATATATATATATATATATATATATATATATATATATATATATATATATATATATATATATATATATATATATATATATATATATATATATATATATATATATATATATATATATATATATATATAGGTAAAGGTTCCCCCGCACATGCATGCTAGTCGTTTCCGACTCTAGGGGCCGGTGCTCATCTCCGTTTCATAGCCGAAGAGCCAGCGTTTGTCCGAGGACGTCTCCGTGGTCATGTGGCCGGCATGACTAGACGCCAAAGGCGCACGGAACGCTGTTACCTTCCCACCGTAGTGGTCCCTATTTTTCTACTTGCATTTTTACGTGCTTTCGAACTGCTAGGTGGGCAGAAGCTGGGACGAGTAACAGGCGCTCACTCTGTTACGCGGCACTCGGGATTCGACCCGCCAAACTGCCGACCTTCTGATCGACAAGCTCAGTGTCCTAACCCACTGAGCCACCGCGTCCCTTATATATATATATATATATATATATATATATATATATATATATATATATATATATACGTTTCCCCGTCTAGTAGTGTCCAGCTCTAAGGCATGGTACTCATCTTTGTTTCTTGGTTGAGAGAGCCAGCATTGTCTGAAGACATTTCCTGTGGTCATGCGGCACACAGAATACTGTTATTTTTCCACTGAAGTGGTACCTAATTATCTACTTGCATTTGCATGCTTTTGAACTGCTAGATGGGCAGCATCTGGAGCAAGGAATGGAAAAATTGACAGTTAGGAGGTATATGAGCAAAGACACATTATAGAATTTAAGACTAAAGCAGCTTGCAGTTTATCCCTAACTTTCACTCTTCCTAAACATCATGTTCCCGGATCAAAATAAAGCAAAGGAAAAAGAAAAGAAGACAGTATCTGTCAGCACAGAGGCAACATTCTAGCATATTGTGACATGTTGGCTTCCAAACGTAGTCTCCAGATCAGAAACATAGCATGACCATACTTAGAGTAAAACTAAGTTTTGATTTTGTGATAGCAGGGAAGTCTCTCAAATCTCAAATAGTCTATTTTGTTGCAGTTTGTAAAAAAATATTGAATTGGCATCACTGGAATGATTTCACAAATTACCTCCTGGAGACAATATTAAGTCTTCATGTATTTGCACTCTCCAGCTTTGTTCTTGACTATTTCAGCTGAAATATCACAGCACCAGGTAGGCATATATTTTATTTGTATAAGAGATGGAGTTGCTATTTTTGTTCTGTTTCAGCCCTTGTTCATCCCTAGAATTGATTTATGTTTCAGTAACACAGAATTGTATGAGGACACAACATGACTCAAAATCATTTCTTTATGTAATTGACTGTGACTTTATATCCTGTGATCTGAATACAGGAAAGCATAAATCTGGTACATGATTCTTCAATATTCAGCAAATTGTGAAGATGTGAACTGTCCTTATAAAGAGATTTTGCCCTTCATTTCAGGGTCAACTACATCTCTATAAAACTCCAACAGATCTATACTGATAAATATCTGTAACTGGAAGTTTTTAGAGACAGCATAACACAAAGGCTACACTTCATCAAAACTGGATGAACCAGAACATCTGATTTAAAAAATGCATTATATTCAGTTAATGTTAAATCCAATTATTATTTCCACTCATATTAAAAATTTAAAGTTCATAGTGCTTTCTATGACAATCAGTAGGGTGGTATGAAACCTCAGCTGTTGGAAAAATAATTCAGGAACTTTTAGTACACAAAACATAAGGTAGGATAGGTATTCTCACATTCTTTCTCTCTGGCTTGACTAAGCAGTTATTTAAATCTCATAAGGTACTAAAATAATAAGAATCAAATGTAAACATAATAATTCTAAAAAGTAACATGGATGAATAACACATTTAGTAGCAAAATTAAAATAATTGACATAGCTATAATTTCTCCCCTTTCAACCCTGGGGTCACTGTAGAAATAGCAAATACAATATCACTTAAGACTGTTGCATATTAGAATTAATATAATTCATCTTAAACCATAATTATGTCCATCTTCTCTATTGATTACTTCCATTATTATGTACAATGGTTATTATTGTTATTAGGAACATCAATCATAATGAAGGACTTCATTGTACAATTGCCTCTAGAACAGATTTAATTTACTTAGCACAGTTGAAAAAAGCCAGTGGTAACTCAGCACTTAATGTCCTAAATCTTTCAATGAAGTTACTAAGCTTGGAGAGTGAAGAAGGGATTTTTCTAAAAGAATAAATGGGAGTCTTTGGATTAGTTAACTAAAGTAATGAATCTGAAGGTGAAAGTGTGTGTATGTTGGGGGGTAAACCAAATGTTTCTTTGAATGAGGGTTCACACTACATGCTAAATTATTATATGGCTTTCTTTCTCTTGCATTGGAAAATTACATTCACCCAGTCATTGTGAGTTGGAAAATATTATTTCTACATTAATATTATATTCAGCTAACCAAGTATAAGACAAATGAAATAAAACCTCAATATTTCAGAACTCTATGTCACTTTCTGCTGATTGTTAGGAAAAAAAAGAGATAGCTTTTGTTTGTTTAATCAATAATTAATATATTTAGTAATCTTCACATGGTAGTTTGAAGACTAAAATGTTCTTGAATATTACCATCTCATATTTTATTTTGAACATTAGCCTTATTTTCTCCTTAATTTGGAATTCCATGCAATGGAAGTCTTGTTCAGACAATATTTTGACAAACAGATCTCCATAACTGAGGTGTGATGTGCAACTCCTTTTTCTCTAAAATTCACACCTAGGGGAAAATATTTATCTTCAGAAATGTTTAAACAAATTATAGACTGATGCATTCCCATTCTGAGACAATTGTTTACAATATTTTATGAACAATGCCTCTTGAGTTCAAGTTCTTTTCTATTGCAGTCAGAATCTATAAGAGAAATGAGAAGACAATGTAAGAATTCAGATTTAAAAAAAGCAGGACCATGGAGAGTTCTACTTGAGTTGTACAATTCATAAAAGAGAGATAAAATAAGTAGATTTGTAACCTCGGTGAATTTCACTCACTCATTTGATCTGATTAATCAAAAATGATCAAGAAATAGGCTAGCACAAACTAATAGTGGTTATGGGTCTGTTATTTGAAAATGAAGCTATATCTTCAAAAATACTATATGTAAATATGTTTGATACAGAATTTAGATATGATTTAAAATCTATAAAACTGATAAAAATGTCTTTTTTTTTAACAATGGCTTTAAAAATAACATTAATAATGTGGAAATAATGTTTTTTTCTTTTCTCGCAAGTGTCCTCATCTGTATTTAGTTATCATAAATATTAATTTGGCTCAAATGATGAACATGTTTCTCACTAATTTTGCACTATATCTAAATATGAGTTAATTAGTAGGTAATGTCCTGAATTTGTAATAACAGCATACAGTTCTAAGTGGAAATCATTCATGAATTTTCAGAGACAGTCAGATTTTAGGCTGTTCCTTGTAGTTTTAAGAACTGTAAACAAAGAAAAAAAACTTAATTTTGCTTGGTTCACCTTAAGCAGACAAATAGCCCATTTTGATTGACAATAGAATAGGCATACATGTAATTAAACAAGCAGTAGACAGTTTGAAAATGGCTTCTATTCTCAAAATTTTTATCTCAGTTCCATAATGAGAAAAGGCCATGGATGGTTATATTGTATACTATATGGGATGCTGGTCAATTGTCCCACAGTTTATTTTCATTCATAATTGAGTCTAATTGTTTTTAACTGTTGAATAAAATAAATACAAATCTGATAAATAAATAAATGTGTTAACCTCTTATGTTGTGATTTAATAAAAGTGCAACATAAACCAATCCATTCCATCTGTGTTCTTTTTTCCAGGGGTGGCTTATATCTAGTGAATGTTTCATTTTAGTTTAGAGATACTGTAATGTGGATAACTGATTTTGCTTATACAGCTGCTTTTTTAAAATAAAAATCTTAATATGCATACATTAAATGTATGCTTTATAATTCTCCTAGCCTGAGTAGATGTTTTTTATATTTATACTTAAATACTGAAGCAGCTTTGGGCACGAGCAATGAAGAAAAACTTACTGACCCTGACTCACATCGGCCTTCTTTTGGTTTGAAAGAAGCATCTAATATTTTATGATTTTTAAGGTGGTTCTTTCCTACCTTCAATTGTCATCTGAAAGCTCTAGGCATCAACACTTATTTTAAACCTTAATGTGGTCCTCTACCAGAGCTCTAAATTCTATTCTTCATTTATAGAAGCCTCTTAGGCTTATGGCAGCAGGTATTATATTTAATATGTTTTGAGACTATAAAAAGGATTTGTCTTGGGGGCAAAAAAAAACAACCAATGGTTAAACCGGATGGTAAGAATGAAAAGTGTGTTCCCCAGAAATAACCATCGACTTCTTAGCATACCTTCTCAATAACTGTAAGAGCCCTGGAAGCTCCCATGAAGCTCTCCAAGTTAGCCCTTTTCAGTCTATTCAGTGGAATGGCATTCATTTGAGTGAAGCCTTTTGTGCTGACTCTGTTCTTTTCACATCCTTTTATTTAACACCCAGAAAGCAGAGAATTTGGAAGATTGAGAGTCAGAACTGAAATGAGTCTGAAGGCTGTCTTGTTTTTCATAAACAAGACAGAAAAAAGAGACTGAAAAAAGAATAAAGGAAGAAAACAAAACACTGCAATATTCATCCATCTCTAAGGATGTTGTCACTTTCCTGTCCAGTTGTGAGGAACCAAAACTGGAAGCAGAGCCAAGACATGTAGTTGCAAAGTACAATAATCTATTTACTTTTGATTGCAGGTGGGGGCTGGGGTGGTTGAGGTGGGGGCAGAGAAGTTATGCTGATGTCAGCAGTATTTCAGCCTTATTGTCCTTTTCTCTTTGCATTTTATCACTCATATGTCCCAAAATGTTATATGTCATAATAATGCAATGTTTCTTGAGTTTTTCCAAAGAAACTATCATGTTTCTATGGAAGTTGTTGCTTGGGTGACATGCATAATGGGTAGCACTTGTAGATTTTCAAATCATGCATTTTTTCTGACAAAAAAGCATGGACAGAGTGTTTGGCTATATGTGCATAGATCTCTATCTCTATCAATATACAACACACACACACACATACACAAACATATTTGTCAAGTATTTATCTTACATCCATTACTCAGGATACACTATCAGTTTAATCAAATTGATTTGAATATCTCAATCAGATGAGAAAATTGATTTAGTTCTAAAAAAGAATTGTGAACATTTGCAAGAGGCATTGAATTGGCAGATCAAATAGGAAGCAGTTGATATAATTCAAAAACGTGATAGAAATCAGCAATGTGATTCAGAAACTAGACTTAATTAGGAGATATGATGAAACTGTTTCTCCAAAGCAATTATTCCTACAGCTTTAATACATGCAACAATCATATATATTCACATGGACTCTGAATCTTGACATATACTATTTGTTATTTTCTTTGTGCAGCTGATAATTTTTTTAAAAAAAAATCACCATCTCCATATTGTAATAACTGTATTCATCAGCTATTTGATTGATCTAATTGTGGAATGGAAAAGAGTCTCTTAATCATACTTAAGTGGGGGAAAAGAATATAATGAAAGCCTAATCTTACAATGTTAGCATGAAGTCCAATGTTTTCATATCAAAGCTACTGTCAAAGTTTCATTTAATTTCAAACCCTATATCTTATCTTGATTGTATAATTTTCAAAAGTCTCATATTACTTTGAAATCAAATAAGATCCTGCTGGACAATTGGAATAGTGAATATCCTGTAGTGATGAATGATAAATTGATTGCCATATTTATATAGAAAGTTAAAGACATGAACATGTTCCAGTTTCATCAGAATTATGTGCTTATTAACAATATTCTGATGCTGCTGTCTAGCAGTTATCGGCTGCAGCAACAACACCAATAACATCTTTAGTTTGTGAAGTCATCTTCCACTCCAAAAAAACATGACTTCAAATTTTTTAAAAAAAAAAAAAACTTCTAACCTACTCATTTCCTGGTTACAGAATAGTACATTTCCTTTTTCTGGAGAATTTGGTAAGGGATATTAAAATGTAGCAATTAGTTTGTTTTTATGATCTTCCCACCATTTTGAAGTTTCAAAACATCAATATACTGTATGCATATACAATAATAGAGACTCTTGTAAGGTCCCCTGGAAGGTCACTTTAAGCCAAAAACTAAAGCAAATGAAAACATTTTTACATATAATGATCAAGTAAATGATGTAATATATTGGCTAGTCCTAAAGATCAATTGATTGGTTTAGCATTTATCATTTTGCTTTTCTTTTCTGCATATAGTCTAGCCTTCTGATGGGAATTTCAGCTGCCATGTTTATAATCAGATCAAGGAAGCACTCAAATAGACTGGAAATCTTTGCAGCTGTTTCATGTCACAGTTAACATATAAGGGCACCCTGGGAATGAAAGACAACCAGAAAACACTTCAAGGCAGAAAATAAAAACAAAAAATATATCTGCAAAAGCATCTGCTGGTCATGGATAATCAATTTGGTTGGGCTCAAAGCACCTGAGTGATAAACAACAACAAGGAGACTTATCTCAATAGTAAGTTATTCCAACTGTGTCTGGTACAGTGATGCTAGAGAACAATTTGTCTACTATACTGTAATTTCATAAATCATTCTGCCTCTAATTATAGAAGGTTCCATAAGGTAGTGTGTATTATACTTTTGAAATAAGTGGAAGATTTTTTTTCCCCTGACATTAATACCAAGTTCTCATTTTGCCAATCTGTTTTTGTCTTGACATACTACATTCTTATGTCTTAACCTGCATGAAGAAAAAAAATCAACTTGACATTAGGAGCTTGCTGTGCAATCAGCATTATGGAAGAACTCTAACCTTGTTGCCAGAGGGGCAAGAAGAGAAGTAAAAGGAAAGGCAAGGAATGAGATTTAATTTAGATAGCTCTGAGCAGGGAGGGAGAGAGATGCTGCATATTTTATTTGATACTACACTATGAATTAACAAATGCACAGATTTTCAAAGATGACAGGAGCAAAATAAATTCAGAGGATACAAGAGATACAGAGACTAAATACAGCTTATATCTGGATCATACTCTCTGCTTAAAAATAAATCAGTTAGGTACTTTATGAAATGAAAATTTTAAATGATTTTTGCCTGTGTCCCAAGCATGTCTGAAACTAGTGTTTGAAGTCTTAGTTAAAATAATTATTAATTCCTGATTGAAAAGCCCTTTTTTCAGTTCTTATTAAAACAAGTGGAATAATATACACTATCCCCTAACTTTCCTGCCCTTTTAAGTACAGGATCTAACATAAATCTACTAGCACATTTACATCAGCAAAATATTTTTTACATAATTTCAATCTTTAACTATATTTTTATATTTTTCAATTTGCATTTTATGTCCAATCAGCAGACCTGAATATTCATGTGAATTGAAATATGCAAATATGTGTGTTTCTGTGTGTTGTGTGTGTGTTTAGTGGGATACCCATCTGAATTCTCAGTAGGGGTGTTTCTGTGGGTCTGTGTCTCTGTGCATATATATTTGTTTGTGTGTGTGTACACAGTATGTGTGTGTGTATGTAATATATATATATATATATATATATATATATATATATATATATATATATATATATATATATATATATATATATATATACAGCTGTCCTTTCATAATGTTCACAACCATTCTTACATCTTACAATCATGATTCATTTTTGGGATGTCCTCATCTCAGTGATAACATCCCAATATCCAGGTGGAAACTAGTTATCAAACAATCAGACCTGACCTCCATGGTGGTATCACCTACCTAACCTACAATTGCATTATTTTCAAGATAATTGAAGTAGCTTGCTGCATAGATGCCCTTGCATATCCTACTCCACCCTATTTTTTTAATATGTTGTCTTTTGATATATTGGCGAATTCGCTGTGAAAACATTAGCAACAATATTTTCATATTTTCCTGTTAAGGACCATTTCCCAAATCCATATATATATTTTTTTCTGATTCAAGAGTTAAAGATAACGTATATATTATGACTTGATTCAAGCTTGAAGTGATATTGTGTATTTTAGGAAGCTTTGTTTTATGTAGGAAATAGTGAGGTATGACCACCATGGGCCCTGAATTTGAGTAAGCACAGCTAAGAGGGGAAAAAAATAGCTTATCAGAAAATGCCAACAGGAATCAACACCTCTTAGTACTAAGAGACCAGCTGAAAATGGAAGGGATGTGAGGTTTGTTTGTTTTTTTCCTGACACCTCTTTATATATACAGCTATTCAGTTTCTTGGCTCAGATTAATAAGTGGGAAAAATAAATGGTCTAAGCCAACTACAGCCTAAAAGATTTCCTATAACTTAATGCAAAAGGTCTTCAATTGTCAGATTAATACATATAGGATATGTAAGACAAAAAAATAGCAGAAAAAGAATATGATTATACATAAATATGCATGTGTTGGATATTCTCACTGCAAACATGGATATGCCATGGGGTAATGGAATAGCACGGGCTCTGTGGTATGTCACATGAGCATAGGCATAATGCATTAGTAAGTACTCTCACAAGCCATGCAGAAGAGTTGTATTTCTGCTGAACTTATAGTACCAGTTCTCTCTTATGCAAATATACAGATAAAGAATTTATTGGAGGCTTGAATCTCAGTACTTATGAATGCTGATGCTATCTAAGGCCAATGAACTTTTAGAGCAAGGTCAGAGCAAAGAAGGAGAGCAGAATGCAGATGCAGAAGAAGACAGGGCAATGGGCAGCTTGCATGAAAGACAATGAAATTATTCAAATTTGCAAAATTCTTGAAAAAAGTTCAGATGAGAAGAGTATTTGATGTAACATTAATGATGTTAACTACTATTATCTTTCCTTTTCTTATGAACCTGAATTGATTCTAGCTTTTTCATCTCTATTTCTTTGCTTCCAAATGTGTCTGTTCTTCTTACAAACACATAAAAATACTGGCATTGACAGTGAAAGAGATAATTTATGGCTAAAAAATATATGCAATTTACTTGGAAATTGCCACAATTAATAAAACCATTAAAAACTCCATAGGAGAAAATTAAAATTTCTACTAAACTGTCTGTTACACCCACTTTTTAAATAATCCCAGTAAAACTAATCAACAGGACTAAATTTTGCTGATATAAATGATTGATATCTTTCTCACAAACATAATTAATGACTGATTTGCATGTGTGTGTTTATGTATATATGTGTATGTGTATACATATTCCTTATGCTACCTTGCTAAAGAAGTATTCTGTAGAAACAGATTATTAATTTTTTATCAGCTATGCTTATTTTATTTGGATGGTATTTTTTCTGACAAAACTACCTGTGGAAGAATATTAGTTTTTTGAAAGCTTTGTAAATTCAGGAACAATTTTTTTTATCTCTCATCTTATTAATTATGTGAAAACATTTTATGTTGTGATGGGTGAGGCAGAAAAAGAGAAAGGAGCTTGATAAGCATAAAATCAGGGAGATGTGTTGAAACACATCAAGGAATAATATAGTCCTACAATAGACCTTACACTGAGGAAACTCATAAGTAGAACCGAAGCATAATGATAAATGTTTCTCTACAGCAACTGGCAATTTGGGAATGGAGAGGTGGAAAGCCAGTTTGCAAATACTGAAGATTATTGGATAATTTACAGCAATTCAGAAAAGTTATCTGATTCCCTGTTAGTGGTGTTGCCTTGATCTCTGAACTGGGTGGTGGAAACCCTGAGCCACAAACATTCACTTGATGACATTGGGCTACCAATGTGATGGAATGTACAGTTGCAGCAGCAGAGAGAGTATTTTCCCAACTCACAGCCTTCTCAAAAAGAAGCACGGGAATAAGAGATTGTACAGTATGCCTTGTAATGGGGAAGAAGGGAAGAAGTTCAAGATATATCCCAGAATCTCTCAGGATATATATCCTAGAATCTCTCAGGATATATCTAATGGGTTAGAAAGTTATAGCTTTAGACAATTATGTCCATTAAGTGTAAACAAATAAAGCAGCAGCCCACAGTCCTTTGGGTACCAGGGACCCAAAAATTGGAAAAAAAAATACAATCCGAGGTGTGTGTGGTTTCATATGCTACCTAGATCTTCTGCATGCTCAGGTGAAACTTCACTCACTTGCATGGCCCAGTTCCTAATGTGCCATAGACCAGTAGCAGTCTGTGGCCCAGGCATTGTGGACCCCAGAAATAAAGGATTGAACCTGATTGGATAAAACTGTCTCATCTCATAGGCTGATTGAAATGAGTTAAAAAGAGATAGAGTTCTATGTCTATTTCCTTAAAGTTTTGGAATTATCACAGTATATAAATCTATAAGAATTTGAATTAATATATTAATATATTACTATACCATCAGTAAAATATTTTCCTACATTTACTGTAGCTATTCAACAATTCAAGCTATTCTTCTCTATAATGATTCAGTTGTAGATTTTTTGTTGTATATACAAGTTTATGCATATGGCTCCTGGAATGCAGAAAATTGGTGCCAGAGGTTTGCAATTGCTCCTACCAAAATCATGCCATTCCATTTCATTTGGTAGCCTTTGAAAGTTAAAAAAAATACTTAACTGATGCTCTGAAATTAGTAAAAAAAAAGAGCAAAAAACATATACAGTACTCTTGTTCAATGTACTGTATATGCCAAATGGTCTTTCAGACTCATCACAGACAGCTCATCATTTAACCATACTGAATGAGGATGCTTGTCTTAGATTTTTAATCAGTTTTTATTTCTTCACATAGAAATCTTACAGTTATGAGGGAGATAGCATGCTTTTCTACCTGAGGTTTATCCACTATAGTTACCTCTCACTGGGTCATAGTATAATCTTATACTTACCAGCCTCGATGAATGAGTGGCTGGAGAATTATGGTGGTGGCAATAAAATCCTTCTGGATGACATTATGATGGGAAAAGCTGATGTGATATTTATACTGCTTTAGCCTTTTTTAATCTTAAAAACCTGGACAAATAATAGCATTTTTAATGTTATTTTTTCCTTCTCATGACACCCTGAATGCAGGCACTCTCATTCTAATTTTTCATGATATTAAGAATAATCCTTTCTAAGAAGATTTTTCATATGTAAGAAATAAGACATCCAGTGAGGTAGGTTCAGTGAAGAGATAATGAGTTATTACTGAGATTCATAGCTGAATGAGGAGCTGAACTAACCAAGCATAAAACCTGGCATTTCTGACTAGCTTGGTTGAATGGAAGATTAGTTGCCCAAAAAAACCCCTTATTTGAAAAGGAAAAAAAACCCTTCTCCACCAAAAGGGTGGACATAATTTAAGGTGTTGGATTAGGAGCAGAAAGTTCAAGATCATCAGCTATGGAATCTCCTTTATGCTATTTGCGCCCACTTATCCCAGCCTACCTTGCCAGGTTTGTTTTCACAGAGGAGCATATGCTTTAAAACTTAAAGAAAGAGCCATATAACCATATGGATAAACAAGAGCCTCAAGGTCTCATTTTACATAACAATGGTACCACATAATCTTTGATATGAAGCATTATGAAAGCAGATATAGGAAATGTTATTTTCAATACCTCTAATCCTATTCCACCATCTTTCCATGATATTATTACAAGGCACCTCCAATTTATAAGTCTGCATTTGATGCAATACATATTGCAGAGGTGAAAGGACCTGTTCTGTTCTTTTCCTATTTAGATTGCTTATTCATTAAAAATAGAAACACATAACATGCACAATTATAGATCAGCATAAGAGGCTTCAGTGCAATTGATTAATATTAGTTTCAGGAACGACAAAAGTATTATTTTACAATAAAAAGAGTTAACTTTTTGCAATTCACTCAAAATACGATTATGCCATTCATTTTCAGATATAGTTGACCACTGCCTATACATTTTGGAGCAGAAACAATTGACCGTGTGAAGTCTGTTGACCATCTGGAATAAATGGATAAATTTATTGGTGTGAACAAGCAAATGACCTGTATGTATTCTCAGCTGTATGCAGAGGTTTATTGGGAAAAAATATGTCAGCCAGTTAAGTTCATTTGATATTGATTTCACTTTCTGTGCTTCAATCCTTTTTCAGTTGTTTGTTCATTTTACCAAGAATTATCATTCTTATTTTCTTGGTCATATTCTGCATGGAAACTATAGTTTTATTGCTGCATAAATATTGGCAAAATATGTATACTATGAATTTAAATGATTTAATAGCCATTCCTTTACCCTTCCAAATTTATTGAGATTGTAATTTGGGAGAGGACCAGGAATCACTGAAATTCTGAGCACTAATAGAAACCACAATTTTATTGTGGGGGTTTTTTATGGCATTGTTGCTATGCTTGTTCTAGTACAACAAGATTAATCTTGTAATCTTCTTGAAAGATCTGATCTGAAACTATTGCCAGATTATGTTACTATTCCTACTGCCTATTATTTCTTTCAGGTATTGGCCATTATTTATTAGTTTCTCCTTCCATTTTTTTTGTTCACTATTGTTCCTGTTTAGTTTGTGATCATACAGTTTCTTTAAGATAATCATCAGCTAATCAGAGGCTACCACTTCCAGCTAATGCTAACAGATTTTAAAATCAATAAATTTCTTGTTCTTATTGCTGATCAGAAATAACAACTGCTCTTTTGTAGGCAGGTTTTCTTAATATATGCATTTTAGAAAATTAAAGTTGTATCATAAAATCCAGAGAGGAATGGTATTTGAAAAGATAAATGACTTAGTACAAATTACCTATGTTTTCATCAGACTGTGAACTGAATTTTTCCTACATCCTTAAAGATGACACAGCATACATTTATATTTATTTCAGTATGCAGAAAGATTTATATAATGGATCATTTGAATACTAGAAATTCTCCAGTAGTATCCAATCAAATCAGGCAATACAAGAGTACTTCATAATTAAGCTATATCTCCTACAAAATGATGTATGCTTTGCTGACTGTTTTAGAAGAAGATGGAGGAGGGGAAAATTTCTCTGGTAAACCCAGCCTCTGAACTGACTGAGGTACATTGCATCTTGACCCCAATCTCTTTATGCCCTGAAGCATGAGGATAATAGCAGTTTTTATGCTAGTGTGTTTGGGGATATTATTGTTATGATCATTGTGGAGGTGCTACCTTTCTCCATATTATAAAAAATAAATTTGTACTCAAAGTACTCATACCATTTAATGTGTGTGTGTGTGTGTGCAAGTGTGCATGTGTATAGTTGTACATAGTTTTCCCCTCTTTTCTCACTGTGACCTCCAGAAAAGCTTAAAGTATTTGCTATTTTTCTTTCTACATGAAACAAAGTGTAGAAAATTAATAAAGAAAAAATAAAGTATGATGACAGCCAATCTGATCATTCAACTTTGTTTCTGCTTAACTTTCAGATGCACAATCAAACAGAGGGCAAGGCAGAATGTACGGGAAAATCTTTATGCGAATTACAGAAGGGTTACTGACTTCAACTGCTTTTATAACTGAGCGAAGTTTTGTCTACCTTAGTCTCTTTTGCACTGCTGAATCTATCACATATACAATAAAAAGCAGAATAGATTAAACTTCTTAAACGTGAGTAATGGATTTTGAGTGAAAAGACCAAAGGCCTAGCATTGGCAGTGAAAATAAATTCCTGGTCTGGAAATGTGTTCAGAATAAATCATTATTTTTTTAAAAAAATATATATAAATATCTTTCTAAATATATGTTCTGACCCAAGTCACACTGGCAAGGCAGAGGGTACATAGAGCTGTTCATTGCTCTCTTATCACAGTGTCAAATGACCCACCAATGGTGCTGGTGAAGCTCCACCCAGCCCTCACTTTTCCCTCAGTCTGGATTCCCCGGTTCCACAAATTAAGTCTTACCTGACCCACGAGGCAAGGAGGGCAGTAAGAATACCCACAAGTAACAAGTCTACAACGCAAACCCAGAGTTCCAACAACCAAAGCACAGTCCAAAAATCTGAAGTCAGAGAGCCAAGTCTAAAGTCCACAAGCAAAGTCCAAGGTTCAGAGTCCAAAAAACATGTCCAAGTTTCAACAAACAGGATCAGGAAAGCCCAAAAGATACACATGAAAGCAAGCAGGTATTCCCAATGAACACACCTTCCCCCAGAATCTACTTATGTCACCCTTCCCAGCTATTCCTTGTGAGGAGGGGCAGGGCTGCTTCCTCACAAGCCAGCTTGCTGACTTCTCTGTGCCACCCTCTGCTCTGCTCTCCTCAACTGCAGAATGTCAGAGGAGTCTGCAGCCTGTCATCATTGCTGGCTCTTTGCAGCTGCTCCTCTCCTGCAGATGGCTCTCCATCCAGTTGACTGCCCCCTCACACACACCAGACAGGTCTGGGATGGCCTTGTGCTCAGTCCCTGGACTCTCAACTTCTTCGGAGGGGACTATGCCCTCCCCTTTGGAAGGTCCCGATTCCAACTCCTATTCCTCTTCTGAACTGGGATCTGACAAAGCCATGGCAATATGTGTGCTCTACTAGGCTACTATGTGGCCACAATTTAAATACTGGTATAAGGACATGGGAAATAACTAATAAAAGAAAATGACTTTCAAATACCTGATATTTGCCTCATAATATAAGCATTAAATAATCAGGTTCAGAAAAGAATTTGATTCAATTTACATTCATAATAGTTTGGAGCAAGCACTCTGATTTGGAAGATATCATTTTCTGGAGTACTGAAACAAATTGCACCAAATCCTAGATATGGCCACTCTAAGCTCATGCTGGTAAATAAGGTGAACTGTTCTGAAAAGATCTCTGTATTTCTCTTGAAAAACCAGGAAAATTATCAAAAGCAAAGAAGGTACTGATAATATAAATTACACTTTCTACTGGCAATTGAATTCAAAGAAGTTTATAATCAAAGCCAGGGGGAAAAACAACAGCAGAGAAATTGTAAAGAAAAAAAATATGGGATTTTTATGTGTAAAAGAACTTACTGCTAAACAGATGAGGGTTATCAAGCACATCAAAGGGACAATGCAAGAAGACATGTGGTGCTATTGTGGAAGATATTTGTTAAGATGGAGAGATTTGGTGGTGGTTGTTGTTAGTTGCGAAGTCGTGTCCGACCCATCGCGACCCTATGGACAATGTTCCTCCAGGCCTTCCTGTCCTCTACCATCTTCTGGAGTCCATCTAAGCTCACGCCTACTGCTTCAGTGACTCCATCCAGCCACCTCATTCTCTGTCATCCCCTTCTTCTCTTGCCCTCCATCTTTCCCAGCATTAGGCTCTTCTCCAGTGAGTCCTTCCTTCTCATTAGGTGGCCCAAGTATTTGAGTTTTAGCTTCAGGATCTGGCCTTCTAAAGAGCAGTCAGGGTTGATCTCCTCTAGGACTGACCGGTTTGATCGCCTTGCAGTCCAAGGAACTCGCAGGAGTCTTCTCCAGCACCATAGTTCAAAGGCTTCAATTCCTTGGCACTCAGCCTTTCTTATGGTCCAGCTTTCACTGCCATACATTGCAACTGGGAAGACCATAGCCTTGACTATATGCACTTTTGTTGACAGGGTGATGTCTCTGCTTTTTAGTGTGCTGTCTAGATTTGCCATGGCTTTCCTCCCAAGGAGCAAGCGTCTTTTAATTTCTTGGCTACAGTCCCCATCTGCAGTGATCTTGGAGCCCAGGAAAATAAAATCTGTCACTACCTCCATTTCTTCCCCATCTATTTGCCAGGAATTGAGAGGGCCGGATGCCATGATCTTGGTTTTCTTAATGTTTAGTTTCAACCCAAGTTTTGCACTCTCCTTCTTCACCCGCAACAAGAGGCTCTTTAGTTCTTCTTCACTTTCTGCCATTAGAGTGGTATCATCTGCATATCTTAGGTTGTTGATGTTTCTTCCGGCATAAATTAATCCTCTGTGCCTTTATAGATGATAAATTTGTTTAAAGCAACTGCTTTTTCTCAATTTTCTCGTTAGCTGGCTATCTTAAGGGTTTTTTTTCCCCATTACAAATTCACACCGGGCATACTTTAAAGCCAGGCACCTAGAAGGCAGAGGGAACATAAAGGTGAGAAACTGGCACCAGAGAAAGGTTTCTGATTGCTGATTGATAACTAATTGTAAGCAATATAAATGCCTAATTAGAATCATGAACTGATAGTGATTAAAAGGTTTAAGAACTTTTTCAGAGATAGAACTTTAGCCTGAGCTAAGTAGTTTTAAACTTTTTTTCTCTGCATTTTGTCTTGGCATCTTTCTCTTAAAAATCTATTAAAATAAGTAAATTAGCAGATGACATGTAACCAAAATTACCATTTTCTGTGTGTTTTCTTAAATCAGTGTACATTTATGTGTACATATATTTAAATGTTTCCTGTTTATTGAAATGCACAGATACCTATCCTTTATTGTCCCAGAGTGAGTGGCGGGGGGAGGTAACAAATTGTGGATTTCAGTCATAAGACAGATTCAACAGAATGTTAGGAACTATACTAATATTAAAAGAATTACTCCAATAAGTAATGGGTTCACCTCATTAGATATATTCAAAAAGAAATTGGATGGCAATCAAGTTTTATTTTGGTCAACCACTGGCATATTCAGCTTTATGGTAGTATAATACGTAAATCAAATGTGACTTTTTCAAGAAGTCATACCTTTTCCATATTTAGATTGTGCAAAGTAATTTAGATGTATCTATTAATAAATCTAATACTGGATTATTATTAGATGTATTTCTAAAATGCAACAACCAGTAAACTTATGAAAATTACCACTGGTTATGGTTTGTCCTTATTCAATTATTAAGCTAAGCAATTTCCATTGCCTTCATGGGAGTCAGCTCCAGCCCAAACACTGCTGTTTATATCATTCTTCTTGTTTATTTTCAGTATCCGTAGGCAAAGGCAACAGAACAGTTAACCTTACCAAGGAGTTTACTTTATGTCTTTACCTAATCTATTCTCTATGTCAGTTTTTATTAGTTATTTGGATCCTGCTGTTTATCTTTTCTTTTTTTTAATCCTCAGCATTTCCTTATTACTAGATAGCTCATGGGGATTGATAATTTATGAGATAGGGAGCTTTTCATAGCAAGGTCTAGTTCACTGGTACAAAGATACTACCAGAAATGTGAGAACTAGAGAACAAAACTATAGGTTCCAGGTCTTAATCAGGATGGGCAAGCTGTCCAGTAGAGCTCTGGTTAACCATTGATTTTTAACAAGAGTCATATTTTAAGCAGTAGGATAGTAATATTGCAATCCCCAATTGACTCACTACACACCAACAAAGGGCTGTTGACTACTGTACCTTCCATCCCAGCAGTTTTCTTATTTACTTCAGCTGCTCATGCCAAGACACAAGAAAACAAATGATAGATTTGCAGCAAAAGATTCTGCAGAGTTTTCTCCTTTCATGATTTTTATGTCTTCACCTAGAGATTCCTTCCTATGTTTGGATATACATTCTATCGACCATCTGAGGATAACTTTATATATATATGATGAAGCAAACTTCAGTCCAAAAAAGTTTCAAGTACCTAGTGAACCTAACTTTTCTCCCCAAATGCCTGTTCCTCCCCCCCACAATTCTATTCTTCTTTGCTGCTATGTAACATGTGGCCTTAAATAATTATTTATGTTTATTTTATATTTAATTGACCATGGTCTTGGAATAGAGTAATTATTCTCTTATCTTTATTCTCATAAGTACTTTTCTGTTCTCTTGAAATTAGATTTTAATCAATGAAACAAAGTGCTTACTTGCAAATGATGAACTATTCTCTACTCCCTGGAAATGTAATATTGTGACCTTGACTAAATCTCATTCAGATATATTTGGTAGTAAAACCAAGTTAGCCTTTGGCTTAGAATATAATCACCTGTTTTTTCATGCAAATACATTACAGATGTAACCTCTCTAGAATTTAGGTGAAATGTGCTTTTCCATAACAACAGCATGGTCTCTGAAATTTAAAAAAATAAAATAAAATGATCTCTTTGGTGTATGTTTGTGTTTAGGGGAAAAATAATTTAATGAAAATGTATCTGTGTTTTCCACCATTCCACTTGGAGATCATCTTATCAGTTAACTGATATGTTAATGCCTTGTCAGTTCCAAAAAACAAGAAAGACATGCTTAGGATTGTCTAAGCAGCTTCCTCTATTGTTCCTCACTTATAGACAGAAATATTTCACAACTAAAGCAGACTACTTACACCGTTAAACATATTCTCTGAGTACTCCTTTGGAGGAGCAATCTTGTCTCTCTTTCACCCACAAAAATGCTATAATAATAATAATAATAATAATAATAATAATAATAATAATAATAATAATAATAATAACAACAACAATAACAATAATAATAAAAGTTGGAAGGGACCTTGGAGGTCATCTAGTCCAACCCCTGCTCAGGCAGGAAACCCTATACCATTTCAGGCAAATGGCTGTCCAGTCTCTTCTTAAAAACTTCCAGTGTTGGAACACTTCTGGAGGCAGGTTGTTCCACTGGTTAATTGTTCTAACTGTCAGGAAGTTTCTCCTTAGTTCTAGGTTACTTCTCTCCTTGACTAGTTTCCATCCATTGCTTCTTGTCCTGCTTTCAGGTGCTTTGGAGAATAGCTTGACTCCCTCTTCTTTGTGGCAGCCCCTGAGATATTGGAACACCGCTATCATGTCACCCCTCACCCTTCTCTTCATTAAACTACACATACCCAATTCCAGCAACCGTTCCCTATATGTTTTAGCCTCCAGTCCCCCAATCATCTTTGTTGCCCTTCTCTGTACCCTTTCTAGAGTCTCGACATCTTTTTTACATCGTGGTGGCCAAAACTGGATGCAGTATTCCAGGTGTGGCCTTACCAAAGCATTGTAAAGTGGTATTAGTACTTCACTTGATCTTGATTCTATCCCTCTGTTAATGCAGCCTAGCAGTGTGTTGGTTTTTTTGGCAGCTGCAGCACACTGCTGGCTCATATTGAAGGGATTGTCTACTAGGACTCCGAGATCCCTCTCACAGTTACTACTATTGAGCAAGGTACCACCTATACTATATCTCTGCATTTGATTTTTCCTGCCTAAATGTAGAACGTTACTTTTTTCACCATTGAATTTCATTTTGTTAGATAGCGCCCAGTGTTCAAGTCTGTCCAGATCCTCCTGTATTTTAAGCCTATCTTCTGGAGTATTGGCTATTCCTGCCAGCTTGGTGTCGTCTGTAAATTTGATGAGTTCCCCATCTATCCCCTCATCCAAATCGTTGATGAAGATGTTGAAGAGCACTGGGCCCAGAACAGAGCCCTGGGGCACCCCACTACACACTTCCTTCCATGTAGATGCAGTTCCATTGAGGACCACACGCTGAGTACGGCCTGTCAGCCAGCTACGAATCCATCTGGTGGTGATGCTATCTAACCCACATTTTTCTATCTTATTAAGTAGTAGGTTGTGATCTACTTTGTTGTTGTCTTTTCTTCCTCTGGAATGCACTCCCCCACTCCTGAGAATCCAGACTACATTCCATCACATGCTTAGAGCCAGACATTCTCCTTAGGATTCCCTCTATGTGTCAATGTTATTTTACTGAATTTCTGTGTAAGCTGATATGTATTTCATTGATTATAACATTTCTGAGAAGTCATGATAAAGGAAACTTCACCTGTTTGAGTTGGGTATATTTCAAGGTCCATAGAACTTCATAGTGACTGAAAGAAATAATGTGGCCCCATTATTCTGAATCAAACAACTAATCTGGTGAGAAGACAATGAGATAGGTCCTAAGGTAGTTTGTGCAGAGAGGAAAGAACACCAAAGAGCTAGAAAACAATTGATGGGAGATTTTCCAACATTACAAAATCTAATCCTTCCCAAGCCTTTCAGAGAGCTCTAGCATCTTAAAAGACAAAGTTGAAGTTTTATGATTTGAGATTTGGAGAATTAAAATAGAAAACAAAATCAGTGTTGTTGCTCAGAAGAGATCTAAGGTGAGAACCAAAAAACACGGCAGCACTTTAAGATCCATTCCAAAAACCCAGGAAGGAAAAATCCTTAAGACTAAAGGAAGGAAGGAAAAATCCCTAAAACTAAAATTACAAACAATAAAACAAATTAGTTTCATTTTTTAAAAGAAAAAGTGGAGGTTGGGAGGAAGAAGAAAAATCAAATACAACCATACAGATTGTTATAAAATTACATAATATACTGTACACAATTTCCTGTATCACATGGCTTTTTACAGAAACAGTATGCCCTACTTCTTTTTTCTTATTTAACAAAGGAATTTTTTTTCATTTTTTAACAAAGTGATAGCCACTCATAATGAACAATAAACAGGATTTCATCAAACTATTATTGGCTATGATGATATTTTAAAATAAATATACTTCATAGTTTGAATGTTATTTTGATAATAGCTTTCACATTTTGGAAAGGACTGGCTCCAAATCCTTTAACATTTAGAATTAGCAAGCCTGAAATAAGCTTGTCTGGGAATTACTACAACTCACCCACAAGCTGAGGCTTGGCATCTTTTGAGTTTATGAAAATGATGCGTAAACAATGTCTATTACATGGAACTAAAATGGGCAAATCTGTAGAAGCCCCTAGCTGGCGAGGATGACATTCCCCTTTGCCAAAGATTTTCTTTGCTTTTGTGGAAAGCATTTATTTCCTCTTTTAGAAAAACAATTAACTAGATGTCACCAAAAGTAGATAATATAAATAAATCTATAACTCTCTTGTCACAATGAAATCAAATTAAGCAGAGATGAGGAGAAATTAAGACAAAAGTTGGTGTATCGGTCATGCAATCTATTCACTTGGTTTACATAACCTGTGTTATTTCTGTGGGCCAGATGTTTATCTTGAAATAACAGTGATATAAAAGTAAACCTTCCAATCTGCCTAAAATTGCTGAAGTCTAAGATAGTAAATCAAAGCTGAGCTAATCTAATCCTTATTGATTTCTGGAAAACCACACATGTCTAGAAAATGATTTTTTTTTAAAAAAAAGAGTATTTTCAGTGTCTCGATTTTGTAGATTATTTGAAAACTCAAGTGGTTTTTTTTTAAAAAAAATATCTTAAATATCATTATTTTCCATCCTATCTCCATGGTAAGATAGAAAAATAGATAAAAGAGAACTATTTTCTGCAATTTGTAAAAAGTGTATATGTGAACTGCTTTGGACCATCAGTAAGTAACAATTTTCTCTTCTCATCACTTCTCAACAACTATCTTATGCACATCTGACCTGCACCAAGAAGATACTATTTTTTCCATGATAAAAGTTAGTGAAACCTTTGTGTGAGGGACTTATTCTAGTAAACACTGGTATACTCAAAGCCATTTGTTTTGTTTCTCTATATAACATGAACTTCATTTAGCATTATACAACACGGTCTATTGTTTTATGGGTTATCACCTTGAACTGTGGCTGAGGTAAGGTAAAACACTATACTATCTTACTGAATACTCTGACAATATATCTAAAAGAGAGTTTGAAACTTGGCAACTTTAAACTTTGTAACTTCAACTCCCAGATATGTGAACTTCAACTCCAAAAATCAGTAACAAATCCAAAAAATAAAATATATCATATGTAGTAAAACACCATACCACCCTAAAATAGTAATCACAGAATCAAAACAATTTATAAAAAGCAAAAATACACCAACAGCATTAAAATGAAAACTGTCTTGAATGCATTTGGGTCAATATATAAAAAAGTGTATACAGGTGAAACTCGAAAAATTAGAATATCGTGCAAAAGTTCATTTATTTCAGTAATGCAACTTAAAAGGGGAAACTAATATATGAGATAGACTCATTACATGCAAAGCAAGATAGTTCAAGCCGTGATTTGTCATAATTGTGATGGCATACAGCTCATGAAAACCCCAAATCCACAATCTCAGAAAATTAGAATATTACAGGCAATCAATAAAACAAGGAGTGTACATAGAACAATATCGGACCTCTGAAAAGTATAAGAATGCATATGTACTCAGTACTTGGTTTGGGCCCTTTTTGCAGCAATTACTGCCTCAATGCGGTGTGGCATGGAAGCTATCAGCCTGTGGCACTGCTGAGGTGTTATGGAAGACCAGGATGCTTCAATAGCGGCCTTCAGCTCTTCTGCATTGTTCGGTCTCATGTCTCTCATCTTTCTCTTGGCAATGCCCCATAGATTCTCTATGGGGTTCAGGTCAGGCGAGTTTGCTGGCCAATCAAGCACAGTAATCCCACGGTCACTGAACCAGTTTTTGGTGCTTTTGGCAGTGTGGGCAGGTGCCAAGTCCTGCTGGAAAATGAAGTCAGCATCCCCATAAAGCTCATGTGCGAAAGGAAGCATGAAGTGGTCCAAAATCTCCTGGTAGATGGCTGCATTGACCCTGGACTTAATGAAGCACAGTGGACCAACACCAGCAGATGACATGGCTCCCCAAATCAACACAGACTGTGGAAACTTCACACTGGACTTCAAGCATCTTGCAGTGTGTGCCTCTCCATTCTTCCTCCAGACTCTGGGTCCTTGGTTTCCAAATGAGATGCAGAAGTTGCTCTCATCAGAAAAGAGGACTTTGGACCACTGAGCAACAGACCAGGTCTGTTTTTCTTTAGCCCAGGTAAGACGCTCCTGATGTTGTTTGTTGTTCAGGAGTGGCTTGACAAGAGGAATACAACATTTGAAGCCCATGTCCAGGATCCGTCTATGTGTGGTGGCTCTTGATGCACTGACTCCAGCCTCAGTCCACTCCTTGTGAAAGTCCCCAAAACTTTTGAATGGCCTTTTCCTGACAATCCTCTCCAGGCTGCGGTCATCCCTGCTGCTTGTGCACCTTTTTCTTCCACACTTTTCCCTTCCACATAACTTTCTATTAATGTGCTTTGATACAGCACTTTGGGAACATCCAACTTCTTTTGCAATTACCTTTTGAGGCTTTCCCTCCTTATGGAGGGTGTCAGTGATGGTTTTCTGCATAACTGTCAGGTCAGCAGTCTTCCCCATGATTGTGATTCCTACTGAACCAGACTGAGAGACCATTTAAAGGCTCAGGAACCCTTTGCAGGTGTTATGGCTTAATTAGCTGATTAGAGTGGGACACTTTGAGCCTAGACTATTGCACCTTTTCACAATATTCTAATTTTCTGAGATTGTGGATTTGGGGTTTTCATGAGCTGTACACCATAATCATCACAATTATGATAAATCACGACTTGAACTATCTTGCTTTGCATGTAATGAGTCTATCTCATATATTAGTTTCCCCTTTTAAGTTGCATTACTGAAATAAATGAACTTTTGCATGATATTCTAATTTTTCGAGTTTCACCTGTACTACAGGCCACCCAACCAAATAGAGGAAACAGATAAACTTTTGTCAGTTAACTAAAGTATGTAGGAAGCACACCAGAATACTAATGGAGAACTTTAACTACCTTGACATCAACTGGGAGGCAAACTCTGCACCTAGTGGAAGATTCCTGACAAACCTAACAGGCAACTTCATTTCCCAAAAGGTAGAGAAGGAAACTAGAGGGTCAGCCATGTTGCACTTAATTCTCACTAACAGAGATGAAATGATAGAAAGCATAGAAATTACAGGAATTCTGGGGGAAGTGACCATGTAACATTTGAATTCAACGTTATGCAAGCAGATGTAATAGAACAAAGTCAAACTGGAGTTGTAGACTTCAAGAAAGCCGATTTCAATAAACTTAGAGCTTGAGAAGGATTCCAGGAGCAAAGTGGAGCGAACTGGCTGAATCCCACACTGATTGTCGGGCTCTATGCTTTCTAACCAAACAACAATTAATGGATCAAAGACGTTTCATCATCCGTAATAAAGTTTTTACAGATGTGTAAATTCAATATCTAGGAACATTGGCTAAAAAGAAAACAACAAACAATGATGATGAATACCTGAACAAACTGACCAACAAACTGACCAACCAGCAGAAGAAGCCACCACACAGGATGAAGACTCCCCTGTGCAACAACTCGAAAGTGTAGAGCTAAGTAATCTAGTGAAAATGCTGAAAGAAAAGATTGAAAACCACATCAAAGAAAACACAAAAAGAAAAAGACTGCCAGCCATCCATGCATAGCAAACGAGTAAAAGATTTACTAAATGCTTTGAACAACATTTTAACTTCCATCCCATCCAGCACACTGTATGAAACAAACCAACTAATGTACAGTACAGCCACCATTATAACTGCAGAATTGGGTTATAAAATGCCAAAAAAGAAACCCACTGGAACATCAAAGTGGAAAATTTGACTTGAAAATAAAACAAAAAAACTACGAGAAGATGTCAGCAAATTGAAATACTTGAAAGAAGGAAAACTAAAGAACAAAAAGCTGAAAAATAGTTTATACAAAAAATATAATTTGGAGGAAAAAACTAACAGAAATCATGGAAAACCTAAAACAGTGTGTAATACCAACAGCAAAAAAAATGAAAGATATGAAGGATGAATAAAACAATATCGTGAAAACGTCCAGTTCAGAAGAAACCAGCACCTCTTCTATCGGTCACTTGACAAAAATAAAGTCCAAAATACTGTTCTACCATGTAAAGAAAAAACCTTAAACTTTTGGAAAGAACTGTGGGAAAACCCAGTGGAACATAATAAAACTGCCCCCTGGATCAAAGATATCCAAAAACAAGCAACACAAAACAAAATGGAGAATATTGTAACAACCACCGATATGGTTGCCAAACAAATAAAGAAGGTCAAGAACTGGAGTGCACCTGGCCTGGATGAGCTGCATGGATACTGATTGAAACACCTCACCAGTCTCCATCACCGCATGGCCACTCAGTTTGATGAAATGCTTCGAAATGCCACAAATGAAGAATGGTCAAACATATTTGATAATGAAAGACCCTGAAAAGAGCAGAGAACCAAGCAACTACAACCCAATTGCTTCTCTGCCAACAACGTTCAAACTTTTTACAAGAATACTGGCAAGTTCAGTATTCAATCATCTGATGGAAAATAATTTGTATCTCGCAGAACAAAAAGGAAATTATAAAAAGTCAAGAGGAACAAAAGATCAGTTGCTCATTGACAAAACGGTACTTAAAAATACAAAACAACAAAAAACAAATTTAAATATGGCATGGATTGATTACAAGAAAGCATTTGAGTCATTACCTCACTGTTGGATTAATGCGTGTTTGGAAAACTTTGGAATCAGCAAAAACATCTGGACATTTTTGAAAGCAAATATGCAAAAATGGAAAACAGTTCTAACAACAAATGGGAAGAACATTGGTGAAATCAACATCAGACGAGGAATCTTCCAAGGGGACTCACTTTCACCACTACTGTTCAACATTGCATTAATTCCATTTACAATAATATTAGAAAACACAAAACTGGGATACCACATCTCAAGCCAGCATGGCAAGATAAATCATCTACTATACATGGATGACTTAAAACTGTATACGAAAAGCCACACTGAACTTGAATCAATATTCAACACAGTTCAACTGTTTAGCAGTGACATCAGAATAGACTTTGGACTAGGAAATGTGCTATATTATCCATGCAGCAAGAAAAATGGGGAAAATAGAAGGAATAGAACTGGGAAACAGAAGTATTATGAAAGCACTAGCAAAGGATGATGGTTACAAATATCTAGGCATATTGGAAGCAGATAACATCTTAAATGGAAAAGTCAAAGAGTCAACACAAAAGGAATACATCAGGAGAGTCCGCAAAATACTAAAATCAAAACTGAATGCTGGAAATATAATTAAAGCCATTAATACATGGGGAGTCCAAGTGATATGCTACCCAGCTGGAATTATCAACTGGACTTGGGCTGAACTGGAACACCTAGACCGGAAAATGCGTAAACTTTTGAATATACACCATGCTCTACATCCACAAAGTGACGTCAACAGGTTGTACCTGCCAAGAGGAATAGGGGGCAGAGGGCTACTGCAAATCCACCAAACTGTAGAAGAAGAAAAACAAAGTTTGAATGACTATGTAAATCAAAGTACAGAAAAATTGCTGCAGGCTGTGAAAATAGAGAGCATTATAAAAATAACAGAAACAAAGGCAGAATATAAGGAAAAACAGTTAGATGACAGATTAAATAGATGGAAAACCAAAGCTTTGGATGGACAGCATTTGAAAAACATTGAAGGAAAATGTGATAACAACTTGACATGGGCATGGCTTAAGATGGGAACCATTAAGAAAGAAACAGAAGGCTTAATACTAGCTGCTCAAGAACAAGCACTACAAACTAATGCCATGAAAGCGAAGATACAAAAATCTACTGACAATCCAAATTGTCGACTTTGCAACGACAAAGTTGAAACTGTTTCACATTTAATATGTGAATGCAGCAAAATCGCGCAAACTGATTACAAAGCTAGACATGACCGAGGTGCTAAACTAATCCACTGGGCATTGTGTAAAAAATACAACTTGCCTGTGTCTGAAAAGTCGTGGGAACATAGGGTGAAAAAAGTTGTCGAGAATGAGAGGGTGAAGATCTTGTGGGACTTCCGAATACAGACAGATCGCCATTTGGAACACAACTCACCAGATACCGCAGTCATAGAGAACTGAAGCGTACAGTTGATTGATATCGCTGCACCAGGATATGCCAGAGTCAAAGAAAAAGAACTGGAAAAAATTACAAAATATCACGACCTCACCATCGAAACTTTGTGATTATGGATGAAATGTGTAACAGTGATACCCATTGTCATCGGGGCACTGGGAACTATGTCCAAAACCTTTGTAAAACACATCAATAAACTGCAGCTTCCTGAAATAACTCCAGCAATGCTACAAAAAACTGTGCTACTTGGAACATCTTACATTTTAAGGAGCTACCTGGTTGATACCTAGGATGCTGGCAGCAACCCGTGTCAACCATCAGCGCCAGTCAATTTGAATGTTCAGTTGAGTGAGGTTCATATTTAATAAATAATAATAGAATTCCATATACAAATGGGTATTGAATTTGTCCCTGATAATGCATTCAGATATGCTGCAAAGAGTTAAATATTATGATTTTCTTCTGGAAAGGTTTCCCCATTTCTTATGTTTGCTAGAAAAGATTTGACAAGCAACACTTTAATTTAAACGAACATTTCTGTTCAAGAAACTTACTGAGCCAGCAAAATTCAGTGTTGCATTGAATGGGTGCCTCATCAATTTTGCACCAGAATTTTAATTTTATCTGAGAGTGAAGAATAAACTTCTCCATTTTGCATCATCCATTCCTGCAAAAAAACTAACAAACTAAGAAAATCAATAAACTATCTTTCCTCTAATATCTAAATGGACATTTATATATGTGTGTGTTTTAAATTCAGTAATGACTTAACAAAGGTCAGCACTGATATGAGTCTGACTTTATAACCAAATTGGTTTAAAAATAATTTAAAATAGAGAGGAGAAAAAACAATAAAGGAAGTTATTATTTTCCTGCTGTACTGGGAATACAGAAAGCTAGAATTCATATAAATGTTCACTTGAGTTTAGAATATCATTATACACTACAGTGCTGAAACAGCCCTTTAAAATGTTTAGGGAGACTCAAGTTATTGTGATACAGCAATGCCTGCAAGGTTAAGTTAGGGATTGTAAAACAGGCTCCACAGGTGACAGGGGTCCACCTGATAAATGGAGGAGCATCATCAATCTATACAAAATGAAGACACATGTGAAAAATTGCTGGACCAATTATCTTTGCTCTGCTTTAATGTTTGCATTGTTAGAGCGCATGACAGTCTTTCCAATGATGGATCTTACTCCTTGGAAACTCATCTTCCTAAAAGAAACCATTAGAGTAGAAGTCCTTGATGTTAACAACAGCTAAACATGGAGTGAGTAAACACAGGGACTCCAATAAGATTAAAGGTATAATGCTTAGTGGTATAGCAGTCAATCTATTTACATAATTCTGTCATATATGTCAGAGCCTTAGTGGAGCAGTGGGCTAATGTCTCCTTAAGTAACACCAGCTGCCTGCAATTAGTGCAGGTTCGAGTCCCACCAGGCTCAAGGTTGACTCAGCCTTTCATCCTTCCAAGGTAGGTAAAATGAGGACCCAAATTGTTGGGGGCAATAAGCTGACTTTGTAATAATGCTGCTTGGGGGGGGGGTAAAGCCCTAATAAGCAGGCATATACATAGAATGAAGGCTATTGCTAAGCACATTGATTTGTGCTTTAGATTGTAAGCCGCCCTGAGTCTTCAGAGAAGTGTGGGATATAAATGGGATTTAAAAAAAAAAGAGGCCCCCAACCTTTTGGGCATCAGGGACCAGTTCCATGGAGAGAGGTTTTTTTTGCAGACTGGAGAGTGCATGGTTTTCTGTACTGCCTGCATCCCTTGGATGGGGCTTTGTTTGTTTGCGTGGACTGGTTGCTGCCATGCCGCAGCCCAGTACCAGTCCACAGATGGGGGGTTGGGGATCCCTGATTTATGTAGACCACTACTTGCAGATGGGAAGTACTTAAGTACTTAAGTACTTACTACTTAACAGAGTAGTCCAAATGGAAGTTCCCTATTGAAGATTTAAATTTGTCTGCATGAAATTACATTGTTGAAAGGTTTGGGATTTTGATTAACCACCCTGGACTAAAATTAACTGCTGACATGTTTTGAATTAAAATATCTTATTTTAGTGGTGACCAAGAAACAAGATTCCTATTGGTTCAATATTAAACCCTTTTTCTACATTATTCATAAATATGCACAGCATATTTATGAATTTTCCTTTTCTTCGTGAATAAGTACAATTCTTAGGAGGAAAAAGTTTACCAAATGAGCAATTGAAGGTTAAATTATTTCTTCAGATGTAGGAATACTAGAAAAATATTTACTTTTTAAAAATATAATAGCTGTCTAGTGGTCTACTAGTTAAGATACCAGGCTAGAAAAAAATGAAACCATAAATTCTAGTCAGCACTGCTTTAGGCATGAAAGCTGGCTGAGTGACTTTGGGCCAGTCACTCCTTCTCAGCCCATGACATTAGGCTCACGCAACAAGCCAGTAAATCAATTGCTGTTATAATCAATGGATCAACGCTGGTTGATATGAAAAAACAGACCCTGCACTTGTGGGAAAAAGTTAGGAAAAAACTGTCATGTTGTTATATTAAGCCTCAGATTGCTGGATGATAGAGGCAACTGATTTTTGGAAATATGTTGTTGTTAGTGTTTTAGAGCAAACTCTGAGTAAATAGGGTGAGAAGTTAAGAAAAGAAAAGAGCAGAAGTAGAGGTCTGAGAATAATTGAAGAGAGAACTGCAGAGACAGGAAGAGTTACAGTGAAAATAAAGTCTCCTTTGTGCATATATTCATATAGTTTTCTGGGGTAAGAATGAAAGTTAAGGTAGCTTTGTGCTGCTATCAGGCTGGATAAGAAGAACAAAGGAAGAGAAAAAAAGAAGGAGATAAACAGGAGATGAGAGAATGGATAAGACAAAATGAGATAAAAAGACTGTGTCATATAGAAAAAAGATACAGTAGATGGCCATCTTGCTTTCAGTTCAGCTATGTATTACGATGGAGATGGCTGGAAGGAAAGCAGGGGAGGAAGCAGAGAAATATTCTGTTATTGTTGAATTGAGATGTTTGCATTTATTGGATAAATATGTCCTCACAGATGTGCCGATGTTGATTCTTGTGCCATTAAAACTTGCTTGTCCACACTGCAGATGTTGAAAATAATGTAATTATGCACAGATGCTGTTTCATGTAAAACTTCATGTGTGTATCTATGTGTGTGCATAGGTTAATGGAATAAGTAGTTTATCTTAATTAAAATTTAAAAAGTTCTAAAAGCATTGATTCATTTATTTTGACATTTCTGCAAGATATTTCAGATAGATGGAAAGATAGATTATACCTTAGATAATCTGCAGTGAGTAGCTTCTGTGGTGACAAATGTTCATTAGTGACATCTTAATGCAATTCAACAAAGTAGGACTAAAATACAGAGTATGACTTAACCAAGAAATCAGTGATTCCTATCATCTTTGTAGGAATTTTGTAGCCACACAGACGATTGATTCTCACTACATGATTGTTTTGTCTAGCAGGAAAAAAGTGCAATGTGACATCATCAATCTAAACCAGAGAATAGAATAGATTTTCTGATTATGAGGTTAAGTGATGCATCAAGAGGGAACAGACTTGGTCGTTGCTAATTTAAATTTAGGAAGCCTGAGTGCTATGACATTATCTGAATGGCATTAAGAGAGGCTGTTTGATGTCAGCCATTTATATGTGTCTTTTCTTCTCTATGTCTTTATTTATTATGCTTAGATGAAGGAGAAACAAAGCGAAGGCAAATTAAGCAATTTTGCCCTTTGGGCTCTCTTCAAAAGTAGATTTAATTAAGATCAAAGCAATAATTTCATGAAAAGACTTTTGGAAATTAAGAGAAAGATTTTTCATCCACTTTAGCCATGATACTATAAAATATCAACTTATAAAACAGTACTCTACTGTTTTCCATCAAATATAACAACTCATGGAAGATTTTAGTTCCTAATGCACATCGTTACATGTAGCACACTCTTAATTTCATTGTTTCATAAATCAATTATGCATATGTAATTATATCTATTGTCTATGATATTTTTTACATTTACAACAATGTTTGCAAAAAAAGATAAGGGAGTGCATAATTTGGAAATGATTTAGAAGATGTGCTTCAGATCTTGTATGAGCACTGCACTTCAAATTTCCAAATGAAAAGGATAGTGGTCTTGGCTGAAAAAAATTGCATAATTGGCTCTTTGACTGACACAAGATAAAATAAAGAAAATATTCCATGTAACTTTGAATGATATTCCCATTTTGTAGGAGTATGAAAATTCAAATGGAGTATGTATCTAATATGGTGGTATGTCAAAGGAGCTGAGCAATTGTTCCAATATTCTTCTGCACACAAAGGTATAGATTGATACCTGCAATCATCAAATTATTTCAGCTGAAACAAAAATCACAGCTTTCTTATGGTAAGCCCTTATTGCTACAGTACATAATTTCAATAGTTTCAAGATGAATTCCTCAGAGCAGTATTATAGCTGTGTACATATGTCCCAAATGCAGCTCATACAGCCAGAAATTGGCCTTCAAGGAATGGAAACAGGTTTGGTTAACTACTGTCAACTACTGATAAAGAATGAATTCTTCTCAGTGGGTTTTCTTGTTTCTTGTATATTGTCTCAATAATTTCAATTTAGAGGAAATAGTCAATACCTTTAAAGATTTGTTCCTTTGGTCTCTCCCTAGAATTCTTATTTTGCTTTGGTTGACAAGCAATCTAAAGTGCCACTAAAACACTGAATCAAAATTATCACTCACCAAGAAGAATTAGGCTTACAAACAGAGGCAACGAGAGATTCCAAGGAGAGCCTGCCAGCCATCTTTCTTCTCTTTTGTTTCCCAAACACAAGAAAGCATTTTCAAAATTAAGATTTGATGTGGCTCCTTCTACTATCCTACAGGGAAAATTTGAAACCATGTCTTATAAAGAGCATATATGCCCTTCTGAACTGGAAATGAGTGAAAATGCTAGCCAGGTTTTACCTATTGTAATCTCTACCAAAATGACATCAAGTACATCACAATCTTCCTGCTACATTTCCAGTTCAATTGGAGCAATTATTTGTTTCCCTATGACTATTTGGTAAAATGATTCTATAATAAAAGTGCTGCCACATTTTGTTTGATTTTCTGTAGAATTTAGCTCAAGAAGACATCTAGGCCACCTTTGTAAATTGAGCAACAAACTGTTAGCTGATCAATCTAACTTAAGTATTTCATAGTGATCTTAGATTGCAAATGGAGATATGGGGATATACAGCTAGTTTATGTTGGTATATTCTCTAATAAGTGATTTATTGTTCTTATATTATTGCTCCATGTTACTAAGCATTGTATCGGGCTGCCCTTTTGCTGTAATAAACGTCAATTTCAAATAATAAATTTCTGTAATTAAAATAGCTATAACCTTTATAAAACTTCTATGTGATTCATCTTGGAAAAAAATTATTATTGCTTAAAGTGTTGACTCATTCAAACAAGTCACAAGCAATCATGGAAACTTGGAAAAAGACATTTAATAAACAGCAGAGAAGTGGTATACTTGAATGTAGTTGCAAGCCTGCATATCCATAAAAGTGATGGATCTACATAAAAATCGATCTTTTTGTAGTCCATGTATTAATTCTGCTCCTTCCTGTAGCTAATGCATATTATAGAGGAGGAGGAGGAGGAGAAGGAGAAGGAGAAGGAGGAGAAGGAGAAGGAGAAGGAGAAGGAGAAGGAGAAGAAATGAAGGATACAAATGGATGAAAAAAATACTTCTGGTCAAGGTGAAGTGTGAATGAAAAACAACTAAAATGACTATTCCTAAAAATGTCTCAGTATGAGTTACTATTGTCCATTAAAAAATCATGCCAATGCAGCACTTTTGTACTTTCTATTCTATTTTTATATTTTCCAACCTATACCTCTTGTTCCAACAACCATAACCCTAACATTTAACAGAGGACAAAAGTTGTAAGTCAGTGTGATTGTATGCTCCTTTGGCAAAATTCCCACCTACAGTAATAACTTTTTTAGAATCCAGGCTGAGAACTCATAATTTTTCTTCTTCTTTGATTTCATAAAGGACAAGAGAAAAAAGAAAGAAAAAATAGGTTGCAACCTTTAGAAAGATCTTTAATTATTTTCCTGAGCTAGTTTCATTATGTGGTTACAGAAGTATAGTCTTTAGATGAAATAATATACGTGTGAAGATTCAGACTCATAAGGAAGAGATTATAATTTGTAGAAACTAATATTGCTCACCCTCAGCTGGAAGTGACTTTTCAAAATATAAGATAAGTAGTCACTATGGAATTTAGTGACAGTGATACATGTCAATATTACCATGTAATTAGATTATTGCTGCAAGTTTTGTGTAGGCCTGCCTTTGAAAACAATCTGGAAGTGACAGCAAGAGCAAAAAGTGTTACCAGGAAAAATAGTGGTGTTACTGTACAGCAGTATTTCTTAATCTTGGCAATTTTAAGATGTGTGCACTTCAACTCATAGAATTCCCAAGCCAGAATATAGGGAAATCCTTAGTCAGTGGTCAGTGCCTTGGTGGCTAGCAAGCTTCTAAAACTAATTCAAAATATTGGCTATCACTTATAAATTTCTCTAACTGCTCCAAAGTACATCAGGGTCTCCCTCTCCAACCTGAGGCATCCATAGATAGCCTGCTGAGGATTCTAACCTCAAGAGAAATAAGAGGGCTGCAAACCAGGAAGCAGCTTCCTTTGTAGTGACCAAACTCTATGGAACATTAAAGCATTTAAATCTAAGTTTTTTAGATCAACCAGCCCCTAGAAGTTAATTCTGGGAAAGTTTTACACTTTAATTATTATTTTTGCTGTTGGTATGAACAGGATACAGATAGGCTTTTATTATCTCTATACTGCTCTGAGTCTGAGTGATTGGTATATAAATATAAGAAAGAAGAAAAATTGACAAACCTGTGAAGTGTTTGACAAATGATAATCATCTCAGATAATATAAAGTTTAACTTCACATTTTATATGGCAAAGTATTTTTGTCATCTTTTCTTGTTAGGTACATCAACTTAAGAATACTGTGTGTATATGATGGCTAAAAGTAATTAGAAATGCACAACCAGATGCTCCAGGACTATATGTGGTCCCTGAAAGCTTTTAATCTGGCCCTTAGAGAACTTATAAACCGTTTGCAAATTGTAATTTTTTTAAATGACAGAAAGGAGGAATTATGAAATACATCCCTGGAAGGTTATCATGTTACATTTTTTTTAAATTTTATTAGATTTAAATGTCAACTAAATCAAATAAACATGAGGGTCTTTTTCTCGTTCTCTATTTTGGAAGGGCAGCTACTAACATGTTATTCAAGAACTAAGAACTCTTCTTGCTAGGTAAAATGTTGGGCACCTTAAAGCTATTTAGTTGCTTACTTGCTCCTGAGAGCTCAACAGATTTCTGTAATTGCCACCTTAACCTATAGAAAAAGAAAAGCTATCAAGCAATCAGTTGGGTATCGGTTCTATACTTCAGTTTGCAGCAAAGACAGCAGAATTAAACTGAAGCTCAATTCATTTCCTATATAGAGGTGCCCATAACAATATAAAAACTTCAAATCATGAACAGAGTGGGCCCATGATGATGATAACTTTATTGTCACTTTGAATGTACACCAATCGGCATACATCAAAATGAAATTTCGTTGCATACAGCTCTCAAAGGGTCACCACCTCCGATATATACTCCTTGTTCGGGGCCCGCTCAAATTTCACATTGTCCATTTTAGTCTCTAGGGAGTGAATGATGGCAAACAGGACAGATGGAAATGGGGTTCCATGTGGATTAGCCCTCAAATTCGCTTGTATTCTGACAACCTCGCCTTCTTTCCTTTTTCTGATCCTGACTCTTCCACCTTTTCCTTTAAGAGGCCTTGCTTCTTTTCACCCCTGGAGCACGCTGCTGCCGCCGCCACCAACTCCTCCAAAAGCCTCTCTCTCTCTTCCTCTGGGCCTGCCAACAGCCTCATCCAGTTCCTTCGCTCCATAAGCTCCAGGTCCTCTCTTCCTCTGCCTCCTCTGGAAACAGCCCTGATTTGCAGTAGAATCCATCACTGGGCCAGCAGTCAGATCTTGCTGCTGGTAGAACAAATTCAAACAGCGCCAACGACTTTTAACGGTCTCACCAACAGTTCCAAAACAACTAGAAACTCGCCAGGACAGCAAAGATTGTCGGTCGTATGTCGTATGTTACCTTAGTTCAACCATGTTGCTCAAACACATTAAAATCTTCCTGATCATGTGGCCTATAGCCCTTACTATCCCTCCCAAAACTATTCGCCTTCAAGAGCCAATGCAGCCGCAGCCATTCCAGGCACCGCCATCTTAGATATACATGTTAGCATTACCTTCTTTCCCCCATCCAGTGGTCAGTGCAGCAGATTTCATAATGACAACATTTGCATGATGATATCATGATAAAACTCAACATTACACACTTGATACTCATGTCTAATGTATACATTTTGTGTGATTCTGGTTTCCAGATAATAGTTTAACAGAGCAATGGAATTATTTATTTCCTCCAATTTTCTTAGAAGATTAGAATGAAGTTCTCATTTGATGTATGGATTATGGGTGAATATCTCTCCATTATTTGTTTCCTTTTGGAAATAGGATGTTATAGATGACAGCCGTAGAGATTTGTGTTCCTGAGATTGATGTAGTTTACTTAATGATGGTCACTGGCACTGGCAACTCTGTCACTAAGCAACATGGTCATAAAGAGTTTCACATGACATATGGCAGCAGTTACTATCATTAGGCAAATGCTGTATGGTTGCAGCATCTCATAATCATATGATCTCCATTTGCAATCTCCTGCCAGCTTCCCAATTGCTTGTTGGAAGCCAGCAGGATCTCAAATGGTGATTACATATGCATGGGATGCTGTAACTGTGAGCTATTTACCCATTGCCAAAATCACAACCACATGATGCAGAAACACTGCAATCTCCATAACTATGGGACCTACCATAGGTTCCTCTTGCACAACTCTATCACAACTTTGAATGGTCACTTACAGATTTTTCCCTAAATTTTTACTACGAAGATTGCAGGAAATTCATACTTAGGTTTGCTTAAAAATAGTTGCACAACAACGTTTCTGTGTGTAGTGGCATTAGCCTAATTCTCCTTCAGAATTCCAGGTTCAAATTGATAGAAATTGAGGAAAATAAGCAACATGAAAGATAGACAAATATCTAAGCAAGGGTCTGCACAAGAAACAATGAAAGGAGAAGGAAATAATAAATTGTACTTATTAAAGTACTTCCCATTTTCTAGAAAGCCAGTTAGGTCTGGGAAAATATCACCCAACACAGCTGTGTCCACCTTAAATATTGTATAGAGCAGTCACATTTTCTCAAAATAAGGAGTCAGGGGATGAGAACTGACAGCTAGCCAAGAAAAACTTGCACAGGTATTTCTCATCTCTGGGACATTCCTGCCTTTGACGGGTTCAATCTTTCATTCTGAGATGTGTATTGATTGGCTTAAGAATCACTGTACACACACTTCTCTACAGTGGAGTGATAACAAAGCAAACTTTCCCCCAAAGTGTCATATCCCAATGGGATGAGAATGATTGATTTTTGCACATCGAGTGCTTAAATTCTGCACATTTCTATCCAGCCAATTTTCTTTCTAGACGCCCCACTCCAGTTCACTTAATTGTGTTTTCTAACCACAGAGTTGAGAGGGATATGTCACTGTTCCTCTTGCAAGCAGGCACAAGTTAGTTTAAGCCAATTCTTTTCTTTTTCAGTCTTGATAATATTGGTGGTGGTTCGGTGCCTGTTAAAGATGATGAAATATTGTATCAAATTTTATGGGAAAGGGGAAAGATTAAGGCATGAAGAAATAGAATGAGCTAGAATGTATGTTTTATAACTTTTATTGAAGTACATGTTTTGCAAATACAGATGTCTCCTTTGGTCAGAAAAGTACATTTTGTGTGAATCTGGTTTCCAGATAATAGTTTAACAGAGCAATGGAATTATTTATTTCCTCCAATTTTCTTAGAAGATTAGAATGAAGTTCTCATTTGATGTATGAATTATGTGTGAACATCTCTCCATTATTTGTTTCCTTTTGGAAATAGGATGTTATAGATGACAGCTGTAGAGATTTGTGTTTCTGAGATTGATGTAGTTTACTTAATGATAGTCACTGGGATTGGCAACTCTGTCACTAAGCAACTTGTTCATAAAGAGTTTCACATGACATATGGCAGCAGTTACTATCATTAGGCAAATGCTGTATGGTTGCAGCATCTCATAATCATATGCTCTCCATTTGCAATCTCCTGCCAGCTTCCCAATTGCTTGTTGGAAGCCAGCAGGATCTCAAATGGTGATTACATATGCATAGGATGCTGTGACTGTGAGCCATTTACCCATTGCCAAAATCACAACCACATGATGCAAAAACACTACAATGTCCATGACCATGGGACCTACGATAGGTTCCTCTTGCACAACACTATCACAACTTTGAATGGTTACTGAATGAATGATGATTCAACATGGACTAATTGTAGAGATAGAAAATCTGCAATATTGTATCTGGCACATCTGGAACCTGATATGCTGGGGAAAAAAGTTAGTACAGCATTAGCAAAAAAAAATGCTGGCTAGTCTCATTATCATTTTGGAGTGGTTTTCTTGCTTATTAACTTGCTTATTATTTGGATAACACATTCTATCCCTGCTTCCTGGAAGCAGATTAAGGAAGGGAAGAATTCCAGGAGGTAATTTGGGCCTACATTTTATACATCTAGAAATATACTCAAAATCTGTGACCACTAGCCTTGAATATATCTCGTAGTCTCTGCTAAAAAAAATGCATACCTTAAGACCCCAGGGTTGGATGTTACCTGTCATGTTGTCCAAAAGCAGCTACCAAATCGAATTGAATTAATGGGACCAAAAAGAGCAATTAGTAAGGCCTCAAGAGGAATTGAATTATCTATAGTTAGCTTAAAAGAAATGGAAACCCAAACAATTTTTGGCCAAAAATCCTTTATTGATTTTGCATTATGATGCCACTGAGCTGCCAAATGGAATTTGTAGTCTCGAAAATAAATACAAAGACTCCATTCTGTAAAATTCTTTTAAAACTGAGCAAATAAAATCCTCTTTCATTCTTTGTTGATACTGATGCAGGGATGAGCAAAGAAATCCACTGCACAAAATGCCCTGTCTTACTGTATTAGAAGAAGTTAAGAAAGCCTGCAGGCCTAGATATCTCTGGATTTGTATTTCATGGTAACGACTAATAGTGACATCAAGGCTCTCATTTTGTCCTCTAGCAAATAAAGAAAAGGAAAAAAAACCTATGGAGTTCAACTGTATAGATAGGATGGATCATGTTATGAGTTAGATCACCAACCAAACCTTCACAAGCCTTTATATAATTAGCACATTCTAATTAGCATATCAGTGGGTAATATAATGAATTCAACACTTGTTCTTTCTCAGTCATTCAAAGAAAGTGCTGAAAATCTCAGAGGTTCCATATCCTAGATACTTGAACATGATACCAACAGCTTAAAAGACTGCAGCTTTACTATACCAGAAATATTTGGAAAGCAGATTGACTATTATACTTTGTCAGTGTCATGTTCCTTGATCTACATCAGTTGATGAGGCAGCATATCAAATTGGCCACATGGAGGCCCTTGTCTTTTATGGCCTGGGGTCGAATGAAGAGGCTTTCAATTCATTCAGCCTCAGCTTCTCCTTTAAGCTGACTACTCAGTACTCTAAGTTTCTTGTGTGGCAGCTGATTATTTTTGGATCACTGGCATGCAGAAATGGAGTGTTAGTTTCTTGTTGAGGTTTTTTACCATCACAGTCAATTCGAAGGAACTTCATCAACCTCAGTCACAGATGTGGAGCCAGGCTTCTCTTTATATACATTTATATAACTCTTTATATACACTTGATGATAAAAAATAAAACAAGCCACCACATTAACTCTAGAACAGGGGTGTCAAACTTCTGGTCCACGGGCCAGACACGTCATGTGGAAGTCGCACCCACCCCATTGACAGCAATGGCAAAACTGTCCTGATACATCGTGCAATGTCATGTGATGTCACACATTTGACATGTCTGCTCTAGAAGAAGAGTCTGTTATTAAAGTACTAGATACATTTATTTAGAAATAAGTCCCATTATTTTTTGAATATGTGTTTAGAATTTAGTCTTTAGATAAAGAACTTCAATCTTTTAAGAAAAGTCAGCAAAGTCCTATTGCTGTTCATGTATTAAGATCAGTGAAAATGCACATGGGTTGTGTTTACATAATACTTTGAATACATTTGCTTTATCATTAAGAAACACTACTATGCTTGCTTGGCTCCTCTTACCAGTAGGAGTGGTAATAGAAACCATAAACATCTACTCTGTGGTTTGCATAACATTATATGCAAATTAGGAACTGTCTGATTAAGGTGATGAATGAGTCCAAATTCTTGGTTTACCTATGATTACTAAATAAAACACAGAAATACCTTCCCCCATTTACCGTAATTTGGAGAATGTAACATGCTGTTTCAATAGAAGTCAGACCTCTAGACAGTGTTGGTTTAGTGAAATGAAAAAATGTGGCAATCATTTAAAGTTGACAGCAGGGCCTGAGAAAGAACAGATAATTACAACAACTTTGCTCACAGATGCATCTGATATAGTATCAACCCTTTAAGGTTAGCGGGACTAGGAAATCACACTAATACTACATTTATTATAAAGTTATAGTAACAGAATCCTGCAAGTCTAAAATGCTGACTCGGGTTACTGTTCTGGTCCAGAATCAGGTTTCTTTTATCTGAGCATTGTCTTGGCAGTGTCTGCTCTTTCTGTTCATCAAGGTTATTCTTTCTGACCATTATCATACAAAATTTGACAAATATATGAATACGTGTTTCTTTTCTCCTGAGATGTATACCCCTTAAATATTTTCATTCTTTCCTTATTGTTTGATTGATTAACTCCATGTCTACTTTTAGTTACCATATACACAAACCTTGTCCAAAATGATAGGTTTCAAACCTAGCCCTTCAGGTATTGTAATGTGCAGAAGGAATAATCTGGAGGAGAAGCAGCTACCAAAGGTCAGATAAAAGAAACCTAAATCCAGGCTAAAACTGTGACCTAAGAAAATGTCTCACAATGTTTTCACAAAGATGGAGGGAGGGAGGGAGGGAGGGAGGGAGGGAGGGAGGGAGGTGAAAGTGCATTTAGGTTTGCAAGTTCCTGTTACCATAATCTTAATCTGTTTGTCCTCATGGCTATACATGGCATTCTACAATATCAGTGTTCAAAAGCATCAGTTCCTGCTTTTCCATCATTCTTCTTTCAATTTCACAAAGCATCACAGGGAAAATACCCCCATAATTCTGATTTTTTATAGTTCAACACATCATGGCATCTGAATATCTTTTTCAAGAATTTAAGTGCTAGCCTATCAATTACTAATGATCCTTTCTTCATTATCTTTTCTAAGTAATGAGGAAGGTGATTCTTAATTTACACTGCAAGAAGAGTGGACTGACAAAACAATAATGGATTGTTATGATTATTAACAAATTGGTTTTTGGGAGGTTCCTTGGGGATAACCAAGGTTCTTGGGCCTAACATGGCACTTGTACTGCAAAATTTCCACCTCCTATTGTATATAAACTCTTGTTATCACACAAGGAGTAAGCTGATTCCAATTGTTCCTCAAGCAGAAAAAAAATCATACCACTGGAAACTTCAATAAAGGGAAAGAAAGATTTTTTTGTAAAAAAAAATGATATTCTTCTTCTGCAGTTTGTCATATGCCACCTGCTCTACTGTTCCACCAGGTCTCCAACTCAGGTGACTCAAAAGAAACTACAGAAAGAATGAGAAATCACACAAAAAGCCAAGTCTTCCTTTCTCAGTTTTCCGCTCACAAAAGCCTCTCCTGTAGTCACTTCTGGTGAGATGGGTTCTGGCCAGATACATTTGATAAATAAGTAAATAAAATTAAATATGCTTCCCTCACCATATAGGACATAATTCGCTACAAACCAGAGCTTGGTTTTGGTTGGTTTGTTTGTTTTTATCAGAAATGTTCTATTTTTGTTCAGGCTACAGAGAGGGGATTTTATTCCCCAGGCAGTAAATCAGCAAAGCATTTTAAATCCCTTTGTCCATAATACTGCAACTGGTTAGGACAAAGCCATCTGCCATTGATCTACTGTATGATGGGCTTGCTGGATTATTGACAAAATGTTCTGTAATCATCCCACTGGAACAAGAAAGGAAACAAGACAAGCCTGAGGAATGGAGAACAGATCAGATGTTTGTCACATATTAAAGACCCAATCACTGAGACTGCACGCCTGATTAAAAGCAATATTGGAACAGTCAGGCTCTCTGCTATAAACACTTTCAGCTCATCCCCCCCCCCCCATATTGTGAGGACTCTCGTCACTCAGACAACTTGCTTTTTCCCTGTTCTTAATTCCTATCTATCACAAAAACAAAATGCAACATTTTATTCAGGAGGTGCTCCAGAGTCTACAGTATTTGCCTTGACAGATTATTTGGGGGTGGGATGTTCTGTTTTTAATAACATCTTCTTTCAAAAAAGGATATTCCTTCCTCATTATTCTACAGATAAAATTATTCCATGGGGCCTGGGAGAATATAATTCTACTGAAGGGAAACAACAATAACTTAAACACATACAGTATGTATGCATCAATACACGCAAACATATCAGACATTATAGTTCATTTACTTCCTTATATTCTCTCTTTATGTATGTATGTATGTATGTATGTATATATATATATATATATATATATATATATATATATATATATATATATATATATATATATGTAAAGGTAAGGGTTCCCCCACACATGCGTGCTACTCGTTTCCGACTCTAGGGGCCGGTGCTCATCTCTGTTTCAAAGCCAAAGAGCCAGTGCTTGTCCAAGGACGTCTCCGTGGTCATGTGGTCGGCATGACTAGATGCCAAAGGCACACGGAACGCTGTTACCTTCCCACCGCAGTGGTCCCTATTTTTCTACTTGCATTTTTACATGCTTTCAAACTGCTAGGCTGGCAGAAGTGTGTGTGTGTGTGTGTGTGTGTGTGTGTGTAAATTATTCAAATTGCTAATAAAGAATTTTTTAGGGAGCAATTTTTTATTAGCAATTTGAATAATTTACACAAATAATGAGCTGTCATAAGTTGTGACTATATCCTGCAGATAGCCTTGAGTTAGGCCAAAACAGGAAAGATAGAGTTAATTAGCAAGGCATAGTTAAATGACTTGACAAATATTTAACACACATACACACACACACACGTGTGTGTGTGTGTGTAAATTATTCAAATTTCTAATAAAGAATTTTTTAGGGAGCAATTTTTTATTAGCAATTTGAATAATTTACACAAATAATGAGCTGTCATAAGTTGTGACTATATCCTGTGGATAGCCTTGAGTTACGCCAAAACAGGAAAGAAAGAGTTAATTAGCATATTCAAATGACTTGACAAATATTTAACACACACACACATACACACAATGAATGCCAGACAGTTCCCATCTGCTACTTCTAAAAAAAGAAATCCAGAGCAGATATCCTACTCTCCTGGAATTCTTAAAATGTAGCTTTGGTTGAGACTAGGTTTAATGTATTGGGGAAAAGGGCTGTTGTATTTTTATTATGGTGGTTTTTAGTCCAGGTTACCATATTCTATTTTATAATTTTTAAATGTTTTTAACCATTTTAACTATATACAGTATTTGGATTTTGTAAGTCATTCAAGGTCTTCTAAGTGCTGGGTAGCCACAACAAATTTACTGAAATAAATTCCTGTCATGTATCAGAAAACAAATACTTGTCCATGAGATAGTTTATTCATAACAATAGCATTTAGCCTAACTTGGCTGATTTAGGAAGCTAAGCAAAGCCATCTAAGGTTAATATCTGCCTAATGGACCACCTGGGAATTTCAGGGAATGTCAATTGTCAAGACATAGAAGTTGAAAACAAAAATCTGGAAATAGGCTATGACAAACTTTGTAAAGTTGCCAAAAATCTACAACACTGCAGTCTTCAGGAGTTGAACACAACTCAAGAGCATCTGGAATTTTGTAGACTATTGAACTCATCTTGGATATGATGAAGAGATGTCTGCATGCAAGTAAGCCTACATAAAAATTAATCAAAGTTAACATGTTATGCAAATGTATTCATTCATTCATTCATTCATTCATTCATTCATTCATTTATTTATTTATTTATTTATTTATTTATTTATTTATTTATTTATTTATTTATTTATTTATTTATTTTTGGGACTTATATGCCGCCCTATCTCCCAAAGGACTCAGGGCGGCTTACAACAATAAAAACAACAATACAAAAATTAAAAACGAATTAAATAACAGCCCCAAAATAAATTAACTACAGTTAAAAATTAAAACATATTTAAAAACCCATCATCAATCCAGGTCAGCCTGATGGAAGAGAAAAGTTTTGAGGTCGCGGCGAAAGGACCGGAGGTCCGGGGCCATCCGAAGCTCAAGGGGAAGCTGGTTCCAAAGGGCTGGTGCTCCCACAGAGAAGGCCCTCCCCCTGGGGGTCGCCAGCCAACATTGTCTGGCCGACGGCACCCTGAGGAGGCCCTCTCTGTGTGAGTGCACTGGGCGATGGGAAGTCGTCCCCGGTAGCAGATGGTCCTGCAAGTATCCTGGGCCTAAGCCATGTAGGGCTTTAAAGGTAAGTACCAGCACCTTAAATCTCGCCCGGAAGACAACTGGTAGCCAATGCAACTCACGCAGGAGGGGTGTAATATGGGACTACCTGCGCGGCTGCATTCTGCACCAGCTGAAGTCTCCGGGTGGTCTTCAAGGGCAGCCCCATGTAGAGAGCATTGCAGTAATCTATCCGAGAGGTAATGAGTGCATGAGTGACCGTACGTAGGGCATCTCGGTCCAGATAGGGGCGCAACTGGTGCACCAGGCGAACCTGGGCAAATGCCCCCCTGGCCACGACTCCAATATGATCTTCAAAACTGAGTCGTGAGTCCAGGAGGACGCCTAAATTGTGCGCCCTATCAACGGGAGGCAACACCTCTCCTCCCATAACCAAAGATGGAACCTCTTGGACAAGTCGAGATGCCGGTACGTAAAGCCACTCAGTCTTGGCCGGGTTGAGCTGGAGCCTGTTCTTCGCCATCCAAATCCGTACCGCTTCCAGGCAACGGGACATCACGTCGAGGGCATCACTGGCTTGGTTCGGGGTGGAGATAAAGAGCTGGGTATCATCGGCATATTGATGATACCTCACCCAAAAACCATGGATGATCTCACCCAGCGGCTTCATATAGATGTTGAACAGGAGGGGTGAGAGTACCGACCCCTGAGGCACCCCACAATTAAGGGGCCTAGGGGTTGACCTCTGCCCTCCTGTCAACACCGTCTGTGAACGGCCCAAGAGGTAGGAGGAGAACCACTGTAAAACAGTGCCTCCCACTCCCAACCCCACAAGACGTCGCAGCAAGATACCATGGTCGATGGTATCAAAAGCCGCTGAGAGATCTAAAAGGACCAGGACAGAGGAATAACCCCTTGATTTTTAATGGACCTGTTTAAATAAGTGATGCCAAGTCAACCTCAATATGCATTCATTGTCCATTTTATTTTTCCTAGATCATTTTTTAATGGAAGCAAAGCAAAATAAATACAAAACAGACTATTATAATTGTGGATCATGATGAAGTTACAGCCATTTTGTAGTTATCTTTCATTAATATAAAAATATTTGAACATTTTTCTCAAATACATTTTTATGTATCTCCTTCAGTAGGTTCAATTTTCTACATATTTTTCTCAGCATTTTCATTTTCATTGGGGCAATTTTATGTGTCTGTGTACAATCTGAGAGCCTAGAAATATTTTAAATTGGTTACTAGTAAATTCTATGAATTACATGTTTATGCTGCAACAAATCCCATTCTTACCAAATCATACAATTTTATGAAAAATTATATCTATCTTTTTAGGAAATCATAACCCACAATCTCCTCCTTTACTATCCCATAAGGACATTAGGACACATTTCACTAGATCCTATCTAGTTAGGAATCTTAGCTGTCCTATACAGGTGAATTTGCTAATTGTTGTTGTTGTTAGCTGCGAAGTCGTGTCCGACCCATCGCGACCCTATGGACAACATTCCTCCAGGCCTTCCTGTCTTCTACCATCTTCTGGAGTCCATTTAAGCTCACGCCTACTGCTTCAGTGACTCCATCCAGCCACCTCATTCTCTGTCGTCCCCTTCTTCTATTGCCCTCGATCTTTCCCAGCATTAGGCTCTTCTCCAGTGAGTCCTTCCTTCTCATTAGGTGGCCAAAGTATTTGAGTTTTAGCTTCAGGATCTGGCCTTCTAAAGAGCAGTCAGGATTGATCTCCTCTAGGACTGACCGGTTTGATCGCCTTGCGGTCCAAGGGACTCGCAGGAGTCTTCTCCAGCACCATAGTTCAAAGGCCTCAATTCTTTGGCGCTCAGCCTTTCTTATGGTCCAACTTTCACTGCCATACATTGCAACTGGGAAGACCATAGCCTTGACTATACGCACTTTTGTTGACAGGGTGATGTCTCTGCTTTTTAGTGTGCTGTCTAGATTTGCCATGGCTTTCCTCCCCAGGAGCAAGCGTCTTTTAATTTCTTGGCTACAGTCTCCATCTGCAGTGATCTTGGAGCCCAGGAAAACAAAATCTGTCACTACCTCCATTTCTTCCCCATCTATTTGCCAGGAATTGAGAGGGCCAGATGCCATGATCTTGGTTTTCTTAATGTTAAGTTTCAACCCAAGTTTTGCACTCTCCTTCTTCACCCGCAACAAGAGGCTCTTTAGTTCTTCTTCACTTTCTGCCATTAGAGTGGTATCATCTGCGTATCTTAGGTTGTTGATATTTCTTCCGGCAATCTTAATTCCAACTTTTGATTCATCTAGCCCTGCCTTTCTCATGATGTGCTCTGCATATAAGTTAAATAGGCAGGGCGACAGTATACAGCCTTGCCGGACTCCTTTCCCAATTTTGAACCAATCAGTGGTTCCGTGTCCAGTTCTCACTGTTGCTTCTTGACCCGCATATAGGTTTCTCAAGAGACAAATAAGATGGTCTGGTACTCCCATCTCTTTAAGAACTTGCCACAGTTTGTTATGATCCACACAATCAAAGGCTTTAGCATAGTCAATGAAGCAGAAGTAGATGTTTTTCTGGAACTCCCTAGCTTTCTCCATGATCCAGCGTATGTTGGCAATTTGATCTCTAGTTCCTCTGCCTCTTCGAAATCCTGCCTGTACTTCTGGTAGTTCTCGATCCACATACTGCTGAAGTCTAGCTTGTAGGATTTTAAGCATGACTTTACTAGCATGAGAAATGAGTGCAATGGTGCGATAGTTTGAACATTCTTTGGCACTGCCTTTCTTTGGAATTGGAATGTAAACTGATCTTTTCCAATCCTGTGGCCACTGTTGAGTTTTCCAAATTTGCTGGCAAATTGAGTGTAGCACTTTTACTGCACTGTCTTTTAAGATTTTGAATAGCTCAGCTGGAATACTGTCACCTCCACTAGCTTTGTTGTTGCTCAGCTTTTCTAAGGCCCACTTCACCTCACATTCTAGGATGTCTGGCTCGAGGTCAGTGACCACCTCATTGTGATTATCTGGGACGTTAAGCTCATTCTTGTATAGTTCTTCTGTGTAATTTTGCCACCTCTTCTTAATCTCTTCTGCCTCTGTTAGGTCCCTGCCATTTTGGTCCTTTATCATGCCCATTTTTGCATTAAACGTTCCCTTCATCTCTCCAATTTTCTTGAAAAGATCTCTGGTCCTCCCTATTCTATTGTTTTCTTCTATTTCTTTGCACTGTTCATTTAAGAAGGCATTCTTATCTCTTCTAGCTATTCTCTGGAATTCTGCATTCAATTGGGCATATCTATGTTTTTCTCCCTTGCCTTTCGCTTCCCTCCTTTCCTCAGCTATTTGCAAAGCTTCCTCAGACAGCCATTTTGCTTTCTTGCATTTCTTTTTCTTTGGGATGGTTTTGGTTGCTACCTCTTGTACAATGTCGCGAACCTCTGTCCATAGTTCTTCAGGCACTCTGTCTATCAGATCTAATTCCTTAAATCTATTTGTCACCTCTACTGTATATTCAACAGGGATATGATTTAATTCATACCTGAGTGGCCTAGTGCTTTTCCCTACTTTCTCCAGTTTAAGCCTAAACTTTGCAAGGAGAAGCTCATGGTCTGAGCCACAGTCAGCTCCTGGTCTTGTTTTTACCGACTGTATAGAGCTTCTCCATCTTTGGCTGCAGAGCATATAGTCAATCTGATTTCTGTGTTGACCGAATTTGCTAATATTAAAATGCTAAAATATTGTCAATCCTTTAAGCTGTCTCAATTTAAATCCTCTTTTTAGCACTACTAAGAGGAAAATGGCATTATAAATGTCCTTAAGGGATAGGAAAGCAGGAGATTGTGGGTTATGTTTTCCTATTCTCATTCTTTTATAAAGATAACCTGTTTGTTTGCTATGCTCATAGATTACTCCGATTACTGAATACACTTAATATACATATTTGACACCTATACATTATTAGGTTTAATAAATAACATTGCAACACAATCATCAAACTCTATCTATCTATCTATCTATCTATCTATCTATCTATCTATCTATCTATCTATCTATCATCTATCTATCTATGTTACATATATATATATATATATATATATATATATATATATATATATATATATATATATATATATATATATATATATATATATATATATATATATATATATATATTTGTTTTCTGAGGTTTTCGCGGGTATTTGTATGTGGATCTTTGGTTATTCGGGTTTTTCCCCGCGTAGAACTAAAGGTGTAGGCGCAACGTTTCGACGGAATCCCATCCGTCATCATCAGGCTGGTGGCTTTAGCTTCCTTCTTCTGGGAGAAGCATGTGGCTGTTTGTTCCTCTTTTTTAAACTGCCAGAGGGGGTGTGTTCTGTGGAGGTGTGCTCTGATTGGGTGGGGGACCAAGTGTGTTCTGATTGGGTGGGAGTGTGTTTTGAATGGTGGGTGTGTTCTGATTGGGTGGGGGGGGTGTTCTGAGTGGATGGGCTGGTCTCAGCTGCCAGCTCCAGACCTGAGCTGGTGAGTTGTGCTGCTTTTGTTCGGCTTCGTGTTTGTGGTGGTGCCATGTTTTTATAGTGGGTGTCAGTTTGCTTATTGTGTGGTTTGGAGGGGTTTAAAGTGGCTGATGTTGCAGCTGTAGTTAGGTTTCTGTTTTGTGGTTGTGCCTCGTTATCATTGTGGGTTCGGATTTGCTTTTTGCATGGTTGTGTGGTGGTGATGTCATGTGATGTTATCATGAGTTTGGGTCTGGTATCATTCTTGGTGGTTGGGCCTCGTCTGTCAATCAAGGCGGGTTTCCAAATGGCTGGTAGGTGAGAGGTATCATCTCGTTGATTCATGCTGTAGGGGCGTTTTTCTATCTCAATGGCTTCTCTGATTATTCTGTTGTTAAAATGTTCAATTTTGGCGATAGTTTTGGTTTTTTTAAAATCAATTTCATGTCCCGTGGCTTCAAAGTGTTGGACCAGGGATGAAGTTTGTTCTCCCTTTCTGAGTGAGTTTTTGTGCTCTTCAATGCGTGCACTTATTCTTCTGTTGGTCTGTCCGATGTATGTGGTGGGGCAGGTGGTGCATGGGATTTCATATACTCCTTGGTTTTCTAACCCAATTATGTCCTTGGGGTTTCTTAGGATGGTGGATATTTTTCTGTCTGTGTAGAATGCTGTTTTGATGTTGTGTTTTTGGAGGACCTTGCTGATTCTGTCTGTGGTCCCTTTTAAGTATGGGAGGAGGGCTTTGCCATTTTCTTGTTCTCTGTCTTGGGTTTTTGTGGGTGTCTCTCTTCGGATTAAGTTGGTAATCGTGTTTCTTTGGAATCCATTGGCTGTTAGTACATTAGTGAGAGTGTGTAGTTCGGTTTTTAGGTGTTGTTCGTCAGCTAGGTGTTTTGTTCTGGAGATGAGTGTCTTGGCTACGGAGTTGATCTGTGCTGGGTGGTGGTGTGAGAGTGCGTTCAGATAGCGGTTTGTGTGTGTTTTTTTATGGTAGATGGTGTGTCCTAGGGAGCCGTTGGATTTCTTGTAGACTAAGACATCAAGGAAGGGAAGTTGATTGTTAGCTTCTGTTTCCATGGTGAATTGTATTTTGGGGTGTAGGCTATTGAGGTGTATGAGGAAGTCATCCAGTTTTTCTTTGCCATGTGGCCAGATTACGAAGGTGTCATCTACGTATCTGAGCCAGAGTTTGGGTTTGTGGTTGGATTTTTCTAGAGCTAGGGTTTCAAAGTGTTCCATGTAGAGGTTTGCGATGACAGGTGAAAGGGGTGATCCCATGGGTGCTCCTTCCATTTGTTTGTATCTTTGTCCATTGTAGATGAAGTATGTGTTAGATAGGCAGTGGTTGGTCAGATCTAGGATGTGTTTTGGGGGGTTGTATTTATTTAGGATAGCTGTCAAGGCTTCTTTGATTGGCACTTAGGTGAAGAGGGATACGACATCGAAGCTCACAAGTAGGTCACAGGGCTGTAAGTTTAGTTTACTTATGATCTCTATGAATTGGAATGAGTTTTGTACGTGTGAGGTGATGGAATTTGCGTAAGGCTGTAGTTGTTTGGCAAGAAATTTGGCTAGATTTTGTAGAGGTGAGCCTATGGAGCTGACTATGGGTCTGAGTGGGGTTCCTTCTTTGTGTATCTTGGGCAGACCATAGAGCTTAGGACATCTGGATGATTTTTCTCTGGGAATGATTTTTTTCTGGATCTCTTCACTGATGGGGGTGGCTTTTATTTTTGATTTTGTGGTTTTTTCCAGGTAGGTGGTGGGATCTGTCTTGAGGAGTTTGTATGTGGAGTCTCGGAGTAGGTTGGGTAATTTGGTATGGTAGTCAGATGAGTTCATTACCACCGTGGCGTTGCCTTTGTCTGCTAGCAGAATGATTATGCTGGTGTCATTTTTTAGGTTAAGTAGTGCTGTCTGTTCCTCTTTGGGTAAGTTGCTTTTGGGTGGTTTGCTGGTGCAGAGGATGTTGGTAACTTCGAGTCTGATTTTGTTGGCGTCATCAGGGTTAATTTTGGTCAGGCTGGATTCGACTCCGCATATAATGGTTTCCGTGGGAATGTGTTTGGGAGCGACTGCAAAATTAAATCCTTTAGACAGGACGTTGGTTTCGGCTTTGGTGAGAATCCTATCTGAGATGTTGTGCACAGTTTGTTTCATGTGTTGCTGTGGGAGAGGAGGGGTTTGTTTCTGGCGTTCCTTTAGTCTTCGGAGTTTATTGGTGTGTGTGTCTGTTTTGTAGGCAGTCTCTGTTTCAGCTCTCCAGACGGCGATTTGTTTGAATTTGTCCCAAAGTGTGGGGTGGATCTTGTTGCTGAGTTTGAGGTGAAGTGTGAGGAGGTCTCTGTTGATTCGGTCCAGGAGGAATCTTTTTGTGTGGAGTTCATTTCTGATTAGGGCCAGTTCAGTTCTTATCAGGATGCGTTTGATGGCTGCAGAGTTGGAGTGGAATTTCAATTGGAAGGATGTGGGGATTAAATTTTGATCTCGGCAGTTGCGTAGGAATGTGAGGTCACACAGAATGGAAGCTCTTCGTACTTCGAGTTTTTCGTAGGTCCTAGTTAGCTGGTAGATTTCCTCCCCGTAGAGGTAAGATATTTGTTTTCTGAGGTTTTCGCGGGTATTTGTATGTGGATCTTTGGTTATTCGGGTTTTTCCCCGCGTAGAACTAAAGGTGTAGGCACAACGTTTCGACGGAATCCCATCCATCATCATCAGGCTGGTGGCTTTAGCTTCCTTCTTCTGGGAGAAGCATGTGGCTGTTTGTTCCTCTTTTTTAAACTGCCAGAGGGGGTGTGTTCTGTGGAGGTGTGCTCTGATTGGGTGGGGGACCAAGTGTGTTCTGATTGGGTGGGAGTGTGTTTTGAATGGTGGGTGTGTTCTGATTGGGTGGGGGGGTGTTCTGAGTGGATGGGCTGGTCTCAGCTGCCAGCTCCAGACCTGAGCTGGTGAGTTGTGCTGCTTTTGTTCGGCTTCGTGTTTGTGGTGGTGCCATGTTTTTATAGTGGGTGTCAGTTTGCTTATTGTGTGGTTTGGAGGGGTTTAAAGTGGCTGATGTTGCAGCTGTAGTTAGGTTTCTGTTTTGTGGTTGTGCCTCGTTATCATTGTGGGTTCGGATTTGCTTTTTGCATGGTTGTGTGGTGGTGATGTCATGTGATGTTATCATGAGTTTGGGTCTGGTATCATTCTTGGTGGTTGGGCCTCGTCTGTCAATCAAGGCGGGTTTCCAAATGGCTGGTAGGCGAGAGGTATCATCCAACGGCTCCCTAGGACACACCATCTACCATAAAAAAACACACACAAACCGCTATCTGAACGCACTCTCACACCACCACCCAGCACAGATCAACTCCGTAGCCAAGACACTCATCTCCAGAACAAAACACCTAGCTGACGAACAACACCTAAAAACCGAACTACACACTCTCACTAATGTACTAACAGCCAATGGATTCCAAAGAAACACGATTACCAACTTAATCCGAAGAGAGACACCCACAAAAACCCAAGACAGAGAACAAGAAAATGGCAAAGCCCTCCTCCCATACTTAAAAGGGACCACAGACAGAATCAGCAAGGTCCTCCAAAAACACAACATCAAAACAGCATTCTACACAGACAGAAAAATATCCACCATCCTAAGAAACCCCAAGGACATAATTGGGTTAGAAAACCAAGGAGTATATGAAATCCCATGCACCACCTGCCCCACCACATACATCGGACAGACCAACAGAAGAATAAGTGCACGCATTGAAGAGCACAAAAACTCACTCAGAAAGGGAGAACAAACTTCATCCCTGGTCCAACACTTTGAAGCCACGGGACATGAAATTGATTTTAAAAAAACCAAAACTATCGCCAAAATTGAACATTTTAACAACAGAATAATCAGAGAAGCCATTGAGATAGAAAAACGCCCCTACAGCATGAATCAACGAGATGATACCTCTCACCTACCAGCCATTTGGAAACCCGCCTTGATTGACAGACGAGGCCCAACCACCAAGAATGATACCAGACCCAAACTCATGATAACATCACATGACATCACCACCACACAACCATGCAAAAAGCAAATCCGAACCCACAATGATAACGAGGCACAACCACAAAACAGAAACCTAACTACAGCTGCAACATCATCCACTTTAAACCCTTCCAAACCACACAATAAGCAAACTGACACCCACTATAAAAACATGGCACCACCACAAACACGAAGCCGAACAAAAGCAGCACAACTCACCAGCTCAGGTCTGGAGCTGGCAGCTGAGACCAGCCCATCCACTCAGAACACCCCCCCACCCAATCAGAACACACCCACCATTCAAAACACACTCCCACCCAATCAGAACACACTTGGTCCCCCACCCAATCAGAGCACACCTCCACAGAACACACCCCCTCTGGCAGTTTAAAAAAGAGGAACAAACAGCCACATGCTTCTCCCAGAAGAAGGAAGCTAAAGCCACCAGCCTGATGATGACGGATGGGATTCCGTCGAAACGTTGCGCCTACACCTTTAGTTCTACGTGGGGAAAAACCCGAAAAACCAAGGATCCACATACAGGCACCCGCGAAAACCTCAGAAAACATATATATATATATATATATATATATATATATATATATATATATATATATATATATATATATATATATATATATATATATATATATATATATATATATATATATATATATATATATATATATATATATACACACACACACACACACGGAGATATATATATATTGATATATTGATATATCATCTATTTAGCATCTAAAGAATATGAACATCCATTAGATTAGGTAAAATCAGAAGGAACACTAATAAAATATCATAATATAATCATAAGATCTAAGGGTATAGTCAAGATTTATGTCTTCTTAAAAATAGGGAATGAATCACATGAATTCTTATGGACATGCTATTCCTCAGCTGTGCATGGTTGGGGGCAGTAATTGAGAAGATTCACTTATGTAGCCCCTGTTGATGGTATTCCTTGAGAAAAGAGATACTGAGAGAATTTAGAGTAACTACATCTTATTGGGCTAACAAGTGTCACCTGCACATTGTATAGGAACTGTGAGTGACCCCAAATTATAACCCATTTCATATGGAAAAATCCAACCACATCCCCCCCCCAAAATTGGATTAGGATCTATACCAAGGTCACTGTTGCTATGATTGAATCTAAGCCTGTTGCACTTCCTTCACTCTAATAATTTCTAAGTACTAGACAGCATCTTGAAGGCATCACTAGTCTTATTTAGTGACTTTCAAAATATTGTCCACATTTAATTATTTCCACAAGTAAACAGCAATAAGAACAACAATATTGTGATTGGGCTACCAGGAAACATGAGTTTGGTTTGCATTTCCCCATTAGTTTCAATGTATTTAGAGAAAAAGAACATGAGCATAGCTATTTCTGGCCATTTAACCACTTATTTGGACTACTGCAAGCTGTAAAATTCACCAGTTTCAATAATGATTGCCAAGTGTAGTAGGCTGAGATTGCCCTTTGAAAGCTTGCAGGAGTTAGCTAACTATTCTCAAATCTAAGGTTGTCCTTTCTATCCTAATCACCATGTCTCCTCCTGAGTAAATGAAGCTGAATGATTAAAACACCTGTGATTATACTGTTCAAAATTAACCAAGAAGGTGGTTTTTAAATGTGAACTGATATCATTATAAGGCTTGTCAGCTCTTATTAAAAAGAGTAAAAATGCTAAGTTAAATGCTGTATTATCCTATCTGATCTGATGCTGCTTGTGGCACTATGTACTGTGGAAAAACATGTTTCAATTTATTTTTATTGCTTGCCTCTTAAAGCATTCCATTAAAGGAATATTACATTGTATAAGGTTTTGAGCCACAGTTGGCAGTTTATTTGCTTGTTTTTCTGGAATGGAATAAACAATTGTTCATTTAGCTGTTACTGCTGTTTCATGCTTGCAATATTATAGTTAAGGGTCAATGGATATTTGTTCTTCACAGCATTGTGCTTATATGCTACATAACTTTGTTTTAAGGATTTTTTAAAAAAAAAAAACTTGGATCATTCGTCAGTCAAATGCAGCAGGGATTCTTTGGTTAATCCATGAATGCACTGCTTCACAGTACACCTGACTTAATTGAATACACGAAGATCAAAACATCCAGGATTATGGATCTCAAAAACCTCTGCTTAACTACATACTTACAATTTGATAGGCAAATTTGCCAACAATTTTAAGGGACACCTATGGGATCACCGCTATCAGGACTTATAGCGGAGGTCGTCATGCAACATCTAGAAGCCATAGCACTTCAACAAATACAACCAAAAATATGGGTCAGATATGTAGATGACACCTTCACCATAATAAAAAGGACCAATGAGAGAACACCCACAGAACTATCAAGAACATTTTTAAAGGAATACAGTTTACTAGAGAAGAAGAAAACAACTTGCTACCCTTCCTAGACATCCTAATCAGCAGAGATCACAATGGCAAACTAGAAATGCAAGTCTACAGAAAAACCACTCATACTAACCTGGTGCTCCACTACTAAAGCAACAACCCAACCTCCCACCAGAGAAGCTGGGTAAGGGTTTTATTTAAATGAACCCAAACTCACTGCAGCAACCCAGAATAGCAGAAAAAGGAAATGAAACATCTGTACAACACATTCCAACAAAATGGATACCCACGCAACTTCAACAAAAAGTCCCTGACCACTCAACCCAATATAGCACAACCAACACAAACCCTAAAAAGAATTACATTGCCATACATCAAGAATATCTCAGAAACACAAATAGACTTCTACAACCACATGGAATCAGCATAGCACATAAGCTATCTAAAGCCCTTCAAAACATCCTAAGTAAACTCAAAGATCCAGCAACCCCAGAAGGAAAAAAACAGGAGTCATCTACATCTACAACATACAATGTAAGAACTGCAACAACCACTAAGTAGGACAAACAGGCAGAAGACTGGCAGAAGGCATCCATGAACCCCAAATGGCAGTCAAAAGGCATGATGAAAATTGGGGACTTCCGGTGGCTGCGCAGCGCCGGAGACAGCCTTCCCGGGCTGCCCGCGGCTCAGCTGAGTAATTTTCACCCGAAACAGCGTCGATCAGCTGTTCGGGTGAATTTGAAGCCCCCTCCTCGGGAGAAGAGGAGGGGGTGAGGCCCCAGGTAGGGGTTGAGTTCTCCGGGGCCGCCTGAGCTTGTAGCTTGGGCGGCTGAAGGATCGAACTCCCCCGTAGCCTGGGTTGCTCCCAGCTGGTCAGCGTCTCTGCTCCGGATTTCTTGGAGCAGAGCCAGGCGTTTGCGACCACCCCTGCCTGAAGGAAGGACTATGGAATAAAAGGAGCAGGCAGAGCGGTACAAGAGGAAAAGATGAAGAGGATTATTATATTTTACTCTCGAGCTTGATGGACTTTTTTAAACTTAAAGTGAAAGTGCGTCACAAGTGAAACTAAAAGATGGCGGCTAAACCTCCCTCAAAAACTCTTCGGAGTGCTGGAACTTCTCCGACGCAACAATCATCATTGCAGGCGTTGCATCCTCCTGATGTATTGACACCGAAGGATCTACAAGATGCTCTTGAAAAACATGCCCAGGTAATTCTGGAATCAATGGGAGATAAATTTGCACGGATGGAGGAGAAATTGGAGAAATTGGAGGAGAGAATGGAAGAGAGGATGGAACAGAAGTTTAGTGTGATGAAGGTAGACATTTTGTCTTCAGTGTATAAAGTGGCTGAATGTGTGGAAGATCTGGAGGAAAAAGTGGAAGATTTGACTCAAAAGAATGCCATATTAGAAGCAAAAGTATTGGAGAATGAAGATTTAAGAGATAAAATGGACAGAGAATTGAGTCTTGCTCAATATTATCAGATGCAGTTTGCTGTTAGAATCAGAGGCTTAAAAGAGAATATTAAGGAAGATCTAAAGCAGCTGATTTCGGAGGCTCTGGAAGTGGTATTGAATCAGCCAGCATCTGAAATAAAGGGAGGCATGGATAAAGTGTTTTGTGTGAATTCATGGATTGCTAGACAGAGAAAGCTGCCTAGAGATGTGGTGGTTTATTTTGTAAAGAGGGAAATTAGAGATGAAGTTATACAAGCTGCCTATGATTCTAAAGTTGTGATTGCTGATCAAGAAGTTTTGGTTCTAAAAGAAATTCCTCCAAAGATTTTAAGGAGAAGGAAGGATTTTACATTTCTTGTGCAAGAGCTCAAACAACGAGATATAAGATTCAGATGGGAGATCCCAGTTGGGTTGATGGTGATGCATGAAGGTAAAAGGTACGGTCTGGCTACTGTGATGCAGGCGCGTGATTTTTACAATAACGTTTTAAAAGCAACCCCATTATTACTTTTGGAAGCTGCAAAGAGATTTGGAGAAGGAGAACACCAAGAGGCTGAAGATGGACAGACAGAGGAGAACGGTGCTGGAGGAGATCAAGCTACAACTTCTTTGGATGATCCTAGAGAGAAGAGGGTGACGCGTGCTGCTTTAAAACGATTAAAAAAAAAATAAAAGAAAAAGATCAGCAGAAGTCTATGGAATTTCCACAACGTACTTATAGCCAAGCAGTGGGAGGAGCATGGCCTAAAAAAGATAGTCCTATCAAAGCAGCGCTTCAAGAGCTTTGGGATGATATGCATGACAACTAAATTTTCAACTTGGAACGTTAATGGACTAAATTCACCACAGAAGAGGAAGAAAGTTTTTCAATATTTAAAATAATTCAAGATAGATGTTATATGTTTGCAAGAAAGGTATATTAGGGTTGTGGATCAAAAGTATTTACTGAACTCAAGGTTGGGTACGCGATTTGTTGCTTCTGTAATGAATAAGGAAAATGGAGTGGTTGTTTATGTTAAAAGTGCTTTAACAGCAGACTTAATTGAAGCAGATAAGCATGGAAGATACGTTATGATAGAGCTGCTGCTAGAAGGCAAAAAGACGCTTTTAGTTGGATTATATGCTCATAATCAACAACAAGCTGACTTTTTTAGTTTACTTTATACAAAGCTTACCCAGTTGGATTATAAATCTGTTATTTTTATGGGGGATTGGAATGGTGTTTTGGATGTACAGATGGACAAGGCTGGAGCTTCTAAGCGCGTCCCAAGTCATGCTAGACTGCCTAAATCCTTTTTTTTGAAATGAAGATTTTATATTAATAGTGTTTGTAGTTATTCTATATGAGCTAGAGAGTGATAGATTTTAGAGTTTACGGTTGTTAGCATGTGGTTGTTTATGATTCTTTTTTTTGTTTTTTATACCTTGTACTTAGCTCTGGGAAGTCGGGGGGGGAGGGGGGGAGGGGTAAGGAGGGAGGGATAGGGGAGGGGTAGGGGGGTTTGTTAAAGATAAAATGTATGATAAAACTTTTTAATAAAAAAAAGGCATGATGAAAATTCTTTAATTTCACAACTTATAGATAGATTTAACCATAGTTTCAATTGGGAAAATGTGACAATCCTAGATCAGGCCAAATCCAAAAATGCCAGGGAATTTCCAGAAGCCTGGCACTCTGACAAACCAGCCATCAATAGACACAATAGACACATAGACATTAACAACATCTATAGATTATGCAAGAGAGACACTCAACCAGCCAAAAGGACTCCAGCACCTCTCCGCCAGTAATCAGCATTCAGATCAGCATGGGTTAAGTCCAAGGTCACCTTCAGGCCAACAATCAAGTAAGCAATACCCCAATCAAGAAACTGGCAAAGAGCCATCAGTAAACAGCCCAACCAAAGAATCTCTAAGGCCGCCCCAACCCACCCAGAGAGGCAAGACACCAGAATATAAACAGACAGCAAACAGCACTCCTTACTAACACTGATGATGTTGCCTAGTTAGGATAATGAAATGTTTGCAAGAAAACAAGCAAGCTCAGAGAACACCAAGGACAAATCATTTCAACTCTAGGCTACAAATATTCTCCTTCATCACTCAAGAGAATTGAGTGAAGCTCTATATTTTAATTGATACATGAATAGTTGGATTCAAACAGCACCCTAGTAGGTGAACTGAATTAATAATAACCCATAGACTCAAGACTTGAACAAAACATAATTCTACATAAAGTGAAGAAATAAAGAAGCAAATAGACCTAATAAAGAACAGCTAAAAATTTAATCTAAGGAAGAAAATGGGTAAGAATGGGTAAGAAATACTAAAGAAGACAAGAATTCAGTAGAAGTATTGAGAACTTAATAAAATTAAAATAAAATGTTCATATGTTTCATCATCTTAAATTTTCTTCAGCAAGCCGAAGAACCTATTTTTCATATCCTATTTTAAGTTGCATAGCATTCTCAAAATCTAAGCAATGCATGACTGTCAGAGTCTGTACTTAAAAGAAAATTAATGAGGAAGGAAATAATGGGAATTTCTTCTGTTCAAGAAAGAGTTTTAAAAATAGTGTACTTAAAGTATCTGAAGTATGCCCAATTAAACCATAATCCTCATGGTATTAACATATGTATAGCCAATATTCTGTACTTTTGGAGAATGGAAGTTTCTGAAATGTGGAATATTATAAGGAATGTTTTTCCCCAAGTGCAATAATGCATATATGAGTAATCTCACATATTTCTGTCACAATGCAAAGCACAATATGCTGAGTCTGGTCCATTGGTATTTGATTGGGATAAACAGTATTTTTCAGGATTCTTAAGCCACATTAAAGGCATTGTTCTTGCTATCATGTGGCAGCAATAATTGAAATTATATTTTCTCTTCAAACTCATGTCAGGTGACTAGCCAACACCAGCAGTTCTCTGACCACATTTCTACCTATCTGTCAGCAAACACTATTGTATGCCGAAGATCTGTATATATCATCAAATATTAGGATGACAGATATTTCTCTACCTTGATAGTCTGAAGGTAATTATGCATTTTATGAACATATTTTCCATAGGAAACCACTCTGCAACAACTACATATTTCTGAACTGGAAATCCCCACAAGGAAACATATCAAAAGCCACAAAAGGCTTTTTAATTTTAATTTATTTAGTATCATATCTTAAAAAATTCCTGATTAAGGAAATATTACTTTATATATCCATCTAAATGCAATAAAATTCTTTTTAGGGTAATTCGTACTTAATAAAAGGAGCTCAGGACTGGACATGTCAGGGAGAAGATATCAAGGAGCTTATGAGCCTGAAGCTTTCACACTTATTTTCTACATGCATTGTTTAGATGATTGAAGAAGACTTGTCACAAACAATATTCTGCTTAAAGGAGCAAATTATTCCTCCAAGTCATAATATTAAGGTGTAGTCGGTTGACCGGTTCCATTCATCAAAATTTGTAATTTCTTATATGTGATTGATTTCAAGGATAACTGGTGTCAATAGGGAATAGGGAGAAATATTCTGAAAGGGTTATTGAGATTTAAAAGATGACAAATGCAAACCTGTACTAAATAATATGTTGGACATGCAATCTTAACAGTCCTGGATACAGAACACCTATATTTTTAAAAACATACATAATTTAGACAAATAGTTTTGTTGCAGATTGGTATGAATATTTTTTAGATGTGAAAGTAAACTCAGAGTCAGACTGGAGGTAAGTTCAAGACAGACTGTTCTTAGTTAATGAAACTCCCAGCCTGCCTTAAATTTGCAGCCTCAAAAGATAGACAAATAAACATACACAAATACATTCATATACAACTTCTATTTAAAAAAAATATCATGGTGAAGGGCTTAGTCTCCAGTAATGCATTGTGACTTTTTTTTAGCAGAGGATCCTAACATGAAGAGTCCTGTCTTAACTTCCCAGTAGGGAAGTGATCTCTAGAAATAAAATTTCATAATTCTGAGAATGCTGTTTTAAATTTCAGAGTGCTGTATGCTTAATGTAGTAAGCAATAGCTATGTGACTATGTAGCGTAGCGAGCAATAATGTCAGGTTTGGGAATCAGAAAAATTGCAAATAACAATGGAGAAAGCAAGTGAGCCTTGAGGAATATAAACTGATAGAATGAGATGAGGGGGATGAAAGCTCCTCTCCCATTGTTAGCCAAAGTGGGATGGTACTCAATAACATTAGAAATAACCTTACAAAAGAGGTTCAGAGAACCACAAAGGCATGTTAAGGATAGGCATGTTTAGTGAGGGGATGGGAAGCAATCAAAAGTTTGAGGCACTTTTCAGAATAACACATTTATCTGGAGTAACATTTTGCTGAAGGCAAAGTTGTGGAAGGAGAGAACACAGTAATAAGGAAAGAGCAGGAATGTTCAAAGATCTAGTCATAATCAGTTATTGAGGAAATAATTCTGCATTAAATAATATTAAAATCAGAAGGAATACTCTGAGCATTTGAAATCTGTAGCCCTGCACTGTACATGTAAGCGGCTGCATTGAGGAATGAACCATGATTTACAAGGAAGTATCAAAAAGATTGGATTTATGCACAGAATGCCATTTATGGCTAGGTCTCTGTAAGTTATTAATAATTCCTGGATATCCCTATTATTTTCTGGTAGTTCCAAGTCTTCTTCAGTTCAGCACACAAACCTGTCCAAGAGTTTAATATAGCTGGTGATGTCTTTGTCCACCTCCCCCCACCCCAATATCCCCTTCCTTCTTTGGTCTCTCTTCCATCTGACCCACCAAACACTGATAAATTGTTTCAGCTGTTGCCCTTGAGCCTCACACTGGGGGAAGACTGGAAGCTATAAAAGGTTGTGATATTATGATGGATGAAAAGGCAACCTTTTCCCATTTGTGTTCCAGACAGTTTGAGTAGCTGAACAGCCTTGTCTCTTCCCTGAATTTACTTTTTTTCCTTGAAGAATCTAGCCTAGTCTAAAATATATTCTTTCCGCCAGGATTTACCCAGTTTTTCCTCCCATTATTTAATAGATCCATTAATTCATGTCTAGTGGAGGGTATGTGAGTGATAAATAGGTAGACACATATTTTCACTATGAAGGTAATCTTTCATAACTTATTCACATCTCTGCCTTAATTATGGGCAAGGTTGGGGAAACATCACTTCCTTTTGCAATTTTCCAGAGAGGAAGGTAAGACAGCAAAGAGCAACTCTACTGGGAGAAATATCAGATATCTTTGGAAAACACCATAAGCAGTGATAAACTGCAGGTAACATTTTTGCTGGAACATACTCTGTATTGTGGGTTTCAAAGGTAAAGAGCAACAGGACAGCCTTACATCCATTATATTGCTCAATAGAGCAGGCTTTTCAAACTAGGTTCTGCAGAACCTTAGGATTCAGTGAGAAGTTGATGGAGTTTTGCAACAAAGGGGAAAAAATTTGCACAAACATGACTATTATAATCTAGTGATCATTTTTTAATCACTAGAGCTTTGCTCTTGATGAGGGTTTATGAGAAATTTATTTTAGCTAACAATTTCCATAGCCTGAGATTCCCTGCAACATAAACCATTGTCTTCTCACAATTGCATGCCTAGCTAAATTGAAGTCACAGACCTAAAGAGTGAATGTGTAAATGTGTTATGGATTTCCCTTAACCATAATTTATAGATAAATTCTACTGTATTTGGTTTTAAATCCTGTCACTCTTTGGAGGTCTCAATAGAGCAGGCTTTTCAAACTAGGTTCTGCAGAACCTTAGGATTCAGTGAGAAGTTGATGGAGTTTTGCAACAAAGGGGAAAAAATTTGCACAAACATGACTATTATAATCTAGTGATCATTTTTTAATCACTAGAGCTTTGCTCTTGATGAGGGTTTATGAGAAATTTATTTTAGCTAACAATTTCCATAGCCTGAGATTCCCTGCAACATAAACCATTGTCTTCTCACAATTGCATGCCTAGCTAAATTGAAGTCACAGACCTAAAGAGTGAATGTGTAAATGTGTTATGGATTTCCCTTAACCATAATTTATAGATAAATTCTACTGTATTTGGTTTTAAATCCTGTCACTCTTTGGAGGTCTCTAAGCCATTCAAGGTCAGAATAAAATCCTAAGATTAAGACTCTGGCAGGCATAACAAACTTAAACTAGATATTGTTTCCAACTATTTCTCCTCATTATTGAGAGAGGGGAAAAAAGAAACTAAAAATTGCAGCATGAGGTAGCTGATGATACCATTTAATCACTGTCATTCTCCCAGACCCCTTTTAGGCCATGCAAAGAACTCAAACTAAAAAGGTGATTCCACTAGTAAAGCAAATGTTTCCTACCAATGTTCCAAAATAAAACACCTGCTTTTTCAAAATAACCCCTCCAGGACACACAAGTCTCAATGAGTCATTAGTTATCCAGAGTGCCATCATGGCTAGCAGAAAATATTTTGATGATGGTCAGACTAAGTATTCCAGAAGAAGCATATTAACTTGGGGTGGAATGGGGTCATCATGCTTGGCTTGCTATTCTGCATTTAATTCTATCTTCACAGCTTTAGGCAGGAGAGTGTAATTACTTGGACTCAGTAGGACACATCACTCTGCTGCACAAACATATCACACTCAGCAGAGTTAAATAATTAATTTGGTAAGCCTTATCTGACATGAATCCGTCTACTAGCAACATGCAGATACAGTACCTACTGCAAGAAGAAAGCTTACGTTCCAGAATCCTTCCTTCCTTCCTTCCTTCCTTCCTTCCTTCCTTCCTTCCTTCCTTCCTTCCTTCCTTCCTTCCTTCCTTCCTTCCTTCCTTCCTTCCTTCCTTCTAATTTTTCTTTTGTGTTCTCTGTCTGAAAAAGTCCAGTTCAGGCTTCCGGTGGCGACGCGACGCCGAAGACAGCCGTTTTCGGGCTGCCCGCTCCGCAGCTGTGTTTTTCCATCGTAAACAGCGCCGATCAGCTGTTTAGATGGATTTGAAGCCCCCTCCTCGGGAGAAGAGGAGGGGGTGAGGCCCCAGGTAGGGGTTGAGCTCTCCGGGGCCGCCTGAGCTGAGAGTTTGGGCGGCTGAAGGATTGAGCCCCCCCGAAGCCTGGGTTGCTCCGAGCTGCACAGCGCCCCTGCTCCGGGATTTATGGAGCAGAGCCAGGCGTTAGCAACCACCCCTGCCAAAAGGAAATACTTTTGATTATCAAGATGCAGGCAGAGCGGTAAAGGAGGTCAAGGTGATGTGGACTCTTATCTTTACTCTCTAGCTCAATGGATTTTATAGCTTTAAAGTGAAAGTGCGCAATAAGTGAAAGTGGGGGAAGATGGCGGCTAAAACCTCTAAAGCTCTTCGGAGTGCGGGGTCTTCCCTGGTGCAACAGACCTCATTGCAAGCTTTGCTTCCTCCTGCACCTCCTCCAGCATTGACGCTTAAGGATTTACAAGATGCTCTTGGAAAGCATTCACAATTGATGTCTGACATGATGGATGAAAAGCTGAAAAAGTTGGAGGAGAAACTGGAGAAGAAGATGGAAGAGAAGTTTAGAGCAATGAGGGTGGACATGTTGTCTATGATTGAATCTGTAGCTGAATGTGTGCAACAGCTGGATGAAAAAGTGAAGGATCTCAGTCAAAAGAACTCTATATTAGAAGCAAAGGTATCAGAAAATGAAAATATAAGGGATAAAATGGACGGAGAATTGAGCCTTGCTCAGTATCATCAGATGCAGTATGCTATTAGAATCAGGGGTTTAAAGGAGAACTGTAAAGAAGATTTAAAGCAGCTGATTTCTGAGGCTCTGGAAGGGGTATTGGGCCAGCCAGCATCTGAAATTGAGGGAAATATGGACAAAATTTTTCGTGTAAATTCATGGATTGCAAGACAAAGGAGGTTACCTAGAGATGTGGTGGTCTATTTTACAAAGAGAGTAATTAGAGATGAAGTTATTCAAGCTGCCTATGATACTAAACTGGTAGTGGCTGAGCAAGAAGTCTTGGTTTTAAAAGAGATTCCTCCGAAGATTTTAAGGAGAAGGAAAGATTTTGCATTTTTAGTACAGGAACTTAAGAAATGTGATATTAAGTTTAGATGGGAGATTCCAGTTGGACTGATGGTGACGCATGAAGGTAAAAGACATCGTCTGGTTACTGTGGCCCAGGCACGTGATTTTTATAGCAATGTGTTAAAAGCAACCCCCCTATCATTTTTGGAAGCTGTTAAGGGATACGGCGAGGGAAAGCTTCAAGATGTTGCAGACAGACAGATAGAGGACAATGGTGTTGGAGGGGATCAAGATACAGTTTCATTGGATGTTGCAGGAGGCCAGAGGAAGACGCGTGCCGCCCTAAGAAGAGCGAGACGAGAGCAAGAGCAAGACCAGCAGATAGTTATGGAATCTCCAAAGTGTATTTACAGTGAAGATGTGGGAGGGGCGCGGTCCAAAGAAGTTTTGGGGGTCATGACAGACGTGCTCCAAAAGTTTTGGGGCGTTAAGATTGCTGATTAAATTTTTAAATTAGTATCTTAATGAATTAAATTTATCATAGAGGAGAAAGAAAGTTTTTTTTAATATTTAACACAATTTAAGATGGATGTTATTTGCTTGTTAGAAAAGTATATTAGGGTTATGGACTAAAAGTGTGTGTTGAACTAAGAATGGGTATGCAAGCTCCTAATTAACAACAAGTTGTCTTACAGACTGCTTAACCCTTTTTTTTTTACTCTTTTTATTTGAACTCAAGGATGACTTGGAACTGCGAGACATTTGGTGTGATACATGCAAGAATTATTTTTGATTATGGTTTAGTTTGGTTGGAGATTATTAAGGTTAATAGATAGGCGCTTTTGGCGCGTAACTGAGAATTTGTTTATTTTTTTTTCTTTGAAATTAATATGAATAAGGACTGGGATTAAGAAAATCTATTTTGAGTAAAGCTCTTTTTTGTTTTCCTCTTTTTCTTTTTTACTTCATTTGTAATATTAATATTGTTTGTATTCATTTTATATGAGCTAGAGGGAGATAGAACTAATAGTTTATTGCTGATAACATAGGGATGCTTATGTTTGTTTTTTGATTTTATACCCTGTATTTAGCTCTGGAAAGTCGGGGGGGGGGAGGAGGGAATGGGGGGAAGGGATAGGGAGGGTTGGGTGGGGGTGGGGGAGGGGGGGATTAAAGTCAAAATGTATTGTAAAACTTTTTAAATAAAAAAAAAGAAAAAGTCCAGTTCAATCCCACAGTGCTTGAGTATGTCCATCACCCAGATTCAGTTCTCTTTCCTATAAAATGCAAAGAAGGGAAATATACAACCATTTTCTTCTTTCCCAAGTGAATTATTCCATGCTGATTTAGCCATTGTGGACTCCAACTGAATTGTTTATCTAAAAAGGAGGTGGCTGTAGGGAGGAACATCATAAATCTGAAATGAAATATCCAAAGGAGGGAAAACATGAGGGTTTTTTTTCAATCTGAAAGATTGATTTTCTTTCTTTTTTTCTCATTCTTTCTCAGTCCTGTGTAGTTTACATTCATTTTGCCTTGGGTACAAGGTAAAAAATATATACAACTATTTCTTTAATAATTAAGGTGAAGACTATGCCTATGCTGTACCATTTAGAAGAGAATCCCATTGGACTCACTGGCACTTAGTAGATTTGCCTGTAAAAAAAGGGGGGTGTCAGGGATTGGGGCAGATTAAGACAGTCATGAAAGAGTGATATCAATTGTATTTACTGTCACATTTCCACACAACTTATAAAGGCTTAGGAGTCTTTTTCTCTTTGTAATCAGCTGCTGTAATAAATTATAGGCAAATCTCTTCCTAAAATAGTGATAAATACAGATAGCATGGAGAATTTATTCCCAATTTCTTTTTCCCCCATTTTGAGAAATAAACAAATCTATTGGTTTAATTATTCTTTGGAGTATCCTACCCTAGACAAGTAATATCTAATGTCAAAATCCTGGACAGCTGCAACCACACATGTTTTAGGTACTATACTGCCTGGGTTTTATTCATATATTCATCTGAAGGCATGAAGGTTGCAAATTTTGTATGGTGAGGGGGCTGTTCATGCTAGTCACATTCTCACCATTCTACCTCAGCCTTTGTCATTATGAACAGCAAGGGAATTCTGCTTCCACTTATCTGAATAACAGTAAAATTTTCCTCACCCCACCTGGGCAATCTTTATTAGGCTTCGTATTTGTGAAGAAATTTCCACGTGTTTAGATCTTGCCAATAGAGATGAAGACAAATGTGTTTAGTTCACAACTGAATACAGACTGACCCAATTTGCTATTCTAAACCAATGCATCAACTAAAAGTTATCATTTAAAGTTTCCAGTTTCCCAAAATATGTAATACGGTTACTAATAATAAAAGAAAGTATATTAGGGCAAAAGTCTGTATAAAATTATTTGTATTCATATATGCATATCCATCATTCTGTTCCCTTTTAGAGTAAACAATATACATATTCATAACCACAGTGCATAGAAGGTGCATTTGAACTAGACAAAGTTGTCTGCAAAAAGTGCAATTTGCAAAGCTGTAGAGAAAATTACATTTGTTTGGAGGAATGTGCTCCAATATATAGAGAATCTTAAAGGTTGACAAACAAGATATGACATTTTCACAAAAATGAGAAACTAAGAGAAACATAAATTGACAGACACATTTCTACACACCACTCAGAATGGGAGATCTGGCCCTGAATTGGATGGACTCATATAAAGGACCTTGGCAGTTGGGGAGAATATTTTCTATCCTTTTGTCCTATTGACGCCATAAAAGGGCTGTAAAAACATTCATAATGGGAGGTATAACCTTTTATATGTGGAATTTATTTTAAATGAAGAAGCTTCCTGGATATTCTCATCATATTTTCCTAGTAAAAATTTGATTTATCAAAGCTTCTTCCATTTTATATATTGCAAGCTAAGGGAAACACTTTTGTATCTGAAAAAGAAATGTTTTTGTTTCCTTTATGAAACCACACAAGATACTCTTTGAGAGAAATCAGAACTTTAGGCTGTTGAAGCAAAATATGTATTTGAACCTGTTTTAGGATATATTTTAAACTGTATATTCCATTACATTTTTTTCTTTAAAAATATGTACACTACATGTAAACACATACAAAAAATGGTAAAAGTGTGAAAACTGACTTAGTAATCTCTAATAGCAACAAAGCAATATAACTTTCCCTTTGATATTTATCCTTTTATGTCTTGAATGTTACATTTAGAATTGGTGTTACAGCTGAGACATTCACTCATGAATTAATTTCTTGGGAGGAGGAGTAATGAAGCTGACACACTAAAATACCTTGCATGATGCAAAGATCTAGTGAAATGTGCTATAATGTAGGCAATTGAAAATGAAACTTTTAGAAAAATGATTATAATTAAAGCACTCTAATTGAAAGATTTTTTTTTCTGTTGACCCCATTGTATTACTCTATTTAGAGAATTTAGGTGATTCCTTCCACTATAAAATGTATAGAAGAAAACACATTTCTACTGCCACTACCTTTAAAAGAGATGGACCACTTGTTGACTTCCAGATGTTAGTGAATTCAAATTCCCATCAGTCCTAGCCAAAATGGTGCAATATGTTGTAATCCAATGTTCCCTGGGGAGATATTTTCTGTTTTATTGATAACTTTCTGACTTTTGATCCAACAAATCCTTTTGAAAATAATATCTCTATGAAGCTACCTTATGATTTGTATGAAATTAAAACTGTATGTCAATAAAATTGACAAACTGGCTAACTAGGTCACATCAAAGCTCACCAAACACTATATATATAATAACTCTGACTGAAATATCATGATGACTATTGAAATAAGCAAGCCACATTATTCCTCCCTCAGTAAAAGAATCTGTTCACAAAGTTCAGGAATGCTTTTTGAAACTTCATTTTTCAGGAAACAAGAACAAGATTAAAGCAATAAGCTTTCAGTCCCTCACTATTCAATGTTTCCTAGCACCTGGATGTTGCTTCACTGTTCGTGTCTTCACATTTATCTACAGTTATGTATAGGAGTAGGGACGCGGTGGCTCAGTGGGTTAGGACACTGAGCTTGTCGATCAGAAGGTCGGCAGTTTGGCGGGTCGAATCCCGAGTGCCGCGTAACAGAGTGAGCGCCTGTTACTCGTCCCAGCTTCTGCCAACCTAGCAGTTCGAAAGCATGTAAAAATGCAAGTAGAAAAATAGGGACCACTACGGTGGGAAGGTAACAGCGTTCCGTGCGCCTTTGGCGTCTAGTCATGCCGGCCACATGACCACGGAGATGTCCTCGGACAAGCGCTGGCTCTTCGGCTTTGAAACGGAGATGAGCACCGGCCCCTAGAGTCGGAAACGACTAGCACGCATGTGCGGGGGAACCTTTACCTTTATGTATAGGAGTAGAATGCAGTATTGCAGGCTAACTCTGCCTATAGCCAGGAATTTGATCCTGACCTGTTCAAGTTTGACTCATCCTTCCATCCTTCCGAGTGGGTAAAATGGGGAGCCAGACTGTTGCTGGCATTTGTAAACCACTCAGAAAGTGCTGCAAAGCACTGTGGAGTGGTATATAAGTCTAAGTACTATTGCTATTGCTATGCATCCATTCATGAAAGGCACCCCACAACAGTAGCTACCTCCTCCATATATCTAATCAGGCTATCAGCAGCACCACACTTTTTTTTCATTAAAAAATGATGAACTGGAAAAGCAAGTTGTAGGAAATGTGTTCAAATATCTGCTTGGTTAGGAATATATACGATTTCTACTCTTTTTTTAATCTATACCAAAACTTTACTATTTTCTAATATTTACACCTTTTCCATTTTGAGATGGACACTTGCTAAAAATGTTTGTTAATATATAAGTTAAGAAATAATATACAAATTAAGGAATAATATTTAATAATGTATAGATTAAAGCAGAAGAGATAGATAGATAGATAGATAGATAGATAGATAGATAGATAGATAGATAGATAGATAGATGGATGGATGGATGGATGGATGGATGGATGGATGGATGGACTGACGGACGGACAGACAGACAGACATAAAAACAGTATAATTACAAGAAGGTAATTCCTGTTTTTAAAAATCTATTTACAAAAGTGCAGTTAATAAGTTTGTAAATATATTTTTTTTAAAAAAAATTGGAGAGGCCTCTTATGGCAGCTGTTTTATTAGCCCATGTGTAATAACTTTCACATTTTCAAGTAGATTAATTGGCCCCAAAGAGCGAAGGTCAATGCTCTATCAACTTCATACTGTATGTGAGGGCTATAAAGCGAGTAAAATCAAATCTGCTATGCTGTTCCTTTCTTCAAGTGCCAACTAGATAGAACAGCAAGTTTCATCAATTCTGCTGAGAAATCCACTCCCTTGGGCTTCTCCTGTCCCTGAAATGTCTCTATTCAGACTGATTATCTTTTAATACTAAGAAGGGATGTCTATGTTTGCCTGCTTGTTGCCTTCTTCCTTGTTTCTTTTTTTTCTTTGTATCATGTCTTTTTTGATTGTATACCTAAGGGCAGAGACTTGTTTATTTTTGTTCATATGTAAACTACTCTGGGAGCCTATTCCACTGAAGACTAGTGTTTGAAAAAGTATTTTAAATCAATTCCTCAAACAATCAAATATTTTTCGTGTATTTTGCAATCGTATCTGATACAAGGATGGCAAGCTTAAGCAAAAGCAGGATACAATATGGGAAATTCATTAACAAGGAATATGAGCAAACTTTCCCTTCATTCAGGCTTGCACCCTGGTGATTATATGGAGAAATGTAGGTCCAATTTTGATTAGTGAACACCTCGATCATTATAAGGGAATTATTTATTTCTTCTTCTTGAATTGTTCTCTGATCATAATCCAGTTGCTTTTTTTTTTTTAACTCTGGCTACAACCACACAGTCTCCTCACCACACTGAGAAAACATCACACCACCAGCCCCAGATCATGTGTTCTCAAGTCCCATCTTCATCTCAAGGAAAGCCTGCAACTGCAGCAGCTTGAAGACAGCTTCTGGTATTCTATTCTGAGAGTGGTGATTTCCACATTATCATTTCTTAAGGTCCAGCATGCAGGCAGTATAAGATAGGTTGATGCAGATCTGGAAACTACCCTGCAATAATGCATTTCAGAGTGATAAATATTGTGGATCCCACTGATTTTATCTGCCCTCTCCCATCCAACCCCTATGTACCATGTTTCCCTGAAAGTAAGGCCTGCCCTGAAAATAAGCCCTAGCTTGATTTTAGGGGGTGGGCCTAATATAAGCCCTACCCAAAAAATAAGCCCTAGTTTTGGTGCTAGGCACACACCTAAAAATCAAGCTAGGGCAGGGGTTGGGGTGTGAAGCTACCTCATGTGCCCTGCACCCACTTACATTGCAGCCAAGCCTCTCCTCACCGGCCCACTTCTTCTCCAGCATCTTCTGCAACCAGGCCTGCATGTTTTGCTTCTTATCCAAGAAGCTGGTTCCTAAATCAACAGAACACATGAAGTGAATGAGCCAGTGGAACTCTGGTGGAAAGGCACCAGAAAAATGTGAATGTGGAAATGATCAAACTTCATTGGATGGTACAAAAATGCATCAAAACTGTAGTTGTTGGAATTCGTTACATAGAATGATATATTCTGTAGCTAGATATCCTGTCTTTTCTGCAATTCAGACTTAGTTTGGCCAGGTAGATTTTAAGTTGCAAGGCATGCCTAAGTTGTTGTGTGAATAAGCAGAGCTTTTAGTTCAGAAAGTGCATAATAAAATGATAAAACAGCCTTTTGTTTTCACTTGTCTGACTTTCTGGTTTTTAAAAAAATGAAGTTTCATTTGCTGTATGGCTCTCAATGGGACAGACCTTGGCCAACATCATCATCTCATGCCTAGACCATTTTCCATAGCAAACCTATTAGTAGCAGAAATGTGTCAGATTGTGAAAATAATAGGGAGGAGGATTAAGCATCCTTATGTTCTAATTAATATGTCACCTTCATTATATTTCAAAATAGAAAGCAAGCCCGAAATCACCCACATTCTGTCTATCACAGCCAACAGGCCAGGAGAGATTTTGCTAATATAATTCTCTTAATTCTGGCACCAGTATAGCTCATTGGAGCCCAAAATCTAAAGATCTTAATACAAAATGAATTTCAAAATAAGTTGTCTTGACCTCTAACAGTTTGTGCTTCCTACATATTCTTAATGGCAACAGGTTGATTCCCATGATTTGTTACATTATTATTGCCCTTTCACTGCTTTTCCCTGGGGTGATCATGGCAATGTCAAAGTATGAAACCTATTTCTTTTGAAACTGGTGTACAATACAAGTGTTAGATTAGACACTACAGCATAAAACCGCTTATGTTATCATTTGCCAATGATTCTGAATGTCATTCTACTGTTAACATCTTGAAAACTGCACTGAGGATGATTTTTTGTTGTTGTTATAATTCCCATTTATAAACATTTCCAGAGCGATACATTTTTAAGTGCCTGGGTCTTGGGATGAAGGTTTTAACTGTGTTGGAGTGCACTTTGCAAAGAGGAAAAGGATGGAAGGAAACTGAATCAATTACCCTAGTAAAAGCATCTAATAATAATTATCAGATGACCTTCCTTTATTAGTAGCATTTCATTTTCCCCTTACCCCACATACACAAAATTTACAGGAAAAGCAGAAAACCTAATATAGGGCACAAACAGATAATTAGTGAGTGTAGCATATTCACAGTTAAAATCTGCACCATGATTAGAATTGTGATGACATTTGGCTGTCAAAAAGCACCTGGTGAGTGGTTTTACAAAAAAATAAATCAGTTCCACTGTCATTTCTTGTACTTAGTTGAAATTCTTATATCCTGTTGACAGGCAAGTTAAACAAAACATAATAGCCTCTCAAGTTTTTGAACTAGAGCCCATGTTTTCTTTTGAGAATCCAAGTTGGTCTATGTTTGGATTGTGATTGAGGAGATATTTTATCTCTCACCATGATCCTCTGAAATATATTGGACTGAGAAAGAATGGCTGGTCTATAATCTCTCAGGAAGTTTCATACCTGTAATTGAGTGAGAAGAACATCACTACATTGCACTGATTCCTTAGTTCTGCTCTAAATTAGTGGAGTTTTTCATGATTGCTTCTATTTTTTTTTTCTTCCATTCAATCATGCCTGGATACATCTCTGAAGACAAATTAGTGCATTTTTTTCAAAAATGGTTTGCCATTGCCTTCTTTCTTACCTAACTATCTTCTTGCCCAACAACTTACAGTATTTCTAATCTGATAGCAATAGCACTTAGAATTATATATTATGCCACAGTGCTTTCGAGCACTATGTCAGCATATTGCCCCCAAGAATCTGGGTCCTTATTTTACTGATCTTGGAAGGATGGAAAGTTGAGTAACCTTGAAACTGGCAGGATCGAATACCAGGCTGTGGGTAGAGTTAGTCTGCAATACTTGCATTCTAACCACTGCACCACTAGGGCCATGATGTCTTAACAACTGCACCAAACTGGCTCTGTTGCCTCAATACTATTTCATAATTTTCTTACTTCTTTTTCATTATTAGCCCGGACACTTTTTATATACTATACAGGAATATTATTTTTCTTATTAATGTTGGTCCTGTAATCTATGCATATGTATAGAAACTTCCTGACAGTTAGAACAACTAACCAGCGGAACAACCTGCCTCCAGAAGTGGTGAATGCTCCAACACTGGAAGTTTTTAAGAAGAGACTGGACAGTCATTTGTCTGAAATGGTATAGGGTTTCCTGCCTGAGCAGGGGGTTGGACTAGATGACCTCCAAGGTCCCTTCCAGCTACTTCTTCTTCTTCTTCTTCTTCTTCTTCTTCTTCTTCTTCTTCTTCTTCTTCTTCTTCTTCTTCTTCTTCTTCTTCTTCTTATTATTATTATTATTATTATTATTATTATTATTATTATTATTATTATTATTATTATTATTATTATTATTATTATTATTATTATTAGATAGTAAGGTCAAGAAAATTTGATGGTGCATACATCTGAGTAGAATTGCAATTACACACTATAAAGAGGTACAGGAACCATTAGGCTAAGCTAGTTCCACTTGAGTAGGCATCAGTGCAGTTGTTTATTTATTTTTGGATTGGGAGATGTCCTTGACTGTTGTTTTTTTCCAAATTGGAAAGATTTATCATTGTGCCTTTCCAATTTGTTGTTGCTTGCTGACAACCAGAATTTGTCCTATGAACTCTTTCCTAGATGTGAATTTGGTGTTTAGCTGAAAAAGGTTTGTAGCACTTTTTACAATGAAAATGTAAACTGTATTGGCCACCACTAATTGTACCTGATGCACAAATTGATTTGTTAGTTTAATTAAATCTGCTGCTGTATTGTTACAACTCTCCAATGAATTGCTTGATTGCAGCTGTTGTAACTGCAATTTGGAATACAATGTTGCAACTTGAGTAGATTGTTTTGATTTCTTATTTTCTCATCAAAGAAAATAAGTCCAGTCCTAAAGAATGTGTGTATGTGTGTGCAGGTGTTCATATGTGTGTATACATATGTGTGTGTATTTACATATGTGTGTGTGTATCCATTTTAAAAAAAAATGCTAAAACTAAAAAGAATAATATGCTGCTAATAGTCCTCCATGGGGTTCTATGTAATCACCATTTAAGGCAGAGTTTGGGACAACGTTTTGATAAAGGTTTTAATTATTTCATACCAAAAATAGAACTGAAAATTGATAGTCTAACTGTCTCAATTTTGACTCAAATTAAGAAACAAATGTCATTAGATTCAGTAAAAGTTTGCTCTCAAATAGGTGTTCATAATTATAATCATAGAATAGAATAGAGCTGAAAGGGACCTTAAAAACCTCCAGTGATGGAGCGCCCACAATTTCTGAAGGCAAGCTGTTCCACCGGTTAATTGTCATCACTGTTAGGAAGTGTTATGTAGAAATGTATTATCAAAACCCCTTGTTTTTTGTCTCCCATTTTACCTGAATCAATAAATTCTTCATTAAATAATATATTGAGGTACCATAATAATTCATTGTAATGTTCTTTCTTATGTAATGCTTCATTGTGTTTACTCCAGTTTTTAGTGAACAAGGGAAAACAGATCAGAAAAATGCAGACATAGAAAACCAGTCTGGTTTCTTTCAGAAGGAGCAACTTTTAAAATTATAACGTGTTAAAAAAAATGGAAGTCCATTTCATTTACAAAACAGAGTGGAAGATGTGTTTTTCTCATATATTCACATTTAGGAGGTGTTAAATGTACTGGAACATAGCAATAACCCTAGACTGTAACTATATTGCAAGCTAAAATTGTCAAGGCAATCAGAGCTGAAAAAAGGGACTTTTTTCTCATCTTCTCCATATCCTAAGGGCTAGTGTTGTTTAATCCAAATGAAAGACTTTACTTTTAATTTGAAACTAATGCTCCTTAGTAGAGACATCCAACTTGGCTGACTCCAGCATACAAAAACTGCTTTCTTTTCACATGATAGAAAAGTGGCGGACTTTTATGATTTGTCAAACTTATTCAAAAACTGGGTAAGTTTTCCTGTGAATTACCCAAACTCTTGATGGAATCTTTTAAGTGGTTCATTTCAGGTGTTTGAAGTTGGAAGAATAAATCCTTTTTACAGTGTTATGCTTTTGATGTCCTTCTGTTATTCCGGCTCTGAAAATGGATAACCACATTCTGCATAGTATTTAGCATGCCAAGATTCATGTATTGAGCTTACCCAGTTCTTTCTCTTTCTTTCTTTCTTTCTTTCTTTCTTTCTTTCTTTCTTTCTTTCTTTCTTTCTTTCTTTCTTTCTTTCTTTCTTTCTTTCCCTCTCGCTCTCTCTTTCTCTTTTACACTGAGCTAAAACCCATTTTGGTTTTCTGGGAATGCAATTTTTCCTATTAAAAGTGAGTCCATTACATTTTTCCATATTGCTCCATTAGAAAGTGTTTAAAATGTGCTCTTTTTTGCTACAAAAGTTCTGTTAAGAGTCATTCTATATGTCTATAGAAACATTTTCTTACTAAATATGTCATTTGGAAAAATGTGCAATCATTTGTATAATTGTGTTCTCATGTATTTTTTTCTCTAGGAACCATGATCAATAAATGATCTTCTTATAATTTAAACCAGGTTATGCAGTAGATTTGCTCAATGATTTTATGCAAACTCATAATTCATATTGTATTTATATAAAGACATTTATATGTTTTCATACACATGAAATTGATACAGTAATAACAAATAAGCAATAAATATCACAATTTTGCTTCATGCTTTTAATTTTCCCCTTTATTTTGATATAGCATTAATACCTCAAAGCAGGATAAAGTTCTATTTTTGTGGAATCTCACATTGTTTACAATATACTATACTCTCCCTTTCCTCTGATCTCTCCCTCCCTCCCTCTCCCTCTCCCTCTCCCTCTCCCTCTCCCTCTCCCTCTCCCTCTCCCTCTCCCTCTCCCTCTCCCTCTCCCTCCCTCCCTCTCTGTCTCTCTTCTCTGTGTATGTTTATGTGTCTGGGGGGGGACTTCTGTAGGGGTAACATGCATCTCAGAGTCCTAGTGGACAATCACTTAGATATGAGTCAGCAGTGTGCTGCAGCTGCCAAAAAAAGCCAACACAGTGTTAGGCTGCATTAACAGAGGGATAGAATCACGATCACATGAAGTATTAATATCACTTTACAATGCCTTGGTAAGGCCACACTTGGAATACTGCATCCAGTTTTGGTCACCATGATGTAAAAAATATGTTGAGACTCTAGAAAGAGTGCAGAGAAGAGCAACGAAGATGATTAGAGGACTGGAGGCTAAAGCATATGAGGAATTGCTGGAGGCAGGACAAGAAGCAATGGATGGAAACTAATCAAGGAGAGAAGCAACCTAGAACTAAGGAGAAACATCCTGACAGTTAGAACAATTAACCAGTGGAACAACCTGCCTCCAGAAGTGGTGAATGCTCCAACATTGGAAGTTTTAAAGAAGAGACTGGACAGCCATTTGTCTGAAATGGTAAAGGGTTTCCTGCCCGAGCAGGTGGTTGGACTAGATGACCTCCAAGGTCCCTTCCAACTACATTATTATTATTATCTATTAATAGCATACATTCTGCCTGACAAAAAGAATTCAATACCATCGACTGGCTTCTGTGTTTAGTCTGTTAGAAGATATTCATTATTCATTGATTTTTCAGATTATAGCATGTGAGATTTTAAGCAGAGGAGTTGACCAGCAAAGAAATTTGTTCAGGAATTCCGGAGAGTTTCAAGGAAACTGCAGCACTGGCCAGAACATTGCTGATCTGCCATTTCAAGAGGTGTTAAGAGTTGGAGCTATGCCAAGTCTGTGCCTATTGGGGCATCCCCGACCAAATCCGATAGTGGTACTGAGTGGCTAGTGCTGATATCAAGCTGGAAGACTGTAAGAAACAGAGCAGCTCTGAGCTGAACCCAAGGAAGGGCCAAGAGAGATGACTGTTTGGACAATGTCCAGCATCAGCTTCAGCATCAAGACCTCCAGCCCCCCCCCCAGCCCAGGGTGCCATCCAATGTTTTTGATGTGGTCAGCTGGGACACCATGTTGCCAAAGACCAGGACTCTGGCCCTGACCAAGCCAAAGAATCCCCAGTGAAAGGTATGACAGAAGTAAAAAGTGGTGCACTAAGTTGTTGAGGTCTCCCCACCCTCGAATGAGAGATAGGAAACTCTGGCTAAGGGATACCAGCAGCCAGAGTGAAGATAAAGGAGAAGGTGACCCAATAGCAAGTGGAGCCATCCATCCTTTCTCCATAATAGTGAAGATTTTAGCATCCAAATCGGGCACTGAATGGGGAACTAGAAGCCTTAACAGATTCAGGCTGCACCCATTGCCTAATAAGCCTATCGATGGTGCTAAAACTGGGGATCAGAGCAAAGAGATTATCTTGATTCATGGGATTTGAACAAGCCAATGGCTCATTGATAGGACGGCCCCCCTGACAGAGCCAGTAAGGGTGAGCACTAGGAGATGATCCATTTAGTGATAGTGCAAAAAATGACAGAGTCCATAATCCTAGGCCTGTCATGGATGGACAAGTGGCACCCAACAATATGGTGGGAAGGAGAGAGAGAAGAATGAAACTGGGAAGAGGCCCCCTTCCCCCTCCCCAGGAACACACAGGATGGGCAGTCTAGAGAGAAGCAGTGGGGGGGAATGAACATTTAAGAGCTGCAACAGAGCAGTCCTGAGGGTCTCAACCCATCTCCAAAGAATACCGAGACCTAGCCAAAGTATTCAGTGAAAAGAAATGTGATGCGCTGCCACCCCATCACCCCACATACTGTGCAATCGACATCATACTGGGGGTGAAACTGCCAAAACCTAAGATGTATGCCATGGTCCCCAGGGAGATGAAGGAAGTGAAAGAAAACATTGACAAAAACTTGGCACAAGGGTTCATTCAACCCACAAACTCCTGGGTGGCCGCCCAAGTGCTATTCAAATGAACAAACAAAAAAGATGGATTCATGAGACTATGTGTGGATTTTAGGGGGATAAATGCAGTATGCATGGAAAACATATACCTCCTCCCCCTCATGAAGGACATGCTGGCCCACCTGGCTAAAGGGCAAATCTTCACAAAGTTAGATTTAAGGGAGGTGTACTACCGAGTCAGAATTAAAGAAGGTGATGAATAGAAAACTACCTTCCACTGCCCCCTTGGGAGATTCCAATTTAAAGTAATGCCATTTGGGCTCCAAGGAGCCCTTCAGTCTTCATGCAACTGATAAATGAGGTACTGCATGAAAGGGGTTCTAGTTTACCTGGATGACATCCTCATCTTTTCAGAAACAAAGTCGAGCTTGAAGCCAGAGGCTTTCTCAGCACCAGAACCTATAGTAATAGGAGGTAAAACCCACTATGAAATTAAACGGATCTTGGATTTGAGACCATGTAAGGGTAAATTATGTACTTAGTTCAGTGGAAGGGATACCCACTGTTAGATGCTATGTGGGTGAGAGTCCTGGATGTAAGGGCAGACAGGATAGTTAAGAAATTTCATGACTGAAATCCTCAGAAGCCCAAGGATCCACAAATTGATGGTCGGGGTGGTTAATGGAAAATTAACTGATGCATGTGTTTGATGTTTATCAGGTATTACATCCATTTTAAGGGGGCTCCAAATGTTAACTTCTAAATGAACCTGCCTGAAGCCATTTTGTTTCTCAGTTGCCACACAAATGGGAGGGGAGGAGGTTTGGTTTAGCTACACTGTGCCAGACACAGGTGTTAGGGACAATGGAGGCAATGCCTGACGACCGTGCAAATTGCATTAATTGGCCAACCTGATCTATGACACTTGTGGGGAAGGGAAGCATTTATTCTTTCAATTATGCTATGTAAGGAAATTTGTTTAGAGTTGGTTTTGAACTGAGCATGCCAATATGATGTACCCAATAAAGGAAAACTTTGAGGAGATATCAAGCCTCAGAGTCCTGATAGCTTGGGTTCATTACTCAGAACCTTAACAATAGGATAGTCATAATGAATCAATTCTGGGATAAAATTAATGTGAGATGGTAATTGTGATTAGGTAATTATAAAGTACTCTTAGTAATTAACTTTTCCCATGACAGACACTTCAGGCTTTACCTGAGTTCACATAGCCTCTTTGAAAAGAACTAACAGATTTAAATTAAGGCATTTAAGTTGTTAATGAAGATTTTAAAAATAAACTCTAGAAAAAAAGCAGATCTTGTGCAATTGTCTTCAATTTTTTAATTTTTGGAACTGTTTTAATCCAGTTTTTTTTAATTTCTGCCCCATGAAAGATTTTCAGGATAGACATGCTTAATGGTAATACTCATCACTATGAGGATGTTGGACTCCACGTATTCCAGATCATGAACATTCTGGACTCTTCATGTATCTCTCTGTCCTCTGGTTCAGAGGAATATATTTACAATTATATACAACTTGGAAGGCATTAAGAAAAAAAAACTTTTTAGTCCTCCTGGAGCTGGAGTTTTCCGCGGAGGACACAACCTCTTTAAACCTATAAAATTTTCTTTTATCGAGACAAAATGACAAACTAGATGTTATGCTGTTATGCTGTCCATGGCACATATATTTTTCCCATGACTGGATTGTTTGTCCTGGTAGCTCTGAATTATAATATAATAATTCCTGATACCCAATGCAATAATTACTAGTTACAGTTATTCAAATCCTATATTGTTAATATATATTGCCTCTAATATTAGTAAGCTGCAATGTTCAGACCTGAGACATAAAACTGGCCTTCTGTGTTTCTCATAAAAAAATATTAGTTGAAGGGAAACAACTCTCTCTCTTCCCCAGAAATTCTTAGCTCTTCACGCCATACCATGAATTAAGTCCACCCTTAGGTAGTATCACATGATGAAAAATCACTGTAAGTAATTAGTCAACAGTGATTTGGGAGGCAGTAAGGAGAGAAAAAAAAACAACTATCAAGGCACCTAAACTCTGTCCTGCTATTGGAGAATTTCTTCATTTGACTTCTGTGCCTCCAGTAGAAAGGCAAATAGGAAATGAAAACCAGGTAGCTCTGTTGTAATTTTTAATTATAATTCTTTTTAACCAGTTGTTATGCACTTCCTGTGATTCTTTTTTGCACTGAAGAGAGAATATCTTTTATCTGGCTCCAAAACAAACAAACAAAAAGTTTATTCCCTTCATCTTCTACTTAAGAACTTACAGTGTAAAGTAATCTCCTCCTATTAAGATTAAACAATATCTTAACCTTCTATTTGGAAAAGAAAAAAAAATATACTGATCACTCATCAAAATTCTGTGCTGGATTGCCTTTAATAATCAGATCTAAGTTCAGTCTAATGAATAAATAAAAGTGTAACATTCTATTAATTATTCTTCATCATTTTAATGTTATAATTGAGCAAAAAAAAAAGCATTTAAACATAGAACGAAATTATTTGACATGCATATACTAGATTTCCCAATGTGTATAATAAATCTCTTTTTCATTTATATATATATTTATTTCAGTGGTTGGATTCAAATATGTGAACAACTGGTTCTCTGAGTGGATGCCGCTTCTGGAAGTCCATTCTGGGCCTGGGCAACAAAAACTTAGCTACCGGTTCTGCCGAAGTGGTACAAACCAGTTGAATCCCACCATTGATTTATTTCTAATACAGAGGCTTATTTATTTATTCTATATTCATCTCACTCGAACAGAGAATCTTATTTCTTTGCCTTTATTAGAAGTCAGTAATATATTAATGTATTCTTTGGTGGAAATGTGCTCTTACCTTGGTCACTCATTTAGCTGAACTTAATATTAGCAATGACATTGGTAAGGTTAATGATCCAATGCTTTATTTTATCAAACAAGTTGAACAACTTTTAATACTCTGCTTCATAATGTCTTAGAAAATTTTATTTAGTACTTTGGTAGTATAATGACATCCATGCCCTTTATATAATTGATAGCAAGGAAATTTTCTCTATGTCCTGTCACAATTTATTCATATTGTGCTGAGTTACAGAATGATTACTTTTACTTTCTGCTTCTATGCTGTGAAATAGGAAAAAAAATAATTTGATAAAAGTAAAGATGTGGGATTTTTGGGAAAACCAAACAAATGCTGTTTTTAGTGGATTTTCAATATATTTTGCAATCATCCCGGTCATGGTTGTCCCAAAGGTGCTTTTTCCAAACAGCAACTGGATTTTCTTGTTTTTTTTCCCCTTTGAAATAATTTCACTTCTCATCTAAGAAGCTTCTTCAGTTTTAACTGTCTGGTGGGGGTTTTAATGCACACAAGCACAAATCCATATCCTTTTGTCTCCTTTCTCTCAGATTTCTTGACTGGAAATGCTACAAGGAAGGGAAAAATAAATCAAGAAAAAAATCTTCCATCCCAAATATTCTGCTCACAGATCATTCACTGCAGAAGTCAAATTCTCCTTCAAGTTTGAGCAGGATTCTTGGAAGAATGAATGAAAAACCTTCATTTTCCTGTTATGGAGTTCAAGGACTTAGTTTTCTGGCTAGCTAATTACCTTTTGCCCTTTCTCCACCAGGTATCTGATTAATATGATTATTCACTGGCAATAAATATGGTTACCTCTCTATGCTGATTAAAAGAATTCATAGAATTCATAGAAAACAATTATATGGATGCCCAATTAAACCTTATTTGTGCAAAACACACCAGTGTGTAATGTACATTTTAAAACAAATAAGCTGAAAGGGTGTGGGGAAGGTAATGCATGATTGACAGTCCATTCAGGGCAGGAACATAATAGCAGGGCAATGAAAGAATGACATCAAGAAAAATAAATGCTATCTGGTATCGCTAAATTGGAATTCAGCAAAAAAAATACATCATGGGATGTGGAGATGCAAACAGAATTGCGTAATATAAAAATTTATGATCTTGACAGTTGTTGCTGTTTATCTTTAGAAGATTTTTTATCTTCTACCATCTTTTCTCTTTATTTGAAATGCCTCTTGATTGAGCAGCATCTGCTTCTTTTTCAAACTTTCTCTTTTTACATCTCCTTTCCAACAAAGACATGAAAGCAAAAGAATGCATTTGCACAGTGAAAAGATGGCCTGAGTGGTTACAGTGCAAACAAAGAAAGTAAAAGCTCTAGCTAAAAGCTTTTAGAAATTATGCCTATTCAGTATCATCATGAGCAAACAGCAAAACTCAAAAAGAGATTTCTAATAGAAATAGATGAATTAAGCAGACATTTTCCTTGATATAGAAGGTTAATTTAATGACTACAGAAAGAATCTGACCCCAGTTTATGCAGAGAGTCTGCAAAATTTAGTAGGCATATTTTCACTACACCCTTGTTAAATATGGTTCATGCTTTTCTAATATTTTTCTTCCTCAAGCTTCCTCCTTCCGTTATAGATTCAAAATGGACAGATTTAATATTTATTTGTGTTTTTTTTAATTCCATTTATATCCCGCCCTTCTCCGAAGACTCAGGGCGGCTTACAAGCTTAGCAGTAGCCTTCATTCTATGTATATGCCTGCTTATTAGGGCTTTCACACACACCCCAAGCAGCATTATTACAAAGTCAGCTTAATTGCCCCCAACAATCTGGGTCCTCATTTTACCTACCTCGGGAGGATGGAAGGCTGAGTCAACCTTGAGCCTGGTGGGATGCGAACCTGCACTAATTGCAGGCAGCTGGTGTTACTTAAGGAGGCATTAGCCCACTGCTCCACCAAGGCGACTGTTATGTACTGTATATGTAGGGGTGTGGGTCTGTACATATGTTGCATATAGTATGTTTAGGTGTGTGTCATGTATGTGTTTCACTTTGAGAGTGGACAACTAAATTTCATTTTTGATGTATGCTATTGTGCCCACAGTAAAAAAAAATGACAATAAAGGCTATCTTATCTTATCTTGCCTTGCCTTGCCTTGTCTTATCCCATCTTACCTTACCTTACCTTACCTTACCTCACCTTACCCCACCCCACCTCACCTCATCTCATCTCATCTTGTGGCCACTGATGATTTGTTCAGTTCATGATGAAATGCCATAAAAACTCCCATTTTATGACACCATGATTCCTTAATTTGGGGTAGAGTCAGGGCGACTGGATGGAGCTGAGTGTTTACTGGCCAGATGCCCTTCCTGAACCTCAAGAAATTTTCCTCTCTCCATACACACAAACTCACACACACACACACAAATGGTTTTTTTCATTGAAGAATCCATATAATTAATGTGCTTTAGATCTTCTCCACAGGGGTGGACAATCTCAGATCAGCCATCAGAAGGTTCAACAATGCACCAAATCATGAGCCATTAGTACTATAGTGTGTGCTTGCCTGCAAGCTACATTTAATGAAGGCCATGTCATATGCTATTTCCTCCTTTGTTTTATTTGGTTTTGTTTTTTTCAGTTCCAAGATATTGGCAATCATTTCCAAGTCTATTTTTTAAACGTATCCCCTATAAAAAGATAGACCATTATTGAGCAGTCCCCTGAAGCAGCTTGTGACAGTTTTACTGCCATTTTTGTTATCTCACAGGAGGACACAGCTGCATTCCTCAATTGAAATTCAGTTGTAGATTGAGCAACAGAAAGAAAAATACATCCTTTTCTAAGCATAAGGGCTGTCTGATGGTTGGATGATAACTAAATTATCTGAATTTACACTCTAGAAGTTTATGTGTCCCCAAATAAGTTCTTTAGTTTGATGCAGACACCAGACTTGCACGTTGACTCCCCATTCTTTTCTTCATATGGGCTCTTTACGGTCAATTTGAAGCTACTTCTAGAGGTTGGGTGATAAATTATCAGGTTTTATGGACAGGTGGCTTTTCTACTTTCAGAAATCATGGCAAACCTGGAGATTTATGTCTCATACACAGATGTCTTCATTCTAAAGTCTCTTTCTCTTTTTAGTCTGATTTTATGCCATACTGGCAATGCACACAGTTTCTATATGATTATAATCTACTGAACTAATGGTTCCGTTAATGATCAGAAATAATAAATTCATTTTCTCAATAAGAGTAGGAATCTGTACTGTGTGGTTGTATGAGTTTGCTTGACTCCTAAATGCAAAACCACAATATGTTCTGCTGGACATTTCCCCCCCACCCTCTCATTCAGGACCGTGGGCAGTACTTGACGTATTCATAAATCATTAATATATTTACAAATATCCATAAATCAAATAAGATTATATTGTTCATTATAAAATAATCTCTAAAAGCAATCTTTATCTTTAATTTCTTTTTCCCACTGATTTAGTATTTTATGTATAACTATTCTTATTTATTATGGGGCTAAGAGCTTTGATGCATAAATAAATTTTCCTTGGTCGTTTCTCATATCACTAATTTCATTGAATAATGTATTCATATGCATGTAACTTTTCCTGTCTTGCTTTAATTTTAAAATTAATGGGAACCTACTGCTAGTCAAAGACCATAAGGCTCAGGGGACACTAACCAATAATCCAAATCGGGATGGATACATTTACTGCTGGTTACTGAAATAATGTTGATCTTGGAACTTGTGAAATTATTCCTTTTCTATGTTTTCATTAGCTTAATTTGTTTATCCCATCTTATCCAAAAGCTTTAGGGGGCTCATATGAGTAATATATTTCTCTTCTGTTTGGCTTTCTTCTGGGTAGCATGGCAAAAACTACTGATTCTTCTCTTTCTATTCTGGCAAAATACCTAATAGCTGCAGTTCCTCTCTAAGCTTTTGTTGGCTGTGATGCAGAGGATCACCAGATAACCTACCAAAACAGAATCTGTTGCAGCACAAATAGGGATATGACTAACAGAGTCCACTACCATCCATCTTATAATATTTCTCAACTAAAACACTGAATAACGAAAGATATAAATTTGGAGGGAAAGGTTCACAACACTGGGTGTTTCTGAGCAAGCTATATATGAAAACAGATGATATATTTTGACAAAAGTGACCAGTGATTGAATACATGTGATGCTGATGTACATCAGACATGGTCCATCTGTGTAGCCCTACCTGACATGCTCTTATAAATCTTTGTTTATCTGTCTAAGATATATCAAAGGATATATCCTTCACAATCACTTTTTCCATTTTCTTAAGCCAAAGCAGGAAATCAATTAATATATAAGATATGTCAATAAAGTGAACATTTATAATACAGATGTTCATTTTTTTTTTGCCATGCAGTATTTATCACACAGATGCTCACAATCTGGAAATAGGGCTAGGGCTGATTTTTCTGGGTATTTCTGGGTTCGTTTTTTGTTTAAATGAAATAATAGATGGAATAAATCAAACTATATCATATATTTTACAGTTTGAATAAAGTGTATGGTTAGTTCTGCTTTTCAGAAAGCAATTCCACCCAATTAAGAAATCAGTTCTTTAGTTCTCCTAGCCTAAGTGCTACATGTTTAGTTTACAAGACTAGGAAAAACTGAATAAGTTGAAATTTAGAGGGATAGGTTGCTCTTCAGTGGAAGTATTTATGGACAGACCACACAGCTTTTTATTAAGAATACTGTATTTAATATTTATTATGGTCATGGCTAAAATAACAGTAAACATATTTAAAAAGGAATTAGAAACTTTGCACTTTATTTACCCAAGTAGTGTGGCTACTTGGTATTATTATTATTGATCATCGCACAGTCATCCAGATGTTCAGACAGGATTTGGCATTTTTGTCTACCTATCAAGTCCTTACCAAGGACCTGGGTTAGACAGATGTGGATGTTTGATGGTATTACAGATATTGTCGCAGGATCAAAGCTGTACCTAGTAAGGCTGCCTTTTGCAATTTACTGATGGCAAATTTGTCAATGCCAATGGTGATCAAATGGTGCTCCAGCTGTTTTGGGATTGCACCCAAGCTGCCTATTAGTATTGGTACTACCCTTGCTTGTCTTTGCCACAGTCATTCTATTTCTATTTGTAGGTCTTTGTATTTTGTTATCTTCTCCAGTTCTTTCTCTTCTATTCTGCTGTCTCCAGGCACTGCCACATCCACTATCCAGACATTTTTGTCTTTCTTTTGTCTCAACAATTGTTAGGTCTGAGGTGTTATGTGGTACGTGTTTGTCTATTTGAATTCTAAAGTCCCAGAGGTAAACAACTATTATTGTTGTTATTATTTTATTTTATTATTTTATTTTGCTTTGCATGTACACTGAGAGCTTCTGCAACTGAGACAAATTCTGTGTATGTCTAATCACACTTGGCCAAATAAAGTATTCTATTCTATTCTATTCTATTCTATTCTATTCTATTCTATTCTATTCTATTCTATTCTATTCTATTCTATTCTATTCTATTCTATTCTGTTCTGTTCTGTTCTGTTCTGTTCTGTTCTGTTCTGTTCTGTTCTGTTCTGTTCCGTTTCCATTCCGTTCCGTTCCATTCCGTTCCATTCCGCTGCGCTGTGCTCCGCTCCGCTCCACTCCACTCTGCTCTGCTCTGCTCTGTATTTTGTATTATTTACACAGAGAGACACAGAGGCTACAAGAACTGGTGGATTGGGTTGCTGAATGGGCTCCTGCTACATATAGATTTTGAACTAATACAGTGAAGTGGCCATTAATTGATGGAATAATCTGTTCTTACAGCAAATGTAGTTACATTTGATTTTTTTCTTGACTTGTGATCAGACAAGAGATGTTGAATATAGAATATATCAGGATGACTGTTGAAAGTTTGATGTAGGCACTAATAGATTTTCTCATGCTTCTCTATAGAAAAAGCAATGTAAAAGGAGATTGAACAAAGTGCCACAAGGTTAGCTTTTCCTGTATCTAAGAATACTAAGATCATTGAGCCTTCAAAACCTTCCTAGTACAAAATTCTACATAGATTCATCAATCTGTGCAGAGCAGTCCTATTCTCTCTCACACATCACATTGATATGGAGTGCAGCAGCAGCCATATTTGAGGTAATTCAATTTGTCTTGAAATATTTTGTTTCTTTTAATATTGAGTCTGATTTCAGACATAATGTAAGTTTTCCAATATCAATTTCCCAATGCATATTTTGGTCACATTTTCTACTTGCCTCTCCTTATCAGTCATTATATATCATCTCTCATTTATACAGCTAGATTATCCTGGAACGAATGTCACCAGTCTTCTCTCCTAAGTACTTTTAACCTATAAGAACTTTCCATTTGCATTGATTATAATCATTTCTCAAATGAAAGTAAATATAAACCTCCCAGGATAATGTTGCAGGATCCAATCTAAACTGGTCACTGGAAGCAAAGGTTTATTCTCCCAAGCTTTGGGGCTTGTTTTGGAGACCATCATCAGGGAAATTCTCTCTCTCCAGAATATGTTCACTGGGCTGTTCTACATGTTATATGTCATGGTTCCGACAGATGAAACTCTTCAAAAGAACTTCAAAGCATTGTTTACCTTAAAGAATCTTTTATTCGAGAAATAAAGTTACTACATAGTTAAAGCCAAAAACTGAATTCCCCTCCCGTGAGAACAAAGTAACAAAGCACAATTCCCTCCTCCAATTTACAGTCATAAATCACATTCACTAATTAGCTTGAAGCGCTGGACTTTCTCCCCAGCTCTCCAGCTTGGCAAATCTTTATCAACTCTGGGCGCAATAACCTTGGATTCCCTCGGCTGACTTATTGTTATGACTAACTGGACTCTCATCCATATTCCCCCTCCCAGCATCAGTTAACTCTAAAAGCAAAAGAGTAAAATGGCTGCATTTCCATCTGTTGTCAAAGCAAGAACATACAATGTTAGCAGCACTGACATTATATACAACACATAGAACAAGACGAGAAAAAATGGATGGAAACTAATAAAAGAGAGAAGCAACCTAGAATTAAGGAGAAACTTCCTAACAGTGAGGACAATTAGCCAGTGGAACAGCTTGCCTTCAAAAGTTGTGGGTGCTTCATCACTGGAGGTTTTTAAGAAAAGACTGGACAGTCATCTGTGTGAAATGGTATAGGGTCTCCTGCTTGAGCAGAAGGTTGGACTAGAACAGGGGTGTCAAACTGCTGGCCCACGGGCCAGATGTGTCATGCTGAAACCATGCCCACCCTATTGCTGGCAATGGAAAAAAAGTTGTGATACATCACGACATGTCACGTGATGTTGCAAGTTTGACACCCCTGGACTAGAAGATCTCCAAGGTCCCTTCCAGCTCTATTCTGATTGATTTATGTGGTTCTTCATTAGTATCCTCACATTGCAATGAACAAGGACATGCATTAAATTTTGTAGCTACTATAATTATTGACTGAGCAGAGACAAAAATAGCCAGAGAAATGACTGAAGGCTGGGAAACTGACCCTTTGTCAGTCAATAGGAGTGCTGATTTATCACCTGCCTATCAGGTACTTAGAAGCTATGGGCACAGTGGCAGATTTAACGACTTAATAGTCAGCTGTCAACACTCTAATTAACAACTTAAAACTACACATAACCTGCAACCATATAAATACAATGCAAAGAAAAGCCTACTGCACATATTCTGGAGAAAGACAAATTCCCTGATGATGGACTCCAGAACAACCCCCAAAGCTTGGAAAAATAAACCTTTGATCCCGGTGACTGACTCAGATTGGATCCTATAACCATTTCAGTTGGTATTATCTGGAATATGAATACACAATAGCCATATATGTTTTTTTCAGAACCTTGGAGATGAATAAAATGACCTCATTTTAAAATGTTTTATTCAAGCCTTTTGCAATTGAACTTCTTTAGTTTTCTTTACTCCCCCTGGGCCTTTCTCTCAAACCTCCACTGGAATCTTCTTAGAATAGGCTATGTATTTGTCTTTTGCTTCCTTGTACACCCATTATTATGTGGAATGCAGGAGCTCAGCTCAGCACCTCTGCTTAGTGGCTCAAAGTGGGTTGAATTGTAGCCAGCGGCAGGGGCAATAAATGTAGTGTAAGATGTCTTTTTCCATAGCAAACTGCAAATTGCCTCTGTAGCAAGGTCCACAAAAGATTCCTGTGGAGTGAATTTATCTCCCATTGTTGTCCCAAAGAGGAAAGTGGATAAGACCAGGCATTTTATTTCTAAAAGTCACATTCAATCTTGTTCAGCTTGGAGTCCATAGCACTTTAAAGGACTTTCCATGGGGAAAAGAACAAAAATGCAGGGTTGAGAATGCAACTAAGATAAAGGGATTTCTTTCTGAACAGCAGTTCATGACCATGTAAGCATTTCAATTTCTAAGCTTCTCTTTCTGAATAATATAGTGTGCAATGTGAGTTTGTGTCTCATAATGACCCATGAGGGGAAAGGGAAGTAGGGAAGGAAGGGAAGTAGAATAGGAAAAAAGGAAAAGGAAAAATAAAGTTTAATAGTCATGACATTCTGTCTTAAAGCAATAAAATAGGCCTACACCTTGATTCCAATTATCGTATCACCATCTATATAGGGCTGTCACATAAAGATTTGCTGTTAGTTACCCAGTATGCAGTGCAGTGACTAAGATTGTAAATTATCAACCCAAGTTATCATTCATGAAAACTAAAAGTAAGTGGGAAAGCAACAAGTGACAGAAGCTTAGTAGGTCTGCACGTGGTTAATATTTGAAGTATTAAAATTTTAGTATTGAATTATTAAATATTTCCTGCAGGAAAAACCAAAAACTTAGGCTAGAAGGAAAAGTAAACAAAATGCCCAATAAGGCAACAACTTCCCTACTGATATCATGAAAACTCATGTGTTAACCAACACATGAAGTTTCAGTAGTCAGTTTGGATTAGAAGGACACTTGATTTTACTGCAAGGAAAAATCAGCACATTTCAGAAATAGAAAAATGGTATAACAATGACAAAAGGATTCATCAATGATAAAAATCCATTTGTCTGTATTTTTTCAGAAATAAAATATCCTGAATGTAGGCTAGAGCCTTATCTTTTAACATATTATACAATATCTTATTTTTTGTGCAAAATGTATTGTGAAGAAGCTAAGCTAAAAGTTGCCAGTTTAGAAGATACCATTCTTGAACCCCTGTAACTTGTCCCTTCTTCAATCAGCTCATTGCTTTTTTTAATCCTTCAGATGTAAGTGAAAATGCCATATGAAGTAGAGATTGGAAAGCCACCAATGTCATTTGGATTAGCACTGTCAACTTTCTAGAATCAATCCTGTGGTAAAATGCTCAATTTCAGTAGGGTATCAGCCCACTCTATACAGTATTAGATGGTGGTCATAGGGCACTGGTCAAGAAAGCAACATCTAAACCAAATTTCTTTATGTACTCCATATACCATATATATGGTATGATATGTACTGTATATGTATAATATGTCCATTTTTATATAAATATTTATTCTAAAAATGAAAAGAGACATTGCAGGTTTACTAAATAGCATTCAAATGTATCACATAATGGACAATGTTCTTGATGTACTCTTGAGAACAAGTACTACAGGTCACAAACAAGGTGATTTTTAATGCAAGCGCTGTAACACATTAAACTTTTTTATGTAATGAGAAATAATTATAAACTGCATTGTGTCAGGAACATAATCATGATTTCTGCATTAATAAATGAAGAAGTAAAATAACAAATAATGAAATCCTTTCATGACATGAAAACAGATGGAGCTCATATATCTGAAGAAGCAGTAATGAAAACAGTAAAGTGGGAATTCCAATCCATAAATCTTTTTTTAAAAAATCACGTAAAACAATATACTTCCTAATATTATGGGTCTCCAGTTTTTCACATAAAAGAAGCATCTTTAAAACATTTTTTCTAACATTATATTAGTGTATGTATTGTCACATTGGTTGTTTTGTTTTATTGTCTTGCTATCTCTACCTACTTGTTAATTGTTTTTAAGGTTACTGCTGTTTAAGCTTTCTCATTTCTTACTTTAAAAATTGCATTCTATGCTTTAAATAGCATATATTCTAGCATCTGAATTGACAGAACATAAGTTAACAATTAATGTGAGCACAAGTGATTTTTGGAGTGTCATGGATTCATAAGGCTGGCTCAGAAGCAATTACATACAGTAAAATGTGGTGCACTGTCTCATGTCTATTCAGAACAGCAAATATCTTATGCAGCATTGGTTATTGGTATATATATTCTGCTTGGTCAGTCAAGCAGAAGTACATAAAATTGCTTGTCTTGTTTATAAGTTTTGTTTATAAGTCAAAATAATAATGTTTTTAATTTATTAAAGATTCCAGATAAATATTAACAAAAAAAGTAAAGCAATACTCGTGCTCCAAAATAATAATTGGCTACATTTTATTGGATGTGTTTAAGAAGAAGCCGAGATGTTTCAATTTGAATGCCAGCATGAAGCAGTAAATTAGTCCCCACATCCTAAATGTTTCTTCCAACTCCCCTAATTTTTTGATACCTGAGTGAAGTGAGGCCTTTGTACATCTGTCTAAAATTTTGTAAGCTTGCAACTTTATGATTTCACATGCTAGAATGTAATTTTATATAACATTTCAATTTCAAACATCAACTTGTCTCAAGATTTTAAGTTTAACTATACTATGCTCTCTTTAGATAACTATTAGAGTCTACAAACAGAGTAATCATTATATTTTGACATATTTAAAAAACAAAATAAATGTTAATGAAATATCATAAATATAATCTTTCAAACACTTCATTTTTATTTATTTCAGTGAAATTTTGTAAGCAATATAGAACCTAAATCAACATTGTAGGATACATATCTCATCTGCTATCTATTTGGAAAAAAGATCCATCAGTTCAACAGGAACTTATCTATTTCACTAATTATATGGTTCTCTTGTTTCCAGATATTATCAGTGAATACATTAGAGCAAGGAAGAGTTAGAATTTAATAGGCTAACTTAACAAAGTTAATATTGTAATCATTAGACTGACAGAACTTTTCTGTTAGTGAGAAGTAAACTATATTGCTTAATTTGTAAAAGAATTAAAAAAACTTGCTCTCAAAGCCAGATAGTCACATGTTACAAATAATGAGACATACAAAAACAAAGAAAAAAAAAGATCAGGACTGCTAAGCACTTAGCAGTTAATAGCAGCACTTAGAAATACAGTTAATGTGACACTCACTATCACATCAGTATTTTGAATTAGGTGTTTTACTCAGATGAGTGATGGGTGGACAAAGCTTTCTAATGTTCGGTGCCACCACTGAATTCTACAAAGGATTATTTTGGGAGATTTTTATGAAATAAGGAAAGAAGGAATGGATGTTCTGATTTATATTAGGACTCTAAATATTACAAGCAGTATCAGAATAAATTATTTCCTAAAATTGGTAGGTTTAATGTATTTCTACTATTTGCTGTAATTGCTGTGCCATTTGTGTTAATTTTACTAGTCCACAAGCAGCAGTTATTAAACAAGGTAGTCATATCCCTATGGACCTTAGGTTTTCAGTGGTACATTATTCCAACATTAAATCATTCATCTGTAGATGTCCCAGACAAACGTTCAACTCTTTTCCTACTCTTTTTGCTTTCACATATATTTGACTTAATATTATTTGCTTTGGCTTTTCATACTTCAATTAGTTTACAGTTCTGTTGAGGTTAAGTGACATTTTGGGTAGATTGAAATGAAATCTCTATGGTCAAAAATAGAAAATAGTTGAAAAATAAGAGATCAGACCTTGTACCTGTTCATAGTTTTCTACCCTCAGCCCTGTTTGGGGTGACAGAAAAGCCTCTTGGATAAAGGGGCCTGGGGAACCTTGTGTAGGGACATGCAGATGAATTATGCTCAGTTTGGGTTTGCTTGCAGTTGGATGCTGGCTTTGTTGTACGTTCAGAGAGAATGCATAGGGTGGAATCTTGCCTGGTTATCTAGGAATGATTTGAACCTGTTGGACCTGAGGAATTGACAGTATCTTAGAACTGTGAGCTGAGCCTCTTGCTTTTTAGATCCATGACCCAGTTATGAAAGAAAACCCTTGTTCATTACCAACACTGGATCCTAGCAATATAAATACAGACTCTACATTGCCAGATTAATGGAATAATCAAACAGATTACATAAGAAGAGTAGAGAAGGACAATCCAGTCAGTTTGGACACTTCCATGTGTTGGAACAAACCATAAATTATTGGGGTTAAATATATGGATTAAATTTAGAAAATTAAAGACAGCAGTTACACCAGCAAAAGTTGACCTGAAGGACAAGCAGGTAGAAAACAAGGAATAAATTCAGTATGCTTAACTCATATGAAAAAGAATCTGAGGAGAAAGAAAAACAATGTATTAATTTCAGAGAAGAAACTAAAGTTCAAAAAACATATCACATGGTGAGCAAAAACAAAGAATAAAAGCTCTAATAAACTTAAAGGATTTATGATAAATGAACTCAAACTCCCAACACCACACATAACAGTATGAGGAAAATTATCTTAATTGAAAATATGAAAATTTAAAAGAAACCAACAAGAAATTGAAATGATAAAAGAAGCAATTGTTTTAAGGTTAGGGAAATCAAATTTACAAATTTACAACTGAGGTAACACTATTCAAAATCACAGAAGAGATCTAATAGAGGCAAAGGAGGTTTATGGAAGATGGAAAGAATATACTGAAACATTGAAAATAGTATTATGGAATGTCAGAAACATTTGGAGAGAGAGAATATATACAGAAATGACTGCAGTGAAAAGTAAGATATGAGAAGCAAGAAACTAGCTGTCAAGTACAGTAGCAAAAGGTACAAAATACCCTCTGAACTAAAGATGTAGAAGATGAAGCAGTTAACATATGAACATTCTAGCTCAACAACAATGAAATAAAAGTGTGTAGCTTAGAGTTTGAAAAAGATAAGCATGTCTATATTGAATAAAGCAGCTTATCACATCTTTATCTACACATCTGTACTGAATAAAGGGTTGAAAGAGAAATCACCAAACTATTGCCTTGGTGGCAATAGAGCCTTGGTGGAGCAGTGGGCTAATGCCTCCTTCAGTAACACCAGCTGCCTGCAATTAGTGCAGGTTTGAGTCCCACCAGGCTCAAGGTTGACTCAGCCTTCCATCCTTCCGAGGTAGGTAAAATGAGGACCCAGATTGTTGGGGGCAATAAGCTGACTTTGTAATAATGCCGCTTGGGGGTGTGTGAAAGCCCTAATAAGCAGGCATATACATAGAATGAAGGCTATTGCTAAGCACATTGATTTGTGCTTTAGATTGTAAGACACCCTGAGTCTTTGGAGAAGGGCGGGATATAAATGGGATTTTTTTAAAAAAATGCACTAATCCCAAAAATGTATTTAGGACTTTACCAAAAAGAAGAATAGAGCCATACTTGGAAATCCCAAGTGAATGGACAAAGTAAACAGGAAGGAAATTAGGCAGTTAAAATAGGACAGATAATTGGGAGAACGAGAAAATATTAAAAAAGAGTTTGCCTTTGCTTTATTGACCAGAGCATATGCCAGAATGTGGAACATGTTAAGCCTATTATACTCTTTGCAATTAATAAGCAGCTACTCAAAAAGTTGAGTTTGAGAAAGGGTGCTGAGATTAGGGAAAGAAGTGAAGCAAAAATGCATATTCTCTGAATCTGTTTAATTTGGCCACCTTATGAGAAGGAAGGACTCACTGGAGAAGAGCCTAATGCTGGGTAAGGTTGAGGACAAGAGAAGGAGGGGATGACAGAGAAGGAGGTGGCTGGATGGAGTCACTGAAGCAGTAGGCCTGTGTTGTGATTCAGCGTCAGCCTGTGATACCGGCAGCTGAGTCTGATGATTCTGAAGAGGAGGAGGAGGAGAGGTTTGGAGAACCTTTGGTATCAGAGGGAGGCTCTGATACACTGCAGGACTCTCAGCCTGTCCCCTCCCATCATGTTCCTCCTCAGACTCAGCTGTGTGAGCATGAGGTATTAGATGTAGATGATTCACAGCTGGATATATTCAGGGATGCTAGAAGCCAGAGGCAATCCAGCAGAGCAGAACAGAGGAAGGCAATGAGGCAACTTGGTGAGAGGAGAAGAAGGTAATGAGAAGCCATGCCTTGGGACTGCTGATAAAAGGGGAAGGTGTGGGAGGTGCTGGTTGCTGAAGGCAACCATTTGAAGATCTTCTGCTAGAGTCCTGATCTGTTATTCCTTTTTAACTCTTGTTTGAACTTTTGGTTTAACTCTTGTTTGAACTTTTGGTTTAACTCTTGTTTGAACTTTTGATTTCTTTGTAAATAAATTTGGTTGGGTTTTTCCAGTCTATTGATTATAAAAAGGGTTGTCCCTGACATTCAAATAGGGCCGGTCATAGGCTGGAACTGAACAGTGTGAGCCTAAATGGACTCCAGAGGATGGTAGAGGACAGGAATGCCTGCAGGAATGTTGTCCATGGGTCAGACATGACTTCACAACTAACAACAACAATCAAAGAGACAAAAGCAATGTCAACAAAGTTACTTAGTGAATTTACAATTAACAGATAATGAAGATGAAAGTATTATTCTTCTGAGCTCAGGTGTAGATAAATACAGGCAGCTTGTTAAAGAGGAAATTAATCATAGAGAAGAAGACAATGGAAAAATTTAGAGGAGATCTCTAAAGTCAAGGATGAAAAGCATTGTTTGGATCCAAAGTTGGAACAGTACTTCAGAGCAGTACCTTTATTGTGTTTGCACAATAGCTATTTATTCCCAGAAAAAATACACCTTTGAGTGCAAAGGACATACAATCCCATCATCACCTATTTTTGGTATAAATTTCATTAGTTTTTATAGGGTTAGGAATAAGGTGGGCTCAGGGTTGGGGTTGGGATTTGGGTTAGTGTTAGGATTAGGGTTGGGATTGGGGTATTTCCAAATAACATTCTCAATATTTAGCAAACATCATAATGTCTAGGTTAATGTGTTTAACGAACAATAATAAATAATAGTTAATTATCATAAACAATATGTTAGTTAATTAATAACTAGTCTTCTTGCTAATATATATTCAAAGTTACATATCACATTCCTTTCTCTCTAACTCATTTTTCTAGCCATTGATAGAAATTATCCCATGTTCTAAAATACACTGAGTCTTCCTTCTCTTTTATCTTTAAAGTCAATCTATTCATTTCTGCACACTTTAAAATTTTCTTAATTAGTACTTCTTCAGCTGGTAAATTTTCATTTTCCAATGTTAGGCAAATACAATTCTTGCTGCCATTAGTACATGTAGTATTAAATATATGCAATTTTTCTCATAATTTGCTCCTATTATTCCTAACAAAAATAATTCTGGCTTAAAGTCTATTTGTTTTTTGTCATTTTCTCCAACCATAAATGTATTTTAACCCAAAATCGTTTTGTTTTAAGGCATGTCCAACAGATATGATAATAACTACCTGGTCTTTGTTTGCATTTCCAACAGTTGTTTGAAGTATTTTTAAACATTTTTGCTAATCTCACTGGTGTCACATGCCATCTGTAAAACATTTTATATAAGTTTTCTTTATATGCCACTGCTTTAGTTAATTTAACAATTATTTCCCATAATTTCTGCCAGTCTTCTAATTCTATATTAAATCCAAAGTTCTTTGCCCATGTTATCATTGTTTCTTTTACTTGTTCTTCCTCCATCTTTAAGTTTAACAGAAATCTATAGAGTTTCTTAATCAACTTTTCATCTGTTTTTAACAGTATGTGATCAAATTCTATCTGTTCTTTATAAAATCCCATTGTTTTAGCATCTTTTTCATATTTTGTTTGAATTTGCAGACATGGCCACCTTGCTAGATCAATACCTTGCTCTTGTAAATCTTGTCTGTCTTTCAATTTTCCTTCATTGTCCAAAATATCTTTATAAGTCACAACTTTATCGTAGTTAATTAAATCTGGGTAAGCAAAAACTTCCATTGTTGAAAGCCATGCAGGTATCTTAATGTAATTTTTTTTCTTTTATTTTTTGCCATTCTGAAAGAACTGCATTCCTTATAAAATGGATCCAAAATACCTTTTCTGCTTGAGCTAGATTCTGTGCACCTCTACTTCTATTATAGAAATTTTCTCTATGACAACAAAAAACAACATTATTAACGCAATATTTTTCTACTGGTAATACATAGCTATGAGAGCTGGATATTGGAAAAAAAGGATAAGAAATAAGTTAAAGGCCTTCAGATTATGGATTTGGACACAGTTATTAAGAGTGCCAGTGTTCTATTTCAACCTTAAAACCTACAATTCACCAAACAACAGAAGCTGAAGAAAGCAGTACTAAGATGGAGTATGCCAAAGGCCTTCAAACACAGTACTTTAAGAATCTAACCAACCAAACAACTATAACACCAGACATGACCTCTTACCTAAACCAGATGGGATTGGAAGAAGAAGAAGACCAGACTGAATTAATGACAAGTATACTATGCCAAACATGGAGATCTGATTTATTAGAGTGACAATTCAATGACTATAAAGGGGTCGCTCTATTTGAAAAATTGACAACTGGATGGTCTCCCTGGATTCAAACAATGTGTGTAGGAAGAAAGGGAGACACATTTGAGAAGTTAAAGGCAATGATATGGAAGCCTGCCTGACACAAAAAGAAAGCTAGAGTTAGATTTAAAAAATGTTTTTTTTCCTTAATGTTGGGATTTGTAATAATAAAGCTTAAAATCTCTTTTAATGGGCCAAGGGGAATCGTTAAAAGATATAAACTGATTTTATATTTAGGATCTAGATTTCTAAGGGAATGAAAATTAGCTACTAGAACATAACTTTGAATTATATTATAGAACTTGGAATGACACAACAAAAGATACTTTGTTAATCATTGATGAATTACAAAGATGACAAATAGAATATGTTTTTGAAATAAAATAAGAATGCACTTAAATGAACAATGTATTTCAGATATGATAATTACTATATAATGAAATAGGGGAAATAAGGGTTACCTGAAATTTTTTTAGATACTATAGGCTAATTTGGAGCACTGTATTGAAATTAGATAAAACTTAAAAACAGGATGTGGATAAGTATATGTGAAAATGTATTGATAATTGCTCCAATTGACCGTGTCACAAACAGAAATGTATTAATTTGATTTTGATATTGTAACTAAGGGAATTGGAGGGGGAACTTTTGTTGATGTACCCTGAGCTATGTACAAAAAGATTTTGCTATTGGACTTTTGACTATCCAATCACCACATTACTTCATAAATATTTGGATGTAAAATTAGAAAATTAATAAAACTTGTTTTTAAAAAAGGGTGCCAGTGTTGGATGAAATAAAGACTGTTCCCTTTGTGATATTAGAAGTAAGTAAAAGACTTAAACAGTAAAAACTATGTTTGAGGAAAGTTGAAGTAGAAGGGGAAGATAATGGATATGGTGGATGAATAAGATTAGGAATATTAATGGGGTGTCCTTGAGAAACCATGAATTATCACTAAGTACAAATAATGGAAAAGGTTTCTCAATATGTTAATAGGAGTTAAGTGAGTGTCATTCAACTAACCATACAATGTAGCATGTAAATGATGAGCCAACAAGGTTCTTTTAAGTAATATGCAAATTTCATACTTAGTCAAAAGTATCCTTTCCTTTTGCCAAAAGGGATTTCCATGCTCAGTATTTATGATTTTCCAAGTATTAGACAAAGAAACTCCTTTGGAACTCCTTTGGAACTCTGGTTTGTTTTCTTTTTAGTCTAAAGTGAAAGGAATGTGTCCCTTCTCTCCATGAACTATACTTGTATAAGACTAAGCAGTCTACCATACTTTAAATTTTCCATGAGTTCCCTTGCCATTGTGTGTCCCATAGAGTGCCAGCCATGTAGATGCATGGATAGCAACTATCTCTATATTCAAGAATAGGAAACTATTTCTGGTATGCCCTTTGAGAGTGGCGACTCATCATTCTCTTGGCTTTCTAAGTACAGACTCTGATCTCTGTTTCTAGTAAATATAAGCTCAATGTAATTTAATTTAATTTAATTTAATAACATTTATATACCGCCCTTCTCCCTGAGGACTCAGGGCGGTTCACAGGGCAGAATAAATACCAAATACAAACATTAAAAAGAGATTAAACAGTTGCCCTAGTTAAAACAATAGGAGTACAAATCTAAAAACCCCAAGATAAAATTAAGAGACTAAAGATAAAACAACCCCACCGATCCCCATCAGGCTAGGCCAGCTTGTACAAACAAAAACGTCTTGAGATCGCGACGAAAGGAGCGAAGATCGGGCGCCATCCGGAGCTCTACCGGTAGCTGATTCCACAGCTCCGGAGCGCCCACAGAGAAGGATCTCCCCCTGGGGGCCACCAATCGACATTCTCTGATCGGTGGCACCCTGAGGAGGCCCTCTCTGTGGGAACGCACAGGGCGCAGGGAGCTTGATGCAATTAAAATGTAATGTAAAAGCAATTAAAATGACTTAGTGGATATGAATGCAGACTCCAAATCTGAACTTAATTCTTTGCATAGGTATAATTGAATTTGGTTAGGTAGCTTAAGTAAATGAAGCATGGGGTGTACCTAGAATTTTTCATAATATTACAGAAGGGAAAAAAAATGAGGAACTCAGCTATATGTGTCAAATTTATGAAACCACATGGTAGAATAGGCTTGTTGCAATTTGAAAACAAATGAAGAAACAGTGCTTTTTAACCTCAATGAATCAAATCTAAATCTAAATCTAAATCTAAATTGCACAAGCACCCATTTTTTTTAAAAAAAATAATCACACTTGCGTCATCTGTTTCAGTTGTTGTTCTACTCACATTAGTTAAATACCCCAGCAAATGTGTGATAATAATTATCGAGTTAAAGATCTGCTGCCAAATATTTGGCTAAGGTGTTTTAGATCTGTATGTGACATAAAGTGCCTTATTCAGAAAAGAAAAATCCTAGCTCCTTCCTATTATGGGGTATTATTTTTCAATTATTCCCAATTTATTTATTTATTTAATTAAATTTTTATACCGCCCTATTCCCGAAGGACTCAGGGCGGTTTACAGGGCAACATAAAATATGATATAAAAATAGTATAAATTAAAATAGATTAAATTACATAAGCCCAACAATTAAAACAATATTAAAAGCTAAAACCCCTTCAGTCCAGGCCTGATAGATCAAAAAACCAAGTTTTCAGATCCCGACGAAATGTACGCAGATCGGGGGCGGTCCGAAGTTCCACCGGTAAATCATTCCAAAGGGCAGGCGCGCCCACAGAGAATGCCCTCCCCCTGGGGAATCACCCGCTGGCACTCCTTAACCGCCGGCACCCTGAGAAGGCCCTCCCTGTGGGAGCGCACAGGACGATGGGAAGTTGATGCCGGCAGCAGGTGTTCCCTTAGATAATCCGGACCCAAGCCATTTAGAGCTTTATAGGTCATTACCAGCACCTTGAATCTCACCCGGAGGGCAATTCTTCAGACATCATTTTTTTTCAGCCCTCCTGGCACCCCTTTCTATTTTTACCCTTTTTATTAGTTTTATTCATTTATAACATAAAATATGAAAATACAAAAGCAAATAGTAGGAGACAGCAGTAGAAAAAGGGAAAACAAGGTGTGAAGAAAGGGAGGGGAAAAACAAAAGGCATTGACTTGCAACTCTCTCAGTTGCAGTAAAATCAGACATTAAAATCAAATCTCAACTTTTTACATTTCTATAGTAATATGCACCAGCCATTTCTGTATCGGCAAATCAGTCTAATCAGTAAAACCCAAAAACATGATATCATCTTTTCCACCTCAAGCACAAAGTCCAGAAGCGGTTTCCAGGTAGAAACAAAAGTATTTATGTTCTCTTCTTTTATCTGCACAGTCAGTTTGGCCATCTCTGCTAATTCCATCAGGTGTTTTTTTTTCCTAAAACCATTTTTCTAGCAGTGATGCCAGCTGAAATGAACTTTTACAAACAAAAGCAAAACCCATGGTATAAATTAATTATGTTTGTACAAATTGGAGCTAAAACATCTGGGACTGACAGAATTAAAGAAAAGCTGGATGACACTGCAAAATACTAAGTTTACTAAAGCTACAGTGATATAAAATGAATGGACTAAAAGCCTTCAACTTTTTTTCATGATTCATTCTTAAGAGTTAAAGTGGAAGAAGCGAGCACCTGGCTGAATTATCTCTGGCCAAGACACTAATGGAAAGAAAAATATCAAAGCAGATGATAATGAGGTCATTCTTCTTCAGGAAGGTAGCTGGCTATGATGGAAATGTAATTATTAATGATTTTTCAACTTTCATTAATGACAGAAGAATATCCTAATTAATGGCTGCCATTGGTCCTAATGAGAGGAAGTAAACTCAGTCTGGGGGAATCGGATTTCAAAGATTTTACAGCAATCACAACACACTTACTGGCAAAATCTGTAAATTATTGCTTTACTTAGTTTACTAGAGAAAGTAAAAAAAAAAAAGCTATATTAGCCAGATACTAGAACCCTTCCTGTTTAGGAGGTCTGTCTCAAAACATCACTAGGCAGATATAATAATTTGACATTCATGGCACTCAGAAATACGTAATGACCTACCATTTCTTTATGAATGGTCACAGGTGAAAACTAGCTCAGCCATTTCTGGGTTCCATACAAAGAATTCTCTTTATTTTCAACTCTGAAAGTTGGCTCAAAGACAAGAATCCATTGTGCATTGCCAACTGCAGAGGCAATTCCTCTTTTAGCTCGGGATTTATGCTGAACACCTGCTTGTCTACCCAACTGGCCACTTGAAGAACATTGCCACACATGTAGAGCAGTATCAATTGTTCTAAAAAACAAGGACGTGATGCCGTCTTGTGCAGAAATATTAAGTTTCACACAGGATTTTTCCTCGAAGTAGCAGAAACAAAATCAAAAGTATCCTATGAAACATTAAAGCTAAAACAATAACATGATGAAATAATGTAGTAGCAGCAAATTAAAAGACGTTTTAATCCAGCACATCATTAAAAATTGAACTTTTTCCTGTTACAATATTGCTGAATGTGGAGTGGCAGGGAATTATCAAATAACTTTGACAAGGACCTTCTGTTCTGTTCTGTTCTGTTCTGTTCTATTCTGTTCTGTTCTGTTCTGTTCTGTTCTATTCTAGAGAGACACAAAGCCTACAAGAACTGATGGGTTGGGTAGCTGAATGGGCTCCTGCTACATATAAAGATACACTCCACTCCACTGTATAAAATCCTACTTGCATTCCAAATGCTAGGTTTTATACTCTCTGGTAATCCTTCTGCAGAAACAAGATATATGTAAACATAATAAAAACTGTATACACACAAAACATTATTACCAATACAATGTAGCCTCTAAATTAATAAGGACAAAAGAGGAAAGGGGGAAAAAAACAAGAAATCTGGAAACAAGCAAAAAAAAGCTGGAAAATTATGTTGCAATCTGAATAACTCCATCCAAACTGACCTTACCACTCATTTATTCTTTGCTCTTTTTGCAAATGATTTGAATGTTGAAACACATAACAGCAATTTAGATGAATCAGATCAAAATTTCTCCTTCCGATAGAAAATTAAATCTTTTAAGCAGCTCCCATTTCCGTGCCTGAAAAATCCACAATTCTTGATAGATTCTAAATAATAGGGACAGTGCTAGGAGTGTCCAGAAGTGAAGTGAAAAGAGACAAGAAAGAGGTCAAAATGGTGCATTGCACACAGTAAGTAGATGGCATTTTGATCACACTGTCTCAGTTGCCATTTTGACTTTTTCCAAAACACCCTGCAAGATACCCCTGGATTGTGCCAAGAAAGAAAAACATGTGAAAGATAAACCACCAGCCAGAGGTACTCAGACCAGAATTCTCAGTTATGTCAACTGCCAACAACTGCTCAGATTCAAGACTATGTGGCACAGGACAGATAGTCCTATGAAAAGCAGGAAAAAGAAGCAGTAGGTTAAACTGCCATTCATCTGTTAATTACATTCTCATGCCAACAATGACATTCAATGACACAGTGGGCTTTCAGTTCTGTTTGCAATCTAGATTCTTATCTCCCCTTCATGGATTACTGCCTTTTTGTGGCGAAGGGGCTTGTGTAATTCAATGAAGCTATGAGCTATGCTGTTCAGGGCCACCCAAGACAGACAGGTCATAGCAAAGAGTTCTGACAAAACGTGATCCACTGGAGAAAGAAATGGCAACCCACTCCAGTATCTTTGCCATGAAAACCCTATGGACAATACCAAAAGGAAAAACGATATGACGCTGGAAGATGAGCCCCTCAGGTCAGAAGGTGTGCAATATGGTACTGGGGAAGAGCAGAGGGCTAGTACTAGTAGAACCAGAAAGAATGAAGCAACTGGGCCAAAGCCGAAAGGATGCTCAGCTGCAGCGTCTCAGGGGGTTGGGAGTGGGGAGCACTGTTTTACAGTGGTTCTCCTCCTACCTCCTGGGCTGCTCGCAGTCGGTGTTGACAGGAGGGCAGAGGTCTGCCCCGAGGCCTCTCATTTGTGGAGTTCCTCAGGGGTCGGTCCTCTCTCCCCTCTTGTTCAACATCTATATGAAGCCGCTGTGTGAGCTCATTCGTAGTTTTGGGGTGGGGTATCATCAGTATGCTGATGATACCCAGCTTTTTCTTTCCACCCCGAACCAACCCAGTGATGCCCTTGACGTGATGTCCCGTTGCCTGGAGGCAATCCGGGTTTGGATGGGGAGAAACAAGCTTCGTCTCAATCCTGCCAAGACTGAGTGGCTGTGCATACCGGCATCTCAGACTAACCAATCTTTTCCATCGTTAAATATGGGGGGTGAGGTGTTATCCCCCGTTGATAGGGCCCGCAACTTGGGTGTCCTCCTGGATTCACAGCTCATTTTGGAAGATCATATAGGAGCCATGGCCAGGGGGGCTTTTGCCCAGGTTTGCCTGGTGTGCCAGTTACGGCCCTATCTGGACCGAGATGCCCTACGCACAGTCACCCATGTGCTCGTGACCTCCCGGCTAGACTACTGCAATGCTCTCTACATGGGGCTGCCCCTGAGGACCACTCGGAGGCTTCAGCTGGTGCAGAATGCAGCCGCGCGAGTTGTGATGGGAGTCTCCCGATACTCCCATGTAACACCTCTTCTCCGCGAGCTGCATTGGCTTCCAGTTGCCCTCCAGGTGAGATTCAAGGTGCTGGTGATGACCTATAAAGCCCTAAATTCCATGGGCCCAGATTATCTGAGGGAGCACCTGCTACCAGCGTCAATTTCCCATCCTCCTGCACGCTCCCACAGGGAGGGCCTCCTCAGGGTACCTCCAGTCAAGGATTGCCGACAGGCGATCCCCAGGGGGAGGGCGTTCTCTGTTAGTGCACCTGCCCTATGGAATCAACTGCCAACGGAACTCCGGACTGCCCCCGACCTTCATTCATTTCGCCGGGACCTAAAAACCTGGCTCTTTGAGTTATCTGGTCTGGACTGAGGGGTTTTAATGGTTTTAAATTGTGATTTTAATTTTTTGGGGCTAGACTTAATTTAATTTAATTTTAATTTTATATTATATTGTTTTTAAATTTTGCCTTGTAAACTGCCCTGAGTCCTTTGGGAGTAGGGTGGTATATAAACCGAAATAATAATAATAATAATAATAATAATAATAATAATAATAATAATAATAATAATAATAATAATAATAATAACAGCAACAACAACAACAACAATAATAGTCAATAAAAGAGTAGGAAAAGCAATACAGGGATACAATCCCCAAAATGACAGAATGATCTCAGTTCGAATCCAAGGCAAACCATTCAATATCACAGTAGTCCAATTTTATGCCCCAACCACTAGTGCTGAAGAGGATGAAATTGACTGGTTCTATGAAGCCCTACAGCACCTTATAGAACTAACACCAAAAAATGATGTCCTTATCATCATGGGGGACTGGAATGATAAAGTAGGAAGCCAAAAGATAACTGGAATAACAGGCAAGTTTGGCCTTGGAGTACAAAATGAAGCAGGGCACAGGCTGATAGAATTTTGTCAAGAGAATACGATGGTCATAGTAATCACTCTTTTCCAACAACCCAAGAGACGGCTCTACACATGGACATCACCAGACGGTCAACACAGAAATCAGATTGACTATGTGCTCTGCAGCCAAAGATGGAGAAGCTTTATACAGTCAGTAAAAACAAGACCAGGAGCTGACTGTGGCTCAGACCATGAGCTTCTCGTTGCAAAGTTTAGGCTTAAACTGAAGAAAGTAGGGAAAAGCACTAGGCCACTCAAGTATGAATTAAATCATATCCCTGTTGAATATACAGTAGAGGTGACAAATAAATTTAAGGAATTAGATTTGATAGACAGAGTGCCTGAAGAACTATGGACAGAGGTTCGCAACATTGTACAAGAGGTAGCAACTAAAACCATCCTAAAGAAAAAGAAATGCAAGAAAGCAAAATGGCTGTCTGAGGAAGCTTTGCAAATAGCTGAGGAAAGGAGGGAAGTGAAAGGCAAGAGAGAAAAAGAAAGATACGCCCAATTGAATGCAGAATTCCAGAGAATAGCTAGAAGAGATAAGAATGCCTTCATAAATGAACAGTGTAAAGAGATAGAAGAAAACAATAGAATAGGGAGGACCAGAGATCTCTTCAAGAAAATTGGAAAGATGAAGGGAACATTTCATGCAAAAATGGGCATGATAAAGGACCAAAATGGCAGGGACCTAACAGAGGCAGAAGAGATTAAGAAGAGGTGGCAAAATTACACAGAAGAACTATACAAGAACAAGACTTAATGTTCCTGATAACCATGATGAGGTGGTCACTGACCTCGAGCCAGACATCCTAGAATGTGAAGTGAAGTGGGCCTTAGAAAAACTGAGCAACAACAAAGCTAGTGGAGGTGACAGGATTCCAGCTGAGCTATTCAAAATCTTAAAAGATGATGCAGTAAAAGCGCTACACTCAATTTGCCAGCAAATTTGGAAAACTCAACAGTGGCCACAAGATTGGAAAAGATCACTTTACATTCCAATTCCAAAGAAAGGCAGTGCCAAAGAATGTTCAAACTATCTCACCATTGCACTCATTTCACATGCTAGTAAAGTTATGCATAAAATCCTACAAGCTAGCCTTCAGCAGTATGTAGATCGAGAACTTCCAGAAGTACAGGCAGGATTTCAAAGAGGCAGAGAAACTAGAGATCAAATTGCCAACATATGCTGTATCAGGGAGAAAGCTAGGAAGTTCCAGAAAAAACATCTAGTTCTGCTTCATTGACTATGCTAAACTCTTTGATTGTGTGGATCACAACAAACTGTGGCAAGTTCTTAAAGAGATGGGAGTACCAGACCATCTTATTTGTCTCTTGAGAAACCTATATGGGGGTCAAGAAGCAACAGTGAGAACTGGACACAGAACCACTGATTGGTTCAAAATTGGGAAAGGAGTTCAGCAAGGCTGTATACTGCCACCCTGCCTGTTTAACTTATATGCAGAGCACATCATGAGAAAGGCAGGGCTAGATGAATCAAAACTTGGAATTAAGATTTCCGGGAGAAATATCAACAACCTAAGATATGCAGATGATACCACTCTAATGGCAGAAAGTGAAGAAGAACTAAAGAGCCTCTTGTTGCAGGTGAAGAAGGAGAGTGCAAAAGTTGGGTTGAAATTTAACATTAAGAAAACCAAGATCATGGCATCCGGCCCTCTCAATTCCTGGCAAATAGATGGGAAAGAAATGGAGGTAGTGACAGATTTTATTTTCCTGGGCTCCAAGATCACTGCAGATAGGGACTGTAGCCAAGAAATTAAAAGATGCTTGCTCCTGGGAAGGAAAGCCATGGCAAATCTGGACAGCACACTAAAAAGCAGAGACATCACCCGGTCAACAAAAGTGCGTATAGTCAAGGCTATGGTCTTTCTAGTTGCAATGTATGGCAGTGAAAGTTGGACCATAAGAAAGGCTGAGCGCCAAAGAATTGAGTCCTTTGAACTATGGTGCTGGAGAAGACTCCTGTGAGTCCCTTGGACTGAAAGGCGATCAAACCGGTCAGTCCTAGAGGAGATCAATCCTGACTGCTCTTTAGAAGGCCAGATCCTGAAGCTAAAACTCAAATACTTTGGCCACCTAATGAGAAGGAAGGACTCACTGGAGAAGAGCCTAATGCTGGGAAAGATTGAGGGCAATAGAAGAAGGGGACGACAGAGAATGAGGTGGCTGGATGGAGTTACTGAAGCAGTAGGCGTGAGCTTAAATGGACTCCAGAAGATGGTAGAGGACAGGAAGACCTGGAGAACGTTGTCCATGGGGTCGTGATGGGTCGGACACGACTTCGCAGCTAACAACCAGTTTCTTATATAGCTGCAATGTATCAAATATCTAAGGAATGTTTTGCTAAAATTGGGTCTCTCAGTTTAGTTAAACTATGTAAAATTGGAATTGGAGATTAATACCACAATCCTAATCTGACAACTTTCATTTTTATCAAACAACAATAACAATCATAGTGTCTGCCCTGCTGATTTCTGTAAAAAATAATTTGGCAGATCTGAAGTATGTAAATTTAATATTTCAACTTCTGAGCTGTGTGATCAATAATAAAAAAATTATATGATAAACTCTTATTAAATACGATCCAATGTTTAATAAGATTAAGACAACAAAGGCTTTTCTTTTCAGTTGTTGAATAAATTTCATTACCTTCAGCTTCCACAAAGGAGGGTTACTGGCCTGAAAGCCAGTTAACTCCTCCAAAATATCCAACATTCAGGAGCAACTTCAGTGTGCCTGGCTGAGGAATTCTGGGAGTTGAAGTTCACAAGTCATAAAAGGTTCAAGTTTGAAGACCCCTGAAATAATGTCTGTTCACTGTCACTACAATTCCTTAGTTACTAGTTGTTCCAGTGGAACATTTTGCAATATAAGATAATAGTAACATTTTTTTTTATTTCTAGCATTTTCTTGCAGTTGCAGGGTCCATTATTTTGGAACAACCACATGTTGATCTATTGGTTGGGACAGGAATTCACTGGCCAGCTTGGGCTGAGACAGAGTGAATGACCAAGTCACCCAGCTGACTTTCATGCCAAATTCGACTAGAATCATAATGTCCTTGTTTCTAGTCTGGTCCCTTAACTAGAGCCAGCCAAACTGGCTCTCATAATAACACTGTTTTCAAGTAACACTGCTTCTTACTTGGAAATAAGAGGAAGAAGGAATTGAAAATAGTGCATCATCATCACTGCCTAATGATGTTGCATAATTGGGTAATGAAATGTCTACAACTAAACAACCCAGCTCAGAGAATAAGAACTCCACTTCAGTTCCATACTGAAATGTAAAAAAAAATATACCATAATTATACAAATTACAAATTATATCATTTTTTGCAATGATGGAAAGGCATATATGATGTTGGTATTATTTGTACCAGAGGTCTATGCAGCAAAGTTGATTGCAAAGGCAAGATACTCTTCATTTAGGCAACCTAATTAACTTCAATGAGTTATATTACTTCAAGGGACGTAATATGTGCTACTCATATAAAAATCTAAATAGTAAAGCTATTCTGCTGGTTAGAAGAGTGCTTTTCACAGCATTTCACAAAAGGCACTTTGGAGGAAAATGTCTTTTTGAGGAACTGTTCTAATAAAAATGACTTGTTTGGTCCTAAAAATGCAGAGATGATTTTTGAAACCTTTCTATTGCCAAGTACCCAAGATACTGTATGTCTGCAAATATTATCTTATATCATTCTACTATGAGACAGCTTGGGATTGGAAATGTTCTGGTTGCTAATTCAAAACTGACCAGATGGAGCAATAAGTAGAGTGGGTGGATTAGAAATTCATAGGACACATCATTTATGTTTGGGGATAAAAATTATTGTACCAGCTGTTATTAATAATGAGATATTTTTGTAGGGCATATGGCACTTTTCTTACTTCTGTGACACCTGCCAGATAGTACATGTGTTGGTCAACAAAACATTATTGAAGGAGTCATTTATCATTTGCACAAACTCCTAATTAATGTTATATCGAAGTTTAATCTATTAAATATATTTCTTAGTAAACAAATTAGAGTCAAGCTGCAGAATATAACCTTTGAAATGATTCAGACAGAAAAGAGAATTAAAGCAAGTGAGATATTCTGCCAACTTTACATTGCAAGAAAACAGGCAAAAACCTTCTGACTTTTTCAATCATCTTTATATTCAAAAATCCCCAACTAGTCAACAGTTTTGGCAGGGAGTAGGTGGATAGAGATGATGATAATGACAAGGACACATATGCAAGATTACAGTCATATTAATTAATTAAGAATATTTTCTACAAAGTAAAGATCCCCTCAGTTTGGGCTTGACTCTTGGTGGCTACATGGATACATCCTTCTTATAGTTTCTTGGCAACAATGTGTAAGTAGTTTTGCATTGCCTTCTGATCAAGCAATGGAGAATTATTTCAGCAGTCTACTGAGATGATTTATTGGTTTGGGCAGTTGATTCATTACATTGATTATATATATACACAATGTGTGAGGAGGTATACTTTTCCCACTGTTTATCTTTATTCCTTTTTTTACAACTTAGGAAGGAGGAAGAATGGGGTCTCTGGATGTTTTTGCACATCCCAATGAAAATCCACTAATTGCTTTTTAAAATAGCTTCTTAGATTGTATATTGCACGTAATTCAGTTTCTGAGCTGACTTCAATCAGAATTTTATGTATTTTTCTTTTCCTATATTGGCTGCCTGTAAATATATTTATTAATATCACTTAATTATAAGAGGTTTTCTTTTTTATTTAAGTTATATTGAATATTGTAAAGCCTAAGGTAAAGTTTCAGTTTTCTGTATTTTTCAAAACTTGTATTGCAGACTCTAGTCTGATCACCATTCTAAAAAAAAGAAAGACAGAAAACAATATCTCATTCTTCCTTGTCTGTCTTTCATGATATAGATATCTTAAAGGTTTGAGAAACATAGTTAAGTAACAAAGGATTTTTTAAAAAATAAACTGAAGGTAACACACTCTGAGGATTTGTGACTATATTTGATTTCAAGAAACTCATATATGAGAATTAAATTTGTGTCAATGGAACTATAAAATCAAATACTATTCCATGTGATTCAGGAACTCAGAATTTAAATTCTCAATTCCAACGAGTAGTATAAATTATGTAATTAACTCATTTATACTAAAGAAATGTAGTGTTATTTAAAATCTTGGATTCTTGATTTTTTCAATCTTTCATATTTTTTTTTACTTTTTTTCAAAAGGTAGTTCTGCTTAGATTTATCCATCTATGTGTTTAGCATTTTCTACAACACAGTTGTAGTTAACATGTAATGTTGTTATGTTATCAAATGCAACATCTTTATCAAATTTAATTTTTAAAAGTGGGAAAAAGGAATGATTCTCTCAATGGATAGATTCCTTCTTCTCTTTAATCCCTCCAAAGGACTGTAATTTGATGCTATAGCACATTCAGCATGGATGGCTCCCTCTTTCCCTTTCAGAAATTTAAATCTGTATGTTCTCTGGTTACTATATGAATCTCTCAAATAGAAGAGTGAGAAAGACCCATGGCTGAAGTTTTTACTCATACACAGTACTGGTTTAGTTGGACCAAAAGTCTAATACAATATCAGTCAGCTTTTTTAAAATGTAAAGACTCCAGTTTCAGATAATTCTCCAGCCTCTATGGAGATTCTTTGTCATCCAGGTCATGGTTGTCCCAAAGGTGCTTTTTTTTAAGAGTGAACTGGACTTTCTTGTTTTTCTTTGAACACATTTCACTTCTCATCCAAGAAGGTCCTTCAGCTCTGACTGAATGGTGTGGAATGGAAGGATTTATATTCCTTGCAGACAGCTGGAATTCTTTGCATTTGCATTCTTTTTAGAGGGTTGTTGAGTCTTTGGAGTTTATCTGTGTCCTCAGTCATCTTGCAAAGAAAAAAGTTTATGAGGATATCAGAGGCAGAGGATATATATTTGTTTTTAATTCTTTAATAATTGTTCTTAATTTTTCTATTCCTATAGAGTCACTGAAAATTTGAGTCTCCTTAAAGTGCAAGTATTCAGTCACTGAAAATTTGAGTCTCCTTAAAATGCAAATGCTGAAATAAACTTCAGCGGGAATACATATACCACTTAACCAGAGTTCCTGTTTATAGGTAGTCTAAAGAATACCAATGTGGAATGAACTATATGATTGTTGAATGTAAGCATGTTAACTCCTTTGGATGCTACAACTTTCTCATATAATATAAATTATTGTATTGTTAAACATTACATGCTGGCAAATACTGATATCTCTTTGCAATAAATATTTATATGAGAATTGGAAAAGTTAATGGCAGTTTCTACACTTAAAGCAGAGGATAGTCCAACAAATATTTCAGAATAAACTTCTCAAATATTGGAAAGCACTGTTTCAGAAATCTGTGTTAAAAGGGTATTAGACAGGAACAGTTATTTTAGTCGTGAAATGGGCACTTATGTTTCATTTTTCATATGATTGTGTGTGTGTGTATGTATGTACATATTCCTTAACTTGCTTTCATTCCCACATATATTATGTTTTCACAAATGCGTCTGAATTATTATAGAGTCCCTATAAGGCAAGGACTCTTGAGTATCCAATTCTTTAAACAGCCACTGGGAATTCTCTGCATCACACAAAGGAATTGTGTAGATAATATTCCACTAAATGTGCTATTTTATTTTCATTGTCATTTCTACTAGCCTGTGCCTAGTTCCACGTCAAGCAAAACATAAAACTGTTTTATTTCATTACTTAGGCTATACTTATACCTAAAGATGGTCATATACCAGGGGATGATTGGAAGCTACAACTTTTATCATATTTCTGTAATGGTGAGAGATGTATCTGTGTTGAAGCATTCATCTGAAGTTTAACTGGGGGTTAAAGCAAAACAGTTTCTACAGCTAGGCCTTGTAAGGAAGCCAGTTTAGAAATGTTACTGCAGATATCATGAAGAGACAGCAAATTATCAACAATTTTATACAGTGCTTTTTTTGTAGAAAAAATGGTGCCGGAATTCACGCACGTCATACAACCCACCTTGTCTACCCTACAAGATTTACCTTTGTAGTTGAAAAAAAAAACCCTTCCGTTTTTAATATATCTAAAAGACTAGGATTTTGTTCAAGGTAAGTTAATACTATTAATGCTACCATGCACAAATCCACTGAAAAAAGGTGCCAGAACTCCATTCCAGTGCATTCTATGACAAAAAAAGCCCTGATTTTATATGGTTTTACAGATAAAGAGGGAAAGAAGAATTAATAGAAATTTGCCCTGTTACAAATTAACTTGATCCAGTCCTGGTTTATTATTCACCTTGGTTTAGGAGGAAGAGTCATTTGGACCCATTTGCACACCAATTCATATTTTTTCTTTATTTTTTAATCACAGGTTCCTCACACATACCTACTGTATAATATATTTTGTGTACATATTTGTAAAGAAAGTCTCATTCTGTCTGAAAAAAAATGTGAGCAATCTTTCTTTTTTCAGAGGAATAAGATATACTATCTTTGTTTTTGAAGAATTACTTAGATCCTTTGGATCAGAAATTTTATTCTTGAAATTGGAAACATGGACCTGTTAACTGACTTATGATACTACTAAGGACAAGAACAATATTAGTGTCATTGTTTACATGTTTCCTTTACTGATTAGATTAGGAGGAAGACTCTACTTCTTCCATTATTAAGATTAAAGGAAATTTTCTACTGATGATGCATATCAAGTTCCCATGAGCTTAATGAGGAAAACTCTGTCTGTCTGTCTGTCTGTCTGTCTGTCTGTCTATCTGTCTCTATGTAATGTAATATACTGTATAACAAATGGTTTTTCATGCTCTATATCTTTTCAATACAAATTCAGGAATGAAGTGTTCTGATAAATGTATTTTAATTTATAATACTCTTGACAAAAGACACTATCTGAAATGTGTTAGCCACAGGAAATATATTTTAGATATTTAGAGCTAGACTCCTGCTTTGTCTAAATAAGATGCACCTATTTTCCTCTTTCCTCTAAAACACATTATTAGCTGAGTAATGTCCCAGAAGAATGAGATGGAATTTACAATTGCCATTGTTTTCTGGCACTAGGTATATTTTCAGGTTACTTGTTCTTTTCCTTTTGTAGATATTCTGCATTAGATTAGACACATGATTGGCCTAGAATCAGCAACACACTTCATTGTGATTCTTTCATGGAACCATCTGCATTTTTCAAGAGAAAGAACAATATAAAAATAAAGTAAGAATGATTATTGATCCTTGATTTCTAATCCCTGGATTAACACATTTATTTTCCTTATCATGCCTTATCACCTTGTTTACTTAATTGCAGGTATTCATTAAAACTGTGCATGAAGTGTTCACATTAAAAATAAATGCATACAGAAGCAAATATATTAGTGAATACAATATACAAAATTATGTGTTCATTCATTAATATGTTAAATATAAGGGTTCTCTTGCATGTTTTTGTGTAAATCTCCTATCATATATCAACAATTTCCCCCCCCAAAAAATCATATTTTCATGCATTCAGCTTTATATGGTTTCATGCATTCAATTATAATTTTAAGAATATTAAAAATCATTTCAAGATCTATTGAAAGTAATTTTAACTTTACGATAATTAATTGTAAAATGTAAATATATTTCAATCAGAAAAAATAGTAACATGGTAAGTTAACCATTTCTGGATTTACATAACACACTAAACAATAAATTAGGGCTAGTAATCCTTATTACTAGTACAAAAATATATAGAATACTATAGTTATGACTAGGAACAAAAATGTATAGAATACTAGTTTCGTTGGCCTCTAATAGTCAAATGGAGTTTTGCATCCCATATCTAGTAGCCATACATTATGCTCATTGAACAGTATTAGTCCATTTACCAAGCAAAACTAGAAAAATACTAACAAAGCTGAATGGGTTATCCAGGGGTAGGCAACCTTGGCTCTTTTATGACTCGTGGACTTCGACTCCCAGAATTCCTGAGCTGGCTGGCTCAGGAATTCTGGGAGTTAAAGTCCACGAGTCATAAAAGAGCCAAGGTTGCCTATCCCTGGGTTATACCATGCACATACTATTTCTTTATCTCATGTCTCCATAGCCAAAAATCATAAAATTGAATTGATTATTGCTCTGCTCTCCTCTCTGTCACATATCATTAACCCTGTGAGGTAGTCCAGAGAAGTACAAGCAGGAGTACTAGTTCTATCTTTATCATAAGGTTACATTAAGAGAATCTTGCAAAGTATTTCTCCTTGCCTTTCTTTTTACTTTCCAGAGAAGTAGAAAGGGTCCCTCCTGAAATTCTTCTCATGCCCCCTGTCTCCTGTGGACTGTGATGCATTTTACAGGCTGGTTATCCAGTCTTCAGCTCTCCCTCCTGCTCCCAAGGTCATTTCCACACAACACTACAGACACATAAATTTGGGGGAATGAATCACAACCCAAGCAGAGTTCCACTGTTTGCTAATTCCTACAAAGCAAACTGCTACTGACATTTCTATGATACTGTTTTTGCTTTGTAATTTGTATCTGCTATGCTTTTGATGCTCTAATGATACTTTTATAACTATTTAGAGCCTTAAGATGAATAAATTTTCTGAATAAATGCTTATTACACATAGTTTGCTAAAAAAAAACCTGTGAATTTAACGACTTAGTGCCTCAGATGACCAGCAGAGGGAGATAAAACAGCAGTTGTAGAAACTGAGTTTGTTTCTTAATACATCTGGAGATGTATTGAGTTAAAATATTTCTTTTTTCTTGCCTCTTTGGGTTTTGAAAAGAAAGTTATGCTTTGGTTGCCATATATAGTAAAAAGATCTCTCCTTCTGACTGAAGGTTCTCACCACCCAGAGGCAGTGAGGAAATATAACTGAAAACATAAAGTCAAGAATCTGACAAATTAGAAATGAAATGGCTGGGATTTGGTTTTGAGAAAAGAAATTAAGAATGTTACTGCAACCCTGATTCTCCTTTCAAATCTGCTCAAGTAAATCTAAAACAAACACTACTGTTAATAGAGACATTCCAGATTTAATCCTGTATTTTGCCTAACCACAAAGTATGACTTTGTATAAATATTATCTATAACTACACTATGTAATGTCTTTGAATGATGCTGATAGATAGATAGATAGATAGATAGATAGATAGACAGACAGACAGACAGACAGACAGACAGACAGACAGACAGACAGATAGATAGATAGACAGACAGACAGACAGACAGACAGACAGACAGACAGACAGGCAGGCAGGCAGGCAGGCAGGCAGGCAGGATGACAGACAGACAGACAAATATAGATACACACACACACATATATAAAAATATCTAGATTTTATATATATATATATATATATATATATATATATATATATATATATATATATATATATATATATATATATATATATATATATATATATATATATATATATTATAATACATATATATGTATTATATAATACATATACATGTATTATATAATACATATACATGTATTATATAATACATATACATGTATTATATAATACATATACATGTATTATATAATACATATACATGTATTATATAATACATATACATGTATTATATAATACATATACATGTATTATATAATACATATACATGTATTATATAATACATATACATGTATTATATAATACATATACATGTATTATTGGTTGACTGGATTTGTTAAGGCCACCCAACTGCAAAAAGACTGTAGATAGTATGCAGTAAGTTCAATATATAGATAAAAAAAGTTTGCGTTTTATAACTGGGAGTTGCAGGCAAAAAGATCACAAAAAGTTGCTTACCTCTCTCAGTAAGAGTGCTTCATTTTTATAATCACAATATTTTCCTACAGATTTTTATGTTATGAAAAGAAAAGAAAAACCCAACTTTCCTAGGTTGTTCCACTGATTAATTGTTCTAACTGTCAGGAAATTTCTCCTTAGTTCTAGGTTGCTTCTCTCTTTAGTTAGATTCCATCCATTGCTTCTTGTCTTGCCTTCAGGTGTTTTGGAGAATAGCTTGATTCTTTTTTTCTTTGTGGCAACCCCTGAGATATTAAAACACTGCTATCATGTCACCCCTCATCCTTCTCTTCATTAAACTAGACACACCCAATTCCAGCAACCGTTTCTTATATGTTTTAGCCTCCAGTCCCCTAATCATCTTTGTTGCTCTTCTCTGTACTCTTTCTAGAGTCTTTTTTACATTGTGGTGACCAAAACTGGACACAGTATTCCAAGTGTGGCCTTACCGGCATTGTAAAGTGGTATTAACACTTCATGTGATCGTGATTCTATCCTTCTGTTAATGCAGCCTAACACTGTGTTGGCTTTTTTGGCAGCTGCAGCACACTCTGGCTCATATTTAAGTGATTGTTCACTAGGACCCTGAGATCCTTCTCACAGTTACTACTATTGAGCAAGGTACCACCTATACTATACCTGTGCATTTGGTTTTTCTTGCCTAAATGTAGAACCTTACTTTTTTCACCACTGAATTTCATTACATTAAGGTAAAGGTAAATGTTCGCCCACACATGCGTGCTAGTCATTTCCGACTCTAGGGGCCAGTGCTCATCTCCGTTTCAAAGGCGAAGAGCCAGCGCTTGTCCGAGGACATCTCTGTGGTCATGTGGCCGGCATGACTAGACGCCAAAGGCGCACGGAATGCTGTTACCTTCCCACCGTAGTGGTCCCTATTTTTCTACTTGCATTTTTATGTGCTTTCGAACTGCTAGGTTGGCAGAAGCTGGGACAAGTAACAGGCGCCCACTCTGTTACGCGGCACTCGGGATTCGACCTGCCAAACTGCCGACCTTCTGATCAACAAGCTCAGCGTCCTAACCCACTGAGCCACTGTGTCCCTACTTCATTACATTAGATAGCACTTAATCCTTCTGTATCTTAAGCCTATCTTCTGGAGTGTTGGCTATTCCTGCCAGCTTGGTGTCATCTGCAAATTTGATGAGTTCCCCTTATCTGAATCATTGACGAAGATGTTGAAGAGCACTGGGCCCAGAACACAGCCCTGGGGAACCCCACTACACATTTCTCTCCATGTAGATGAAGTTCCATTGAGCACCACACACTAAGTATGGACGGTCAGCCAGCTATGAATCCATCTGGTGGTAATGCTGTCTAACCCACATTTTTCTGTCTTATCAAGTAGTAGGTTGTGGTCTACTTTATCAAATGCCTTACTGAAGTCCAAGTAAGTTATATCCACAGCATTCCTCTGGTCCACTAATTTTGTCACTTCATCAAAGAATGTAATAAGATTTGTCTGGCATGATTTGTTTTTGACAAACCCATGTTGGCTTTTGTTAAAGACTTTGTTTGCCTCTTGGTGTTCACTGATTTGTTGTTTGATTATCTTTTCCAGAATCTTCCCAAGTATGGAGGTCAGGCTGATAGGTCTGTAGTTTCCTTGATCCATTTTTTCTCTCCTTTTTTGAAGATGGGAACTACATCAGCTCTTTTCCAGTCCTCTGGTAGTTTCCCAGTGCTCCAGGATCTTTGAAAAATATAGTTCAGTGGTTCTGAGATTACATCTACCAGTTCCTTGGGGTGTAATCCATCTGGTCCTGGTGATTTGAACTCGTCTAGGCTGGACAGGTCCTCACTTACCATTTTCTTGCTTAACTTAACTTGTGTTTCTAATCTGTTTTTTTTTACGGTACTGTTTTTGATAGGTTGGACTGGTTTTTTTTTCCCTTTGTGTAAAGACAGATGCAAAAAACAACTTAAATAGTTCTGCTTTCTCTCTGTTGCTTGTCACCTTCTTGCCACTTTCTCTCACTAATGGATCAATCATTTCCTTAACTTTTTTCTTGTTTTTTACATGTTAAAAGAAGCTCTTTTTTATTTTTGACTTTGTTGCAAGCCTTAGTTCATTTTGAGCCTTAGCTTTCCTCACTTCGTCTTTGCAGGCTCAGACTATTTGCTGATATTCTGCCTTAGTTATGTGCTCCTCTTTCCACTTTTTATACTTGTCCTTTTTGACTTTCAATTTATCAGAGAGTTCTTTATACTGCCATGTTGGTTTCTTTTGAGAGCTGTTATTTTTCTTCTTTGTTGGTATTGTGCTAGACTGGGATTTTATAATCTCACTTTTCAAAATTTCCCAAGCTTCTTGAGTTGTTTTTCCCTTGAGGATTCTCATCCATGGAATCCTTCCCAGCTCTCTCTAAGTTTATTGAAATTAGCTTTGTTAAAGTCCTAGACTCTAGTTTTAATTGTGTTCTATTGCTTGTGCTTGCATAATGTTGAATTCCAACATTGCATGATCCCTCCAAGGTTCCTGTGGCTTCATTACCTTCTATCATTTCATCTCTGTTACTGAGAATTAGTTCCAATATGGCTGATTCCCTAGTTCCCTTCTCTACTTTTTGGCAGACAAAGTTGTCTTCTAGGTTTGTCAGGAATCTGTTTGATCTTCCACTTCGTGCAGAATTTGTCTCCCAATTGATATCAGGGTAATTAAAGTCCCCCATTACTATTGTGAAGGGCTTCCTACATACTTTAGTTAGCTGATTAGCAAAAAGTTCATCTACTTCCTCTGTTTGGTTGGATGGCCTATAGTATATACCTATGGCAGTGTCATTTTCCCCCCTTTTATATTGACCCAAATGCACCCAAGACAGTTTTTATCAGTTTTTGTAGAGATGTAGTTATTTCTTAAATAGAGAGCAACTCCACCTCCTCTTTTATTTGGTCTGTTTCTTTTAAATAATTTAAATTTCCACTTGAGTGGAGAACAAACTCACAAATCACAGTTACTTCTTTTCATTTGGATTATTAATGGTGATTAGTTGGAAACCAGTAGAAATTTTAAGACATCATCATAAATGTTATTTTTTAGGGACAAACTGGGCCAGCAGCTTGTCTTGCTGAAACATGTATCTTGGAATACATTTTCAATAATAATGAATATTATTTAGAACACAAAACAGTTGCTGTTATGCTCAGTTTTTCCACAGGCACCTAAGTATACATCATATTAAGATCACCTGCATTCCGAAATAATATGAAAAGTCATACATACTAAACGTACCATCAATACAGCATTCACAGATGTTGCTTCAACAGAGCAGCTTTTTCCAATGGAGGAATTAGTTGCCTGGCCATGAAAAATTTCCATGCAACAGATGTGGCTGTAAAGGACATTTTGCAGCTACACAAAGCATTTCTGAGCTACAAATAAACATACATTTGTTCAAAACTCCACCTGCAAAGAAAACATAAGAGGTAGAGTAGTTTGAAAAGCAAAAACTGAAGTAACTGTATTTAGCAGATTCCTCTTTAAGGCATGTCCCCATAGAAGCTTTCTTGCAATAATAATTCAAAATACTCGATATGCTTATTAACTGAAATGTGACACCTCACATAGATCAGGAGAATTTCAGCTAGAACAGTGGCAAAGTTTACTAAGAGAATAAATAGTTTCATAGTTACATTATAATCTTGTATATATTCTGTCATCATGCTTTTTTCATGTACTTACTAAATGTTCACAGCCAGATGTATACAATGATATAAATCAAACAAACAGAGAGAGGATGTAATACTCTTGTGTTTAAAGCAACTTTCAGAGGTGGTGTTTTTTTTTAAAAAAAAACACCCACTCTGGTCAAACACTTTTTGCATAAGACCACTATGTAAAATGTTCATATTTCAATATTTCAGGAAGAAAGCATTTATTTGTGGGGTAGTCAAAATAACTTATATCAGTACGTCTCTTTTGAAAGATAAATGTCATTGTAGAATAGGATTACATATGGTGGACTCTTCCAGTATCTGTCTGAAATGCCCTCATGATACAAGTCCCATTCCTTTTGGGGGTGTCTGTCACTGCATACACACATCAAAGTGGGAGATTGTACTATGTTGCTTTCATTATTCTGATCAAAGTAATATGATCCTGTTTCCAATACGAACCCACAAAGAATAGGATTAATTATTTGGCTGCAAACCTAAATATGGTTTCTTCTATTATTATTTTGTACATAATAGAATTTACTATTAACCTATCTATAATTGTCTAAAAATAGGTAAGCAGATTTGTTACATAGGTATATGTTATATATGTTTTCAGATTGTTGGTTTTATGATCCTAGCATTCTTATCTCTCAAAAACATATGGGAAATGATGAGAGGTGGCACAGTGGTTAGAATACAATATTGCAGGCTAATTCTGCTGACCACTAAGAGTTTGATCCTGACCAACTCAAGGTTGACTCAGCCTTCCATCCTTCTGAGGTTGGTAAAATGAGGACCCAGATTGTTGGGGGCAATATGCTGACTCTGTAAATAACTTAGATAATGCTTTATGAAGTGGTATATAAGTCTAAGTGCTATTGCTATGTATATGGCATTTAATTTTGTTGTGTCTCTGAAAACAGAATTTTCAGTGTTTTGTCATACTTTGACCCCCATCTGGAAATTGCCACGTGATTATTTGTAGACTTTGTGGAGATTCTGAAACATACAAATAATTTCTTTCAATGGTGTTAAATCACCAGCATACACCTCTTGGTTTTATTTATCTCTCTAGCCATTTTTAAAATACATATTTAAATGTAAGATATCAGGTTTTGAGATTTTTTTACCTGGTTAAAATTGCCAAATTCTATTTGAATTTAGGTTATTGGATAAATAGTATAAATTATAATATGTTGCATGCTAGGATAGCATTTTACTTGAAAAATTTATTTACCTAAATGCAATAAAATTATGTTTTTGAAATAATTTACTAAAAGTAAATTGTACCATGTTGTTCCTGAAAATTGCACTTGGCAACCATATCAATAACCACAAATTCACAATGACCATAGCTATTTTTCTGCTTTCAGCAGGCTTGCCAGATCTTCGAAGTACAGTAGGTTAAGTGATTTCTTAACCTTCTATTTAATACAATAAACTTTGTCAGATGTTATTATCCTTTTTTCTGTGAGCACTACACAAAGTGTAAAAATTTGCATAAAATACATCTTGACATAGTGAACACCTTACTAGGAGAGAAATAGAAATTTAAGGAGGCAGTTGCCAAGATACCTTTTATTTGATTTAGATAAAGCATTATTGAAATAAAATAAAATAAAATTATTGAAATAAAATAAAATAAAATAAAATAAAATAAAATAAACCGCTCCGAGTCCCTCGGGAGAAGGGCGGTTTATAAAAACAAATAAATAAATAAATAAAATAAATAAATAAAATGTCACTAAATTTCAGCGCAAAATTGTTATTTGCACAAACAATATAAAATGAAGGCAATGGTGGTCAATTTTTCCTTGCAGCTGGATGTCTATTGCTGTACCTTTTAAATATAAAGCTCAACTGGCTTAATTCCAGTTTAGTAAGCTTGATACTCAGAAATATAAGTTTAACATTCAACAAGGTTAAAGAAATAACCAGCCAAGGTAGCCACAGCTTGTCACAGTTAAACTGTAGTAAACTGATATAAATATTTAGTAGACCTATGGAGATAAATAACATAATCCACTCATGCTGCTTCTGAAATCAGAGAGATAGCAAAACAAAAAAGCACTCTGGAAACATAAACCCCATTAAGTACTTTGGAAACAAACACATCTTTGAAAAGTGATTACAATGTTATTGCTCCTAACAACTTCATAGGGTTCATGGTTCATTTACACATGTCTTTTGTTTGTTTGATCCAAGTTGTGGTTTTGTAACACAATCCATCAGAAATAATGAATTGGTGACTGTTTGTATCCAGATGACCAGGCTGAGCCTGGAGGGAGGGGTCAAATGCATCATCAGTTATGATACCTGCACATCCACAAAAGATCTAAGTCCAGCCCACCTTGAATTCTTTTCTTTTCTATTCTTAACTCTGCTAATTTTCCTTGACCATTAGTAGTTCAGATTCTTGTAGAGAGCTTAAGCTTGCAAGAGGCTCGCGGCTCACCCAGCACTGGTGAGAGGCTTGCAGCTCGGCTAGCACCAGCGTAAGAACACACAGGGAGTGAGCATGTGCACATGCCAGCCACTCACAAGCTAACCACTGGCCAACCACTCACATGGCCTAGTGGCCAAGAGGCCACGGCCCGGTAGTGGGCCACAGCCCATAGGTTGGGGACCTCTATATGGAGGTTATTCAGCTTGGTAATGATACTTGTAAAAAAATGTTTTAGATGGTTCCAGAGCAGTCTGGACAGTCTTGTTTTGCTAAAAAAAATAGGCTTAAAAATATCTAGAAGCCAGGGCATTTAGGGATTTTAAAATGAAAACCAACACTTTGAAGATTACTGGCAATCACTGCCAGCTGAATATAGATTCATCTCTGCTGTAATTTTTAAAGATATTCTTATGTAAATGGCCCCTTCAAATGTTATGATTCTATATTTAAATTAACACTTTATTTATTATTGTTTATATGAAATGTTTTTTTTTCATTACTTACGTACATGAACTTGCATATATTCACTTGCACAGCTAGTCATCAAAAGAAATCTCTTCATAAAAGTGTTGACACATATAGAGCTGAATTGGTGCACTGATGGTTCACTAATTTGAAGAATAATTGCTCCTATTTCCTATTAATTAGCTCAAATTCTCACTCGAATCAAAAAAATATCACAAATTATAGAGGATTTTATTTATTTTATTAATCTGATTTATATGGTCATCCATCTCAGAAAATGAGACTCTGGATGCATGCAAAAATCAGTAAAGCAAATATATAAAAACAATCTTTATAAAAATATAAAAAGTTAAAATAAAATGTACAAATTACCCAGAGAGAATAAAAAAAAATCAACTACAATGGAGCTATCGAAGAACCTCTTCAGTTCCCTGAGATTATCAGATCTGGTGACATAATCAGGTCTTAAAGGATTACCAGAATGATAACAACAATAGAGCTAACCTGATTTTAGTATAGGAGACCATCCCTTAGGGAGGGCACCATAGCAGAGAAGGCCTGCCTCCTGGGGCCCACCAAATGTAGGTCCATGATAGATGGTATCCACAATCTATCTTCTCTTCAGATCTAATGGGATGGCCTGGTGTAATCATTAGAAAGGGTTACCATTCAGAATCAATATGCAAAGATTATCTCTGACATACACTGGAGTTCAGAATAACAGAGAAGCAAGAATTCATTCATGAAAGAGATATATGGCTTTCCCAGCATAAATCTAAATCATAGGTAGGCAACTCAACAGATCATAAGCAAATCTCATAAGACTTATTTCTGATGTCCTCAAAGTATTCTGGATCACATTACAAAAATTTAATTGCAGAACCATTGATTTCAGCGATACAATTTTTGTTATAAATAAAAGACAAAATAGTACTCAATTTACTTATTTTATCCTTAAAGTACTCAACTTTCTAAAATTAAAAGGTTACTTATTTCAGTGATACATTTACCTACTAAGCTCCCCAAACCCCTTAATACTTCCCAAAGTCTTTTGGAGAAGGTTCTAAAAAGATACAAACACGTTGCCCATCTATACTACATGTATTTGTATACTAATACTATTCTTTCTAACTTAAAAATAGAAAAGTCAGAGTTAGGGGGAATAGGCATTGGTAATTCGTTGACTGGAAATAGAATTGAAAGAAATAGGAATTCAGCAGTATATAACTGCTAAGAAAGCATAATAATTAGTAAAACCTGGGAGTTTCCAGAGCTTGGGACTAAAAAGAAACAGAACAAAGGTTGAAGCTAGAAAGAGAGTCTTGAGGAACCCATAAATTTTACTATATCTCAACTGTGTCTTCTAAAGAATCAGCTGACTTGAAAATCCATAAGACTTCTTGAATATAATACATTCTATGCTTTTCTGAACATGCACTTAAAATGTAATCCAAGTGCTTGGTTCAGACACAACTCATTTCATATCTGGACCTCTAAACACAGCAGTTAAACTGGTGGAAACTAGTTATTATTAAACCCTTATTATTTAATTAGTTCCTTAGAACAGTGTTTCTCAACCTTGGCAACTTTATGATGGGTGGACTTCAACTCCCCAAATTCTGGGAGTTGAAGTCCACCTATCTTGCAGTTGCTAAGGTTGAAAAACACTGCCTTAGATAATTGACATCAGAAAGGAATTCATTTCACTATTTTTATTTTTGAAGAATGCCTGTTGGGAATCTGGAATAAAGTCTATGATCAGTTTTCAACATGTCAATTTACCAGGTCTAGTGGGATAGGAGAGTTTGGTATGTAGTCATAGGAGATATCAGTGGGCACATTAATAGCCATAAAGATATGAATAACATAGTACAAAAATGTGTAAACATCAAGTTGCTTATCCTGATCTAATCCATGTCACTGTGCAGTTACGAGAGTAATATAGAGGAAAAGGACATTCCTAAAACCATGGAGACAATGAAATATAAAAAAGTTATTTTCTACATAAAGTAACATGTTAATCAGAGCACTTATTCAACTATTGTAGCATGAGTTTCCATTTATATCAGAGCAGCCAATATGACAATCTAAGATTGAATGGCCTGAAAGTGAGCAAGCAACAGGTTTTCCATTACACAGGTCAATGGATAAGACTCCAACTCACAATGAAGATTTTCATTACTGCAACTGAATGAAAAGGAAGAACCATGATACCATCCATGAAGTCAAGAATTGTATGTGATGTATTAAATCTTATCCAAGGTTATCCAAAGAGACAAGGAAAGCTGGAAGGAACATAACAGTAATGAAAGAGAGCACTTAAGAATGCACTTAGCTAACTTTGAAAAGGGTCTGGTTTATGCTGTCCACATTAAGAGGAGAAAGCAAATGAATGGGGTCATGTAGCTACCTTGAAAAATGAGAAAACCCAGTTTGGATTTTTGTTTGTACTTTTTCTATTAGTCATTTACAAATACTGACAAGGACATCATGTCACAAGAACAAAAGTTGGCAAAAAGAACAATCTCCTAACACTAGAATGGGAGAAAAGTTCCCATTATAATATTGAAAAATATGCTCACTGTCTTCCTTGGACTGATAGCTCTATCCAAGAACAGCTGTTTTTGAGTTTATGTACAGTGCACAATGGTTGAAATGTTGCCTGAAGCCTTCAGCTGTTACACACAAATAATGAATAAACCACAATTGCCCCTGAAATAAAAGTGCTTTGCAAGAATATACTGTATTGTATCTGCTTTACTCTTAGGCATTAAAAATAGATTTGCAACATGCTAAGTGTTGGATGAGGAGTAGAAAAACACTACTTTACAGGTCCAAATCATTATTGAACCAATAGATTAATAAATTTTGGTGAGTAGCCTAAAGCAACTCATTTGCTCTCAGCCTGATTTGCTTGCCTGATTTGCTTGGATGGAGGAACAGGAGGAGGATGTGTATATTTATGATCCAAAACATATCATATATGGGAGAAAATATAAATATATGTAGCCTTATTATACTTAATATTACTTAATAATATTACTGTTCATTATTAGTTGACATACACTAGTTCCTCTCTCAATTTTTAGTTCCATCTACTCTAACAGTGATCATAAATAGGAAGAATTGTTTATATTATTATTTTTTCAAAGTGGAGATTCAAGGAACTAAATCCACAACCTTTTTCATTCAAAGCATTTCTATCTCGATAAAACTGCACAGATCTACTTTTTAAATTTTTTAAAGTATTTATCTGTGATTTATCCATCAAATTCAAGAAAAAGGAATTTGAATATTTGAATGCACATTTTCAAAAGTATAATTAAATTAAAATACATCCCATATTGGGAAAGCCTAAGATAACTGACCTGCATACATATTTAGGCAGTTCATGTAACATTAGCTGCTAATTGGTAACTTAAGGATGCCTAATCAATCTTTGTATGGCTAATTGGATTGGATTGAATTGGGTTGGATTAATTACAAAGATTGTCCACTAATAGCAGAGGGGGGTCTTCAAACTTGGCCCTTTTATGACTTGTAAACTTCAACTCCTAGAATTCTTCAGCCAGGCATGCTGGCTGAGGAATTCTGGGAGTTGAAGTCCACAAATCATAAAAGGGCCAAGTTTGAAGACCCATGATTAATAGTCTTCAAAGGACTTCTCTCTGTCTCTGTCTCTGTCTCTGTCTCTGTCTCTGTCTCTGTCTCTCTCTCTGTCTCTGTCTCTCTCTCTCTCTCTCTCTCTCTCTCTGTGTGTGTGTGTGTGTGTGTGTGTGTGTGTGTCCCTCCCACTCTGTCTCTTTTTTTTAAAGGAGAAAATAATCCAGATACTACTTATTGCCATTTTTTACTCTATTTTTCATAAAGCAGTGCCACGGGGTATACAATGAAACAAACTAATAATCAGAAATTATGAAAGTTAAAATCATATAGAAAAATGATTTTTTTTCAACAAATACCACTGACAAACTTTAATTAACTAGTATGATTCACTGTCAAATTTTGGCAAGTTACTATGTCTACAGTAGATGATAATGAAAATTTTAAACGATGCTATTTTATACCTTTTATATTATTGTTGCTTTTTAAAATAAGCATAAACCAGAAGAGAACCATACATTTTGTTTTCAAGAGCATGGCTGTAAACATCCATTTGTTTTATTAGTTTCTATAAGAATCATAATTATCCCTCAGTAGGCTGACAGCTGGCAACTAAAAGTTTCAGCTTGATTTGAAATGGCTGAAAGATAAATTTTGAACTAAAATAATCCCAGCTGTGTAATGGACATGCTGACAAAACCTTTAACTGTAATGTTGTTCTTCACCACAGCAAACAGTCTTTGCAATTATAGGTCAGGGAGAAGAGCTATATTTCATGTGATTAAAGCTTGTTTACCTTGCTTTCCATTAAAAACAAATAAGGAACAAATAAGGGTGCCATTAAAAAAAACAACCATACATATAAATAGTTTCACTTGGGGATTTCTCAATTTGTTGTTAAATCAATGCTGTGACAATGGCATTACAGCATGGACAGATACTGTATGTATAGAGAAAAATGATAATCACTGGAAAGTATAGCAGGGTTACAAAAGTTATCAAGAGCTATAAGAGCCATTCTGTTCCCAAAAGACAATATCCTCTAGGCCAGTGCTGGCTGCTGGCTGGGGAATTCTGGGAGTAGCTCATCTTAATGTCATCAAGGTTGGGAAACATGGCTTTGGCAGTGAATTATATTATCTTTTTCTTGCCATAAAAATATGGTCTCTTACTTAACCAATTTCTGTAGCTCTCTACCATTCTCTGCCATAAGCTGAGTGGAATTCTTTCTCCTTGTGGAAAGCTGAAATAATTAGTACAAAGGCAGAACACCAAATGCCAACATATATGAACAGTAACTTACCAGAAATAGTACTAAAAGCTAGTGAATTTTTTCTGTTATTTAAACAGAAAAAAGCTCCACCACAATTTTACTTTCTCACACAAAGGACAATGACAATAGATTAAATAACTTTTTTCCCAGAAAACCCAAATTGTGTTGCCTCAGATATCTGCCTCATTCAATCTAATAATAGGATCACTCCAAGAAATTTCACATTTTTTCAACTAGTTTGATAAAAAAACAACTGGCTTTAGAAATGCTTTCAAAGCAGAAAATAAATTATGATGGATGAAGAGTGGTATTATTTATTTATGAGGTGGCAAAGTGGTGTGCATGTGTATGCCCTTTTTTCATTGTGCAATCATCTGCCTTGTAGGTAATTGAAGCACCTTAGTTTCAGGTGCTAAAATTAAATCACAGAGAACCACATTGTAAGGATATTCCTTCTATTGTGCTTTTTCATTAGAAGTGCTGCTGACACTGCTAAATGGGAGTCCTTCCTTTGAAAAATTGTTGAACGTATTCCTCTTCCCATAGAGAAACTTGGGGAAATATCCTTGGCCACAAATTTTAGGAGACAATTTAGGAAAACAACAAACAAACCTATATTACATAAAGAATATGAAACCATATTTTGACAGTGATTCAAACATTTCCATAATTCTAAGCACACCCATAAAATAACCCTAGTTTTGTTATTTTTTGTTTTGTAATCTGAAACCATTTTTTTTTAAAAAAATACAACAATTTATCAAACAGAAATAACAGTAACCATGTAAGGAAAACCTGAAACAATTAATAGTGTAAAGCAGGGGTGTCAAACTGCCAGCCCGCAGGCCGGACGTGTCATCTGGAAGCTGCACCCACCCCATTGCCAGCAATGGCAAAACAGTCCCACTATGTCTTGCAACATCATGTGATGTCACTAGTTTGACATGTCTGGTGTAAAGGAAGGACCAAGTGACTTCCATGCATGACTGTTAGTAGAAATATGGCAACATTTTTTTGAAATACTGAGGTTTGATCTCATAGGAGGAAAATGATCCAATGCTTCAAAATAGTCCTCTGCAAAAATGCAGGTCCATCATAAAGGGACCATTAGTTATATTTAGTTATTATATTTATATTTATATACCGCCCTATTCCCTGAGGACTCAGGGCAGTTTACAGGGAATTAAAAATCCAAAATACAAAAATTAAGAACCAAATTAAAAAATATTAAATTAACCCTGTAGTCAGTTAAAAAGAACCCCAAATTAAAAATTCCTCCTCAGTCTGGGCCCGAGAGCTCGAAGAGCCAGGTCTTCAGGCCCCGGAGGAATGATCGAAGGTCGGGGGCAGTTCTCAGCTCCACCGGCAGCTGGTTCCAGAGGGCAGGCGCTCCCACCGAGAAGGCCCTATCCCTGGGTGTCACCCGCCGGCAGTCTCTTACCGGCGGGACCCTGAGCAGACCCTCCCTGTGGGAGCGCACTGGGCGAAGGGCATTTGATGCCGGCAGCAGGTGTTCCCTCAGATATCCCGGACCCAGGCCATGTAGGGCTTTATAGGTGATAACCAGCACCTTGAATTTCACCCGGAGGGCAACCGGAAGCCAATGCAGCTCACGGAGTAGAGGTGTTACATGGGAGTATCGGGAAACCCCCATTACAACTCGCGCGGCTGCATTCTGCACCAGTTGAAGCCTCCGAGTGGTCTTCAGGGGCAGCCCCATGTAGAGAGCGTTACAGTAGTCCAAACGGGAGGTCACAAGCGCATGAGTAACTGTGCGTAGGGCGTCTCGGTCCAGATAGGGACACAACTGGCGCACCAGGCGAACCTGGGCAAAAGCCCCCCTGGTCACGGCTCCTATATGGTCTTCGAAATTGAGCCGTGAATCCAGGAGGACGCCCAAGTTGCGAGCCCTATCGACGGGGGGTAACACCTCACCCCCCCATCATTAAGGATGGAATAACTTGGTTAACCCGAGATGCCGATATGCACAGCCACTCAGTCTTGGCGGGATTGAGACGAAGCCTGTTTCTCCCCATCCAGACCTGAACCGCCTCCAGGCACCGGGACATCACGGAGAGGGCATCACTGGGTTGGTTCGGGGTGGAAAGAAAAAGTTGGGTATCATCAGCGTACTGATGATACCCCACCCCAAAACCACGAATGATCTCGCCCAGCGGCTTCATATAGATGTTGAACAGGAGAGGCGAGAGAACCGACCCCTGAGGGACTCCACAAATGAGAGACCTCGGGGCGGATCTCTGCCCTCCTGTCAACACCGACTGCGAGCGGCCCTGGAGGTAGGAGGAGAACCACCGTAAAACGGTGCCTCCCACTCCCAGCCCCCTGAGACGCCGCAGTAAGATACCATGGTCGATGGTATCGAACGCCGCTGAGAGATCTAATAGGACCAGGACAGAGGAGCAACCCCTGTCCCTAGCCCTCCAGAGATCATTCACCAGCGCGACCAATGCCGTCTCCGTGCTGTGTCCGGGCCTGAAGCCCGATTGGTACGGGTCCAGATAATCAGTTTCCTCCAGGAACATAGGGAGCTGATGCGCCACCACACTCTCAACAACCTTCACCAGAAAGCGAAGGTTGGAGACTGGACGGTAGTTGTTTAAAACAGCCGGGTCCAAAGCAGGCTTCTTGAGAAGGGATCTCACCACCGCCTCCTTCAAGGCGGCAGGAAAGACACCCTCCTTCAAGGAAGCAGTTATTACTGCATGGAACCAGCCTCGTGTTCCTTCCCGAGCCGCATAAGCTAGCCAGGAGGGGCACGGATCCAACAAACAGGTGGTGGTGCTCAGTCTCCCCATGATCCTGTCCACATCATCAGGGGAAACAGGGTCGAACTCATTCCAGATAACGTGCTCAAGACCGCCTGATTCCTCCACATTAGACTCTGCCCAGTCAGAGTCCAAGCCGGTCCGGATCCGAGCGATTTTGTCCGCCAGATGATGACTAAACTCCTCGGCTCGTCCCTGCAAGGGATCCTCTCTCACCTCCTGATTAAGGAGGGAGCGAGTCACCCTAAACAGGGCGGCCGGGCGATTATCTGCGGACGCGACAAGGGCGGCAAAGTAGTTAGACCTCGCCGTCCTTATCGCCGCAAGATAAGACCTTATAAAGGTTCTTAACTGCAATCGGTCGGATTCGGATCGGCTGGATCTCCAACCGCTCTCTAGACCTCGTCTCCGCCGCTTCATCTCCCGGAGCTCCACAGAGAACCATGGGGCCCAACGGGATCTGCGTCGGGTCAGAGGTCGCATGGGTACAACGCAGTCGAGTGCCCTGGTGGCTGCCGTTTCCCAGGCCTCCACCAGGGCATCGACTGGGCTATGGGTAAGGGTGATAGGTATAGGTCCAAGCGCCCTCTGGAACCGATCTGGGTCCATTAGGCGCCTGGGGCAGAACCACCTGGTCGGCTCCGCCGCCCAGCGGCGGGGGATGGCATGACAGAAAACTAGCCTCAGGAGGTAATGGTCTGACCATGACAGAGGGGTGATGGACGGAGAACTCCCTCCCAGATCATCCAACCACTGTCCAGACAGAAACACCAGGTCAAGAGTGTGACCCCCCTCATGAGTCGGGCCCTCAATAACCTGGGTCAGGCCCATGGCTGTCATGGAAGCCATGAACTCCCGAGCTAACTCCGACGACCCTCCCAGTGATGGCAGGTTGAAGTCACCCAGGACTACGAGCCTGGGGAACTCCACCGCCAACCCTGAGAGGGTGTCGAGCAGCTCGGGCAGGGCTGTTGCCACACAGCTGGGCGCCAGGTATGTAAGCAACAAGCCCAACTGAACCCGAGGACCACACCTCAAGAGGAGGGTCTCACTCCCGGCCATCTGGACAATGGTGGCCTCCCGGGGACACAATGTCTCCCGAATAACCACTGCCACCCCACCACCCCTGCCCTGAGCCCGTGGCTGGTGCAGCACCCGGAAACCCGGCGGGCATAACTCGGTGAGAGGCACCCCTCCCTCCGAGCCCAGCCAAGTTTCCGTGATGCATGCTAGATCCGCACATTCCTCCTCAATCCGATCACGGATGAGGGGAGCTTTATTAACTACGGATCTAGCGTTAAAATAGACCAACCTGAGCTCAGGGGCCTGATCACCCTCATCCCCGGGTAAGAGGGTGCTAACCGGAGGGTCGGAGCGCGCCACCGCTCGAAGATAGCGGGGGCGCGATCCCAGATGTTGATATGACCCTCCTCGCAAACACCTGCTGCCATACCCTATCGCCGTGGGGATTAGACCAAATGGGCAATAATAGGAATGTGTTCCACCTTCAGAGTGTCTCTAGTTTAGGAAGAAAAAAACAGACAGGTAAAGATAAACAGTCAAATGATACAAATTCTTATGAATAAAAAGAAGAGGAAAAACCTATGGCATCCAACAACTTCTGACTTGTATTTGGTTCAAGTTGGACATTTATTATTTGAATTAATAATGTGGATTGTGACAAACCCACCTTTTGTCCAACTGAAATAATCACACGTTGGCCTTATCTAGCCCAACATAAATCCATATCCAGCAAACATACCCTTCTCCATTAAAAAAGAAAAAAATAATAATCTATGTTGATGTCTGCAGCTACTTATTAAATAGGAGGAGGAGGAGGAGAGAAGGAGAAAGAAGAGAATATAGTTCTTAAATCAATATAAGGGAAGCCATGAAGACCACATAATTAGCTTGTTCTAGCTAGCATGTCAAAGGCCCACTGGTCATTTCTAGATAGGCAAAACTACATGCATCAAGTCAACCTCTGCCCATCCTTTTCTGTCTCTCATCAAAGATAATGTTTTCTTTCTGGTATGAATTCAGGCAATGGTTTCCGGTTCACTTGCTGCATTTTATTTGATTATAGGTAAAAGTCTGACAAAATTATCAGAAAAAAATGTTTAGTTTAAAAGACATGCATTGTATTAAATTATATAAGTACTATTTGGAACTTAACATGTTCTGAACAAAGTCAGGGAGGGTGCTTTAGGAATAGCAAAAGTAATACGGTAATCCTTAGGAAATATTATAACTCCAGTTATAAAGGACTGGATTTTAGAGATGTGTGATCTAGCAATGTTTGAAAAAAATTTCTGTCAATCAGAAAATGTCACATCTTCCTCTTTGGAAAAATTATTGGACACGTTTAGTGAATATTGAAAGCTTAATTTCCTCCTCTGAATATTTGTAAAATCAAGTGAAGTTGGAATATGTTTGTAATTTCAAACATTTGTATTTTTCTATGCGTTTATTGTGTTGCTACTTTCTTTTTTTTTTGAGTGGTAAAAAAACTACTGTTTTATGTATATTTGTTTGAAAATGACATGTCTTTTCTAGTAATTCTCTCCTAAAATGACCACCAAGCACTATAGCAATCACGAATATTCCTAATGGGTTGGTCCTGAAGTCCATTCATTGGATATGGAACAAGGAAACAAGGATAGGAGAACAGCATGGATAAAAAAAATCTTCCCCATTTCAGCGAATATACCAAGTAGCTATATGTGTCTTTATATTTTTAATTCAAATATTAGCTTGCTCTTCTTCCATTGAAGCTGATTTATTTGAAATGTTATTACTTGAAACACCCTAATCTTTTTTGTAATAATTCAAATACTAGAGATTACAGTTTTGGAAAGCAGCCCAGCTGCAATCCTATTTATGGATTAAAGGATTTGAACAGCCTTGCAAGCTAGATCTCCAATAGCAAGGATAATATAAATCCAGTTCCATAAAAATGCTTTAGTCTGGAATAATAACCCCACTAAAGGGCAATTGTTGGAGAATACTGGACAAGAGTGTTTTTGTTATTATTATTATTATGTGGGATAGGGAAATCATAAATCCCCAAAATGCCCATTCAGAGCTCTTGTTGGGGTCCTTTTCAGCTTCCTTTGACTGTTTTATCATTTATCTGGAAGGCTGTCAAGGCAACTAATTATAGAATCCTTTAGAGAAAATCTAAACATTCCCTTATATGCCTTTTCTTTTAAAATAATTCTTCTATCTACAGGAATCTGAGTTATCACGAGGGGAAAACCCCCCACATCCCATTAAACAGCATATATTTCTGAACTTTTGCCACAACAATGCAATAAAACATTATCAACAGGAACATCCACTCTTCCAATTTCCCCATATTGCAATTAAGCTTTTTAAAATTCTTTGTTGGTCTTAGAGAAAGTGCTTGAAAACAGCATTAAAAAAAGTTTTCTCTGCCCCAACATCATGAGTTAAGCTCAGGGCTTTTTTCCTCATAGAACGCCCAGAATGGAGTTCCGGCACCTTTTTTGGATGGGACCTTGTAGAGTAGGCAAGGCAGGTTTTATGACATGTATGAGTTCCGGCACCTTTTTCTTTTACAAAAAAAGCACTGGTTAAGCCTAAAGTAAAATTCTTATCATGATGATCATAACTTTCCCTGACAGGGAGAACATATGTATTGTAGCCTTAAATTCTTATTTTAATTGACTTACCCACCAAATCATTTTGCCTTCTTGGTTTATTGCTAAATGCTGGTTTTATTATCTATAACCATCAGTCCTTGGGCTTTGCTTCTGTTAGCCACTCCTCTCTTCTCTAAAATAATAGTCCAAAATAATAGTTCTTACAATTATTTAATCTTTCTGCTTTGCTTGAATAATATTACATAGAATTTGAAAAATAGGTTGATTTTAAAAAATGAAATGTGAAACTTTTTTCTAGTTCAAAACAGATTCTCTTTTATTATTCAAACCATTCCAGAAATGTCTCAGGTTTCATGCAGGTGTTTCCAACCTTTAAGGGGATTTGGTGGGGTGAAGGAAGATGGTAAGAATGCTCAGAATACCTGTTTTAACATTTCAAGCTTGAAATATTTCAAAACCAAAACCACTCCAAAACAGTATTTTTCAAATACAATATACCTCTTTGGGGGAGTATATTTGCATTTCAGACATGGACCTTTATTTGGTAGCCAATTTTGCAGCCAAGGAATTACTCTAAATTGGCATAATTGCAATGTAGTATTACTATATATCTTCCTGTTTAAAGTATGAATGTGGGTTTTAGTGGATCTTTCCCTCCACTAATATTGTGCATTTGTTTTCTGTTATTGTGGCTGCCCCCAGACTTTTCTTGTGAGTCCAAATAGGCTGTTATTATCACAATAAAATGCTTTGGATAGACTTCTGTGCCATTTGTGTAATTATATGTTATGATATCAAAATTTAATTTTAACATACCCACATAATGTGATGTGCGATCCTGATCTATCAGGTATTATAGTTTTGACCCACTCTGAAATATGAACTCAGTAGTTATAATTTAGCATAGCGGGTAAACCAGGTAATCGTCATTCAGTCAATCATGGCTTTAAAAAATCCTGGCATGTGTGACCCACAGTCAAATGCAAGTAATCTAAATTAACCTAATTATGTCATTTGCAATGTACACTTTTACAAATAATCCTGCCCATGGAAGAATTTTGAAAACTATTTATGTTTGGCGCCTGTGCTCCCATTGCTTCATTCTGTACATTTTGCCTCACTCTTTTGCTTTGAATTTTGAATTCAAGAAAGTCTACTCTGAAATTCATACAACACTGTGACTTATAGCTGGAATGCTCTTTGTTCCTTTTCTCTTTAGTATTTTAAATGCACCCAAACACACTGCAGACAAAATGATTCATTCAATGCTTCCTAAATGTTTCTGTAATAATTCATGCAGTCTTTTGATGCAGCCATGTTCTGGCTGACAGCCCAAATGTTCAATGAAATCTCAGATGGAGCTTTGATGGAGATTTGTATGACTTGGGATGCTTTTGCAAATAAACAGAACCAGCATGGCATCCCTGCCTACATACATATACAACATTTTAACCCATGGACAGAGAGAAAGAGAAAAAAAAATCCCTAATTTTATCTCTGCTTTCAGAATGTAGAAGAATCTTCCAGTTTAGCAAAACTGGATTTTTAGTGTAGGGTATTTTCTGCCTGTCTAGCTAGGGCAAATGGTGAAAGGATGGGTAGAGTCAATCTTTCTAAAGATTCAGACAGCACTTACAAAAAACAAAATAGGGGACTCTCTAATCACACTGCCATGCAATACTACAAAAGGCAATATATTTTTTTTTCCAAATGTCTCCTTTCCACATTGGAAGAATGATGGATAGAAGATCAAACACTATTCCTATGCAAAAGGAAAATGTATTCCACTCAGTCCCTCAGTTGATTCTCCAAGGTTTCATTCCAGACGTTTCCTTTTGCTGGAGGTCAAACTACATAGGTTTCATCCTCACATATTACAAGAACACAGAGTGCATCTGAGGCATTTTGTACAAGGTCCCTGTATGACTGATGTGCATTAAGTATTTTTTTTTAAAAAACAAACTCTATAGATCTAAACGAGGGATGCGGTGGCTCAGTGGGTTAGGACACTGAGCTTGTTGATCAGAAGGTTGGCAGTTTGGTGGGTCGAATCCCGAGTGCCGCGTAACAGAGTGAGTGTCTGTTACTTGTCCCAGCTTCTGCCAACCTAGCAGTTCGAAAGCACGTAAAATGCAAGTAGAAAAATAGGGACCACTATGGTGGGAAGGTAACAGCGTTCCGTGCGCCTTTGACATCTAGTCATGCTGGCCACATGACCATGGAGACATCCTTGGACAAGCACTGGCTCTTCGGCTTTGAAATGGAGATGAGCATCAGCCCCTAGAAATGGAAACGACTAGCACACATGTGCAGGGCAACCTTTACCTTTACCTTTATAGATCTAAACACATAATTTTACTACCTTTATGCTGACTTTATATTCTATACTTCTAGAGAAAATCTTAAAGTGACTACAAATCAAATATATTCCATATACAACATATAACATGCCAACCAAGCCAGCTTACTTTTTATGTGCATGTTCATGTCATGAGATCTGAATGCAGAGGAATTCTTTGTGTTTGGAGGATCATTTCTTCTCATGGGGGAAATAATGAATTTAGGCAGAGGTTTTTTTGTTTGATTTTTTTACTATCATATGCTTATATTCACACTTTTTATTCTTCAGATGACAGGAAATTGGGCTGTCAGCATTCAGCAACAATGTTCAAGAACTGCAAGAGCAACAAAAGAGCCACATGGGAATCACAAACTCCCCACTCTGCCTTAGATCATCAAGAAAGCCCTTCACAACATTTGATTATTACATCTCTGTCCTTTTTTTTAAAGTGTTTTTATTCTAAACCACCGAGAGTCACTTAGGTGAAATGGGCAGTGTAGAAAAGTTATAAATAAATACATAAATCTTTTCACCAAGTACTCAAAGTGGTATCATTTCCTTCTTTCAATTCTCTTTGCAATAACTGTGAATAAGTCTGGGTTAAAAGATTCTGAATGGCCAAAATTCATCCAGCAATTTTTATGATTGTCAAAAAAAAACCCAACCCTTGAGTCTCAGTATATCTGATGCTAATTCAGCATCTTAACAACTTCACTATGTTAGTATGCCTTTGACTCTGAAGTATGTATACGAAGCAGGATAGTGAGATTCTTTCTAGACTCGTTTAGTTGGTGCTTATCTTAATTACTTCTCAGAACCTTTCTTTTCCTAAGGCAGGGGTTCTCCATCTTTTCTTCACAATGGACCCCCTGTCAATGCTGCTAACATCGAATGTTATTGCTTGACAAGAGATTTAGTTTAAGGTTGGGAGGGGGGACAAGTAGGATTGCACCTTTCAAGGCCATCTCTAACTAGAGAAGATAAGACCTTGGTGGGTTTTCTAACAGAAGGGAAACTGATTCTTTAAATTAATTGGAGGATATGATTAATGACAAAATTAGAAAGGTGGAAAATTGTGTTTTAATATATTGTGCAAGGGGCGGAGATTTCAGATTCCAGCTTCCTTCGAGCAAACATTTGCTGGTGTATTAGGGTAATAAAGGACTTTTAAGGTAAACAATGCCTCAGAGTCACTTGAAAAGCACATACGTCGGAAACTTGACACCCCCTTTAAATATCTTTTGTGGCCATGGACCATGGCCACAGACCCCCCAAGACTTAACTCAAGATTTAAATCATAACATTTTTCTTAAGCCTTAGCAGTCCCCCTGTGATGACATTGCAGCCCCCAGGGGTTCATCGACCACAGATGAGAACCACTGTCCTAAGATATTAGTAAGAAGTTAATATGAAACTTACCTGCTATTGTGGCTGATTCAGTATCAGGCTCTTTGAGAAATCCAGGACTGGGCTATATTCTTGCCAGCAAGGTAGAGATGAAGAAGAGGCAGTGAATGGTTTCCTTTTCCTGGCCATTATTTACAAATGTCTTGAAGGGCAATAAAACAATTCTCTAAACTGCAACAAATTTATCCTTTTTCAGTTGGACATAGAAAATCAGTAGAGCATGTCCTCCTTTTTTGCTCTTGGTATAAAATTATGAGGAAATGCTTTATCCATTACTTGTTTAAAGACTTTTCTGGAAGGACATGCAGTTTTTGTACAATATTTTACTTCAAATATTATCACTTGTGTTTCTCTTAATATGGTTAAGTGTTTGAAATCAGTTTTACAACTTAAACTTAAGGTAATATGACAAAATTTTACATTAATGATAACACACTCCAAAATATTGACCTAGTTACTATACATATAAACTTTAATTGTACTTTTATAAGTTCTTTTTGAACACAGTATGACTATCTTAGTTTCCTATTTTTTTTCCTGATAAAAATAAATAGGAAAAACTGCTTTAAAAAGTCAAATTTTCAACAACTTTATGAATTACCAAGATTTGGTACAATACACATTTCTGGTGATGAGACATTTCATAAAAGTGGAGTTCCCACAACTCCCCTCCCACTTTATCTAAAGGGAAGTTGAAACCCCAGAATACCTTTTGCAGTTGCACCTTGCAGGAAGAAAATATATTTCAAATAATGGATCTTGCAGATAATCAGACCCCAAGCCATGCAGGATCAAGGATTATTAGCAACACTTGAAGTTCTACCTGAAAATCAACTGGCAAGTAGTATTACTATCATAATGCTAGTACCAATATATTACAAATTTGGACTAATCTCATTTGTTCAGTATAATTAAAAAGCTATAAAGGACCCCTCCCTTTCAGCTCTTTTCTTTCCTTCAACCCTAATGCCCTTTCCTATTTTGCATCTTCCTTCAGCAGCTAATCCCAAACAACAGGTTGATACAAGCTAACTGCAACAAGCAACATACTTATATGGGCAGAGAGATTTGGTAGAAAATGATATTAGAAATATGGAGAAACAAGGTGAAGAATCAGTGAGAGGAATTAGTCATAATCCCATCCAGGTCCACATACTCTCCAGGCACTGTGAAAGAACATCCACAGTATCCCTCACTTCACCTGGGACAAAGATGTATAATTGAATGTCATCAGCCTAATGATGATACCTCATTGCATAATGATGGATGATCTCACCCAGTGGTATCACGAACATGTTGAAGTGGAGAAAACACTGAGCCCTGGGTCACCTCACAAAGTAGGACTCTGACAGTAGGGCTATAAACTGGATCTCTCATTTCCAATCAACACTCATTGGTATCAGATTGGCAGGAAGAAAGTGAGCCAGCACAGAACTGTGCAACCCACCCGTGACTCCCCAAGTCACCCCCAAAAGGATACCATGGTCAATGGTCTATAGTACTAAAAACCACTGAGAGGGGAAGAAGAGCAACAAAGGTCATTCGTGGGTGACTTCCAAAGGTCATTCATGAATGACTTCTTGAATATATAGGAAAGACATCAAATTATCTGGACCTGTTTCATTTCTTGGCAAACTGGGATTAAAAAAGAAAGATGGTAGACCCTTGATGACATTAACCTTAGTATGACTTTCACTACAACAGATTTTTTAAACATGACTGTATGATAGCAAAAATGAAAAATGGATAAAACAGCAACATCCAAATTGTCCGGCAAAGAACATTAAAATATACTGGTAGTGTATAAAATGTTTTCTTCTAACTTAAAACTTTCAAAATAACTTATTACTTTTCCATTTGCTTTTTTGGAATAATAGACATGGCAGAATGACCAATGAACTTGGAGGGTAGTATAAATTTGGTCAGTCAGATTTCTGATTTACTAGTTGACAAATGTGGTTCTTCTTAGAAACTGTCCCCTCGTTACTGGATGTTTAATCTCTTCTGGGGCAAGAATTGATTGTATGAGAATTACACAACTGTCTATTAAAAAAAACAGTAAACATTATGGCCAATACTTGTGTTGAGTAGTGCTTATTCACTCCACTATCTAGAGACTTAAATATGTCCCATTAGTATTAAACTGAAAAGCATGTAAATAGGAATGTTCAGCCTTCAGCCTATATTCAGAGTATGAGAGCTGACTTGCAGTTGTGTTAGCAGGTTCAATGCAGAAGTGTATCTTTCCACTGAGAAAAGAACAAAGGTAAGACTTGTAATTGACCATATTAAAAAAGAGCTGGGAAAATAGATGTAGGCCAATGCAATATTAGACTTATCACCCTTAAATGGCTGGGATGAAATTTGTTAGTTAGCAATTCATGTCAGTGTCAGAAAATTCATGATGGTACTCAACTGTCCTCCAAGTTCTTCAAATAGGCAAGTAAACTTGCATATTGTATATTGCCTGTAATGATCTGAGTGACAACAGAAACGCTATCAAATCTGCAAAGTGCTTTGTGAAGATATGAATTGCACAACCTTCTTCAATTTTCTGGACTGAAATAAATTTGCATTGATGGAATGATTAGAACAAAGTTTTGTCAAACTGAAGTACCACTTTGAAACTTTGCATAGTTCTAATAGTTTAAAATCTGCATTAGACCTTTTTAATGTTTTCCACTTTCTTTGCTTTCTGTGGCATCTTGACTAATAGAATGAGTTCTGGAGAACTCAAACGCTTGCATACTAATTCATATGAGCTTATAAAAAGCACACCAACAGAATTATATGCAATGCCTCATTTTGACCCTAACATGCAAACTGATATTAAAACCAATTTTATTACCTTAAACGTATTGCTACAATTTTGTCATCAATATGCCAAAAAGCGGTCAGCAATAGCATCAGATCTGGCTTTACTATTAATAGTCTTTGTTTCTGTTTTCCCAAATAATTATTTATCCATTATTTCCCTGTGTTGTCACTGCTATATATGTGGCTAGATCAGGTCTGAGTCATAAACACCTCAATATGTTTGTTTTTGAATTTACTTGCTATGGGCTTGAAATAATAACTTCAGATTAAAGCAAAGCATCCAGAGGGATAAATTTAATTTTGAGATTGAGATGGTGATGGTGGGAGGAGATAACATTTAACTGAATACCTGAATATACTTACCAGCTTCCTATTCAATAGTGATCCAAACAATAAGAAATTATAGTACACAATGATAGGCATTTTTAATAGTTCTTAGAATATAAATGTTCAGCACATCTGTAAATTTAAGAAAGCCATGCACGTGGAACTTTGGAGAATGCAATTTACATGTAAACTCCCTCATCCTAGGCAGTCTTAGAACTGTTGCATGCAGAAAACTACCTGTAAGTCTGTGAGCAACCTTTTATAACCCACTGTCAACTCTACAACAAACCTGAATGAAGCCATTTGGCTCATTTTTGGTTGTCACCAGAATGGGGGGAGGGTGTTGGAATTTTGGGGCTAGCCTAAACAATTTTCTGTCCCATGGGAATCAAGGTCATTTCTATTTGTTAGATTGGGGGGCTGAGCCTAAGGTTAGAAAGCCCCTCAAATTATTCTATTGGGAAACATAGTTAATAGCATAATACTGGGCTGGGAAGTTTAACTTTGTAATACTGTAATTTTTTGGAGGGAATTTTAGACTTGGTTTCACTTTTGAATGTACCAATACTTTGTAGCCAATAAACATGTTCTTAAAGGAAAACTCAAGCCTTGGAGTTCTGTTTTAGTTGGTCTCATCTATTGGAACCATGACACCCTAATTGTCTTTCTACATGAATTACTTCTCTCTAAATACAGTTATAGGCACCATTGGGTTTTAAGAAAGTCCTATGCAAAGTGCCTTGAGTGCCTTCTGCCCCTACCTGTCTGCTTCTTTCCTTTTTCTTCTTTTTCTTTCAGAATTACTCTCCATTACTTCCTCCTTTTCCTTATCATTACACTCATGTTCTTCCTGGTGTATGTTATGTGGATCCTCTCCCATACCTTGCCAATATCACTTTCTTCTCCTCCTTGGTTTTTCAAAATAAAGTACTGTAAGCTTGATAGTTCTTGTATGTCATTTGAAATTTGCTTAATGTAACAATGAACCTTTGAAACAAATAGTGTCTTTGGAGCACAAAGCCAACAAAAACTCTAGTATAGCAAACATATCTATACTTAAGGTGCATCTCTGCCCTCATTTTCTCAACTTTAGAGGGTAAGAAAATACACATGATCGGATCTGAACAGATGTCCATTATAGCACTTCCTAGAGGTGCAAGCAACAGAAACAGTTAACTGCATCTGTAGCATGTTGTTTCTGTTAACAAGTGTGTGTCCATGTCTGCATGCGTATCTGAATACATGTGTGCAGTGGGTGGGTGGGTGTATAGATGGGTTCCTATACAGGGAATATAGATATGGTGGAAACTCACCTTGAACACAGTTACAAATGACCAGATAAAATATTTAAAGACCAGTACTGAGGTCATCACAGATTAGATCTAAGGCAGTGATTTACCGGTCTGAAAATTTGAACCAATCTTCTTAGAAATTTAAATGAAAGGAATATTTTTTAAGTCTCAGCTGTTTAGCAAGTTCAGACTAGCCATCAGAAAAAGATAAATGTTGACTGCTTATTTGTATGTCTGAGCAAAATAAAAAGTTGGCATGTCCTGTCACTTGAATATTTGAAGTGAGTGGTGTTCCAGAGAGACTCTGCCTTGGCAGATTGGAAATCAAAAAGTCATTCTTTGCAGTGCCTACTAAAGAATTGGAGGTGGATCTTGATAATTACAATGTGACATACATAACAAACAAAACAAAAAAGGAAGGGAAGATAAAGGATAAGAGCTTTAATGTCCTTGCTATAAAAAAACCAGTGATAAATAAAGCATATTATAATTCAGAGTCACAGAGTTGTTTGTCTGACGGTAAAATAATGGCCAGTGGATGAGTTGTTCAGGCGCATATCAGAAAATCTGTGTTAGAAGACAGTGTTCAAAGGCTCCCTGTACCATGCAGTATGGTCTGTGTAAATTAAAAAGAACTGAGTGTTGCCTGAAGAGATGGGAAGAAGCGATAAATACCCTGTTTAACTTTTTCAGAATAAGATGTTGGTTCTACATGAAAATGTGCTATTTTCTAAGATAGTCAAAACTAAATTATGCAAGTTTAGTGTAGAATTAATTATGAATTGTTATACTTCTGCATCAAATAGTTACCTCTTTTTTAAAAAGAGAGCATCATGTAGATTGTGCATACATGTTAGTTTCATATACTACTTTTCAAATGTACCCTGCAAGGGGGGGGGGAATAATGTAACTGCTCAGAATTAGGATTTCCTTGAGTCCATGAATGTCACCAGCCACAACCAATAGCTGTCTCATCTGTGAGGATTTGCTAATCTTGGTTTCTCTTTTAAGAAGATGGTTTAGATTTCTGTACAATTTAGTCCAAGAAATTCTTCCTAAGAAATATTTTTTCCTGACACATTTGAAGAAACCTTATTTGTGAGGGAGGGTATACTGCAGGTCCCTTCCCTTGAATGTGGCCATCAGATGAGATGTGCCTTTTCTATAACTTCCCCATCCTTTGGAACAGCTTCTCCTCTGAGATTCAAACGACCTTCCAGAGGGCTGAGACAGCCTGGCTTTTCACCCAGCTTTGGGCTAAGATAGAGGTGATCCCAACAAATTTTAACAGTTTATGTACTGTGTGGCACTGTGGGTCAGATACATGGTGTCATCATAGGGTTCAGTCTGTTTTAATTATTCGGCTTTCATTGAATATTATTGTGAGTCATCCAAGATTATCTTCTATAAGATAAGCAGTCATGTAAATTTCTAAACCATGGCTGTACTTATATCTTCTTTCAGCTTCCCTTTATTTTACAGACCTGCAAAGGTTGTAAATGCAAGGATTGGTCATAAAATTATTTTTTTCATTAACATTGTAACTGCCAATAGTTGCTAAATGAAGCAGTCACTAAAAGAGGACAACCTATAAACTAGAGTTTGGTGGATGGCAAAAGCTTCTTTTCCAGTCTTATTCTTAAAATACTGTACATATTCTGTATTCATGATGGATTCTTTTCACACAGACTTTCAACATGGCAGTAGTTTCTGAATTGGCCAGTGGCTATAGTTGGAATATTCAAAAAGAACTAGGCAAATATGTCCTAGTTATTTTAGAAGGAGGAGGAGACTCCTTGGCCATTGACAAAAGAAGATACTGTAAGCATAAACATGTTTCATGTGATTTCCCCACCACCACACACAGTTTTTTTTGTTGCCCTTGAATTGTAAAGATAGAAGAGAAACCTATGCACAACAGCTAGAAACAAAGAAAGCCTACTTTATACAAGTATCCAAGGCAAGATGTCAACTCTCACAGTGATGAAATTATCCTGCTGATTTCTCTGGTCTAAAAATATTACATCTGTTCACAGCTAACATTTCTTTACACATAAATTCTTTTTAAAAAGTGAACAAAATGGCACAAACAGTGCAGCTATTCTGAAGACAATTTCAGCCTACATCAGCATTTCAAATACTACAAACTATAGTTTTGTTGTATAATGAAAATGAGGAGTAATAAGGGCAGGATTTATCTGCCTGCATGTTGCTTGATGCAGTATCAAAGAAATCTCTCCTTATGCTCCCACATAAAATACACTTCTGTTTGACATTTGTGGCAGTTCTTGTTCTCAGTTCATTAGACCCTAGAGAACTGGAAGTTTGTGAAGGTCAGGGGGTGGTTCATAACAACAGGTTCATAAGGACGTTCCCTGGCAAAGGGAATGTGATAATGTAATGTGTGAAGTTCCTCAAAGATTTGACTGGCAGACAAGGCTGTAAACCCACTTGGAATGGCTGTGAAGAAAAGAACCATTTTCAAGAACACCAGTCCTTTTCCCTCTTGTAAGCACCAGGGGACTTAGAAATTCTATCTGCAAAGCTTCTGTGAAACTGTCAGTGACAATAGACAAAGCCAGCATCTGATGACTGAAACTTTATCATTTGGACCCTTTCATTGCTTAACCCCCAATGCTCAATTATTAGAATTATGCCAGCTGAGTAGTAGGAATTGGAGCAAAAGAAATGAGAAGACTTCTTCCAACAAACTTTGAACAAGGAACAGGTGGGAGTGAGATTCTCAGCTGCCTGCACAGCTGGTCTAACACAAATCCGTTTCTTGCCAATTTAAGGATAACTGCTCCATGTTTTGGTGAAGCCTCAGTATGAAAGAGGTAAAAGAGGAAAAAGGATGAATTTTCCAGTACTTACACTGAACACAACTTCTTACAGGTTACCACTTCTGCAAAACTAATATCACATATATTCCATTGTCTTTTGCACTAGACACAAATGGCTATTTGAATTTTTTCATCAAATTTTTGTTCAGTGAAATTGAGTTGATGTTTGTCTCCAGCAATTTCTTAAAGGCAAGACTTTCACTTTTTCACTATTGGAAAAGCTAACATGGTTCCCCCATGATTACATTCCTTTTCTCAAGATTTATTGGAAGAAATAGAGGCAAAGGAAATTTAAGCTACTGGAGAAATTATTGTCCCCCCCCAAAAAAAGAATATTCATATATGTACCTTGGCCACCTCATAACTAAGTCAATACGTGAAAAACACATTTATGAATTTTTTTCTGAAATTCTTTTTCTCCTTTGAAAGATATTCTAAAGAAAATTTTCAAGGTAGAAGAATTTCTCTGCCTAGTCCTTGCTTTGTTAGATCAGATTAAAAATTAGACTGGAATATATGAAAACTCTGTTAATCAAACTAAGGACATATTGAAGGCACCATCTAATTTATCATAAACCATAATATCTATTGGAAACTAATAACCAAAGAACAAAGGATAATATTATCCTCATATTAGTGTTCTATAGTGATCAATATTTAGACCTAGTCCTATTCATCTTAGTGATTGGATACAGCTGTGTGTACAGAGGGGGGAGGGGGACAATTTATGCATTCCTGTATTAAATAATTTCAGGTATGGCTTCACTACCTCTTGTGAAAGAGAATTTCATACTGATTTATGCAAATGAGACTCTGTCAAAATCTCCCATCTTTTTTTTTATTGAAAAGTTTTACAGTACATTTTATTTTTAACAAAACAAAACCCCTCCCAACCCCCTCCCCCCTCCCCAACCCTTAAAATCTCCCATCTTGATTTGATGACTGCAGCTTGTAGTCACTACTCGTTATTTCAAATACCCATTTCATTTTCCATTTTTTTTCTGAACCTTTTCCATTCCAACACTGCGATAGTTTGGGGTCTTTTAAAAACACTCCCTTATTGCAATAAGACTTATTGTAAGAAGTTTTTTCTCCTCTCCTTCCTAAGGAATTTGGTTTAATTAGATCTTATCTTTACCTATACAAATAATTATCTAATGCAGACATGTCAAACACAAGGCCCGGGGGCCGGATCCGGCCCGCGAAGTGGTTTCATGTGGCCCACGAAGCCATCCTGGAAACAGTGAGGGAACAGCCCTCACTGCCTTGGCCCTGGCCCAGAGACCCTCCTTCTGCCAGAGACCCTCAGATCTGTCCCACTCCTGCCCAGGTCCCCATAGGCACCCTTGATGCGAACGATGTAGAGCTGGCCATGCCCACTCAGTAAGCCATACACACTCTAGCCACGCCCACCCAGTAGGCCACACCCACCTGGCCCCCTGAGGGCAACCGCAATGCTGATGCGGCCCTCAATGAAATTGAGTTTGACACCCCTGATCTAATGGAAGATGACTAACCTTTTTATTCTACCAGATAAAAAGAACAAGGTGTCTTAAAAGGAGACAGAAAATTGGTCAGAATCTGATACAGATACACAGACAGACACAGACTGCTTTACTAAATATGTTTCTGCCCATCAAATCTGGACAGCTAGACAGTATCTGGTGAAAAAGATATCAGCCTTAAAATCACTTTCAAGTCAATTTTACTATCAGCAGAGAGGAGTGTGTCCTGTTATTCCTTGTGTGGCATGAATAATACTAATCATAGCAGTGTCTTCCCTTGGTGGAGCACCTGGCTGATCTCAAAAAGCTAAGCATATTCAGAACGGAAATCTTTTCAGTGACCCTGATATAGAGCCACTGCACACTGTGGCCTGGTTTCTTTCTTTGAAGTTTCCTTTTCCAATCGGCAATTTTGTTTAAGGGGCAATTCAAACAATTCAACTGAGTTGCCCCTGAAATGAATTGTTCTGTAGAAGTCAAAATTCCCAGCCAGCCTAGATTATAAGAGAGCTTTGTTCTTATAAGAGAGGATTGTTCTTATATTTTTATAGGAGGTGAGCCCAGCTACGGCCAGACAGTAAGAGTAGGTGGGAAGAATCTTTGAGCCCTTCTAACCCTAATTAATTAATTAATCCAACTATTTATTTATTTATTAAAACAAATTGTCACCCCCTACCTTAAACCATGACTTCTCTCTTTAAATTATTTCATAGATAATAATAATAATAATAATAATAATAATAATAATAATAATAATAATAATAATAATAATAATAATAATAATAACAAGAAGAAGAAGAAGAAGAAGAAGAAGAAGAAGAAGAAGAAGAAGAAGAAGAAGAAGAAGAAGAAGAAGAAGAAGAAGAAGAAGAAGAAGAAGAAGAAGAAGAAGAAGAAGAAGAAGAAGAAGAAGAAGAAGAAGTTGAAGTTGGAAGGGACCCTGGAGGTCATCTAGTCCAACTCCCTGCTTAGGCAGGAAACCCTATACCATTTCAGGCAAATGGCTGGCCAGTCTCTTCTTAAAAACTTCCAGTGTTGGAGCATTCACCACTTCTGGAGGCAGGTTGTTCCAATGGTTAATTGTTCTAACTGTCAGGAAGTTTCTCCTTAGTTCTAGGTTGCTTCTCTCCTTCATTAGATAGATAGTTTTAAAAAAACACTATCAGCCTAGAAACTCATTGGTTGACTCAGGACCAGTCACTCTCTTAGCTTAACATTTTTTATTGAGTTAGTACTATAGGGTGAAATGAAAAGAATTCCTGGGGTAAAAAAGGATGTAAACAGGTTACTCAAAAAAAATATATTTAAAAATAAATGGAACACAACATCCAAACAAATAAGTAAATGGTTAGGGACTGCCATGGTCCTAAATAGTTGAGTGACATCTGGAAAAAATATCAATTACTGTGTGCAGTACAACCATCCATGGGACTTATTAAGGTGATGTAAAGAAATGCCTGCAGCTAAAAGCAAATAGAATACTTTTGCTGAGTTTGAGAAAGGGAATAAAAATTATACTTCTAGATTACATGAACCCTACAAAGATTGCACTTGGAGCTAAAAGACAATTATGCTGATTATACATCTTCCAGCCATTAAATACAAATTTGTTTAGTTCATAAAATTATAGCTGAGAATTGTCTATTTAATTTATTGCTAGAATATTATAAATCTATATCTTTTTAATGAGGATTTAATTGTACATCTAAATGACCAATGTAGTTTTATTATTTATTAAGCAGAAGTTATTTTTCAAAGTTTTTAAACTTTTAGTAAAGGAATACTGCTATTAATATAATATGATAAATGCTTTTTCAAATTAAAATTAAATGAAGTAGAAAAAACACAATTGTTTTCAAAAGGTACTACAGTTTTAGTGGACATGTTTCAAAGCTATAGCTAATACTTTAAATACTGGCATAGCAGTAAAAACAAAAAGTATCTGTAGATATTTTAATTCTTTTGATATTTTAAGTAGAAAATTGAGATTAACTTTGAAACATGCAGCCAATGGTTTTGGATAAGTTACTGTTTGTTGGCCACATTGATCTCAATCCCTGCTAATGCTAAACTGCTGATGGCTTATTTGTACAGTATATGTGAATTTAGCTAGTGTGGCTTATTCAACAAAGTTCAGAGATGTGTATTCCCTGTTAATTATTCTCTGTTTAACTGAAGTTTTGTAGTATTGAAACAAGGAAAGGAATAGAATGGCATGGCATGGCATGGCATGGCATGGCATGGCAAGGCAAGGCAAGGCAAGGCAAGGCAAGGAAAGGAAAGGAAAGGAAAGGAAAGGAAAGGAAAGGAAAGGAAAGGAAAGGAAAGGAAAGGAAAGGAAAGGAAAGGAAAGGAAAGGAAAGGAAAGGAGATATTTTTATTTCAAAAAGAAAATTTATGATAATTTTTGGTTTGCAAATAAGGAACATATCTATTTAGCAGTTCATCCAAGGTTTAAATGTTAATTTTTGTGTTAATAGAAACCCAGGTTTCAGATGGGTAACCTAGTCAGTTCATAGGTAAAACCATAGTCCCAAAATGTTTTCCATGTTTCATCATGACACAGTAGCTGCTATGAGTAGCAAAAAAACATTTCCAACTTTTTTTAATGTGGCATGTTCACAAAATTGAAAAGGTTGTTGAAAATCATGGTGTTCATATTTTGTGGGATTTTCACAAAGGTACTGATTGCCATCTAGAATATAACATCAGATATAACAAAAATTGAAAAAAAACCAATATATGGGAACCACAGGGAAAAAGAATTGGAAAAAAATTACAAAATCTAATGACTGAGATTAGAGATTATGAGAATATCCCTGCAATCCTCCAGTTATTGATGTATTAAGCAGAATAAAAGGTTAATACATATTTTTAAAAGAACTAAATGTTTTGGCTCTTATATCATTTGTGGATTTCCAAAATCTACCTCATTGGGTACACGGCCTATTTGATCATCTTAACTGAATAATTGCTAGTTTCTTGGCTGGAACTCAATTTTTCAACGGACACAAGTCAAAAGATGTGATTAGTTTTGTTTGCTTTTTATATTATATTTCATTGACAGAAGAAAACAAAAACAACTTTGTACATGGATCACTGTATCACAGATACAAGTAATAGATAGTGGATATAATGTTTGAGAGCCCCTCTCCAGTTTAACGCTGTCCAAATGAAATTGGTGATCATAGTATAAATCCAAGCCAGGGCATCTTGGGGTGGATGAGACGCTAGCTGGGTGTCATTGGTCCAGGAGTCCCCATTCCTATGAATATAGGGAAAGTCTGAATTGCAATGTGAAAAAGGACACAAACATGATAAAATGTGATTATTCTTCATACAGATACTTTGTGCTTCTTCATAACTTTACACATTTTGAAAATACAAAGTGTATTTTACTATCATTCAACTTTTTATCTCCTTATTTCTTACTGACTTTTCTGGAATAATTTGTGACTTGCAGTAGCATTTTGTTTTTCCTGTACAGTTTTATTTTATCTGCATAGTAACTGAAAATCCTTTTTGCACATAATCATAAAACAATAAGCCATGTGTTGTTAATAATAATCCCCTGTTACAAAGAAAACTTTTTTCAGCATAAGTTGTTTAAGCATCATATATCAAGAAAAGTCACATGGGTTTGTGTGTGCTCAGGCAATGCCTTTCATTGAATCTTACATATAAGCAGCTGTTCCCAGAGATCGTTTACTAAATGTTCCCCAGCATTAGTCAAGGGACAGTGAAAAATATGCATTGGGCTTCAAAAACAAAACATTAAGCAGGGACAAAAATATCCTTCAACTCACAATATTCAGAAAAATACAGATTTGCAACAAAATGATCTCATCTCGGAAGGTTCCTATCAAAAAAATTAATTCCAAACTATAAGAGTTTACAAATAGAAACAAAGCAGCAAAGATAATTCAGGAATCAAGGAAACACACTTCGTAAGTTATTTGGTAGAAATGTTTGGTAATTTATTTATTTATTTTTTAAAAATGAAATAGAGCAAAAAAGAAGTCTCAGGTTGCTTTTAAAGGTAATATAATTCCCTAAAGTTATTTTTTTTTCCTTTGAGTTTGGCTGTAACATATTTATTAGCAATGTATAGTGCTTCTAATTCAATCCTGAAACATACTCCAGAACATCCAGAGACATGAACATAACACTTGCCTGCAATTCTTTCAAGCAGATGCATCTTTTCCCAAAGGTCTTTTTGCAGATACTGTGAATCCTGAAAAAATATATATACTTTTTTCTTGAAAGAGTGGCAGGGAAGTGTCATCTTTGCACCTCTACATATTCCTTTTTGGAATCAAGAAAAAAGCATTCCACAGTTCTACTAATCAGTTGCTTTTTTATTTGTGCATCTAAAGACCTTTCTTTTAATTGCAGTCAACACCGCCAGATTCTCAAGTGTGCATTTGGATACATAAAGAAAGAATAGAAGGAAAACAGTGGCAATCTGCATTCAGTATTTTTAGCCTTGTTAATATGTTCTTATGTCTATTTCTTTCTTTTTCTCCTTTCCACTACTAAGACTCATTTTATTTTTTCCTAAATGGAAATAAGTCAAAATAACACTTGATTTTTTAAAATTAACAAATAAAGGGAGGGTGCAGCTATGGTGTGTTTCTCATTCCAGCTGTCCTATAAAGACTTGTAGATAACAGAATTACAGAGTTGGAAGGGATCTTGGAGATTTTTTAATCCAACCCCCTGCTCAAGCAGGAGACGCTATACCATTTCAGACAAATAATAAGCTTCATCTCTCTTGTGATGAAAAGGATGGGGGGAAGATTTAAGATGAAGATTACTTGATCAAAAGAAAGGTGGAAAGCATAGTCGTATGTTTTTTTTCCCCTCTTTTCTCTCTTTTTTTTCTTATTTCAGAATAACAGAACAGATATCTGAAATGAACACAGCCTTTGACAAAGTTGGCCTGTTCACATTTGCAATCTCTTCCCATATTTCATCTTATGATTGCTTCTAAATGTGGGTGCCATACCTTTAATAGCAGTCACTTCCCTTTCTTTTTCCCAGTTGATTTATCATCAGGGCTGATGACATTGTTTAGGGAACTCAAAAACTTGGGCACTTTAAGTAGGCTAATTAAGGTAGTATCTAAGTACTGAATTGAAAAACAAAATCAGTTGCACAAGCATCTGTGACGTTGCACATTGAGGCCACTGACACTTTGCCAACCCCTCCCTCAGCATAAACTAGTGATAGCAAATAATTATTACCATCCAAAGCATCAGGATGTTCTATGTCCCTTCAAGAAAATACTTCAAGAAAAAAAATCTTCCTGCATTTCTTTCCTCATTCAGAGAAGCAGTTTTTTTAATCACACAGAGCAATCCAAAAGGATGAAGTAAATAAAAGCCATAAGAAGAACCAACTAAATCCTAACACTTAGCCAGAAAGGTGTCCATAGGCAAAGCAATCTTTTTCTTTGTCCTTCAGCCAAATTCACCCTTGAAATGTTCAATTTTTGCTGGCCTTTCCTTGTTTATTTCTATGTTGCTTCCTACTCAGCTTCCAACACTGTAGATGAAACATAGAATGACCTTACAATCTCAGCTATATGGGAAAAAAATCTGTGCATATTTATTTAGGAATAAAGCCATTTATTTTTGCACTAATTCTCAAAAAAGCTTATGTAGTATTGCTGCTTTCAGTTTCAGAGTACTCTCCAGATGGATTCAGCTGTAGAACCTAGGGCAGTATATAAGTGCTATTGCTATTGCTATGTTTTGATGTATTTTGAATATTAGCAATTGCAATAACAATAGCATTTACACTTATATACTGCCCCATAGCACTTTACAGCACACTCTGGGTGGTTGACAGTGTAGAAGAATTATTTGCATATTGCCAGTGGTGGGATTCAACTGGTTCACACCACTTCAGCAGAACCAGTAGGTAATTTTTTGTTGCCCAGGCCCAAAATGGACTTCTGGGAGTGGCATCCACACAGAGAACCAGTTGTTCACATATTTGAGTCCCAACACTGCATATTGCCCACAACAATCTGGATCCTCATTTTAATGACTTTGAAGGATGGAAAGCTCAATTATTTTTGAGCCCCCTCAGGATGAAACTTGAGGCTGTGGACAGAGTTTTTGTCTGTAATCCTGCACTTTAACCACTGCACCACTAGGGCTCATTAGGTTTCATTGCTATGACAAGGGTCTCTGGGGTTGGTGGTATATTCTATTGTAGATAAATAAACAAATATTTTTTTTATTTATTTTTTATTTTAATTCCATTTATATCCCGCCCTTCTCCGAAGACTCAGGGCAGCTTACAAGCTTAGCAGTAGCCTTCATTCTATGTATATGCCTGCTTATTAGGGCTTTCACACACACACCCCAAGCGGCATTATTACAAAGTCAGCTTAATTGCCCCCAACAATCTGGGTCCTCATTTTACCTACCTTGGAAGGATGGAAGGCTGAGTCAACCTTGAGCCTGGTGGGATGCGAACCTGCACTAATTGCAGGCAGCTGGTGTTACTTTAAGGAGGCATTAGCCCACTGCTCCACCAAATCCAGATGTTGCATAATTATATATGTAAACATGAGAAATAAATAAAAGATACATAGCAAATTATAGCATTGGACTCACTAAAAGTTGATAAGCAAAGAAAAAGAAAACATTGGGCCACTATACATGTTTCCTTACTCTCCTTAAGTAAAATAATTCTTCTTACTTTTATGAGAAGTTCATCCTGAAAGCATAAAGCAGTTGTATTAGGTTAGCAAGATTGAGTTGTTTAAAATTTCAGGGATGTCCGCCAAAAAAATAATAATAGGAAGTTGTATGGAAAGAAATGTGCTGACAGCAGTAATGTTTTGGTAATAATTCATGTGTTGTAGATGATGCTCTGGAAAGCAGCCCAGCTGGCTAATGCAGATTGGTGATGCTCTTTTGCTGATGGCTGTACAATTGATTGACATTTCTGCTCCATCATGAAATAAGCTTGCAAATTAAATGGAAAGAAATAAAAAGGGAGGGAGAGCTAAAATGAGACTTGGAGTCTGAGTATTTTATACTACATAAAGTTTGGACGGCTGAATTTTTCTCATAAGAAACAAGCTTGATTTTTCAGCTCATATTGTTTTCAACTGGGCAAATATATGCATTTATCTTCGGCCTGTTCCTCTCCATTTCTTCTTCTCCCCATTCTTTCTCTTTTAGGTACCGCTGTCATTGTATAAATATGCAACTATTGGACTTTACCAGGGCCTATGTCATTCTGATTTTTTAAACACTATGCTTGTAAATAATAAAATTTCAGCTGGGATTCACAAGCTAAAGGTAACAAGTTCCTAAAACTTTTTGTGGGACAAAAATACCACATTCTGCTTGCATAAAATAAGGCCTTCCAGACAACAAAGAGGTTTTAAAATATTGGCAGTGTATCACTACTTGATGAATGATGGCATTGACAATAACTTAATGCCTTACTTTTCACCTAAGATATGAGTAAGCTGCAACTATTTTAGTTTATTTTGTGTTCGATCATGTGCTTTTATTATTTAACAAAACTAAGTAAAACATAATAGGAAGTAATATACATATTGTAACTAATAGGATCAATTTCAAAGTAAAGATTGGAATAACATTGTTAGCTGCATCTATGCCACATCCTATGGTAAGTCTCAATGGGTTAGGCAAGTTGTGAGAATTCAGCAATCAAGCAGGCCATTGTATTAATTCATAATATCATTGTTATTTGGGATCTGCATGCTAAATAAATACAAAAAATATATTTGACCAATTCATCTTTAGGCTTGAATATGTTTTATGAATTTAGCAACTGAATTTGATAAAACAGCAGTAGTTTCTCAACTTGGATGCATCAAATAACCACATCTGCATTGATTTAGGCTAGCCCTTGCAAACCACAAAATAACTACACAAATCCATAAATCAGTGCCAGCTAATCCATTGCAGAACAGGAAAATTGTAAAGTACAACAAGTATTAAATTATGGTGTATAGCATTGATGCACTGAATTTTTTGCAGTGCAGTACCTTCTTGCAAACATTGTTCCCAAATGTTCACTATAACGATAAAGCCTGAGTATGGATTATGAAAAAATCCCTGTGTAGAATATGGTTATTTACCCAAGCCTGGAAACCAGAGTTATTGTTTACTGTCCTGTGAGTTCTGTTTTGTATACTGTTAGTTGCCAGTCATGTACCATTATAGTGCCAAATCACAATGAAATCAATGCTTCCTCATTGTCAGACAAAAATGATATACATAAGCATTCAGGGTTTCTCTAGAATTATATGTTATTACAATTAACTTTTATTGCTAGTTCAACCACTGAAAGTGGCATCACAATAAGCTGTATATATGGATGAATTAGTCAGGATTTCTGTCTTATTTATAAGTGTTACTCTAATAAACATCTAGTTAAATCAAAACTCAATCTTCAAAAGCTATTGCCAAAGTGCTATCCAACACTTGGCATTTTCTTTCCTTCATGGATGAAGACAATTTACTCAGTTAGCTTACTATACTCTCTAATATGTTTATAACTGCTTTTTGTTCTAGTTGCTATAGTAGCATAACGAGATTGAGAGGCACTTTGGTCTAGCAGTTAAGCCACCAAGCTAGAAACCAGGAAACTCTAATTTCTAGTTTTACCTTAGTCATGAAAGCTGGCTGGATGACTTTGGGCTAGTTATCCTTTCTCAATCCAACTCACCTCAAAGGCTATGAGGAAAATAGGAGTATTATGATAGGTGTTTTTCTTTTTTTAGTGTTTAAAATAAAAAGGAGAGAATGTAATAATGTTCCATGAACAAAGGGAGTAGGGATATACATAATATTCTGGATTGCCTTTGAAGCTGAAGAAAAATAATAATAGCTAGTCATAAATAAGGATTACTCTAGTCTTATGTTGCTTATACTAGCTGAAAGTTAATTGATGGTCTAAATTCAAAGTGCTTGCTTTGACTTAAAAGGTTTTCATAACGTGAAACCTTGTTATCTAATAAGTAAACATCACCTCACACTGATTTATGTATAGGCCCTAAGCAACCTTCTCTATTCTGGGTGCCTTCCAGACGTATGGATTTATTTTTCAGAATTCCCAGCCAATTTCACCATTGATGAGAATTCTGGGAGTTGGATCACATATCTGAATTACCTAGGTTCAGGAAGTATCCCCAAATATCATCTTCAATGTGCTTTTCTCAAGACCCAACAGAAACACTGTACTGTACATGCTTAATATTTAACTATTCCTGTTCTATAATCAAGGTATCTTAACTCTAAACTCTTTTAAGAACAAGAAGTCTAAACTGAGTTCTTAGATAACAATTCATCAGGAATTCAGCCCAATCCTCTCATTGTACAGTTCATCTATTAATCTGTCCTACTATCCTTATGTTGCAAGACAGAAATTACAAATCTTTTTTTTCCCCTGGGGTTAGAGACGGAGTTGTGTTCCTGGACACACACACACACACACAGACAGACAGACACACAGACAGACACACACACACACTATGGCATTCATGGTGGAATGAACCTGGCCTTTGGTGCTTCTATCTGCCCTATCTGTATGCTAATTAATATTGCACACATTTAAAAAGAGGCAGGGCTTTCAATGATGTTTGCCATCATGATGTTTTTGACCTCCACAGGTACCTCAAAGTTAAAACATATGCAGATAGCAATCAAATGTGAAAGTTCAATTGCATTCTAAATCAATTCTAGGCATCCTTTTTATCATGATTAAGAACACAACAGCTAGAAGTTCAAAAGCTAGCAGAAGCCTTTTAAAAAATTACTTATTCTTTCTTTCTAGCTCCTTCTGCTAGATAACTTACCTTAGATAGTTGAGGGTGCTTTTTAAAAATAAAATAAAAGGGGGTGCAAGTGATTGAGAAATAATGAAATGCTAAAATCCTGTGTTAGCCTTCTGCTAGCTAAGAAAATCTACCTAACAAATTGAAAGAAAAATAATTTTAAGAGGATTCTGCTAGCTTTTGAATCAGCAATCTCTAACATACTAGCAAAACTCTTTATATTGTACTATTTTAAGACTAACAATAAAAGCAAAATATTAGAAGAACTTAGATAAGCATAACTGTTGCAACTTCCTCGGCAAAATAGCCAATTTACAGCTATGTTTAGCTAGTAAAGAGGTAAAGCATCCAGCGAAGAGACAAGAACACTCAAGGAGATATAAGATGAAAACTCCAATAGGAAAACATGCCTTTAGGTCAAATTTGCAACGGTAAGAAAATAAATTTAAAACCAACATTGCCTGTTTCTACCCTCAAAAACTGACCAATTTTGGTGGCGAAACAATTAGCAGTGCACATTAGCCCAGTGTCAACTAAATAAACTTTCCCAAAATTAAATTAAGACTATTCTATTTTCCCAAGATCTTAAATTCTTAAAACTGTTTACATTGCAATTCCTTTAATATTTATGGTTTGATGTGCATTTGTTTCCTGACCTTAATGCTATATCTTTTTTTTTTGTATTTTATTTGACTGGCTAGAGTCACTCTACTCCTGATTTTATTTTATTTTTATTTTTTTAAAAAAGTCTGTATTATTATTGCAATAATTGTATTAATATAGTTTAAATTATTATAATAAATGTTTTTTTAAATACATAATGATTAATGAGTAACATACAATAGAATATTCTTGACATAACAGCAGATTATTCACTTTAAACAGACCTTTTTTTTTCAAATTCAGTGCCGTGTGTTAGATAGAAAGCTTTGGTCATAGGGTACTACAAGCCATGTAGCAAGCAAATATGTCCAAAAACATTCCTATCATTTTAAAATGTTGCATTAAAACCTCTTGGTGGCAATGATGGAAAGGCAAGAGGGAAAGCAAACAGATGAACAGAATGAATGAATAAATGAATGAATAGATAAATATATAAATGCATACATATAGGATGCAACATGGCTTCTGCAGAGAATTATAACAAAAGCCTTTTTCTGCAGTACGTTAGTTCTGAATTCATAAATAAAAATTCCAGGTTTATGCATTTTTACTGAAAAGCATTGTTCCCCAACTGTCCTCTCCAAATTAACATTTTAGAAAATGCATTTGATCCAACGACAGCATCTCCATCAAGCTGAAACATTTCTAGAAAATGGCAAGATGGTCCTGCTAGACCAGCTACTAGTTTTTGATTCTCTTTATAAAATATATAATTGGCTGCACACTGTACATTCATTTCACTTTTTTATAAGAACTCAGCTGGTATAATAATTTTGATTTTTAAGACATCTAACAATACAATTATGGTTTGATCTGGTTTTTAAAATGATACTAATCACTTAGCAAAACTGAAATATAGTATTTTAAAAGCAAAGTGGTACAGATTCCTTTTTTCCCCAGCTGTGTTGAAACAGAGTGGAACAGAGTAATTAATATGAAAGTTATATATTTTTAACGATGGAATAGTCCAAAATGTAGGATTGGTTATATGGGACTGATGGCAATTATCTTTAATTTCATGTAATATTATTAATCTGAATCTTTTGTATGCAATGTTTCTGAATTCAATGGCATCCTATTGAAAGAATTAATAATTCAGACTGTGATTATTTGAATGGAAAGCCTTAGAGCAGGTTGCTCTCTTTTTTTTTCAAACCACAGTTTGTGTTTTTGAAAAATTGTGCATAGATGAGTTGTTTTACTTAATGATGTTATCCTATTCAGTTGAGTACAGTTCTTGGAGATTTTGGGGACTCCACATTTTTGGTGTCTGCTTTGATAGTGTCCAGACACTGTGATCTTTGTTTTACTTAAATACATTCAGTAACATAAATGTGCAGTGATTTTTTTTGTTGTTGTATACTATGTTTTGTCCATTATGGTACTTTGAAAGGTTTTTCTAAATACAAATGACGGAACTTGCATTCACAGCAAGTTCACAGAATCACTGAATTTGGTGGCTCTCTTAATGCTATAATAAAAGACTTATTGATTATTTTTTACACAATGCTAATTAACAATGGGTGAAAATCTACCAGCAAAAGAAAGCATCATTAATTTTTGCATGTCACACTGCTTCAGTAATTCCGTTCCTTTAATGAAATTGCTGAACAGCTATATGCAGGGCTTTTTTTCTCATAGAACGCTCAGAACGGAGTTCCAGCACGTTTTTTGGATGGAACCTTGTAGCATAGGCAAGGTGGGTTGTATGACATGTGTGAGTTCTGGCACCTTTTTCTTTTACAAAAAAAGCACTGGCTATATGGAGAATGTTCTTTTTCAAAAATATTTAAGATATTTCTGCCTTATTCACTCTCATATCTATCTATCTATCTATCTATCTATCTATCTATCTATCTATCTATCTATCTATCTATCTATCTATCTAATTTAGATGCTGCTTTTCTTATAATTAGAGGTGACACTGAGAGGCTTACAAGATAATAAAGTATATGGAAGTAAAAGCAATTTATAAATATAAAAAACAAGATTACAAGAGAATAAAACAAACTGAAAAACCCCACAGGTTTAAAGCAGATAAGTGGTGGCAGCTTTTTTGTTATTACATTATCCAGCTCCAGGCAACCGTTTGTCCTTCAGGCCCCATGCCAACCAGATAGCCAGGTTTTAAAGAATTTCCTGAAGGCCAGAAGGGTAGGGGCGAACTTCACCTTCTGCAGCAAGATGTTCCAAAGGAGGCAAGCCATGGCAGAAAAGACTGTTCTTCTGGGCCCCACCAGCTGCCTCTTTTGCCACAAAAGTGGAGTAGAACAAGCCCATAGGAGCAAGATGGTTCCTCATATATCTTGGACTTACATCATAAAGCAGGGGTGTCAAACTGCTGGCCCAAGGGCCAGACGCATCATCTGTAAGCCGCATCCAACCCCATTGCGAGCTTGACATGTCTGTCATAAAGGTTTTAAAGATAATGATCAACACCTTGAATTGGACTCAGAAGAAACCAGTAGCCAGTACAGCTTGTGCAACAGCGGTATTACATGTGCCTCGAAAACTGAATGTACTGCTACATTTTGGATCAATCATAGTTTATGAAAAGTTTTCAAGGCTAGTCCCATGTAGAGGGCATTGCAATAATCCACGCAGGATATTACCAAGGTATGAGTAACTGAGCTCAGAACCTCACAATCCAGAAAAGGACCCAGTTGGTATACACAGCAAAGTTGTGCAAAGGATTTCCTAACCATGACTTCCACCTCCTGTTTGAAGAAGAGTCACAAATATAGGGGAACTCCCAATTGCACTCCAGGTTTATTTGGAATAGTGCCACCCCATCCAGAACTAAAGATAATAAACTTCCAGAGGTTCCACATATGCACAGCCACTCTGTCTTACTCTGTCAATTAAAGCCTGTTGTCCCCTCCTGCCCGAAAAGGCAGCGACAGCATCACCTGGATCTTCAGGGATGGATATACATTATAAAGCTGAGTATCACTAGCATATTGATGATATCTGATCCCATGGTGTTGGAAGATCCTACCCAGCAGTTTCATGTAGATGTTGTAAAGCAGTGGAGAGAATATGGAACCTTGCAATACCCCACAAAGGAGTGCCTCTCACTTCTATCAACACTGATTAGATGCAATAAATTGTTTTATTCTGTACCCAAGCAATACTTAGTATTACCCTTTATGAATTCAAAACAACAGGAGTGTAGATGTAGACAGCAGTGACTATTTTATTTTTATTTACTTATTTAGAAAGTTTATATGTCCCCCTAACTTACAGTGATTCCAGGTGGCTTACAGAAATAAAATCCCAGTATAAACCCAATAAACTTCCAGCCTACTGGCAATAAGAATCAAACCAACTACTTGATGGGCTCTACATCACCCTGGGCTCCCCATTGGCAATTTGATTTTGTATTTTTTTACTATAACAAGAATTTTAAGGAAAGATTTGTTTGGAATTTCACTTTTAGAGCTAAATTAAATTTCATATACTTGATGTACTATATGAACCTCTAGACATTTTGTCCTTTGCCAAAGTCACAACAATATCATTAATGTTTTACTACCACCTAGATGTATGTTATAGATTTCTGAGGATGTCTTTACAATTTTTCTGTCATAGAGATTTAAATAAAAGCCACATGAAAATCTATCCCTGTATGATTTACTTATTACCCACAAATTGGGGATTACCTGTGTGGATTTAATAAAACCCTTTGCAATTACTTTTCAAACAGCAGCTGAAGTCCATGGTTTTCATTCATGTAAGCTCACTTGTATTTTATTGTTTTCAGCTTTTTTAAATAACTACTACAGTACAAAATATCCTAAAGAGACATACAATTGAGCTTCAACATTTAACTGAAATTCTGGCACCAGTCCAGACGTCTGACATATCTTTCTTTGTTTCTCATTTTGAAAAAGGATTATCCCAAGTTGCTGCTGGAAGGAGCAATAGCAGGGTCAGTATATTGGACAGAAAGCTGAATGAAATTCCAATCTGCCAAAAATGTAGCATAAAGAGAGAGGAAAGCAAAATTCCTAAGTGTGGCATTGTGAACATTTAGAACAACAACAATGAAAAGATAAAGTCTTGAAACAAAACCAACTCATTCCAGAAGATTCTAAACTAGGTTTTGTAATCCTCTTTGATTTATTATATTAAGCTACCTAGCATAATGGGGAGACAGAATAGCACATATATTGTTGGGGGAAAAAAGAAGGGGAGCCAAGATAACCCTCATAGATGAAAAGAAGGGTGCATAGCAGCTTGTTTAGCAGAAAAGTGAGACAACCTATTTCTTATAATACCAGAATGCTCAGTAGTTTTATTATTGCAATTACAGAAGGAATAACTCAAATCAAAACCTCATGTTTCAAAACCACACTATTACTAGCAATAAAACCTCTGTTAGGTCATAGATGTCCACAATCATACAAATGCCAAAAGCATATAGTCTGTATAAATATTTCCAGAGGTTGACTCAATAATTTAAAGTACATGATAGAAGCCAAGTAGTTCAGCTATCTGAGGAGACATAGCAAGAAGCTATTATCAGCTTCCAGAACATTACATTTGATAGTAAGAGGGTATATGGACACATACATTATTCACAATAAAACTAGTACCATTAGCATGCAACTTCCAATCAGCATTAGACAGAGGACTGCCTTAATTCACTTAGCCACTGTTAAAGTAAGAGTTAAATGATCTGTATGTTCTAGTACAGGGGTGGGCAATTAATGTTCCTAAGGGTTACCACATGAAAAACTGGGACTGTTGTGGAGGGCCGAACCAACAGGCTGAACTTAATTCTGCTGCTGGTGTGGAGGGAGTGTGGAGCCATACTTCACCTTGTCTTAGTCCAGCCTAATGTTGTTCTGTCACAGGTGCTGAACACTTCTTTCTCTTGCCAAAAACACACTTGGCTTATTCTCCCACTCCTGCTGCAGGCTTATGTACATTTTATTTTATTTATTTATTTCCAAGTGACCTCACACAGGCTGGACAGGAACTGCCAAAGGGCTAGATATGGCTGAGGTCTGTTCTAGTAACTTATCAATTTCTTCCAAAAACTGAACAGAATTTAGGTCAAAACATCTTGTGACAGTCACGTTATGAATTTGTAGATGGAATATATTACAAGTTCTTAAATGAGAGCTTATAAACAAATGACCATGTTTTAACAGAAGCACCACTTATATGACAAATAGACCATGGGATTAGTATGGTTCCCATGTGCTAATATCCCTGGAGCTAATACAGTAGCCCTCTTCAGCCACATATAAGAGTTTGTCATAATCTGTCATAATCACTATAAAGGAGGATTGGTTTATAAGGCATCATACAAAAAGTGAAGCAAGCAGCTGCATCTGGTATCCAATATCAACTAATCCTTTTATGCCCATTGAAAGAACAGATTTTTCCAGCAGTAGATGGAAAGTACAAATGATATGAATTCTTGTTGGGTCCAGGCACTTCCCTTGTTTGGAAAGTAGATGTTCAATGAATTTTATCTTAAGATGATTCATCAATATTTTTTTGCAAATCTTCCCAATATCAGGAACACTCATGTACAGAGAGAAAAAAGTATGAGCCAAGTCACGGATAGAAAAATTACACATTTTCCCCAGGAGGTCAGGCAAAACAACATGTGGACTAGCAAACACAGGTTTTTGTTTATTCACCACTGCACTTACTTCCCATGCATCATGCATCAGCCTGTATTTAGGAGAAATATTGCATTAAATAGAAGTACAGCAATATTCTTTAAAAAATTCTGTAAATGGGCACGCTAGGGGGAAGGAAGCATTTTAGGATGAATTATTGATCAAGCTTTCAATTAAAAAACTATGACAGTTTCCGGCTGAGCCAAATAAAATTGCATCATCAGGTAGTAAATATGGCATTAGAAAATTATTAAGAGGATCTGGATGAACAATTTTCTTGAAGTCATTCCAAATCTACTCAGATTTTTCCCCCCAAAATAGTGACATTATCCCATTAATTCTCAATTCTTAATTATTCTTTTTTAAATTTCATTTGTATTATAAGAGATATTTAATAGCATAATTGTAAAAAGGAAAAAAAAATATTTACATTTAAATTACATATTGTGTAAAACTAAACAAGAATTTTCAAAAAAATACATTAGTATTGTTATATACAAAATAATCTTAAATGTTATTGGAATCATATCAATAATCAATTGGTAAAGTAGCCATTATTGCAAGAATTATAAATCTGAAAAGATTAACTGAAAAGATTGGTGTTTACTATGACAAACAGACAAGACTTAGTATTCTAAAATTTTGGATGTAGTATGTATGTATGTATGTATTTATTTGTTAGTTAATTAATTAGTTAGTTAGTTAGTTAGTAAATTTATATTCTGCCCATCTTCCCAGTAAAGTGATTCTCAGCAACTATAGTACAAATCTATGTGCAAAATTATAATCTGCAAATAGTTTTTAAGTTAAATTTTGTTTCATTTTTTTTAAAAAAAATAAGAATTTTTTTTGTCCCAGCTTCTGCCAACCTAGCAGTTCGAAAGCACATAAAAATTGCAAGTAGAAAAATAGGGTCCACTACGGTGGGAAGGTAACAGCATTCCATGCACCTTTGGCGTCTAGTCATGTCGGCCACATGACCACGGAGACGTCCTCGGACAAATGCTGGCTCTTTGGCTTTGAAACAGAGATGAGCATCGGCCCCTAGAGTCGGAAACCACTAGCATGCATGTGCGGGGGAATCTTTACTTTTATATACTCACAACTCTGCCATTCTTCTAGTTAAGGGATCATTTGCAATTTACAGTAAGACAGCTTAACAGTATCATATATAAAGCCAACTTTGTATACTTTGTAGAGATGTCCTTTATTATTTTCCAGTCTGATCTATAATTCATTGATATGCTGCCTTTCTTCTTCTCCTTACCATTTTTTCTTATAAGAGAAAGAAAGCATAATTCCTGGTGAATTCACCTCCATGAAAATTCCATGAAAATAATTTGGAAGTGGTTTCTCATTATTTTTCCCCCTAGATTATTTTACAACCATGAGACTTCCTAATGGTATGCCATCCAGGAATTACTCAGGCTTAACCTTGCTTTTCAAGATCAGCCTTTTGACAGTCAGCTAAGTTCAGCCTAAAATTCTTTGTCAAAACAGAGAACTCAAATGATTACAATGGTGAGAAGCATAAAGATTGCAAAAGATAGAAAGGTTTTCTATTCCTGTATTCCCTTACATATTGATATCACCTATTCTAGACTGGCCCTGTAGAAACGCAGAGTATTCTTTTCTAGGATTCAATTGCCAGTCCAAATGTCTATCCAAGTTAAATGGAGGTTGAACAATGCTGGGAGCAAAACAACTTAGACAAGAGTGGTTGATGCAACAGAAGAATACAATTAAGACAAGCGGATAACTGTGAATTAGATGTCGAAACCTTGTTGATAACCAAGTCAGAGAAGAAAGACTTGTAATTATCTATCACCAAGAGCAATTATGAGGCACTATACTGAAGCTTAGTATCTTGGTAGCCTGAAAGCCTAGTTGTCATATTTATAAGGACAACTTTAGAAGTATTAATTGCATATGCTCTATAAGTATCTCATGTTTTCTCTCACAAAGTTGTGGAGATGGAATATTGGATTAGAGAAAATAATCAATAAAGTGCACTTAATTTATACAATCAGAGAGATAAGAGAAAGATAAATTATATTATAACTCCCTGTGGATACTATTTGAAGGAGGAAAAAGCACTTCAAATCAGTCAAATTGAACCAGTATTGGCTGGTATTGAATTCAATGTACTTGATGAATAAATTGGTGAGATAATTCATCTTTGGAAAAAGAAACTTTGTGCAAAATAAAGCACAGTCATGGGAGAAAAATCTACCCAATCCCCATATGACAAGAATATCTGAAGCATAGGACTCCATGAGTTGGTCAGTGATATTGTCAGGGAAAGATTCTATGACAGGATTTCAGGATACCAAAGAGTAGGAAGGCTTCCAAATATATTATTGTAGTTTGAAAAAAGTAAAATTATTAGAACTGAAAGCAGAAAGCTGTACTTTGTTTTCTTTAATATATGGTTTTGTTTCTGATGGGCTGAATGTACATCTGATGATACTGGAATATGACTTAGTGTGTAGGGGCAAATTTCCTGATCTTTTTGTATGTTTGGGATTGGGGTAACTATAGATATTTATAAGGCAGGAACTTAAACCATGCATTACCCCCTTAATTTTGCTACAATAGCAGAAATGTTATGTTGATATCAAGCAGTACTGTAAGGTTTTCAGAATGGATGCTGATGGACTATATGTAGCCTGCAGGTTAAGGGTTGATCTCTCCTAATATAGGGAGACAGAGGCCATAACAAGTCCATTATTTAAATAAGCCTGAAGAAAGACTAGAATAAGATAGAATAAAACTCTACTCTTTGGCCTAAGTATGATTTTCTTGAGGAGTTTGGTGAGGAGTTTGCACATCTGCTAAGGTCAAGTGAGCAAATAAGAGCCAAAAATTAAAATAGTGACAAGAAAACGTTAGTAAAGGAAATTAAATAGCTTTCAAATATTTTTGGAAATGCCAAGACAAGCAAAGAAAAGAAGAAAATAATTTGAAATCAGACCAAAATGTTAGTCTGTCTGTCTTTCTGTCTCTCTTTCTGTCTCTCTTTATATCTTTAGTTGTGGTAAAAAAGGCAATTTATTTTCACTTTTACTTCATATAAAAATAATATTATCTTTAAAATTATATAATTGAAATACTTAAAATCTGAGACATCATTAATATACCACTAGAATTTTTATTGGTTAACTGCTAGATCAGGATTGTGAGATCCAGAATATTAATAAAGTTTCAACCACCTAGTAGTATTCTTGTTTTTTTTTCTATTTACATTTATTTATTTTAGGACATTACTAATTTCAAGACAAAAGGTTTTTCACTTAAATTTTCATTGTAAAAAATAAAGAATAAAATGTAAAAGTATAATATAAAAATCAGCAATGCATATATTATTGTAATATCTAATAAAAATTCTACTTTTATCAATTTTAACAGAATTACTGCTTCTAAAGTCTATAAAATAAAACTGCTTACTACTAAAAGTCTCAGTTGTAGTTCTTTTCTCTCCAATGTGAATAAATGCAATCAGCTTCATCATCTCTGCAACTTTGCATAATTTAATAAACCATTACATTAGGCTTAGAGCCTTAGATTAAATAATTTTTTGCCCAAAAATATCTGGGGAAATATAACTTATGTCTTCTTCCAATTCTTCATTCTGGTGCTTTCATTTATACAAGTACCAAACTTATTTTAACAATTTCATTCTAAATGTAATTATGATAATAGGATCAATATTGCAGAATTCTTGGATAATGTGGGCAAAGCTATTCAAAATCATGTTTCAAATATACCTTATTTCCAAGAAATCTCACAAAGAGGCATGATGATAGTTCAAAATTCAAGAGTCTAAGAATAATAGCTGTTACTGCTGCTGTGTCATGCAGAGCCAGAAAGTTCTTCCACTGCTGATAATTCTTTTTTTTTTATGAAGAAACTCAACAAGTGGAAACAAATGCAGGTTTATAACTTCTATTATTCCTTTTCTGAACTAAAAGGTCTACTAATGTGCACATTCATATACCTATGTATATAATCTATCAGAATGATATATACAATCCATTTTTCTTTAAACTCTAGGGAGATAAGGTGTTACATTATATCTTGCCTCTGCATATGAGATTTTAAATTACACTATCCTCCTCCACCCCACTTTGGGGGGAAATCCTCTATTTGTGCACTATTTTCACTGTCTCTTGGTCGTCAACACAACTTAAAACCTTATGAATATGTCTTGCCATATTTAGATGACTAGTTAATGTATAAGATCCAGAAAAATTCAGGTGGAATACCCAAATAGAACATTTGAGAATGTTCTCAGTGAGGCCTACTGAGAACTACAGTTTCTATACATTTTTATATCTTAAAAAATATGTCAGCAGTTCCAACTTGGCCCTTTCCTCATGCTGCTTCATATTTTTCACGCAAAATGTCACTGCCTCACCATATAGAAACTATCTGTTTTTACTGGAGCTATAACTTGGATCTTCATCATTCTGAAGCTTTCCCACCCACTGTGGTTAAATCACCATGTTATTTCTTGTTTTCAGATCCATAGGCAATTGTAGGTAGAAGCATATTCTTTGCTTCTCAAAGTAGTTTCTTCATTTTAAATAGCTCAATGGCAAATGCTGCTTCCCTATATAATGAAATGTAGGAATGAAATTAGTGTTCCCAAGGGAGCACCTTTGGACCTCCATGTGCCATGAAATTGTTAGTATTTCCTGCAGTCTCAGGTTTCCATAGTGATTTGGCTATGCCATGATGTCAGCCATTTTGTGAATAGATAAGCTCTCCCATATAGCACAGTGTCCACAACATATTCTCAGTACTGTGCTTTCAAATCAAAACTTTTATCAACACTTGCTAATTTGAATTAGTAGCCAATTGTACTTGGTACTCTAGCTCAAGAATATATGCTTTGGGAGATTCCTTTTTCTTAGCTTCATAATTAATAGTAAAAAACCTAAGTTAACCCCAAATTGTATTTTGTAGTTACTTGTGAACACTCAATAACAGAGTAATTGCTTTACCTTCTCTGTCAGTCTTCCTAGAAGAAACCAAACAATTTTGAGACTCTTAAAATTATATAAAAAGGAATATTCTGCAAATAATCCAATCACCCTATATTCCAGTTTCAGTTTCTCAGCAACAGAAAGAACAAGATGGCTAAATCAATTGTTTAAGACTTCTTTTCCATTATATAACAACCATTCTTCACATTGGTTTATTTAAGGACAAAATAACCTAAGCATTTCTTAAAATGCTAATACATTTATTAAGTGTAACTGGAATCCTTGAAGAACACAATACTGAGGAGCCTCGTGTTTATTAATCACAGCAGGTGGCAATATCTTGCCAATCTTCAATGATCTTGAAAAGCTAACTAGGGTAAGACCTGATTTGTATAAGAATTACCACAAACTTCAAAGCTGTAAGGAAGTAAAAAAAAATAAAAATCCTAGAAGCAGACAGTGGCAAAGTATTTCCCCATTGTTGCTGAGAAAAATAACATGGATGTTTCCCTAGGGTCACAAGGAATCAAGTTTGACTTTAAGAAGTTTAATTGTGTTCATTAAAGCTATCCTTTATGCTGTAAAGATTCATTAAAATATTATGCACACAATATGAGCAAATAGCCATGGCCACACAGAAATTTACAAATAAGCAGTTTTGTACAGTGTTTTCCTTCTCTGTGGCATATTTGTAAGCATTTCATAAAATGAGCTGTTGCTACATTGTTAACCATGCCACAACTATATTTTGATGATGTCAAGATTCACTTATTTCAAAACAATAGTTTGTACAATGTAAAATCCAAAGAAATGAAGTCAAGCAGGAAACTAGACAAAGAATTTCATATAAGAGAAGGCATTCGAGTGTGCCAAGTATTCACTTATTTATACCCATTTATTATTATGGAAATAAATTTGCTGTAGCACACATGAGACTTCTGGTTTGGAAAAGATTTTCAGACAAAGCAATGCAATATGTTGAACATTCAAATACTTTTTAAAGTTTCTTCTTTGTTTTATGAATATCTCTCTCTCTCTCTCTCTCTCTCTCTCTCTCTCTCTCTCTCTCTCTCTCTCTCTCTCTCTCTCTCTCTCTCTCTCTCTCTCTCTCTCTCTCTCTCTCTCTCCAAACATGCACCACTTCTGAAAACTTAAAAAGCAAGCAAATAAACTATATAAAAATAAATTAAAGCAGCATTTTAATATTTTTGCAAGCTATTTCAAAGCTAAATTAATGTGCATTAATTGCTTACTGAAATGCTGAAAAAGTAGAAACTCTGAAAAAATAGCAGAATGTGAGAATAAGACAAAATTTTGACTTTCCAGCATCTTCCATAGATAGGCTTTATACTGTTAAACTGGCCTATACAATAAAGCTTAACACCTAGGCAATGTAATGTGAAAACAGCCAATTCCATAAATAGCCATGTCCAGAATTATTTAAAATTTAGCTGAGACCGAAAACTAATTAGTGCAGATCTTCCAATATATGGCATTCATGATACTCTGTAATAGCACCCTAGAGGCATGTTATTTATTTTATTTGTTATGAATGCTTTTATGTTTCTTCAATCATTTTAATTGAATCAAAGCAGCAAAATACAAAACACAACTATAACAAATAAGTAGTTACATTAAAATATACAATATATTTACATAATAATTCAAATCATAAAAATTCAGTTACATCATCACAAAAGCAACACTGAATATTTTTTAAAAAAATAATATCTAGAATGAGGGTGCAAATCTTGTATCTGGATGGAAAACATTCCATAAGATAGGAATTGGTACAAAAAATGCTTGCTTCTGAATTCCCTCTTGCTGTGTTTTGCAGAGCTGTGCCAGAAGGGTTCCTTGTGAATCTGTACTCTCAGAAAGCATTGACTTGGGCATGCAAATTCTAACTGCAACAAGAAATATCCTAGATGACAATGTACAACTTTAAAGGTTATAACAGCACCTTCAATTCCATCTTGAAATCATCTACCCCCAATGCAGCTACTGCAGTTACATGAAAGTATTGGCTTGTTCCTAGTATGTGGAGCTCTGCATTTTGTGCTACTTGCGGTTATCAGTTACTTTTAAAGGAAATTCCTTATGTAGCATAGTATACTGCTCAAAAAAATAAAGGGAACAGAAAATAAGACATCCTACTATTAAATACAGTACATTGTGTTGTTTAAGTGTTCCCTTTATTTTATTTTTTTTGAGCAGTATATAATAGTTGCCTGTAGAGTGACAAGTTCATGAATTGCCAGTGCCTTCAGCTCCAGTTTGGTGGCACAGTGGCTCAAAGGTTAACAATTGTCATCTGGAAAGCTGGCAGCCCACATTTGAGACTCAAGAACCATGCAATAGGATGAGTAACTGTCTCACCCCAGCTCCTACCAACCTAGCAGTTTGAAAACCTGGAACTGAGAGTAGATATATAGGTACTAGTCTGATGGGAAGTTAACAGCACTCAGTGATGGATTCATAGCTGGCTGACCGGCCATACTTAGCATGTGGTCCTCAATGGAACTTCATCTACATGAAAGGAAGTGTGTAGTTGGGTGCCCCAGGGCTCTTCAACATCTTCATCAGTGATTTGGATGAGGGAATAGATGGGGATCTCATCAAATTTGCAGATGACATCAAGCTGGCAGGAGATAGGCTTAAGATACAGAAGGATCTTGACAGAATTGAACATTGGATGCTAGCTAATAAAATGAAATGCAATGGTGAAAAAAGTAAGATTCTACATTTGGCAAGAAAAAAAACAAATGCATGGGTACAGTATAGGTGGTACCTTGCTCAATAGTAGTAACTGTGAGACGGTAGCAGGTGCTTATCTGTTTGAATTCTAAAGTCCCAGAGCAATTTAACTTTATCATTTTCTATGACTTTCTCTTTTTTATGGTCTCATCGGTTCTTGCTTGCAGGCAAATGATATTTCTTGCACATCTTCCAATGCTCTATTGTTGCTACTTTGTCATGCCACTGCTTATAGTCAGTCTGTGCGATCTTCTTGCAGCAGCTTACCAGGTGGTCCACTGTTTCTTCAGCTTCTTTGCATAGGCAGCACTTATTGTCTGTTGTTATCTTCTCAATTTTGACTTTGTATGCACTTGTCCTTAAGGCTTGATCTTGTGCAGCCAGAATTATTATTGTTATTGTTATTATTAAGACTCTTGTTAATTTCTAAATGTATAGCCATTCTGTCTTCTAAGGTTAAGTCTAGACCTGACTTGACAATGGGCCTCCTACAGCACTATCTTCATAAAGATGTACAGTTGGGTATCATCTAGATTGATGATTTAAAAAAACTTCAAATGATTCTGCAGTTATGGTTTGCTATCTTTCCAGGTAGCAAACATCTTTTCTGCTTTTTAATAAGCCAAGTCAATAGGATTTCACTTTGATTCCACCATTTACACTCTGTTCTTTTAAAATTCAATTTAAATGTTATAGTCTCTGCATTTTACAAGGCTCAAGAGATTCTCTAACAACTTTCAATCTCCCTCTCCCCCTTCCAAAAATAAGGTCTGATTCACTGTTACTACTTAGCTAAAATATATTCTCTTCCTCCAGTGGTATTTTGCAAGGATTAACACTTCTGAATATTTTTCTAGGACAACTCTATGTACAGCATGCTACAATAATCAAAGGATAATGTTAGGAAAATGGGGAATGAGTAAAAAAGGGAGCACTAAAAATAGATGTACAAGTTATATTCTTCATTACTTGTATTTGTAGATCCAGAGCTAGAACAGGATTATGAAGTGCACTGAAGCCACAGACTAGAGATTTTAGTGAAAACTGAATTGCACCTTCATACTGGGAGATCTAAGGTGAACTGAATATGGATATTGGAATGCCAACAAATGCAGAAACATTTACTGAATTTCATTTCCATCACTAAGATGTTGTTTAAGTTGAGAAGAATTTCTTTGATTAGTAAAATGTGTGTTCTAAAATTTTGGCCAAGAACCTTTTAAAGAATAAATGACATTTTGCAGGTTCCCATTCCATTTCTTCTCTTCTCTGGCTGTGATTCCCTAAATATAGCTTACTTCCCTCTGGGTTGGCAGATGTTAAGTCAAATTTGATTCAGTCCTAAATTTCACAAGATAACATACCAGGCTTATTTTTCTCTGTCATCCTACCATTGTGACAGTAAAAGGAATAATGGCACTATCAATAAAAAGGCAGAGTAAGCAAGTGGGGTGATCCAATATGTTTCCACAGGAGTTTATTACAATAAGTATTTTTTGGGACAAAAGTGGCCCCAAATCTCCCAATTTCTGATGAGATTTGTTATGATAGTTTTTCACCAAAATATGTCAATGATGTTTATCAGTCAAACTGTGCATAAATCTGTCTTTCTTTTTTCTAAAACAACCCTTGCAACCAACATTCCAGCAAAGTGTTCATAGGCAATTCAGATGCTGTGAAAGTTAAATAAAGCAGTGAATTTCAATCTGTGCAGAATAAAAAGTGCAGATTTACTGCTGAGTGGGCAATCCCAAAATCTCCTTCCACCTGTTCATCCTAAATCTGTGCCTTGAAGCAAACTCCATGCTCAGGAGCTCAAAGTGGGTGTAGCAGATAGACAAACAGCCCAGTCAGAAAGAGCATGCTTATATCTTATATCCTTATATAAGCTATTTCAATAGGACAGAGCAGCAAGCATCTGTCTGAGTATTATGCATTTGGATGGTTATCTGTTTGCCTGAACCCACTAACTTTTAAAACATGTTATTTTTCAATATGTAATTCAAATTGCCTTTTTCTTTTCTTTTTTGATTCACATAAACACAGGAGTATATAACCGGCATCTTTGTTGCTGACAAAAATCACTTTTGGAGCAGCATTTGGCTGATCACTCATTTTGCTTCATTTTTGTCCCTTGTTACAGCTTTATTATTTTCTTTTGTATATTCAGTGCATATATGTTTCCTTCTCCTAGAATGCATGGAAAGTCAGTTTTTCAATTAATACTGAAATTCTCAGATTTATCATACAGGCATTCACTCAGCTATATCTCGGTCTCGTTTCCCTTATTTATTCAACATTTATGTTTTAGATTACTCCGGGGTGTATGCCTTGTGAATACTAAGCTGGTATACATGATAACAATATTCTAATAAAATAATATCAAAAATTAAAAATGTTAAATGTAAATGAATCATGAGTAAGTATTCAACAGCCCCAATTGACATTGATTCCAAAGTCTCTCTCCCTTGGTACTGCATAAATAAGCAGCTCAACTGATGTCTGCAGAGAGCAGGCAGACTGCCACAGCTGAAGATAATCCTTCAAATAACATAGGCCTTTCTGGCAGGCCTTAAAATTCAAAAAACAGTACATTAAATATATTTATTTATCTGTCAGGTGTCTATACATACAAACTCCAAAATGATTTTGGACAGCTGCACAAGGTTAAAAGAGACAACAACATTATGCACAGAAACTCCTAACATTACATAAGAACTCAGCAATCATCTGAGGAAACAACATAATATATATCCACATCAGCTGCCCTTCTCCTCTCAACTATTATCCAAAACAGCCTGAACTAAGGCCAGGGAGATGGGAACAGAGATGAGATCTATATATACACTAGCTTTTTATCTTGAAGATAGGGGTGTATATATGTCTGGGGAATGCTATTTCAAAGAAAACATACAGCAACTTAGAAGACCTATTTCCTGGCTCCTGCTAATATCATTGTTTAATTGGTGGACCCAAACAAGAGTGGACGGATAACTTGGCCTCATGATATCCAAGGCTGTAGGTGATAATCAGCATCTTGTATTGCACTTGGAAGTCAAATAGCAGAAAGTGCAGTTTGTGTAGTTCTTGTCGCTAACTTTGCCTTCAAGGATGCTAAAGGTTCCTGAACATACCTCTGACAAGGCAGCACTGTCATCCTCAGCAGCCAGTTTTCAGTTCCTGATCTACTGCTTCAGCCATCACCAAATTGTGAATGAAAAAGGACATATTGAAAACAGGTCTGGCATTAACCATCATTATATTGTGACCAATAGCCTGCCAATGGTAAATCTGGTCACCAAAATGGGATAATCAGGTTAAAAAAAGGGAATCTTCTGCTGTAATGATACCTCCACCTCTGACATTATATTCCTCAGGCAATCACTTTTGGAATATGGTTATCAAAATTCTCATCCTGGTTAGGATAACTTGCTCTAAACAATAAGTATCACTCTGAGTTATTAGAAAAAGCAGGAAGTCCCTATTATCATGACACCTTTTCAAGAGCTTTGTGGAGCTGAAACTAATAGATATTGCTTATCTTAGATAGTTCCCATACTTTGAAACAATCTCCTGGCCTCCTCTTTTCTGGATTTCTGGAAAATGTTCAGTACTGTGTGGTTCCAGAGGACCTTTTCTTAAAGTTTACACCTGATGCCATTTTGTGTTCTTGTTGGGTTTCTGATGATTTTATGTTTTTATGGTATGTGTGTGATCTGGTTCTTATTATTTTTTGAATTGGTTTTAACCTACAGTAATTATGGATATTTTAATTTTGGTTCTACATATACTGTAAGCTGCCCAGAGTTCTTTTTATTGCAGTAGGGAAGATAAAACCATAACCATTGATTTTCTCCCAACCTGGCCACAGACACCTTTCCTAGCAGATAAGCCACTGAGTACTCCAGTTAGGGTTTCTCAGGGCTCAGTCACCATGTTATTCAACATGTATGTATGTATGTATGTATGTATGTATGTATGTGCACAGATGTATAGTATAGATGTTTGAACTTCCACAAATAAAGAAATACAAGATTTCTAATTCCAGAAAATTCATGGCTGCCAATATCCATTTATTAAAAATCTACTAATAGTGTGTAAGAGAAAAAGATGGATACAGCCATTTGGAAAGTCAGAATGACTTCCTTAAATCATAAACTGTTTTGTTCTATTTTACATCTCTTAAGTCAGGATACTTTGCCAATAAAAAGAACCACATTTTGCCTCTGTTTGTTAATGTAAGTTAGCTATAAAAGACACTTTAATAATGGCCCTATTAATCTCTTTGTTCATCATAAAAATGTAAGACTTTCCAAGCCCCAAGTGGAATAAATAAACCTGGCATTCATACATTATGCAATTACATTTATAAGATGACCTCTGTGCATTTTATTAAGAGAATATCAACTTCAGGAATGTCTTAAAACAATTTCTTCAGAGTGGACAATTAATACATAGTTTGAATTAATCCAGTTGAAATTCTATTAAAAGCAGCTACTTAGACATGCTAGTGAAATTGTCACCTGCATTTCCTACTATTTTTTACTCCAGTGCTTCGGTTTACAATGACAAGATGATCTCATCTCAAGATAATCCAAACTTTTGGATGATATGCATAACACAATTCTTTCATATGCCTACATTACACACATATGATTTACACAGATGTTCCATATAGAGAAAGGATATGCTAGGAAGGTGTCAGGATGGGGTATGTTAAAGGAAGCACTGTCATTGTTTTTGTGCAATAAGACATCTTAAATGCTTAAAGTATTGTTATTGAAAAATTCTGGAAAAGAAATATAATATTTATTGATTTGTATTTTTATTTATTAAATTTTCATGCTGCCCATCTTACTGTTAAGTGACTCCTGGTGGCTTAAAACCTTATAAAGTAATATAAAACAACTAGAATATTAAAACATTAAAATATGAAACATTGTTATAAAAAGATAGATTAAAAAGAATCAATAGATAAATGGGAATAGAGATAGGTTGTTTTTGTTTTGTTTTTAGTCTACTAACCACCTCCAGAATGGGATGCCCCCATTGGGGCCCCAAACCAATTGTCACACCCTTTTGGAAGACAAAGAGGCTAAGGATGGATCTTACCTTGAAGAGCATGATCTTCCAAAGGACTATAATATGTTTTCCAGTGACTAAGCTACCTAAATAAATTTCTGTACATCATGGCAATAAATACACAATCTTTTCTGATTTTCCTTTGTAGGACCCACACTATTCCATTTATATTAGTGACAGCTAGTTTGGAGGATCAATAATGCAGGTGGATTTGAATAAATTCATGCTTTAGTTCAATAATATTATCAGATGTCCTGTCCTTGATGTCTTATACTTGTGTAACCTCTATCCTTATAATAGTTCAGGATTCTTAGTAAAGGTGCATTTTTAAACAGATCTAACATTATAAAGTTACAATAAAATTAAGAACTACGGTAAAAGGTAAAAATGATACTTGAAAGGTATACAATCTATTTAAGTGATAATAAAGTAATGGTAAAAAACAATGTATAGCAGATTATGAATAAAATATAATTATCTGGATATTCAGAGGTAAATTAAGTACATCCAAAAAGGTTTATGGAAGTGACACTTTTATAAAATTAAAAAAGAATTTAAATACTGTTCCTGGGAAAGGGGATACCTATCATAGAATAGGATTTGGGACAAATGAATATTGTAATAGCAATCATATATATTTCTTTATTTGCCCCATTATCTTGCTATTATTTCCAAGGATTGTAATTGGGGTGACTAGCCTTTTGATCTTTGAATTTAATGCTTCTTCCATCTCTTCCTTAAGGAATTTTTTTCTGTTTATTTTTTTCCAAACAAAACCTTTTTAAAGAGGCATTTTAAATTGTGTTTAGGGATGTGGCACTGCTGAAAACACTATATGTACATAAATATACAACCCTAATTATACTAGTATAAGACTTTACACTAAGGTGGACCATATCCCTGTTAAAGACCACAACTATTGTATGTACAAGAATGTCCTGGTAGGATTAGAGCATTTATTTAAAACATACTTGAACATTGGGTGCTATCTAACAAAATGAAATTCAATGATGAAAAAAGTAAGGTTCTACATTTAGGCATGAAAAACCAAATGCACAGGTATAGTATAGGTGGTACCTTGCACAATAGTAGTAACTGTGAGAGGGATCTTGGAGTCCTAGTGGACAATCACTTAAATATTAGCCAGAGGTGTGCTGCAGCTGCCAAACACAGTACTAGGCTGCATTAAGAGAGGAATAGAATCAAGATTATGCGAAAAATTAATACCACTTTACAATGCCTTGGTAAAGCCACACTTGGAATACTCTATCTCGTTTTGGTCACTATGATATAAAAAAGATGTTGAGACTCTAGAAAGAGTATAGAGAAAAGCAACAAAGATGATCAGGGAACTGGAGGCTAAAACATAAAAGGAATGGTTGCTGGAATTGGGTATGTCTAGTTTAATGAAGAGAAGGATGAGGGGTGACATGATAGCAGTGTTCCAATATCTCAGGAGCTGCCAAAAAGAAGAGGGAGTCAAGCTATTCTCCAAAGCACCTGAAGGCAGGATAAGAAGCAATGGATGGAAACTAATCAAAGAGAGAAGCAAACTAGAACTAAGGAAAAATTTCTTGACAGTTAGAATAATTAAAAAGTGGAACAACCTGACTCTAGATGCTGTAAATGCTCCAACACTGAAGGTTTTTAAGAAGAGACTCAACAGCCATTTGTCTGAAATGCTATAGGCTTTACTGCCTGAGCAGGGGTTTGTAGTAGATGATCTGGGAGTAGATGACCTGGGAAAAGCTACAATACTGTGAGTTAAGGAGAAGGTGTGTGGAGGAGCAAAGTAGCTAAGCCCTTGCTGATTGGACCCTCTTTGCTTTTAAACTGCCAGAGGCAGTTTAATGTGGTCCTCAATGGAACTGAATCTACATGGAAGGAAGTGTGTAGTGGAGTACCCCAGGGCTCTGTTCTGGGCCCAGTGCTCTTCAACATCTTCATCAATGATTTGGATGAGGGGATAGATGGGGAACTCATCAAATTTGCAGATGACACCAAGCTGGCAAGAATAGCTAATACTCCAGAAGATAGGCTTAAGATACAGGAGGATCTGGACAGACTCGAACACTGGATGCTATCTAACAAAATGAAATTCAATGGTGAAAAAAGTAAGGTTCTACATTTCAGCAGGAAAAATCAAATGCACAGGTATAGTATAGGTGGTACCTTGCTCAATAGTAGTAACTGTTAGAATAAGCATATGGCTTGGTTCTGAATATTTAAGTTGCAAGAAAAGTCTCAAAGGGAGGGACAAAAAAATGTTGCTATGATGACCACAACAGTGCAATAGAAGTTCTGCTTCCTTTCTATGTATCTTACACGTGGTACTCATAAAATCAGGTGGAACGCCAGTTGCATCATTGCAAGCATCATTCTGACTTTCTTGACAATGTCCTGCAGATACCCTGCTCAAAAGCTTGTCTTTTCTTTCTCTCTTCTCAAACTTCGTGTAGCTAACATTGTTTTACATATATGCCACATGTTATGTTCTTCATAAAAATATGCATATTGTGAATAGGCTAGCTTTTGTCAGAAATCTACACTGTAATATTTTCCACTGAGAAAGCTCATCCTCCAAATTGCTGTGAAGTTCTGTAATTTTTACTTATCCTCAAATTATATAAACAACTTGAACATCTAGGGTCAAGGTTCTTACAGTAGAAAGTAAATATATAATAGAAGAATTGTTTCAGAATATGCTTGTTAGCCTGAAGGACATGTCTGTAAATATGAAATGAGATGAGGCAAGGATAAACAATGAGAAAACTATTTGACCACAATTAATCCTAGTTTTAGTTTTTGTCACTGTTGATAGTTATCATTATAGTCATGTGGATGTAATCCATGAAATTTTCCACATAGTTTCTAGCCAAAACAGGGAAAAAATAAAAATTTAAAAAATATTTAGGGGCAGGTAATTTGAATTAGTAGAAACAAAGGGATTAATTTTTTTTTTATTTTTTTTACTGAGCATGCCCAAGATGGCGGACGTGCTCGGCTAAGCTCCGTTTGGAGCTCCAGCAATGTGGCGACCCTGGGAGCCTCACAGGAACATTTTTTTTCTGTGAAGGACTTGGATGGGGGACAAGGACGAGGTGAGCCTCTGTACTGCTGACTTTTGGCCCCGCGAGCCCTGAACTCTCCGAGGTTTTTCCATCTGAGCCCGGAAGAGTTTTTAGAGGCCTTAGAGGACGCGGAGGAGCTGAGCAGCGCTCCGTGCTGCATGATCAGCTGTTCGTCAGACCAGCTGTTTGTCGGGAGGCTTGCGAACTTGGCGAACTCTAATGGAGGCTGCCGGAGTGCCTGGAAGACCCAGATATTCTGCGGAGCTCTACTCTACGCGGCGCCGACCAGCTGACTGTTGGGGCCGGGAGTTTTTTGAGAGTTTTGAGAGCTTGATTAAGAACTTGTTGGAGCCGGGCGGAGGATTTTGGAGGCCTGTGTTACGCCGACCAGCTGACTGTCGGCCCTGATGGAGTTTGCGGATCCTGAAGGCGTTCTCGAAGCCTGTGGAGCCCGGGACAACTTTTAAGAGCTTGGCGGTGTTCCGGAGCGCTCTTCAGCTGCTTGGGGGAGCCGCGTGTTGACTGATTAACTATGAATCGCGGCTGGGAGCAGCGTTGGCGTGGAAATGTTGAAGTGGTCGAGATATTGCCTGGTTGGTGTTTGAGATGGCTGGCGACGGAGAGAGTGGATTACCGCGGCCTTTCTGATAAATTCTGAATGCCTAAGGCAGCTCAACGAAGCCAAATGGAGGCCTCCGGAGGCTCTGGAAGAACGCGGAAGAACTCGGTAGAGCCTTGCTTTGTACAACACCGACTGGCTGGCTGTTGGAGCTGCGGGAACCCAGTGAATCCTAGAGTAGAGTGGTGGAGGTCTTGGAAGATCTTGGGAGACCCGCACCCCGCGCCCCGCCAACCTGCTGATTCTAGCTGCGGCTATGCTGTTATGGGAGTCTGGTGGAGTCTTGCAGAGCCCGGAATAACTCGACGGAGCTGGTGACCTTGAGGAGAACTTTCCAGTTGCTCAGGAGCCGGATGCTGGTTGATTTACGACTGCTATTATGAACTACGGCTTGGAGCAGCGTCAGCGTTTTAAGCTGGAGTGGTGGAGACGGCCCTGGTTAGCGTCTGGGACGGTTGGCGGTGAGGGAGTTGGAGTGCCGCGACCGTCTTGGCATGGTGACTATGGCTGGGTGGAGTATGGACTTTTTTGCCTGGACATCTGGAGGCATGGACTATTATAGCTCACTGGACCATATCCTTGAGCCCCACTCCGTGACTTTATGGGTTTTTACCCTAATCCATCTCGCTGACTGGTTTTCCCCTATTGTCCTCCCTTTTTCCTTTTCCCCTTGGGTTGTGGAAGGTGCCGGGTGTATAACCACTGTGAGAGAGTGGTTAAGAGTTAAGAGTTCCCATCTGTTCCGTCTTAGAGGTGAGAGCTCTAGGCGGTATCTCTCTCCCCGGCTGTATATCTCAGGCTGCTCCCCGGTTCTGACCATTGTGAGAGAACGGGGATTGTCCCGGGGTTACCCAGCTCTAGTGGCAGAAGAGCTGGGTTTGCAGTCTGGATATTCTCCTTCCATTTTAAGATCCTCCCATTTTATTTATTTTGATCTGGGTCCGTTTTTTGCTGTTTTACCCAATTATTACCATGGTTTTGAGGTACTCCAGCACGGTTTTACTCGCCCTCAGGGGTGCCCCCCCATCCTGGGTGCGACCCGCCTTACCTTTTAATTCGCCTCTTGATGACGGGCCCGATTGTTGGGACCCTGAGAGATGGCCGGGCAGAAACAGGGGCCTAAGATATAAATTTAATAAGAGGCCCCTGATTACTTTTTTAGCTAAATTTTTTGTAGGGTTAGGGAGGGGGGAGGGTTGTGGTTGGTTGTAGAGGGGGGATAATCCGCCAACTGCTGTTCAGGCCAGGCCCAGGATAGATCGCGTTGAGGGGGAGCCGGGATCGGTCATCTCCGGAGCTCTGGAGCGGGTCGTGGGATTGTCAATTCCCACGACGATAGGGAATGGCAGCAGGTGTAAGATCAGAGGGCCGTATCGACCTCCGGGAGGGCCTCTCCGCTATCTACAAGCGGTGAGGCCGACCCTCTGTCTTCGACCAAAGGGTCTGGGAGCGGGGATGTGCAGCCACCTGAGCTCCGGCTGGTGTACCTGAATGCCAGGTCCGTTGCTAATAAGGCTCCCCTCGTCCGGGATCTTGTCGAGGGTGAGCATGCGGACCTGGCCTGCATCACGGAAACCTGGTTGGGCCCAGAGGGTGGTATCCCCCTGGTTGATCTTTGCCCACCAGGCTTCCGGGTGCTACACCGGCCTCGGACTCAGGGTAGGGGTGGGGGAGTGGCTGTGGTTATGAGGGAGACCTTATGTCCGCAGGAGGCCACCGTTCCTCAGATAGTCGGGTGTGAATCTCTCCTATTGAGGTTTGGTCCCAGGGCGCAGTTGGGCTTGCTGCTCGTGTACCTTTCGCCTAGTCGCGTAGCAGCAGCCCTGCCTGAGCTTCTCGATATCCTCTCAGGGCTGGTGATTGAGTTTCCCAAACTTATGGTTTTGGGAGACTTCAATCTACCATCCCTGGGAGGAGCATCTGAGTTAGCTCGGGAGTTCATGGCTTCCATGACGGCCATGGACCTGACGCAGGTAATTCATGGACCGACTCATGAGGGAGGCCACACCCTTGACTTGGTTTTCTTATCTGGTCGGTGGTTAGATGATCTTGGTGGGGGCTCCCCAATTGTTATGCCCCTGTCATGGACCGATCATCATCTCCTGCGGCTGGTCTTCCGTTTTGCCACCCCCCACCGTGGGGTTGTTGAGCCAACTAGATGGTTCTGCCCCAGGCGCTTAATGGACCCTGAGATGTTTCAGGCAGCGCTGGGGTCCCCACCTGCCTCCTCAGCTCACAGCTCGGCAGATGCCTTAGTGGAAGCCTGGGAAAGGACGGCCACGGAGGCACTTGACCGAGTTGTACCCTTGCGGCCCCTGACCCGGCGCAGATCCCAATGGGCTCCATGGTTCTCCGCGGAGCTCCGGGAGATGAAGCGTCGGAGACGGGGCCTAGAGAGCGTTTGGAGATCCAGCCGATCTGAATCCGACCGATTGCGACTAAGAACCCATATTAGGTCTTATCTCGCAGCGATGAGGGTAGCGAGATCTAACTACTTCGCTGCCCTCATCGCGTCCGCAGATAATCGCCCGGCCGCCCTGTTTAGGGTGACCCGCTCCCTCCTTAATCAGGAGGTGAGTGGGGAACCCTTGCAGGGGCGTGCCGAGGAATTTAGTCAACATCTGTTGGACAAAATCGCTCGGATTCGGATGGTTTGGACTCCGACTGGGCAGTATCGGACGATCAGGACACGAGCGGTCTTGTCAATGTCACCTGGGAGGAGTTCGATCCTGTGACTCCGGAGGAAGTGGACAGGATCATGGGGAGGCTGAGCTCCACCACATGTTTATTGGACCCGTGCCCTTCCTGGCTGGTTTATGCAGCCCGGGAGGGGACACGAGGCTGGTTCCAGGCGGTTATATCTGCCTCTCTGAGTGAGGGTAGTTTTCCCGCCGCCTTGAAAGAGGCGGTGGTGAGACCTCTCCTCAAGAAGCCTGCCTTGGACCCGGCTGTTTTGAATAACTTTCGTCCGGTCTCCAACCTTCGCTTTCTTGCGAAGGTTGTTGAGAGTGTGGTGGCGCATCAGCTCCCTCTGGTCCTGGATGAAGCGGATTATCTAGACCCGTACCAATCGGGCTTCAGGCCTGGGTACAACACGGAGACGGCATTGGTCGCGCTGGTGAATGATCTCTGGAGGGCCCGGGACAGGGGATATTCCTCTGTTCTAGTCCTATTAGACCTCTCAGCGGCTTTCGATACCATCGACCATGGTATCCTGCTGCGGCGTCTCAGGGGATTGGGAGTGGGAGGCACGGTTCTTCAGTGGTTCTCCTCCTATCTCCTGGGACGCTCGCAGTCGGTGTTGGCAGGGGGGCAGAGGTCGACCGCGAGGCCTCTCGCTTGTGGAGTTCCTCAGGGGTCGGTCCTCTCGCCTCTCCTGTTCAACATCTACATGAAACCGCTGGGTGAGATCATTCGTGGTTTTGGAGTTGGGTATCATCAGTATGCTGATGATACCCAACTTTTCATTTCGACCCCAAACCACCCCAGTGATGCCCTCGACGTGATGTCCTGGTGCCTGGAGGCGGTCCGGGTCTGGATGGGGAGGAACAGGCTTCGACTCAACCCGGACAAGACTGAGTGGCTGTGCGTACCGGCATCTCGGGATATTCAGGATATCCCACCCCTCATTATGGGGGGTGAGTCATTATCTCCTGTAGATAGGGCTCGCAACTTGGGAGTCCTCCTAGATTCACAACTCTCCTTAGAAGACCATATTGTAGCTGTGACTAGGGGGGCCTTTGCCCAGGTTCGCCTGGTGCGCCAGTTGCGGCCCTATCTAGACCTGGATGCCTTGCGTACGGTCACTCATGCGCTCGTGACCTCTCGTCTTGATTACTGCAACGCTCTCTACATGGGGCTACCCTTGAAGACCACTTGGAGGCTCCAACTGGTACAGAATGCAGCCGCGAGAGTTGTACTGGGAGTCTCCCGATACTCCCATGTCACACCTTTACTCCGCGAGCTGCATTGGTTACCGGTTGTCTTCCGGGTGAGGTTCAAGGTGTTGGTAATGACCTACAAAGCCCTTCATGGCATGGGTCCAGAATACCTTGGGGAGCACCTGCAGCCGGCGTCAACTTTCCTCCGCCCAGTACGCTCCCACAGAGAGGGCCTCCTCAGGGTGCCATCGGTCAAAGAATGCCGACTGGTGGCCCCCAGGGGGAGAGCGTTCTCTGTGGGTGCACCGGATTTATGGAACCATCTTCCGGTTGAGCTCCGGATGGCGCCCGATCTCCGCTCCTTCCGGCGCGATCTTAAAACTTACCTCTTTAAACAAGCTGGCCTGGCCTGATGGGACGGGGTGGGAAATGACTTTAATTTTAAATTTGTATTAATTTATGGGCATTGTTTAATCATGTTTTAATAATTTTAATTTTTGTATCTAGTTTTTATGTATTGCCCTGTTCACCGCCCTGAGTCCCTAGGGAGAAGGGCGGTATACAAATTAAATTAATAAATAAAATAATAAATAATAATAATAAAAATTGGTTAGAAATGCAGTGGGCATTTCTAGTATGCTTCAGCCATGGTTCTTCAAGCTACAAAATTTAAATGAACTACTGGAATGTGTTCCTTCCTATAAAAGCAGTAGCCATGGGAATTATCTGAATTTAAGTATATTAGAATACATCTATTTTTAGAAATTACAAAAAATTGTGATAGGTTTGCATCTGGTTCTTAGTCAATACCTTATTGACAATCTATCCTTCTTTCCTTTCTTCTCTTCTTTTACACATTGTGGATGTGTAATAAACATCATAAAACCAACTGATATAGAAATATAACAACAACAACAACAACAACAATAATTGTTGTTGTTGTTAGCTGTGAAGTCATGTCCGACTCATCGCGACCCTATGGACAACGTTCCTCCAGGCCTTCCTGTCCTCTACCATTTTCTGGAGTCCATTTAAGCTCATGCCTACTGCTTCAGTGACTCCATCCAGCCACCTCATTCTCTGTCATCCCCTATTGCCCTCAATCTTTCCCAGCATTAGGCTCTTCTCCAGTGAGTCCTTCCTTCTCATTAGGTGGCCAAAGTATTTGAGTTTTAGCTTCAGGATCTGGCCTTCTAAAGAGCAGTCAGGGTTGATCTCCTCTAGGACTGACCGGTTTGATTGCCTTGCAGTCAAACTGTCTTCTCCAGCACCATAGTTCAAAGGCTTCAATTATTTGGCGCTCAGCCTTTTTTATGGTCTAGCTTTCACAGCCATACATTGCAACTGGAAAGATCATAGCCTTGACTATACACACTTTTGTTGACAGGATGATGTCTCTGCTTTTTAGTGTGCTGTCTAGATTTGCCATTGCTTTCCTCCTGAGGAGCAAGCGTCTTTTAATTTCTTGGCTACAGTCCCCATCTGTGGTGATCTTGGAGCCCAGGAAAATAAAATCTGTCACTACCTCCATTTCTTCCCCATCTATTTGCCAGGAATTGAGAGGGCCGGATGCCATGATCTTGGTTTTCTTAATGTTAAGTTTCAACCCAACTTTTGCACTCTCCTTCTTCACCTGCAACAAGAGGCTCTTTAGTTCTTCTTCACTTTCTGCCATTAGAGTGGTATCATCTGCATATCTTAGGTTGTTGATATTTCTTACGGCAATCTTAATTCCAACTTTTGATTTCTCTAACCCTGACTTTCTCATGATGTGCTCTGCATATAAGTTAAATAGGCAGGGCGACAATATACAGGCTTGCCGGACTACTTTCCCAATTTTGAACCAATCAGTGGTTCCGTGTCCAGTTCTCACTGTTGCTTCTTGGCCCACATATAGGTTTCTCAAGAGACAAATAAGTTGGTCTGGTATGCCCATCTTTTTAAGAACTCGCCACAGTTTGTTATGATCCACACAATCAAAGGCTTTAGCATAGTCAATGAAGCAGAAGTAGATGTTTTTCTGGAACTCTCTAGCTTTCTGCATGATCCAATGTATGTTTGATCTCTAGTTCCTCTGCCTCTTCGAAATCCTGCCTGTACTTCTGGTAGTTCTTGGTCCACATACTGCTGGAGTCTAGCTTGTAGGATTTTAAGCATAACTTTACTAGCATGAGAAATGAGTGCAATGGTGCGGTAGTTTGAACATTCTTTGGCACTGCCTTTCTTTGGAATTGGAATGTAAACTGATCTTTTCCAATCCTGTGGCCACTGTTGAGTTTTCCAAATTTGCTGACAAATTGAGTGTAGCACTTTTACTGCATCGTCTTTTAAGATTTTGAATAGCTCAGCTGGAATACTGTCACCTCCACTAGCTTTATTGTTGCTCAGCTTTCCTAAGGCCCACTTCACTTCACATTCTAGGATGTCTGGCTCGAGGTCAGTGACCACCTCATTGTGATTATCAGGGACATTAAGCTCATTCTTCTATAGTTCTTCTGTGTAATTTTGCCACCTCTTCTTAATCTCTTCTGCCTCTGTTAGGTCCCTGCCATTTTGGTCCTTTATCATGCCCATTTTTGCATGAAACGTTCCCTTCATCTCTCCAATTTTCTTGAAAAGGTCTCTGGTCCTCCCTATTCTATTGTTTTCTTCTATTTCTTTGCACTGTTTATTTAAGAAGGCATTCTTATCTCTTCTAGCTATTCTCTGGAATTCTGCATTCAATTGGGTGTATCTTTCTTTTTCTCCCTTGCCTTTTGATTCCCTTCTTTCCTCAGCTATTTGCAAAGCTTCCTCAGACAGCCATTTTGCTTTCTTGCATTTCTTTTTCTTTGGGATGGTTTTAGTTGCTGCCTCTTGTACAATGTTGCGAACCTCCGTCCATAGTTCTTCAGGCACTCTGTCTATCAGACCTAATCCTTAAATCTATTTATCACCTCTACTGTATATTCATCAGGGATATGATTTAGTTCATACCTGAGTGGCCTAGTGCTTTTCCCTATTTTCTTAGTTTAAGCCTAAACTTGCAACAAGAAGCTCATGGTCTGAGCCACAGTCAGCTCCTGGTCTTGTTTTTACTGACTGTATAGAGCTTCTCCATCTTTGGCTGCAGAGCATATAGTCAATCTGATTTCTGTGTTGACCATGTGATGTCCATGTGTAGAGCCGTCTCTTGGGTTGTTGGAAAAGAGTGTTTGCTATGACCTTCGTATTCTCTTGACAAAATTCTATCAGCTTGTGCCCTGCTTCATTTTGTACTCCAAGGCCAAACTTGCCTGTTATTCTGGTTATCTTTTGGCTTCCTACTTTAGCATTCCAATCCCCCATGATGATGAGGACATCATTTTTTGGTGTTAGTTGTATAAATGCTGTAGGGCTTCATAGAACCGATCAATTTCATCCTCTTCAGCACTGGTGGTTGGGGCATAGACTTGGACTCCTGTAATATTGAATGGTTTGCCTTGGATTCAAAATGAGATCATTCTGTCATTTTGAGGATTGTATCCCAGTATTGCTTTTCCTACTCTTTTATTGACTATGAAGGCTACTCCATTTCTTCTGAGGGATTCTTGCCTGCAGTAGTATACCTGATGGTCATCTGAATTAAATTCACCCATTCCTGTCCATTTTAGTTCGCTGATACCTAAGATGTTGATGTTCAGTCTTGTCATCTCTTGTTTGACCACGTCCCGCTTGCCTTGATTCATGGATCTTACATTCCAGGTTCCCACGGAGAAAAAATCTTTACAGCATCGGACTTTCCTTTCACCACCAGACACATCCACAGCTGAGCGTCCTTTCGGCTTTGGCCCAGTCACTTCATTCTTTCTGGCGCTACTAGTACTAGCCCTCTGCTCTTCCCCAGTAGCATATTGGACGCCTTCCGACCTGAGGGGCTCATCTTCCAGTGTCATATCGTTTTGCCTTTTGGTACTGTCCATAGGGTTTTCATGGCAAAGATACTGGAGTGGGTTGCCATTTCCTTCTCCAGTGGATCACGTTTTGTCAGAACTCTCTGCTATGACCTGTCCATCTTAGGTGGCCCTGCATGGCATAGCTCATAGCTTCATTGAATTATGCAAGCCCCTTTGCCACGACAAAGCAGTAATCCATGAAGGGGACAACAACAATAATAATAATAATGGAAGGGACTTTGGAAGTCATCTAGTCCAACCCCCTGCTCAGGCAGTAAACCCTATACCATTTCACACTGTCCAGTCTCTTCTTAAAAACTTCCAGTGTTGGAGCCTTCAGCACTTTTGGAGGCAGGTTGTTCCACTCATCTAGGGTGGACAGGTCCTCACTTACCTTTTTCTTGCATATCTTAACTTGTGTTTCTGTTCTGTTTTTTATGGCACTGTTTTTGATAGATTGGACTGTTTTTTCCATTTGTGTAAAGACAGATGCAAAAAAACAACTTAAATAGTTCTGCTTTCTCCCTGTAGCTTGTCACCTTCTTGCCACTTTCCCCCACTAATGGATCAATCATTTCCTTAACTTTTTTCTTTTTTTATATATGTTGAAAGAAGCTCTTTTTTTGTTATTTTTGACTTTGGGTGCAAGCCTTAGTTCATTTTGAGTCTTAGCTTTCCTCACTTCATCTTTGCAGGCTCAGACTATTTGCTGATATTTTGCTTTAGTTATGTGCCCCTCTTTCCACTTTTTATACTTGTCCTTTTTATCTTTCAGTCTTAATCACTAGAATGAATCAATCAATTTCTAAAAATTATTGCCAATGCAACGAGTTTTGTATTCTTTTTTTCATATTTGGTTGCAATGTGATAAAGAGATGCATCCATTTGGACACAAGGAAATGACCTCAGCTTCATAACTACTTTTCTCTATGAAGCCATATCTACAAACCACAATTAGTATTAGACACTTAGGTGATTATTTTTAGAAAGCCCTGGAGATATCAACACAGACATAGTCACCTACTTCTATCTTTAAGTACAAATTAGAATATGCTAATGAAAAATCTGAATATTTCTATTTCCCCCATGATTATAACAGGGAAATGAAAAAAAAACACAATTTAAAATAAATTAAATAAGTAAGTGAGTAAGTTAATCACAGGGATGCTAGGCCATTCATCTTAGTCTGTCAATTTTCCCAAATGGGTGCTAAAGATTTATTCATTTGGTATTTTTATTTATTTATTTATTTATTTAAAAAGCTGCCTTTACCTATTAGTTCTTTGCAGATCTCTACTATTTTCTTTTTTTATCATTTTCCTATCTTCTCATGGACTTTAAACTCTTTCTTTTTTGATCAAGAATTTTAGATATTCCTTCTAATTCCTATATTAAGGGGGCTATGAGTTCTCTCAGTTAAACATAATTATTAGACTGATGATTTGATGATATTTGTTCATCTGTTAATTATTTGTAATGCACAACTTTTCACTGTACTTCTATCAATAAAAATAATTTGGTAATATTTTAGACTGGATAAACAACATCAGGAAATATTCTTGTCTAGATTTTGTGAATCTTAATTATTAATCTGAGCAGAGGATTTCCATTAATCCGGAAGCAATTATATAATAATTAGCTTTTTGTGGATCTTGCTAAGGCATAATAAAATTTATTTCTGAACTAAGCAGGACAGCCCAAAAGAAAATGAATATTTTTACTAATACTTTTTTCTTCTTTTTCAATTTGCCTACCTTTAAAGTAAATTATAATACAAGTTTTGTGTTTTTTTTAAAAAAAACAACTCATGCATATTTTATGACCTGGACAATAATGATGCATTGATGTTTATTTTGGAAATAAGTAGAAATGAGTGGATGGCAATATGTCACTATGTTTCTTCTCCAGCACACCGACAATGAATGTGTGGGAGAAACCAACTGTCTTTTAAAAAAAACAAAAAACTTTACATCAACTCTTCTTTTCCATTTAATATTTGACAGCTATGCTAGGATTCTTCTCGAAGGATCTCTGTTTTTAAGTCAGTATTCACAAATAGAATTTTCTTCAAATATGTTGTGATTGCACTCTCACAAGTCCCAGTCATTATGGCCTTCTGGATGTTTCCTCTATTTGTTTGTTTGTTTGTTTAATTCATATGTTGCCCATGTCTTGGGAACTTGAAATCCCAATACATCTTCAAATTTTGAAACTAATAATCTAATAATAATGATAGATTTCTTATGGATTTCTCTTTTGGAATAAGTAATTAAGATTAATTCAGTGATTTATAATCTACGAGCAAATGAACTGCCATTTCTATTGAGGAATATATGCAGGAATATATTATTACTTCCATTTTTATGTGAGAGTCACTTTGGCATAGTGGTTAAAGAACTGAGCTAAAAACTGAAAAACTATATGAGTTCCAGTCCTGCCTCAGGCATGAATACAGCTGGGTGACTCTAAGACAGAGTCTCACCCTTAGGAAGCAGGCAACATCAAACCACTTTTGAAAAATATTGTGCAAGAACACTATATGGACTTATTCATATACTGTACTTGCCAGGATCCAAGACTGATCCTAAAACTCATATATCTCATATAGAAATGCATATCTAATACTATATGACCTAACAATTCAGTGAAGATCATAGAACTGTGTTCCATCTGCCATCCAAAATAAGTAAAAGAAATATGATAACCATTCAGCAATTTTACAATTTGTATTAAATAAAAAGACACTTGACTTAGGCCAAATTTTTAGCAACATTACTAATCCAGAGAATTAGTTGGAAAAGCTTTAGAAACTAAAATTGTAAATTATCCAAATAAAGCAAGAGGTTATTTTTCAATTACACAAATAAATCTGTATAAGTAAACCATCTCATTAGAAAGTATTTTGATTCATATGCAGTAAATAGCATTATTTTGTCTCCTTCCCTATTTCCTCCCCCATTTTCTATTTCTCTTACAATAAACAAAAGTCTGTACTAAGATCATCTTTGAAATACTCTGAAATTGAAGCTTCACTAGGCAATGCAAAATCATGAAAACCTCAAAGCATTTTCACTAGAATTGTGCAAAGTACTTAAAAATAAACTTGCATCCCTGCTACTTAAAGTTCAGTGAGAAGGTAGGGAAACAAATCAATTGTCTGGTTCTGTATATGAACATGCACATTTTGTTGTGTTAAAAATGGATACAAATCAGATATACTGTGTTATGTACTGGGCTTTTTGAGGGAATACCATGTGGGTTGCTGGAGCAGCTAACGGCTCTCCAGCAACCCAGACTACAAGTCTCCTGTGATGCAATTGGCTATCTCCAGGTGGCAATGGTTGATTCAAACCTATTGGCTGCCACCTAGGGGCTAGACTATATATTGCGGCTAGCTGCAACCATTTCCCCAGTACAGTCATTGCACGAAATAAACGATGAGTTATCCTGTACTCCGTTCTGCGTCTTCATTCCTGCACCAAAGAACCCGCTATTTAACAGTGGTGATGAGGATGGGATCCTGCTTCACCGAATAAAGAGCTGAAGTCTACAAGGGAAAGGCAGCACACACCGGAAGGAAGAGGCATTTCCCCCCCCCCCAAGGTTGGCTAGCAAGCTACGCTAGCGACCTCATGCTCAGTGGACTCATTCCCTGAGCCTGAAGCAGGATCTGGAAGAATGCAGGGACCAGCAAGAAAGAATGCCGAAGGTTGGCAAACTGCGAGAATTCAATGTGAAACACCCAGAGGAATGGCCATCATATTTATTGCAAGTAGAAAATTACCTCAGAGCCAATCAGATCGCAGATGAAGGACTGAAGGCTGCAACACTACTCTGCGTGTGTGGTCCCAGCAACCTTTGATTTAGCCGAGAACCTTTTCGCGCCGACACCAATCAAAGTGGTCTCCTACGCAGATCTCAAAAAGAAGCTAACCAGGCACTTCCAGCCCAAGATGTCTGAAATGGCTTGGCAGTTCACGTTCAACCAAAGAGTGCAGTTTCCCGGGGAGTCAGCTTCAGAGTTCATAGCGGGCCTAAGGCAGGCCGCACACCTATGCAAATTTTCAAATTTAGAAGAGCGACTACGAGACCGGCTCATCTGCGGCCTATGGGACAGAATGCTTCAGCAAAGACTATTTTCTAGGCCAGATTTAATGTTTTCTGAAGCACAAGATGAGGTGATGGCTGACGAAGCTGCCGGGGGTGCCGTTCAAACAGTACAGCCCGCCAAATCAACAAAGTTCAAAGAAACGGTCCACCTTGAGGACACCAAACACACCAAAGAATCTTCTGAGGAAGAAGAGCCTGAAATCAACCGACTCCAAAAGCAACCCAATGCGCAACACCGCAACAGCCAGCAGCGAGAGGACAGTTACAAGGCAGTTCTCTTACTGAGATGTAAGGGGTGTGGCGGCAATCATTTTTGTGCAAATTGCAGATTTTGTTCAGCCATGTGTAGAGCTTGCAGAAGGACAGGCCACATTGCGGTGGTTTGCAGAGCCCGCCAGAGAGACCGGCCACCCAAACACCAGTCGGAAGAACCTACTAGGAGAGTTACTGGGGCCCAGGGTCCAGTTAGTGTGGGATTTTTCAGAAGCCATAGAAGCGTATGCTGCACTGGGTCTCAATGCCCCCTCAAACCCAAACTTAAGGTCATGGTAGAGCTACAAGGAGTTCCATGTAAGATGGAATTGGACTCTGGCTCTGCAGTCTCAATCATTTCTCAAGACACTTTTAACTTCGTGTGTAGGCGCAGTAACAATTGGACCAAACTAAGACCCTCAGATATAATCCTAATGGATTTTCAAAATGCTCACGTTAAAGTTAAGGGAGAAGCCACCTTGTTGGTAAAGTTTAAAGGGTTTTTGGGGCACCTGGATGCAATAGTAGTAGGGGGCCAAAGAACGAGTCTTATTGGACTCGATTGGTTTGATGCCTTAGGTATTCAGATTACTAGCATAAACCGGACACAAACTGCAGACCTCACATCAGTATGTGAGGAATACACTGATGTTTTTGATTCAACACTTGGAACATACACAGGCCCGCCTATCTCATTTAAGCTAGATCCCAACGTAGTTCCAATCAGGGTTAAGCCTCGTAGGGTCCCCTTTGCCTTAAAACATAAAATTGATTCTGAAATTGATAAGCTCGTAGAACAGGGCTTGTTAGAGCCTGTTGATGGTGGAGAGTGGAAAACTCCTATAGTCACTCCACTTAAAGCCAACAGGGAAATTTGCATTTGTGCTGACTATAAATGCACTCTAAATAAAGCCCTGAAGCAAGGGGGTACTATTTTTGCTAAACTTGATTTAGCACAGGCCTATCAGCAATTGCCGGTTGATGAGGCCACAGCCGTGGCTCAAATGATCGTGACTCACAGGCGGGCTTTCAAAGTTAAATGCTTACAGTTTGGAGTCAGTGTTTCACCGGGTATTTTTCAGGGAATCATGGAGCATACACTCAAGGGTATTCAGGGCATCTGCCTTTATTTTGATGATGTTCTTATTGCAGGGGAATCCCCAGAAGTGTTGGACAGTAGGCTTAGGGCTGTTTTGCAGAGGTTTTGCAAAGCAGGCCTCAAGTGTAGTATTGGCGGCCGCCTAGGGACTAGACTATATATTGATGCTAGTTGCAGCCATTTCCCCAGTACAGTCATTGCATGAAATAAACGATGAGTTACCCTGTACTCCGTTCCGCGTCTTCATTCCTGAGCCAAAGAGCCCACTATTTAACATACTGTAAATTTGTCTCTATTGATGGCAAGATTATATTGTTTGGAGGTTGCTGACTACCCTACCTGTCACAATGGATTTTCTTTTAAATGGTGCTGGATAAAGTTTATGGTTGGATAAAATAACACTAATGGCTAAAATGTCTCATTTTTATGTGGAGTAAACTACAAGATCTGTATAGATAACTGACTTAGCAGGAAACTATCATGGGTGGGTAATACATGAAGTGCAAGAAGCATGAAGATCTCTATCATAGTAATAGCAACCAGCACAGGAGCAAACCCTGACTGTTTTTCCTGTTGGCTGTTTTCATATGACTAAATTTGAGAAAACATTTTTTTCAGCAGAAGAGAGAAAGACAAGGTCCTTCCTTCCAGCAAGACTGCCAAAGGTTTATTCACCAATTTCCCCCATTGGATACAAGCTCAACAATTTAATTTGCTTGATCTGATTCATCTAAAATTTGATGGAAAGATTTCAGGAATCTGAATGAGCTATTATACATGTACAATAAAAATCCACATTTAATTTTCTACATACATTAAAATCATATGTTTGTCTCCAGTTAAGTCTAATTTGAATATATCTGACATTTTGAAGCTGAGATTAGGAAAATAAGATATTTGCTACATATATAAGAAGCTTTAAATAATTCAGCTTTCCACAAGCAAGGTATCTTCAAGTGTACATTCAGGTTCCCAAATTCTCAGCAAACAGCATGCTGCATAGGAATTTGGGAAATGAAATTCATGCATCTAGAGTATATTGAGATTAAAGAAAGTTGACAAACCCATTATTTGTTTCCTTGTTGTGTAAATATGTTAGTGTATATATTAGCACGGTTTCATCTATTGTTATTATCACCATTATAAATTTCATCTTTGGTTCCATCCAACCACAGGTTAATTCTGGATACCTCACAATATAGAAACAATAGAAATACAACAAAATAAATATAAATTCAATAAAGGAAATAAACAAAAGACAAATCCAAACAAATTTTTCAGAACGCATGTAACATATAACAAAGGAGTTTTACCCATGCTATCTCAAGGCCATGAGAACAAACAGGTCTTTAAGGCCTTCTGAAATGCTCTCGGGGGGAAACTCATTCCAGAGGGCAGGTATCACTTTAGAGAAGACGAACTTCTTGGGTCATGAAATAAGGCACTATTCAATTCAGGACACCCAGGGCAGATCGACTCTGTCAGATTTTACTGCTTGGCGGAACCACGGGAGATAGGTGGGTCCCTGAGACAGTCAGACCCCATACCATGGAGGGCTTTATAGGTGATAACCAGCATCTTGAATTGCACATGGAAGCAACCAGTGACAACTGTGGAAGAATCTTGGCACCCAGTGCAGGTTGCAAAGCAGAGGTGTTATATGGGGATGCTGAGGCCAGTCCCTGACTGCTATGTTATGGACTGAGTTCTCGGTGATTTGCAAGGGCAGTCCGATGCAGCAGAAGATCTAAATTTATTTCTTTTAGGGCAGCAACTCTAAAGCCTTTTTATACATTATTGTAAGAACTTCTAAATTTTTATAGTGTACATAAAAATTGATGCATGATCTATACTTCACTGTTTCTACAGTTTTTCAGTGCCAGTGATATTGTTCACTAATTACAGATTATTCAATCATACAGACTTTATATCTTTCTGAATAGGAACACTAAGAACAGCTGAAGCCTACACTGGATGTGATGCTGGCAGAATCTGCTTGCTGCCTTGCTGTTCAACAAGAAGTGAAGGGGTGGTTTTCTAGAATGATTAGATATGCATATTTACCACTGCAATAGCTGAACAGTATTGGTTGGTGATTTCTACTGATATAACACATGGATCTACATAGTAAAGGCAGCAAAGTTACCTGCAGCAAAGTCACCTCCTTACCCTACCCTCATCAAAGCTAGTCTGGATTTATCACTCTGGACTGGGCTTGTAGCTCTTGCTATTGCCTGCCCATCTTTGCAGGACTTCTCTGTTTACCTGAGGCACCATACCACAGCAGCTACTTTGTGGAACACTTGGAATGAGAAACACAGCATGTGGAGGAGTCCTCTTAGCCCCACGCTGAGTCACCATCAGAGCTAGACCCATACATACTCTAACCATCACTATTGCATTTTAAAAAGGGAAACACAACTTCATACCTAGCTGTGAGCTGACAAGTGCTCATCCTGCCCATGATAGTTCCATGATGCCATCTGCAATTTTTTTAAAATATTAATAAATGAATAATGTGCACAATTTTGGAACACAGAATTTGAGTATCCTATATACTAAAATCATTGAACTTGGACTTGTTTCTTAGTATTTAAAAACCAAGTGATCAGCAACAGAAAATCTTCAGGTCTATTGGAATTCAGTTTTTTTAAAAAAACTGAATGTATAAAGACTAAATCATTTATTATTATTATTATTGAACATCGCAGAGTCAGCCATATGTTCAGACTGGATTTGGCATTTTTGTCTACCTATCGAGTGCTTACCAAGGACCTGGGATAGGCAAATGTGGATGTTTGATGGTATTACAGATATTGTCGCAGGATGGAAGCTGTTCCTAGTAAGGCTGCCTTTTGCAATTGACTAATGGTGAATTTGTCAATGCATACTATTTATTATTATTATTATTATTATTATTATTATTATTATTATTATTATTATTATTATTATTATTATTATTATTATTATTATTATTATTATTATTTAGACCAATATATCATTAGTGTGTGTGTGTGTGTGTGTGTGTGTGTGTGTGTAAGAGAGAGGAAGAGACACTTAATAAATAGATAATTCATTAAATGAGATAATTTTCTGATGAGCCCTTAAATTCTGCATGTAAAATACTAGAAATGATGCTTTGGTGTGCATTTATTAGGAAATAAACATGATAAAGATATGAAAGCCAGTTTAGTGTCGTGGTTAGAGCACCTGGCTATAAACCAGGAGACTGAGTTCTAGTCCAGCCTTAGGCACAAAGCCAGTGACTGATCTTGGGCCAATCACTACTTCTCAACCCTCAGAAGGGGATGGCAAAGCACTTCAGTAAAACTTTGTCAAGAAAATTGCAGGGACTTCCACGCATTCACCATAAATCAAACCTGACTTGAACACACACACACACACACACACACAAACACATACACCACAACCATACTTTTTTTAGAAAAAGATAAGGATAAAATTACGTAGGTCATTCAATTGTCCTTGAGGTTTCTGATATCCTAGACGTGAACCTTTTTACCGGATCAAAGAATAAGCCTCTGGTACCCTTACTCATGCCAATTATACAGTTAGGCTCTTCCATTAGAAAGTTTAATTAGTATCTTAATATAAGGCAACTTGGCGCGGGTAGCAGCCTGCGCGACGATTTTTTGGGCCGCGCTCGGCGGTGATGGCGATGGCGGCGGCGGCCCGGGTTTGGCGGCGACGGTGACGACGATATGCTCCGGACGCTCGGGAATTCACCAGCTGGCTTTAGGGCCATTTTTGTCTGTACCGGCGTTCCTGAGACTGTTGCCCCGTCTGCGGGGGCCGGCTGCTGACTCTGGTGCCTTTGGGCTTTTGATCTTTTCGCCGGCGGCGGGACTTCCATGTGGCCCCAAGCCGCCTTGGCCCGCTTTGGTGGTGGTGTCGCCCTCGGGCCGTTTTGTCGGTGGAGAGGGCGACTATTATTACTTACCTTGGCGACGATGGTTGACCTATACCCTTGCTTCAGGCCGCCTCTTATGGCGACGGCGTCTTCGGACCGCTTGGGTGGCGAAGAGGACGACCGGGAGTTATCTTACTGGAGCAAGGACGACATGGGGCTCCTGCATCGTGTATCATCTTTGGACTGCTCTTGCAGTGACGCCGGTGATTCAGACTATTTTTATTCTGGCCTGCCTACCCTCCTTGCCTTGGACACACTTTTTACCATCTGCCTGCCTATCCTCTCCCCTCTCCCTTTGGACTTTCGACATACCTGGGTATCGGCCACGGTGGGAGAGTGGCTGGACCTCTCCATTTGCAACCTCATAGAGGTGGGAGCTCTATGGGGTTTGCCTACCCAGAGGATACCTGGTCCACCCCCAGGAATGGAGTCTCTACCCGTTGTGAGAGAACGGGCTGCGGCCTGTCTTGGGGGCCACCCAACTGAGTGGCAGTGAAGTTGGGTGGGGATCCAGACTTCTGTCATGTTCAATCCTCCCATGGACAACTCAGGGATGCCTATCCTGGACTGTTTGGACTTTTTTATACTTATGCGGCAATATACGAGCACGCGTTTGTACGCCCTCAGGGGTGCCCCCCTCTCCTGGGTGCGACCTGCCTCCTTAAACGTTGATAACCTTGATGACGGGTCCGAGTTTTTGGTCTCTGAGAGATGGCTGGGCAGGGGCAGGGGCTGTTCATGTAAATCTAGAAAGCCTCTGATTATTTTTTTATCCAAATTTTTTATAGGGCTAGGGAGCGGGGTTGGAGATACCGGTTGTTTGGCTATGGGGGGTGGCCGATCTACCATGGTTCAGACCAGCCTTGGGTCTGATAGCACGGGGGGAGAACGGGGTGGCGTTGTCGCCGGGGCTCATGAGCGGGTCGTGGGATTATCAATTCCCACGACGGGGAATGGCAGCAGGCGGATAGACAGGGGGCCGTATCGCTACCGGGAGGGCCGTCCCCGCTATTTGCAAGCGGTGAGGCGCTCCGACCCTCTGCTTCTTCCCCGAGATCCCGGGAGCGAGGATGTGCAGCCTCCTGAGCTCCGGCTGGTGTACCTGAATGCCAGGTCCGTGGTTAATAAAGCTCCCCTCGTTAGGGATTTAGTTGAGGGTGAGCATGCGGACCTGGCTTGCATCACGGAGACTTGGTTGGGCCCAGAGGGTGGGGTCCCTTTGGTTGACCTCTGCCCACCAGGCTTCCGGGTGCTACACCAGCCACGAGCTCATGGTAGGGGTGGGGGAGTGGCAGTTACTATTAGGGAGACCTTATGTCCGCAGGAGGCCACCGTTTCTCAGATAGTCGGGTGTGAGTCTCTCTTTATGAGATTTGGTCCTGGGGCGCAGTTGGGCTTGCTGCTGGTGTACATTTCGCCTAGTCACACAGTGGCAGCCCTGCCCGAGCTGCTCGATATCCTCTCGGGCTTGGTGGTTGAGTTTCCCAAACTTATAGTTTTGGGAGACTTCAATCTACCATCCCTGGGAGGTTCATCGGAGCTAGCTCGGGAGTTCATGGCTTCCATGGCGGCCATGGACCTGACGCAAGTAATTTCAGAGCCAACTCATGAGGGAAGCCACACCCTTGACCTGATTTTTTTATCTAGATGGTGGTTGGATGATCTAGGTGGGGGCTCTCCATTTATTATGCCCCTGTCATGGACCGATCATCATCTCCTGCGGCTGGTCTTCCGTTTTGCCACCCCCCCGCCGTGGGGGCACGGAGCCAATTAGATGGTACCGCCCCAGACGCTTAATGGATCCTGATAGATTCCAAGCGGCGCTGGGGTCCCCACCTGCCTCCACTGCTCACAGCTCGGCGGATGCCTTAGTGGAAGCCTGGGAAAGGGCAGCCACTGAGGCACTTGACCGGGTTGTACCCTTGCGGCCCCTGACCCGGCGCAGATCCCAGCGAGCTCCATGGTTTTCCGCGGAGCTCCGGGAGATGAAGCGTCGGAAACGGGGCCTAGAGAGCTGCTGGAGGTCTAGCCGATCCGAACCCGACCGGTTGCGGTTAAGAACCTACATTAGATCTTATCTCGCAGCGATGAGGGTGGCGAGGTGCAATTACTTCTCCACCCTCATCGCGTCCGCAGATAATCGCCCGGCCGCCTTGTTTAGGGTGACTCGCTCACTTCTTAATCAGGAGGTGAGGGAGGATCCCTTGCAGGGTCGTGCTGAGGAATTTAGCCAACATCTGTCGGATAAAATCGCTCGGATTCGGACCGGTTTGGACTCCAGCTGGGCAGAGTCAGGCGATCAGGACACGGGCGGTCTTGTCAATGTTACCTGGGAAGAGTTTGATTCTGTGACCCCGATGAAGTGGACAGGATTATGGGGAGGCTGAGCTCCTCCCGTGCCCTTCCTGGCTGGTTTATGCAGCTAGGGAGAGGACACGAGGCTGGCTCCAGGCGGTTATATCTGCTTCTTTGAGTGAGGGTTATTTCCCCACCGTCTTGAAGGAGGCGGTGGTGAGACCTCTCCTCAAGAAGCCTGCCTTGGACCCAGCTGTTTTGAACAACTTTCGTCCAGTCTCCAACCTTCGCTTTCTTGCGAAGGTTGTCGAGAGTGTGGTGGCGCATCAGCTCCCTCTGGTCCTGGATGAAGCGGATTATCTGGACCCCTACCAATCGGGTTTCAGGCCCGGGTACAGCACGGAGACGGCATTGGTCGCTCTGGTGAATGATCTCTGGAGGGCTCGGGATAGGGGATATTCCTCTGTCCTAGTCCTATTAGACCACTCGGCGGCTTTCGATACCATCGACCATGGTATCCTGCTGCGGCGTCTCAGGGGATTGGGAGTGGGAGGCACAGTTCTTCAGTGGTTCTCCTCCTATCTCCTGGGACGCTCGCAGTCGGTGTTGGCAGGGGGGCAGAGATTGGCCCCTAGGTCTCTCGTTTGTGGAGTTCCTCAGGGGTCGGTTCTCTCGCCTCTCCTGTTCAACATCTACATGAAACCGCTGGGTGAGATCATTCGTGGTTTTGGAGTTGGGTATCATCAATATGCTGATGATACCCAACTTTTCTTTTCGACCCCAAACCACCCCAGTGATGCCCTCGCTGTGATGTCCCGTTGCCTGGAGGCGGTTCGGGTCTGGATGGGGAGGAACAGACTTCAACTCAACCCTGACAAGACTGAGTGGCTGTACATTCCGGCATCCCGGGACATTCAAAATGTTCCATCTCTTTCTATGGGGGGTGAGCTCTTACCCCCCGTGGATAGGGCTCGCAACTTGGGAGTCCTCCTAGATTCACGGCTTACCTTGGAAGATCATATAGTGGCCGTGACTAGGGGGGCTTTCGCCCAGGTTCGCCTGGTGCGCCAGTTGCGGCCCTATCTGAACCGGGATGCCCTGTGTACGGTCACTCATGCGCTCGTGACCTCTCGCCTTGACTACTGTAATGCTCTCTACATGGGGCTTCCCTTGAAGACCACTCGGAGGCTCCAACTGGTACAGAATGCGGCCGCGAGAGTTGTCTTGGGAGTTTCCCGGTACTCCCATGTTACACCTTTGCTCCGCGAGCTGCATTGGTTACCAGTTGTCTTTCGGGTGAGGTTCAAGGTTTTGGTTACGATCTTTAAGTCCCTACATGGCATGGGTCCGGGATATCTCAGGGACCACCTGCTGCCGGCATCAACTCCCCTCCGCCCTGTGCGTTCCCACAGAGAGGGCCTCCTCAGGGTGCCGCCAGTCAAGGAATGCCGACTGGTGGCCCCCAGGGGGAGGGCCTTCTCTGTGGGCGCTCCGGCATTATGGAACCAACTGCTGGTAGAGCTCCGGACGGCATCAGACCTCCGAACTTTCCGTCGTGGCCTGAAGACCCACCTATTTGAAATGGCTGGTCTGGCCTGACGGGGGATTATGGGTTTTAATTTTTTGTTTTAGATTTGTATTACTGTTTTAACTGGGCATGGGTTTAATCTTTTTTAATTTTTGTATTGTCTTTTTTATATATGCCCTGTGAACCGCCCTGAGTCCCTACCAAGGAGAAGGGCGGTATACAAATCAAATAAAACTTAAACTTAAACTTAAACTTAAATATGTATCTGTAACATGTATAACATGTTAGTATGCATCTAAATGCACTGGATTAAACCGAGTGTACAGCAAAGTCTGTTTTGAAATAAAACATTTCAAGAAGCAAATGGCATGCTTAAGCAATAACATCTTTCATAGTTCTTTCCACCATTTCTTTTTCAATTGGACAGTGCATGTCCTGTCTGTATCCCCCTAACTCCTAGATCAGGGACTGAACATGAAAATGAGAGTGATATAGAGAACTGGTGGGTTGGATCACTTGGAGACGGCTTGTGACCACAACCTATGATAGAGATCATACGGAAATGGTCCCATTTTTCTAAAGAATTAATATACCTTCAAATGAAATAAATACAATTAAAGATATGTATGGGTAATACAGTATTATAGACACTGTAACAAAACCTGATGAAAAAGATGCTGGCACCACAGATGCTAACCCATGACATTCTATAGCACAGCAAATTGGCATATGTCCCTGAGTTAAGCATTGCTTAATAGTTTGCTTGATAGATAATTTACTCCAGAGTAATAATTTGCTGCTGGCAAACAGATCTATGTATATGGCCAGACAGGCTTTTAATGAGCACTCTGATGTGCTGATTCAGTGCAGATACTTCCCAAGAGCAACAAGACCACTGTTTAATTGGCTTAATTATTTACTTGATAGTTTATTCCTAAAAACACCCCATATGTCAATAAAAATTATGAGATATGGCCTACAGCAAAAAGAAAACAACATAGTGTGCAACTTTTTTTTAACTAATACTGTTAAGCAGAACAAAAGAAGTACACTGATGGCCTTTGAATTTTGAATATGCTGGCATTAATTTCAGGATGAGATTGCTGGAAGAAGAGGAAGAAAGATTTTTGAAAATGCAAGCTTGCTCTCCAGGGTGCCTTGGTTGATGAGAATTCTATCCACAAAGAAAATCAACTTTGGAAATCATTTAAGAAAAATCTTTTTTCAAGGTTGCCTGCCAGATGATTGATCTGGTCCATGTCAAGTATCACATCATTGCATTCTGTAATACATTTGCTTATTCTATCTGTCTTGGGATGATAAATATTATTAAAAAAAACTTGCAAGCCAAAATGCATTATTTTTCACTAAAGCAAGGAGGCATAGAGGGCACACTTTGCCCCCATGCTATGTGTTTTGCGAAGCAGAAAAGCAATTCAGTCAGACTAAAGGCTGCAGACAAAGCACTAGATTCTTAGCAATAAATGCAAATGATCTGAATTCATTTCCTTGCTAAAAGAAAGACAGAGGGAGGGAGGGAGGAAAGGAGAGAGAAAAAATAAAGCTAAAGAAGTTGCAGATCAAGGATTTCAACTTTAAACTGACATAAATTATCCTAAAAGAAAACATGCAACTACATTGCGGTAAGTGGAAGAAAAAAAAATGCTGAAACAATCTGTGCTAATGAAAAGACCTTGTACTAGGTTTGAAGTACCACTCTCAATACTCTCTCTCTCTCTCTCTCTCTCTCTCTCTCTCTCCCTCCCTCCCTCCCTCCCTCCCTCCCTCCCTCCCTCCCTCTCTCTCTCTCTCTCTCTCTCTCTCTCTCTCTCTCTCTCTTCCCCGCTCCATACAAATAATATCAGGCTTTGGCTGCAATCATTATTTTCAAAACAGTTTGTAAATATTTGGGTGTCATTGGTTCAAGAAGATAAATCATCCCCCTTGAACATCAAATAGTTCTTTTGTTAGTTCCTTTATTAGGTAACAAATCATTGCATTGTGAAACACATTCAGATTCCTTTTAGTAAGATGTGACATTTTTCTTAGCCTCTTATTTCTTTTAAAGAAAAGTGAAGTGGTTCACACTTGATTATTAATCATGATGAAATAAAAAAACAATAATGTAGATTTCTTTCATTTTCATAATGAAGACTACACAGAAGTTTGTAGTGGAAAGATAAGTGTATTTTCCTAGAAAACAATTAGAGGGTATTTTTTGTATATAAGATAAACTGAGAGCCTCTCTAGCACAGCAAAAAAACATTTCACTGAGGTTTTTTTCCCCCTTTCTCACACCCCCCCCCCTGAAGTCAGACACTGTTGTTACCCTTGGTAAACTTGTATTACTGTCTAACTCTTGTAACAGTGACTTCACTTTGCTCTCCCCTGTTCACCATTTTTATATTAGCACACTATGATCTGTAAGGAATTCCATCACCATGATGAAGACACTATGAGAGCAGGGTCTATAAACACGGTCTTGGAATCATGTTGACATCATATTCCAGCTCAGTCAGGGGTTCCTTGGGTGGATCTGATTTGAAAATAAGTTAGAAAGATGTAGGAAAGGCTCAGAATTTCTTTCAGTTCATTTTTTTAAAATGTAACTTTATTAAGGTTCCACCTATTTCTTCATTAATGGAAATATTTGAATATAGGAGAACAGAAAATTAGCAGAACTTCACTTCAGGAAGATTCTTGGCCTGCTTAGATGGTAAAGGCCTGAGTTTGAATCCCCATAATTTAGTTATGCTTATCTCTTTGTTTAACAGGTCTATAGCAAAGAGGTACAATGTAATCCCTGTTGTGCTTGGGACGTGAAATTTGGTTTCTGTGGACATATGATAATTTTGTTTCATATAATTTTGCTAAAACACCCCCAGATTTTGTTTGTTTGATTGATTTTTTATCCTGCTTTTATTACAAGTAACTCAAGGCATACATAATACTACTTTCTCCCTCTATTTTCCCCACAACAAACTTGTGATGTGGGATGGGCTGAGAGAATGTGACCAGCCCAAAGTCACCCAGTTGGCTTTCATGGCTAAAACTCACAGTCTTCCGCTATCTAGCCAGACATCCTAACCATTAGACCTAATTGGCTTTTTATATTTACCTCTTTACTTTCTTTATTTTACCCTTTACCCTTACTTTTTTTTACTTTACATTTCTTCATAGGTATATGAAGACATGTTTAAATAAAATGTTTCTTTAAATGAAATGTTTCTTTAACCATATTGATAGATCCATCCATGCTTCCTTTCAGGTAACTTTGGTGGAAATTTGATGTGAAAAAGGCAAGGCCATTTAACATAAAATCCTTGCTTCAGAACATCATAAGATCCACTCAAGCTGCAACAATTACATAAATCTCTGCTTCTTATTTTTCCATAGAAATACTCAAGTATCTTATAGATACTTCATTGCTACATAAAGTCTGTATTTCAAGGTATTTTGAACTCAGAGGTTGGATTGTAAGAAAATTATCACATATATAATATTTTTGTTTTTAAGAACACCATCAAATTTAGCCTTACACAACTTCTTGACTGAATAATAGCACTCTGGATGCCTTGATACCATAATAATGGACAGCTACCTCTAGTCTGCTCTACAGTATATGTTTAAATCATTTACACATTTTGGGATTCTAGAAATTGATCTCCAATAATTTCCTGTACTGAAATTGTTCACCAACTTTAAAGTTCAAGTATTGGCAGACAATTCTATGGTTTTCATTACTGTCAATCTATATTTTTTTTCTTTTCCTACTTCAGATAACATCAGGAGACATGAAAAAAAACAATAACAAGAAAAATATAATTAAAAGCAGTCCCTCCTTATAATCAGGGCTGTTAAAGTTAGCTCATTAGGTGCTGAAGGCACTTAACATTTTTCGAACAAAATGTTCTTGTTTAAACTTTCCCTTTAACTAAACACAAGAAAGGTCAGGAAATGGAACTTGGCAAAGACTCCTAGATTTTGCTCATAGGATTTTAGTCATGAGGAAGAGTAACCATTTCACTTTGATCCAGCTTTTGTTTATACTGTTGCCTGAAATAGATGGCTGGCCTACTTAGCTATATGTCCAACAGGACATATTGCTTGAAGAGCACTTGGTATATACTGTCATGTTGGATAACAAAGCAGTTAATACTTGTTTCACATTATGTGCTTATTTCATCTTTCACTAATGTATATGCTAGACATTTTGTCACTAATAGACCATAGTAATAACCACCTTCCCCCCAAAAAATATCACATTCAAAATTGGAATTGTGAGACATACTTTAAAAAACATAGAACTAGAAATGTGGGACATAGACTAAACATCCATAGCATCAAATAAGGGTAAATCTGTTAAAACTACCAGCATTCTGAATAGAGAAGAAAGTAAGGCAGCATACAGGCCAAGTAAATAAATTCATAAACATTACATTGAATAAATTAAGCTGCCTTTATTGCAGCTTTCCCATTTATCATAGCATTTAGCATAATTATATTCAATTTAACTTCTAGGAAGGGAGTGCTGTGTTTGTTGTAACTTAGACTAGTAGATAATTTTACAAGAGCAAAGAAATGGTTGTGGTACCACTGGAAAACACTAGTTTTTGCAAGGCATAACAACTAAACCTCCGGGCAGATATAGCAAGATAAGAAAAAGCTAGTTAAAAACAGATGCTTACCTTACACAAACAAGAGTGTTTTCCACTCCCTATTTGATTTATTGAAAACAATGGAACTTTTTCTTTGACTCCCAGGTTTCTTCCCCTAAACATATGGAAATTATTGGCCTAGTTCTTCATTCTCTCCCTTCCTTTTTCCAGATCTTCAAAACACATCTTTATTTTTGGTGAATTTATTGCTTTTGACTATATGGTTTCTTTCCTAATGTCTTCCATTTTGTTGAAATATTGTGGTTCCAGTTAGCCTGAATCTTGCTCCAAAATATCATACTAATCTCTATCAAACACTCATGATGAATCTGCTGTGCATTTACACTAAGTTCACATCTTCATTGCAAAAGTTTATGTTATGATCTTAACTCCCTTTTTTAGACAACCATTATATTTGATACGTCCAGTGCTTCCTAATTAGAAATACAGTCTGTTCAATAGTTTCGCTAACGACTAATTCTGGAGCAAATATACTATACCTATATATGGATGTAGTTCTGATTTTGTGAGGATGTGAGTTTGTGTGCTATGAGTGTCTCCTGCTGTAAAGGAGAAAAAAAGATCTTATGTAGGCCTGAGCAATGTTCATGTTTTGACACAACTGATTATCAGTAAGTACTTTTCTCATAACTGAGATTGTGAAACAGATAAAACTCCTCATACTGGGGGAAAAAAACCCTACGCTCTCATCCTAATTGACTCTGTTTTGAATGGTTTTATGCATTAAGCTGTTACCTATAATCCTTTAAGCTGGGGAGAGGAACTGGAAGTGGTCCAGAAGGTGGATCAAGTCTTTAATCTGCTTTAGTAAAATTGGGTGATGTCAGGAGGCAAATTTAAGAGAGAAAGGATACCTCCTCCACTTAGGTTTATCAGATTTGGGCTGGAAAACTACGGGCAACCATCAGATGGCAGCAAAAAGATTCAAACATTCTCTTTGCTCCCATTTTTGTCACCTGTGTTTTGTAGCCCAAATGTGGAGGAAATAGGAGAATTGTGGGATGAATCAGAGGGCCATTTTACTAGGTTTTTTTCCTGGAAATAATAATTTCTCTAGCACACTTATTTTCTGACAGGAAAAGGCTGCAGTACACAAACAAACAAGAAAATATTAGATGACCAACCATGAGAGGAAGATTGTTGAGGATATGAAAATGTCTGGGTTAAATCTGAAACCTTCTGCATATAAATTATATGTTCTTCTACTGGACCGTAGACTTTGAGAGTTTGCATAACCAGGCAGAGCATGTTTATTAACTCTGTCTATCTGCTCAAGCACAGATTCTAGATAGCTAACAAAAGATAAGATCTACACTGAAATAATTATTAAACTACTGAATTCTGGGCAAAAATGATACATCTTTACAGATTTCTTAAACATGGATATAAAGTGGAAGCTAAATGTTCTCCCAGATGAATGTTTTCCCACAAACTAAGAGAGTGTCTCCCATATGGCAAAGAGATGGATTTCTGATGGGAAGATCCTATCTTTCAAATAATAACAATTGAACAAGTTAGATACAAAGATGATGCCTGAGACAGCAGAATATCAGTTGCCTAGAGCTTCCAAAGTTAATACCAATAGCTTTTTTGCCAATAAATAATTAACAAACCATGCAGAACCTTCAACATAGACATCACATCATTTCTACTTCTTGCACCAAATGCAGCTTCTGGTCACTTTTCAATAGTATCCATATGTAGAGCCCATTGCAACTGTTAAAATTGTGATCTAATCAAGACATGGACAACTGTTGTCAAATCCAATTATCTCAGAAAACTTTGGACTTCCACAGAAACAATGGTGGACTGAATGGCCACAGTGGAAAGTCAAGCCAGACAAGGGATCAGCTCCTTGGACCTTCTCTCTGGATCAGGAGACTGGGATCACCTTCAAGTTTGCTCCATATTGGCTTCCTGAAAAAAATATGTCAGATATATCACAAAATAGCAATCTAAAACAGGTGAGGGGGAAAAAAATCATCCTGTCTATATCTCAGTTTAGCACCTTCATTTCAACACTCGGTTCACTGATTTAATTTCTTAACTACCTTAGGAAATTGTTTGATATTGATTTGTTTGGTTGTTGTAATCCTTCAGAAGAGCAAGTTTATTATGCCAGGAGAATATTCTTCTATCCTGGATGAAAGTAGTTTCATGTACGTTTAAGAATTAAAGGGAAAACAAATGGTTTTTGGAAAACAGCCAAAGGGGGACTAGAATATTGATTTTGGAAAGTTAAAGGGCCAGATGGATGTTTAAAATTTTATAGAAGTATAAATGAAGATTTTGAAATTAACTCTAAGAAATCCTCCTGTGGGGAAATTTTAATGATTTGAATATGATAATAGAGGACTTTGAATGTTTTCTAGAGGGAATAAAAACTAAGGATTATAATTAAAGAAAAAGAATCCCATTATTCAGAAATTACTTTTAAGATTGTCTGCTACTATAATGGATTTTAAAAAGGCTAAAGAGGAGCAGATTTTACTGGACAAAATAGAAATTAAGGCTGATTTGAATGTGGATTTGAAAATGGATTTTTTGAAAAATGCAAAATTGCAAGAATAATATGGAAAAAGATGTCATAATGGATTTACAAATGACAACGGCTTATGTCTTAATAATTAAAGGAGATCTACAAATAATAATTCAGAAAAGTGACCTGGGAAGCTTTTTTTTTTTATCTTGGATTTACAGTAGGGATTTGTTAATCCCAAAAGGAACAAAGGGAAAATGATAAGAAATCAATCTTGATGGGACAGTATTTGAAGAGAATAAAGATCAAGCTTTAAGAATATGAAGTGGTCTGGTTTAATCAGGGTTAAAATACATATGTTACGGTTTCTGATAGGTATTAATGGTTCAAGACTGAATGGTAAGATTTTAAAGGCATTTAAAAATGGGAAAAGATTTATTTTGCTTTTGTTACCTTCTGAGGAGGCTCCATGGTATCTGAAGCAGAACATCCTGATTCAGCCACAGTTTTGTTCCATACAGTATAAACCTTGTAAACTCTCAAGCTTCCTCCTTCCGTTATATATTCAAGATAGACAGTGTTTAATATTCATAATGCTATGTATATGTAGGGGTGTAGGTCTATACATATGTTGTATATAATATGTATATGTTGTGTGTGTGTGTGTGTTGGATGCTCCTAGACTGGAGCAAAATGCAGAACAGACTGCTTTATATTTGGTAGATTGGGTGCTCCGCCCAACACATAGATATATATCCTCCCTGGCCTCTACTGACAGGAGTGAGGGGGAGCCTGTGGCCTAAAGGTTAATACAGCTGCCTAATATGCAAGCTGCCCAGGTTTGAATCCCACAGGGGTAAGACTAGCTGATGAGAGCTAAAGAGCTTGAAATAGCTATACTAGTCTTCCTTTAACTCTTTGCCAGTCACAAAATTTTGAATGTTGTATATAGTATGTTTAGGTATGTGTCATGTATGTGTTCAGTTTGAAAACAGGCAACTAAATTTCATTTTCTATGTATGTCATTGTGCCCACAGTAAAAATGACAATAAAGGTTATTTTATCTTATCTTTATTTCTCAGAGAAGTGATCAATTGTAATACATAATGAATTTGTTTGATGAAGTTTATAACATATATGTTACTATTTCTGGTAGTTCTTAATGGATATTTGCTGATTGGGACTGAGTGATGAATTTTTACAATCTGTTTATAAAGAGGTAATGAGATATGGGAAGGAGAGGATTTTTTTTCTTTTTCAATTAACTACTTTATAGAAGTGCTAAACTTATTAAAGTTGCTTATAGTTTTCGGGAATGAGGAGAAAGTCAATGTGTGTGTGTGTGTGTGTGTGTGTGAGAGAGAGAGAGTGTGTGTATTTGCACTTTATATTTTTCTTAGTTAGTGTTGGTCCTTATCTTTATATTCATAAACTTTAAAAAATATTTTATGAAAAGGAAATTAAATTGTGCAAATCACTGTATGATTAAGAAAATTCTTTTTATACTTTATTATGGATGGGCTTAATTCAGTGCATTGTCTTTTATCCATATCATTATTGAATCAAGAGTTTACCTCTGATTGCTTCCATGGAATTGGATAGTAAAAATTGGATAGTAGAAAACATTGAATATACTCACTATATTTTATTTTTCAGTACTAGATTTATATCCTGCCTTATATTTTGTCTCTTATTTTCCCCACAACAACAACCCCATATGTGTTGGACTGGGATGAGAGACAATGAATGGGGTAAAGATATCCAGCTGTTTTCATGACTGACGAAGGCCTAGAACTACTGTCACCTGGTTCCAAGTCCCGCACCTTAACCACTAGTACAAAGTGGCTCTCTTTTGATATTGATAGCATAAACACCAACGTTTTCAATGCTTTCCACAATGATTTCATATAAATACTGAAAAGACAGAAATAGAGCAGTGTGGTGGCCTAGTGGTGAAGATGCTTGCCTCCCACTGGGAAGGTTGAGAGTTCAATCATAAGTAGTGGCAGAAGTTTCTCTCCTAGGGAAAGGATTGGATCCACTTGAAAATTAATACTTTCAAGGCCAAGCTCCACCGAAGAGTCTAGGAGACAACCACTGAACACTAGTGATCAGTCCAGGGCAAATAGCAGGAATATTTTCTCCCCATCCATTTTTACTTGTATTTATGTGGTTTTTTTGCCAGTATGATATCCTGATAAAATTGATATTACTCTAGTTAATCAGAATCATTTAGATTCCTCTGGAGACATCATCAAGAAAAGATGTCAGCATCTTCACACTTTGATCTGAAAAAGTTATCACTGGGGTGCAGAGAACAAGGAAACCATAATCCCCACTTACCAAATTGAATAAGTTTAATTAAATTATATTAAAAAAAATAATGCAAATCAAACTTTTGCTTTCTGTGATTGATTCCCAGATGTCAATCTCATTATTATCCCACTGAAACATAAGATGTAATTTCATAATTAGCCTACAGACTTTTATATAATAGCACAATGTCAGTCTGTCTGTATATATATATGTGTGTGCTTGTAGGTGTGTGTATATACTATGTGTAGCTGTGTATGTATATGTTAGTTGAATGTCAGTTCCCTTGACTAAATTGCTTCCAAGTGCACTGTTCTATGTGTGTGTGTCTGTGTGTGTGTCTTAGTACTGTATCTCAGTTGTTGTGCAAAATTTCTCCTTCCTGTATTTCTCTGAAATTATCTGTGCACCTGCTTATCTGGGTAGTTTATTTGCCATGTTAGTTGTTTAAAGTATAAACTCATCACTTTGCCATGGAATGTGTGTTTAGCCTAGAACAGGGCACAATCTATCTAAGTACTATAGGCAAGTCCCCTGTTCACTGGTAACTTCATAGCCCAAACTTCATTTGGGCTGCAAGACAGACCACACACCAGCTTCCAAAGAGGCATTTCCTCATGTAATGGCTGACTGGAATTTCCATCATGTCTTACACTAGCTCCTTATAAACATGGATTTAATACACCTTTGAAAGGGTTCTCATCTTTCAAACAAAAATTTCTTGAGAGTGCCCTAGTCTTTACTACACCCAAGGTCAGTTTAAACAGGAAAGACTGCAGATTCTGCTACATGCCCACTGCTGATTGTATCATAACTGAGTATATTGTAGGTTGTTTTATTTTGGCATCTTCTGCCAACAAGGTGCTTTATTTGGCAATTTTTTTGGCTATGGAAGTGGCATTTGCCTACTCCATTGTAGCTCCATGTTTGAGTACAATGTATTTCTGAATGATCCTAGACTTGAGGACAGAATTGGAATTGATGTCTGCATTGTTATGCCAGATGTTTGCTTTTTGCCCACTCCTATTTTGCCTTCTTGTTGTCAGCAAGTCTATTTTTGAATATATGCTTAGTGTTTTTCAGAAGAACATTAGACCTACATTCAGAAGTAGCCTGCCAGATAGATGTGGGACAGAATACTTGCACCCCTACAACCTTTTGATTTAGGTAACTCAGCATCTAATGTTAAACTGATCCCCTCCAGCACTTGCCCAATTTGACTTCCCTCCATGTTAGGGAGAGTCACTGTTAGCTGTTTTCCCACCAAAAGGCAATGTTTGATGGGAGAGAAAATAAACCCAGAGGAATCCATCTTGTATTCTTAACTTGCTCTTCACTGAAACAGCAAGGCCTACACCAATATTCATCTTCATTATTTGAGAAGACTAGGGATTCAAATTCTTTGCCAGGTTACAAATGGTTAGATACAGTTTTATGTTACTATCTGGCAGTGCCCTTTATCTCCTTAGAATGTTCAGTTACAGGAAGCAGAGCCAGAAACATGCCCTTCCATGCATGTTCATTTATTCAGTCAAAGCAAGTATAATATTTCTGGCAATTTGCAGATCTCTCCAAATGATCACAAATACTATTTCCTCCCAGGGAAAATTGTGATCTTAGCCAGAGTCACTGCAGTAGAGAGGAAAGTTTAAACCTTCCCTTCCTCAGAAATCCCAGTTGGCAACTTAAAAATAGCAGGGAAATAGCAAAATCACTATGAGAAATTACCATTATGAAGAAAATATGTGGGACAGCAGCATTAGCAGCAAAGAAAACAAGATTTCTTGCCTGCAGGGATCACTGGGAAGAAAAAAAAAGACACCCTTGTTTATGTGGAACACCTCAGGCAATATGGTGTTGTATGCATGGAGTAAATGGTTACTGGAGTACCTCTTACTGTTCTGTTTACATTTGTAGATGCTAATGGTTTATAGTCCCAAAAATATCACTCCTGGTATAATATTTTAAAACCAGACTTTGGGGATTAGAGTTTAGTTTAATGTTCATGAAGCACAATTTTCAATTCATTGATATAGAAATATGCATATATGAGACTTTACATATACACTTAAGGAAAGAGATAAAAGGCAGATGAGGAGTCACTAATAGGCTTTGTAGACTGATGTCAAGCCCTCTCCAATTATCAATAAAACAAGATTGGGAAATTGTAGCAGTCAGATGTTGCTCAACTAGCAGTCCAGCTTGCCTGCGAACATCTCTGCACAAAGATATACAGGATTCATCATCCCCTGAACTACAGCATGTCTAAATTTCACTTCATTCTCTTTTCCTAATATACACCATGTCTCTTTATTTGTTTACATCCTAAATTACTTTCCATTGGGCAGCTAGAAAGATGACTGAACATCTCAATGCACGTTACTGTTGATGGGGTCTTGAATGACTGCATTTGTTCTGGGTAACAGAAAGAACTGCAGCAGTTTTAATGAATATCTTCTTCAAGGTATCCCTTTCAGTAAGCCGTTATGTGTACAAATTATATGGACATCTTTCTACTCATCTATAAAATAATAGATACCATCTTTTCTTCAGGATCTGACTGAGCTTTTTTCAGAAATAGAGCTATGGAAACCACAAATTGGTCACTGCCAACGAAAATTCAAAATCGGTTTTGACAGGGGGTGGGGTAGGGTGGTGGGGAAGAATCAAATGTTTAGTTTAAATAAAGACCACTTATATCCCCAAAAATGATTTTAAAATGCAGTTTCAGTTTCATGACTGTTTTCCTCAGTGATTTCCAAGGTAAAAGAGTGAAAAAAACAGCTGTCTGTCAAAGACTCCATAGGGACCATTTTGACCACATTGCTATTACTGTTTTTGAAACCTGCAAAAAAGGGCTGCATTTAATTAGTGTTCAGGTGAAATAAAAATGTTAAAATGTATGCAGTGGCTGAATTTTCCAGCCTTTGCCGTACAACTAATCTCCCAACATGCAAGGGCCCCTTGCTGAGTGTTCAGCAACATAAAAATGCTAGTGGTAATTTCTCTTATACATTCCACCATAAAGCTAAAACTCCCTAGGTACCTTTATCATACAATAACCCAATACATCAATTAAACTTGACAGACCTTTCTTCAATAATTACTAAGGCACACAAAAAATCTCTTTCAGTGATCATTTCTTTGTTCCTCCCAGCACACTTTTGCATGTCAGAGATATATATACGTATATCAGCTTGGCAAAGAGGAAATAATTACTATTATTCAGTCAGATAACCTAGAATGGTTGTTTTGATGTCTTATATCTCAGCTGCCCATGCATGGCTAATCTAAAGGCATATGTCTAGGAATAGCGTTGTCAGATTGCATCATAATTCAAAAATGCTTCTGCAATACAAATCCATATCCTTAAAGTATTGTACCTAGTCTAACTGCACATTTTCCTAATACAGCATTGTGCTTTCATATTGCTTCTGTTTGTTAAAAATAAAAAACCCTCCAGATGGATTGTGCCCTCTATTACATCTGCATAATAAGAGGTAAATAAAGACATAGGTTCTCAGTCAGGGTTTTAAAGTCATGTCAATCATAATGTTTAATGTCAATCATAATGTTTAAGATCCACCAAATATTCTATAAAATGATAAGCAAACAGGCCATTTACCCTGCTGTACAACCAGTTTTGAATTTTTTTAGGAAAAAAACATAACTTTGTTTTAAAGCAGTGACTCCCAACCTTTTCTATACCCCGCACCCCTAGAATGCTTCTGGTATATTCTTGCATCCCTTACAAAAGTTTGAAATAATGGCAATGAATTATGCATATACATTATAATTTTGAAAATCCAAGTTTTCCCACCCCCCTGCAATATCCTCTCACACCCACAGGGGGTGCGAACACTCCTGGTTGGGAATCCCTGTTTTAAAGCATGGGTATTGTGATTTGCCTTTACTTCCTTATAACCTTACCAGAATAAGCCAATTATTATATAGGAGCCAGGTTTATGTCATTTACAGTAGTATATTCAATTGAAAAACAAAACAGTACAGATTACAAAAATAAGCATATCCCAAATAATAATAATAATAATAATAATAATAATAATAATAATAATAATAATAATAATAATAATAATAATAATAATAATAATAAACCTTTATTGTCAAAGTACAACATGTGTACAACATTACTACAAAGCCTATGTTGTAGGTATTACAAAGTCCATGTTGGGTGGCCTTCAGCTTACATGAGGGTGACGTTACATAATAATAATAATAAATAATAAACCTTTATTGTCAAAGTACAACATGTGTACATTGAGATTAGCTGAGCCTCCCCCCCTGCTCTCTCCCCCAACACACAGTGACAACAAACCCTCCATCCCACCACGCTATGTGAACCAACTACACCACACACCGGCCTCCCAAGTCAATTCTGCATAAGATTATGTCCCATTTAAAAGCCTAACAGCCGACTGATAAAAGCTATTTTTCAGCCTGTTGGTACGGCTGCCTTTATTCCTATATCTCCTACCCAATGGTAGGAGAGTAAAGAGATACCGTCCAGGGTGTGAGTCATCCCTGAGAATCTTCCTCATTCTTCCAAGGCAACGAGCCCTGGCGATGTCATCCAGTGGTGTCAGGGAACAGCCCGCAATGTCTTGTGCTGTGCTCACTACCCTCTGTAATACTTTCCTGTCCACGGCTGTCAGACCAGCATACCAAACCACAATACCATACGAGAGGACGCTCTCTATAGTAGACCGGTAAAAGAGGGTCATTAGCTGTTGTTCTACCCTGTTCTTCCGCAAGGCCCTAAGAAAGTGAAGCCTCTGTTGGGCCTTTCTAGCCACCTGAGTTGTGTTAACTTTCCAGGTCAGATCTTCACAGAGGTAGACTCCCAGAAATTTAAAGGAGGAAACTCTCTCTACACAGTTCTTTTAGGATCTATCAAATCTATCTTATAAACATTATTTGCAATGAAAATAATATATGTGTACTATTTATAACATAATAACAGAGTTGGAAGAGACCTTGGAGGTCTTCTAGTCCAACCCCTTGCTCAAGCAGGAAACCCTATACCATTTCAGGCAAATGGCTGTCCAATCTCCTCTTAAAATCCTCCATTGATGGATTAACCATAACTTCTGGACACAAGTTATTCCACTGATTAATTGTTCTAATTGTCAGGAAATTTTTCCTTAGTTCTGGGTTGATTCTCTCCTTGATTAGTTTTCTTAAAGAATCACAAAAGTTTCACAAGCAAAAAAAGGACTTACAAAATAAAAATAATCAAGTACTAAAAAGCAATATATAAAACCCTGCACATACACAATCCATGTCAACATCCACAGCCTATGTGACAACGCACACCTTGAAGTGAATTACTGGTGACACCTAAAATACAAGGAATTCAGTAGTGAGGGTACCTCTATTGAGAAAGTCCTCACAAAGGCAGCTTGCTTCTTGGTATTTGTTGGCATCAAGGAAACTCATAAAGGTGTCTACAGGAGGAGTGGGATGTGAGGTTAAAAAAAGAAAGGAGTCAAGGTTATGGTTGCAACAGTGTGATTGAAGTCCTTGAGAGATTTCAAAGGCTGGACTCATTCACACTGGCAAAGGGTTTCAAACAAATTCTTAGTTCATATCCCTTGTCTTCTCAGATTTTGATTTTGACACAGCATATGAGTAGCTTTTTGGAGTTTTGACCTAAAACACAGTATATAAGTCACAAGAAAGAGAGTTATTTTTCACATTTTATTCAGCAGACAAAGCAACCTAAGCTTTTAGTTTCAATTCCAGGAAGCACTCTTTGTTCCCTGCTGTCTCATCTACTTTACTGATAAGGTGTGGAAAACAGTTGTAAAACCAAAATACATAGTAAAATCAACACAGGCTGTACTGACACATGGTTATTTAGCATTTCTAATCTCAGAATTTCTTTACGAAGCATCTCCTCATAATAAGTTCTACGTTGCAATAAGTTTAGTGTAGATAATCGACTAAATATGCATATGGTTACTCCTATATTCCATCCATCCTTTGGATAGGATATAGAGATAAATAGAAGCAATTTCCCTAGATGACCTTTTTCCTCTCTCAAGCTGACAATTTTTTTTTCACTCATGGAAGGATAGGATAGGATAGGATAGGATAGGATAGGATAGGATAGGGTAGGGTAGGGTAGGGTAGGGTAGGGTAGGGTAGGGTAGGGTAGGATGATAGGATAGTGATGGGGGGGACCTTTAACTATTCTGACATCAACTGGCAAACAAAGTTGGAGATCAAACAGGTTACTTACCAGAGTCTAGCGGACAACTTTATCATCCAAAAAGATAGAGGAGAAAGTAGAGGGTCAGCTATACTAGATATAATTCTTAATAACAGAGATAAAATGATAGAAAGAATTGAAGTAGCAGGAACTTTGGGGGAGTATGACCATGTCATATTGGAATTCAATATAATACAGACACAAGCAATAGAACAAAATCAAACTAGTGTCTTAGACTTTTAAAAAACTGATTTTTAGAAGGCAGCAGAGACTGCTTTTGTCACTGTCCATCTCATAGATGTGGATCTTACACGGATTATATGAGTAGAGAGAAACAGACACTTAACAAAAGCCACAATCATCTTGATTCCAGATCTTAGTGATATCATAGTTGTCCTTTACTTTTTTAAATAAATGCTAGAGGATTCATATAAAAAGTAAGGGGGCCAAGTCCCCTCTTCCTCTCTCTCTTTCCCCTATAATTTAACAATTATTGCTATATGGGGAAACCTACATGTGTACATAATGCTACATATGAATTATGCAAATGTGCATTATAAAATCATAAGTGAACTTTCTTGTTAAACTTCAAAAAAGCTTATGGATTTGCTCTGGGATATAGTTTGCTAAAAGGAAAAATATCTATTATTCCCAACAATTCCATTTTCTGGAATAAGGGATGTTTCTTTAAAATAAATGATAACTGGCAATTCTGGTACATATGCATGTCCACACCTGCACTTCTATATATTCTGACAGGACTAGTTCCCAGCTGAATGCATAAGCTGACAGTTAAATAATTATTAAATTGTAAAAAGAATAGAATAAGTCAGTTTGTCTGTTTCAACTCAAGAGCTATGGGAAAGTGTCTTTGTTAATTAATCAATAATTGAATCTAGGACTCTAATGGCTCATTCTGATCAGATACAGTCCATTGGGCAAATGTTCAGTAAATGATGACATACTAGAAACCTTTATAGGTTCTCTGTTCATCCAGTCACATAAATTTAACTCAGTTGATTTTCTTTAGATTGGATTTCATAAGAAGCTACAAACGTTAATTACATATTTACAGTGCCCTAAATCTGAACTACAATAAAAAGTAGATTCTCTGTGAATTAGAAAATCAACCTCAGAAATCTGGTCATCATTAATGATGGTTCTTTATTGACTTCTTCTGTGAAGAGACACACTTCTAGTTTTTTTGCAAGATAGAAGTGGGGCAGATATGCTGTGAATAGAAGAGAACAGACTAGACTAGACTAGACTAGACTAGACTAGACTAGACTAGACTAGACTAGACTAGACTAGACTAGAATAGACTAGAATAGAATAGAATAGAATAGAATAGAATAGAATAGAATAGAATAGAATAGAATAGAATAGAATAGAATAGAATAGAATAGAATAGAATAGAATAGAATAGAATAGAATAGAATAGAATAGAATAGAATAGAATTTGGAAGTAACCTTGGAGATCTTTTAGTCCAACCCCCTGCTTGAGCAGGACACCTTATAGCAGTGGTGGCGAACCTATGGCACGGGTGCCAGAGGCGGCACTCAGAGCTCTCTCTGTGGGCACCCGCGCCATGCCCCTGACCTCTTCAACCAGCTGCCTAATTCTCCAAGGTCCCACATGGCTGAATGCATCCCGGCATGGCTGGTTTCCCTCCCCCCATCCCGTCCCTCCTGGCCTCGCATGCTCCCCTTTTCCTGGGCACAACCCACTGCATCACCTCCTCAGCTGTTGGTCGACCATCCATCTCGGAGGCAGCTTCTTTGAACTGCTGGTGACAGGCTGCGGAGCCCCAGAGTGCACCTGTCAAGGGGCCAGCAGGCTGTGGCTACTGATGGACACAGTTGGCCCCTATGCGCTCGCTGTCGTCTGTGTGCAAGGGCCGATGGTGTCAGGCAGCAACTGCCCCAGCCCTCGCCTTGCCCCATGGCAATGGCACCCTCACCTTGCCTCGCCTCACCCCACAGGATGTCTCCTGCCTACCCCCCACCTGCCAGAGACCCCCTGGAGCTCCCCCAACCCTGCTCACCCCCACAGGTGTCCCTCCCCATGAGCAACATTGAGGTACCACACCCACCTTGACCACACCCACCCATTCTTCCATGACCACCACAGCCACACCCATCCAGTGGGCCATGCCCACCTGGCACCCAGTAATAAATAAGTGGATTTTGGGTTGCAGTTTGGGCACTCGGTCTCTAAAAGGTTTACCACCACTGCCTTATACCATTTCAGACAAATGACTGTCTCAGTGTCTTTATGGAAGCCTTCTGAAGGCAAATTATTCCATTGCTTTCACCTTAATGCTCCTTAGTGCTTAGTTCTCACCTTGATTATTTTCCATCCATTGTTTCTTGTCTTGTCTTTTGGTGCTTTGGAAAATAGTTGGATCCTCTCATCTTTGTAGGAGCCCTTCAAATATTGCAACACCACTATCATGTTTGCCTTAATCCTTCTTTTCACTAGACTAGATATGCCCAACTCCTATAACTGTTTTTGTATAAATATAACAGAAGTGTAATATCCAGATCACATAATTAGTCCCATTCCATTCTGTATTAGCTATGGCTCATATTGTAGTACAATGTGCAGATCTGGTCTGGATACCATATTTTACAAAGAACAGTGAAAATGTATCCACAGAAGAGTGATCAGAATAATGAAGGGGTAGAAACCAAGTCTTATGAGGAATGGTTACAAGAGCTGTTTAGCCTAGAAAAAATGATTAAAGAAAAAAGGATACATAATATTTCAGACAGATATTCAAAAATGGAACAGAAGACTAGAACCAAAAGGTAGGATTGGTTGTTGAGGAAAAAGATTACAGCTAAGCATCAGAAAAACTCCCTATTTGCAAAAGCTAGTTGATAATAGAAAGGTACCTCTATTTAAGTAGAAGAGAGGTAGAAATGATATACACAGAACAGCAGGATGTTGGATTTGAAAGTTTTCAACTTTTAATCATTTGGGAATCTTTGGCCTTGTTTGTTTCCCTGTTGTATCATATATTTTGTTTGTTTATTTAGAGAAAAAATATCTTTTTTCATACACCACATTGGATATATAGTTAAAAGACATTGGGCCAGAAAGTTTATTTAATGAGAGAGCTGATTCAATTCCTTTCTTAGGAATACCTTAGGGGAAAGAACTATCAGCACCTGACATGTTGCAGCAAAAATACGCAGTCATGGTGCATCTATGTATAAACTTATATCTTTGGGGGAAAGTCTTTAAATTCAATAAAGTATTATATTTATTTAAGGATTGTATGTGTTATTTTATTGTATCCAAGGGATGTAAACATTTAAAATGATTTACCATCAAAATTAAAGGTCAATTTTAAAATCAGCCAAAGGAAACAGCTTGATAACGAAGTTGTACTTTAACCTATTATTTATACAGGTAGTCCTCAACTTACACTCACAATTGGGACTGTCTCTGAGTGATGTAGTTGTTAAAAGAGTTGTGCCTAATTTTAGGATCCTTTTTGCAATGATCATTAAGAAAATCATGCAGACATTAAGAGAATCTAGCTTCCCTCTTTGACTTTGCCTATTGGAAGCCTCTGGGAAAGTCAGAAATGGTGATCATAGACGCCAGATTGCTGCAACCAATAGAAATACATGCCAGTTGCCAAGTTTGCCCCAATACTGATCATGTGACTGTTGGGACAGCCCAAGTAACCCAATCCATTTAGCTATTTATTTAGTCTGAGTCCAACTGTATTTATGTATTCATAAATTATTTGTTAGATGTATTAAAATATTGCTTGTTATTTAGCACATAGAACTAATGAAGAAATAGTTGGATTGGGCTGGCATCAACATTCATGGAGTTGTACTGCTTTGTTAGGCAGAGAGGACAATACTTTGAGTTAAACCACCTGCCTTATAGCTCAGAAGTGCTTGCTCGCTTGGGCAATTATTATGACCCTAGTACCAAGTTGCTCAGGAAGGTGTTTTTCCCCCCTCATTTGGAATGTGATTGATACGACAGAGATCTCAACCTACTCTATAAGCTTTAGTTGAACTAAGTTACTATGCCCACTGAAATGTATACATGGTGTTACTCTTAATGATTGGTTTATAATGATGTATGTTCCCATGATTGATTCATGGCAATGTATGTTTTTTTTAAATTGTATAAAAGAGGATCCACTCCAAGTTAAGGTGTGCCCGTTTGGAATTTGCTTCCAGGTAACCCTTTTTATTCACTTCTCACCTATCTGGTATGGTTCACTGGTCTTGCATGAAGGAACCCAGGGTTTTTAGCCACATGTCCATTGTGATACTATGCTACTTGTAACTGAACTACTAGTCATGGGTCACTTTTTTCAGCACCTTTTTTCAACATCAAAAGGTTGTTAAACCTTTTGGTCACAAGTCAAAGACTATCTCTGTTTTATTTATGAATGAATGAACCTTTATTTTCAAAGTACAACCATGTATACATTGAGATTGGCTGAACCTCCCTTAGTGCCCCCACCATCACAACTCACAGCGACAACAAACCCACCATGTTGTTACACCATGTGAGCTAATTGCACAATACACCAGCCTCGCAAGTCAATCATACATAAAATTATAAATTATTTCCGGTTCAAGAGCCTGACAGCCCATGGATAAAAGCTGTTCTTCAGCCTGTTGGTACAGCTGGCTATACTCCTGTATCTCCTACCCGATGGTAGGAGAGTAAAGAGATACCGACCAGGGTGTGAGTCGTCCCTGAGAATTTTCCTCACTCTTCCAAAGCAGCGAGCGCTGGCGATGTCATCCAGTGGTGTCAGGGGACAGCCCACAATGTTTTGTGCTGTGCTCACTACCCTCTGTAATACTTTCCTATCTGCGGCTGTAAGGCCAGCATACCAAACCACAATACAGTACGAAAGGACGCTCTCTATAATAGACCAGTAAAAGAAGGTCATTAGCCGTTGTTCTACCTGTTCTACTGCAAGACCCTGAGGAAGTGGTCAATGTTGATGACAACCAACTCCAACTAAATGTGTCTGGCCAATTGTCTTAAATGGTTTAGCAGACCTCATATCAATAAGAGACTTGGATTAAAGACTTCTGGTAGGCCTTTCTACTATTATGATTTCATTATTTAGTGAGACAATTCAAGCATTCAAAACTGAAGAAATTGTAGCTTGCCAAAAAAAGATTTTAGCCTCCACATCTCCTGCCTTAAGCAGAGGGTTGGGCAAAAGATTTCTGAGGTCCCTTCCACCTCTATGATTCTATGTTTATTTACTGTCCTTTATTTCCTGTCTTTCACTATTCAACATATCAGAACAACAAATGTGACCCTTTCATATTTATCTCATTTTATCCTCCTAACAGTGTGGGAGACAGATTAGATTAACAGATAGTAACTGGTTATAACTGATTTGCAACCTGTACTATACCTGTTATGGGGTAATCTCAACAATATGCAGATTGTCTCTGTACATTAACATTTGACAATAAGTACCAGCCTTCCAGCTAATGGCAAAGATGTTAACAGGCTTTAAGAAATGTGACAAAACAATTCATCTCCATATTCAACACACCCAGTAGCTTCACTAATGAATCTGCCAAACTAATCATCTGGAAGGAATATTTATTCTCTGCAAATGAATCTGTAGTTAGAGAAGACTCAAAATGTCCTACTTTTCTTATAGTAAGGAAAAGGTTTAAATAAGTTTAATTGATTTTCTAATAAAATCTGCTCTAATCCACATTTTTCCGACAGATAGAAAGTTGGGCTTTCCTATTCTGTCTCCTTTAATTTTGTCATTGCTTACATGGTGACAACTTTTTCCACTTCCCTTTCTAGCAACATCTTTTCTTTTTCCCCAAGATATTGCCCTCATCTCATCAACCTTTGGCCTGTTATCTAAGCCTTATGGAGTCTGTACTGATGTTAAAGTGATATTTTCCCATTAATCCAACAGCATGGGTGAGTGCAAGTCAAGATAGCTGCCATTACTTTGTGACTGAACTGCCTCTCCAACTCAACATGGCAAGATTGCTTATAAAAGCTGAAACTTTAAAACAGGTGGAAGAGGAAAACATGACTGTTTGAGGCTTAGCTGCCATCATCAAATGAAAGGAGGAGTGTTCTTCACAGAGATGGAAGCATCAGGAAATCAAAGAAGGGCAAGCCCAAGCCCGATGTTGGGAAAATGCCAGTGCTTTAACTGCTACCTATTAATAAAGAAGAAAATAACAATTGGAAGAAAATCCCAAAGAGAAAGAGAGAGATGATTAAAGACCAAACAGTCTGTAAGAGTTAAAATGTTATTGTGAACTACTACTAGTAGTATAGTAATAATGGTAATAGGATACTACAAATATAATATATCATAGGAGTACAAGTAACAGTATGGAGTACAGTTTAACAATAGAATATGTATGGAAAACATTGTGTAGTAAAAATAGTAATAGAAATGTTGTTGTTGTTAGCTGCGAAGTCATGTCTGACCCATCGTGACCCTATGGACAATGTTCCTCCAGGCCTTCCTGTCCTCTACCATCTTCTGGAGTCCATTTAAACTCACACCTACTGATTCAGTGATGCCATCCAGCCACCTCATTCTATGTTGTCCCTTTCTTCCCTTGCCCTCAATCTTTCCCAGCATTAAGCTCTTCTCCACTGAATCCTTTCTTCTCATTAGGTGGCCAAAGTATTTGAGTTTCAACTTCAGGATCTAGCCTTCTAAAGAGCAGTCAGGGTTGATCTCCTCTAGGCTGACCAGTTTGATTGCCTTGCAGTCCAGTGGACTCGTGGGAGTCTTTTCCAGCACCATAGTTCAAAGGCCTCAATTCTTTGCTGCTCAGCCTTTCTTATGGTCCAACTTTCACAGCCATACATTGCAACTGGGAAGACCATAGCCTTGACTATACGCACTTTTGTTGACAGGGTGATGTCTCTGCTTTTTAGTGTGCTGTCTAGATTTGCCATGGCTTTCCTCCCCAGGAGCAAGCGTCTTTTAATTTCTTGGCTGCAGTCCCCATCTGTGGTGATCTTGGAGCCCAGGAAAATAAAATCTGTCACTACCTCCATTTCCTGGCTGCAGTCCCCATCTGCGGTGATCTTGGAGCCCAGGAAAATAAAATCTGTCACTACCTCCATTTCTTCCCCATCTATTTGCCAGGAATTGAGAGGGCTGGATGCCATGATCTTGGTTTTCTTAATGTTAAGTTTCAACCCACCTTTTGCACTCTCCTTCTTCACCCGCAACAAGAGGCTCTTTAGTTCTTCTTCACTTTCTGCCATTAGAGTGGTATCATCTGCATATCTTAGGTTGTTGTTATTTCTTCTAGCAATCTTAATTTCAAGTTTTGATTCATCTAGCCCTGCCTTTCTCATGATGTGCTCTGGATATAAGATAAATAGGCAGGGCGACAATATACAGGCTTGCCGGACTCCTTTCCCAATTTTGAACCAATCAGTGGTTCCATGTCCAGTTCTCACTGTTGCTTCTTGACCCGCATATAGGTTTCTCAAGAGACAAATAAGATGGTCTGGTACTCCCATCTCTTTAAGAACTTGCCACAGTTTGTTATGATCCACACAATCAAAGGCTTTAGCATAGTCAATGAAGCAGAAGTAGATGTTTTTCTGGAACTCTCTAGCTTTCTCCATGATCTAGCATATGTTGGCACTTTGATCTCTAGTTCCTCTGCCTCTTCGAAATCATGCCTGTACTTCTGGTAGTTCTCGATCCACATACTGCTGGAGTCTAGCTTGTAGGATTTTAAGCATAACTTTACTAGCATGTGAAATGAGTGCAATGGTGTGATAGTTTGAACATTCTTTGGCAATGCCTTTCTTTGGAATTGGAATGTAAAGTGATATTTTCCAATCCTGTGGCCACTTTTGAGTTTTCCAAATTTGCTGGCAAATTGAGTGTAGCAATTTTACTGCATCGTCTTTTAAGATTTTGAATAGCTCAGCTGGAATACTGTCACCTCCACTAGCTTTGTTGTTGCTCAGCTTTCCTAAGGCCCACTTCACTTCACATTCTAGGATGTCTGGCTCGAGGTCAGTGACCACCTCATCATGATTATCAGGAACGTTAAGCTCGTTCTTGTATAGTTCTTCTGTGTAATTTTGCCACCTCTTCTTAATCTCTCTCCTCTGATAGATCCCTGCCATTTTGGTCCTTTATCATGCCCATTTTTGCATGAAACATTCCCTTCATATCTCCAATGTTCTTAAAGAGATCTCTGGTCCTCCCTATTCTATTGTTTTCTTCTATTTCTTTGCACTGTTCATTTAAGAAGGTTTTCTTATCTCTTCTAGCTATTCTCTGGAATTCTGCATTCAATTTATTTATTTATTTATTTATTTATTTATTTATTTATTTATTTATTTATTTAATTTGTATACCGCCCTTCTCCCAAAGGACTCAGGGCAGTGAACAGGGCAATAAATACCAAAATACCAAAATACAAAAATTAAAAACAGATTAAACCATAGTGCCCAAATACAATAAATAAATTACTTAAAAACAATAATTAAAACCCAAACCCATCAGACCAGGCCGGTTTGTTCAAACAAATAGGTTTTTAGATCACGTCGGAAGGAGCGAAGGTCGGGAGCCATCCGGAGCTCAACCGGTAAACGGTTCCACAGGTCAGGCGCACCCACAGAGAACGCCCTCCCCCTGGGGGCCACCAGTTGGCATTCTCTGACCAGTGGCACCCTGAGGAGGCCCTCTCTGTGGGAGCGCACTGGGCGGAGGGAAGTTGATGCCGGCCGCAGGTGCTCCCTAAGGTGTATCTTTCTTTTTCTCCCTTGCCTTTTGCTTCCCTCCTGTCCTCAACTATTTGCAAAGCTTCTGCAGACAGCCATTTTCCTTTCTTGCATTTGTTTTTCTTTGGGATGGTTTTGGTTACTACCTCTTGTACAATGTTGCGAACCTCCGTCCATAGTTCTTCAGGCACTCTGTCTATCAGATCTAATTCCTTAAATCTATTTGTCACCTCTACTGTATATTCAACAGGGATATGATTTAATTCATACCTGAGTGGCCTAGTGCTTTCCACTACTTTCTTCAGTTTAAGCCTAAACTTGCAAGAAGAAGCTCATGGTCTGAGCCACAGTCAGCTCCTGTTCTTGTTTTTACTGACTGTATAGAATTTCTCTTCTTTGGCTGCAGAACACATAGTCAATCTGATTTCTGTGTTGACCGTTTGGTGATGTCCATGTGTAGAGCCATCTTTTGGGATGTTGGAAAAGAGTGTTTGCTATGACCTTCGTATTCTCTTGAAAAAATTCTGTCAGCCTGTGCACTGCTTCATTTTGTACTCCAAGGCCAAACTTGCCTGTTATTCCAGTTATCTTTTGGCTTCCTACTTTAGCATTCCAATCCCCCATGATGATAAGGACATCATTTTTTGGAGTTAGTTCTATAAGGTGCTGTAGGGCTTCATAGAATCAGTCAATTTCATCCTCTTCAGCACTGGTGGTTGGGGCATAGACTTGGACTACTATGATATTAGATGGTTTGCCTTGGATTCGAACTGAGATCATTCTGTCATTTTGAGGATTGTATCCCAGTATTGCTTTTCTTACTCTTTTATTGACTATGAAGGCTACTCCATTTCTTCTGAGGGATTCTTGCCCACAGTAGTATACCTGATGGTCATCTGAATTAAATTCACCCATTCCTATCCTTTTTAGTTTGCTGATTCCTAAGATGTCAATGTTCAGTCTTGTCATCTCTTGTTTGAACATGTCCAGCTTTCCTTGATTCATGGATCTTACATTCCAGGTTCCTATGGAGAAAAAAATCTTTACAGCATCAGACTTTCTTTTCACCACCAGACATATCCACAGCTGAGTGTCCTTTAAACTTTAGCCCAGTTGCTTCATTCTTTCTGGCACTACTAGTACTAGCCCTCTGCTCTTCCCCAGTAGCATATTGGATACCTTCTGACCTGAGGGGCTCATCTTCCAGCGTCATATCGTTTTGCCTTTTGGTACTGTCCATGGGGTTTTCATGGCAAAGATACTGGAGTGGGTTGACATTTCCTTCTCCAGTGGATCACGTTTTGTCAGAACTCTCTGCTATGACCTGTCCAGCTGGGGTGGCCCTGCACAGCATAGTTCATAGCTTCATTTAATTACACAAGCCCCTACGCCACAACAAGACAGTATTCCATGAAGGGGGTAATAGAAATAGGATAAGGCAATAGACATAGAAAAAAACTCATATCTACTTGTTGTTACGTTTCACTTTTCTATCTTAGATATTTGTTAAAAATAAACCATCTCCCCAATCTTTATTGGAGAATATAAAAATCCTATTGTCTAGGACCCAGTGCTCTTACTAGATCTTTTGAGCTTGAATCAATCAAATTGAGTATAGTTTTAAAACCCTTCCATCATGCAGTTGTGGCCACCATCTTGACTATTTTTATTTCTCTTAATATGTCCTTTCCCATCCAGCCCCATCTACCATTGTTTTCCTAAAAAGCTGGGTAGAAATGTACATAAAATGTAGGGGGGAAAAACTACCTGCCAAGGCTTAAATGGCATTATATAGAAAAAGCATAAAAAGGTTGAAATAATATAATATTTAAACAATAGGACAAATCAGCTTTTCCCATTATCTCTTGAGCAAAAAATAACTGAGTTTGAAAATCAATATTTGTTGCATATTTGAAGAAAAAAACCAAGGTATTTTTATGTATTGATTTTATAATGGGGGCATTATATCTCTTACTAGACTAGTTTTAGCCAACTCAAGCTAAGCAACTTACCCAACTGCTTAATTAAAGGTCCCATGCTTGAGCTGGCTAAAAGTAGTCTAGTAAGCTATATATTGCCCCCATTGCCCATTCTGTCATGCCTTCTCTTACCTCTTGACTCAAAGCCAAACCACATAGTCCTAATGTTGGTATTTGGGTTATGGCTGAAGTGTTCTATGCTTTTAGACCATTCTCAACTATTGTGAGGAAAAGAGACATTTTTTAAAAAATGAAAATTGAGTGAAATTTTCATGGAAATTATGAAAATAACTTCTGTTTATTAGGTAATTAAAATGTTTTTAAGGGTGCCTGCTGGAAGAATGTCAAAAATCTGTAAAATGGTGGATATAGTGTCACAACTGAAACTCCACCTGCCCACTTGCAGATTTGTATTCTTTTCTCCCCAAATGGTGGCCTCTGGGTATTTAACCATCTATCTGTCTAGTACTATGCATCCTCTCTGGCTGTCTTCATTTCAATTAAAATCCAAGAACAGGTCATCCAGGTCATCCTTTTTTTGTCAAATTAGAAAGCTTGTTTGCTCAGGGAGGCTGCAGAATTATTGACAAGTAATACAAAAATAACCAGTAGCAATCTGGGTTACCTTGTATGTAGGTGCAAAATGGTATTAATACAAACAGAATGAATTTTAAAGTATTCTGAGAATAGACATCAATTTCACAAGGGAAGATGTTCAGGTAGTTAGTACACAGATTTTAGAACCATTTATATGGTTTCTATTGATACTAGTGTACAGATAACAAAGTATAGAATAACAAAATATGTACACACATCTCCAGATGTTTGTACATATTCAGTTAAATGTCTACTTCCTTCACAAATGTATTGAAAGACATACTGATGCATTTTTCAAGGAAAATGAGTAGACATAAGGCCTTTTTCTTATTGTTTAGAATATTAAATGGGAATGTAGAAATTAAGTGCTACTTTTTCCTCACATGATATTAAGCAATTCCGAGAGATGTAACTGTAAGGATGTATCAGAGTATTGCTGAAAAGAATTATGAAGGCCAGCAATATCCTATGGATATTCTACAAAACTATTTCTCAGATTGAGAATAAAGTAAATGCAGCCAAGTTGAACATGCAGTTTCCTTGCTATGTTAACTTCATTCCAAATGGGAATGAACTCGGATTGGTTATAATATACATGTCAAAGAGTAACTGGACTAAATCAGCACTAATAATGGGCTCCTGAAGTGTCAATTAGAGAAATATAGCTATTGTTTCTAGGCCATCATTGAATACAAGAATGGAAATAGAACTAGATCAGGCCAAAGGTTGAACCAAGAAGTTCATAAAAAGGGCATGAATTCAACAATACTCTCCCACTGCTGTTTTCTAGCACTGGATATCAAAGGTATGCTATACAGTATATGGTTCAGAAAGTGGTCTATTAGCCACTTAGCCACTCTTTGCTCCATGAATCTACTGTTGTTGTTGTTGTTGTTGTTGTTAATTGCGAAGTCGTGTCCGACCCATCGTGACCCTATGGACAATGTTCCTCCAGGCTTTCCTGTCCTCTACCATCTTCTGGAGTCCATTTAAGCTCACGCCTACTGCTTCAGTGACTCCATCCAGCCACCTCATTCTCTGTCGTCCCCTTCTTCTATTGCCCTCAATCTTTCCCAGCATTAGACTCTTCTCCAGTGAGTCCTTCCTCCTCATTAGGTGGCCAAAGTATTTGAGTTTTAGCTTCAGGATCTGGCCTTCTAAAGAGCAGTCAGGGTTGATCTCCTCTAGGACTGACCGGTTTGATCGCCTTGCAGTCCAAGGGACTCGGAGGAGTCTTCTCCAGCACCACAGTTCAAAGGCCTCAATTCTTTTGCGCTCAGCCTTTCTTATGGTCCAACTTTCACTGCCATACATTGCAACTAGGAAAACCATAGCCTTGACTATATGCACTTTTGTTGACAGGGTGATGTCTCTGCTTTTTAGTGTGCTGTCTAGATTTGCCATGGCTTTCCTCCCGAGGAGCAAGCGTCTTTTAATTTCTTGACTACAGTCCCCATCTGCAGTGATCTTGGAGCCCAGGAAAATAAAAATAAAATAAAATGAATCTACTAGCCTCGTTTAAAACTATCTTACTGGGTGATCATTACCTGTGAATTATATTGATTATGTTTAACAAACTATTCACTTAATCAGTTTTCAATATACCTGTTTCCTTTTAGATGAGGAAACATATGCCACTATTTTCTATGCATTTATATTTCTTCTTCCACACCTCTTTATGTTAAGAAAGCCACAAAAACTATAGGCCTGTTTGGATGGCCATTTTCATTACTTCCTTTTGCAACTTCTCCATGTCTTCTCCATTTCTGCAATATCCTTTCTTAGGTTCAGTGACTATAGCTGACTTTGGTATTCCATGTGTGGTTGCATAATGGATTTACGTAAAGGCATTAGTTATTGTCAGTTTCATTTTCAGCTGCTTCCTTAATGATAGCTAGCATGTAAAAACCTTTCTTACAGCAGTCACACACAAGGTTGACATATTTTTCCTTGGATATCTATTATGACTACGTGCTTCTATTACCAATCAGTCATTGTCATTTGTTGTTGATGTTTGCAATTATTTAAATATTATTTAAATATTTCTTTTGGCAGCCTGTTTTCATTTTGCATACTTCTCCAATATGACAACTGTCCATTTATTCCTACTTTCTGCTTCCTGTTATTCATTCATTCAGGAAAAATTACTATGAATTTCATCAAACTCTATAAGAATAAGAAGAGTGAAAGCAACAATATAATATTTGTTCATTTTCCATGAACCAAGAGCCTTGGACTGCTTTAAGCACAAGCTACTTCAGAGCTCCTGGTTTTTGTATGTCTTTCTATTAACAATAAACTCAGACCTATATTGAAGTGGGCTGTGCTTACAACAGTCCAAGGCTCTTGGTTACAAGTTTTTCAAAACACTGACATGGATCTGAATTGGAATGACTATATTCTGAATTTCTCTCAAATCTAGTAATATGCTGTTTCCCCTGGTTTCAAATAAGCCATTTCAATTATGAATGGAAATAGTGAGGTGAGAGATTAATTTGTAGACCATGCTGGCACTTTAATTATGCAGAGTGAGGTATTCATCCCTGCTTGATAAATTTTAAACGTATTTGTCAAATATGGTCACTGATACTGACACAGTAAAATTGGTCAAGAAATTTTAACTGTGAATAGAAAGGGTACTGCAGAGGGAATGGCCTTGAAGGACATTCAGTATCTTTCATTGGTCTTGTATTCCAACAGAACTTCCCTTCCATTTTTTCCTTAGCATCGTTTTAGTGAAAATCTCTTTCCTCCTCCCTCCCTCCCTCCTTCTCTCTCTCTCTCTCTCTCTCTCTCTCTCTCTCTCTCTCTCTCTCTCTCTCTCTCTCTCTCTCTCTCTCCTCTCTTTAAAATGGCGCCAGATCATCTCAGATTTCATGGTTCAGTTGGGATTCTTTCCATTGTTTCAGAAGACATTCCCAATTTATTTTTGCACAAAAGGGATTCACACATCAAAAGATACAAACAATTAGTACATTGGTATGAGTTACTATCACAGTTAATAAAATGCCAGACAAAAGTATACCATCTGCTGTACTGTTGCTTCACTTTTAATTATGTGGAGAACAAATAATGCAAATTAAGATTCACACTAGCATAAATATCTGGCAAGACATTCACCCTATTCTTACAGTGTGTCAGCTAACAACATTAGGTTACAGCAAAATTCAAATATAATTCTATCATTTTCTGTTTAGTCTCCCTTTCTTCTTAGAACCATTCTTAAGCAGCTTCTGAAGGCAAGTTAAAACACTATATTATCCAAGCCTTCAATTTTTGATATCTCTGCAGGAAGTGTTGGCAATTGTGTTTTTGACAGCAACAAGACATTCTGTAACTCAAAAGTCCTAGGCATTCTGTTCTGCTGTCACTGAATGTAATGAAAACATATTTCAACAGCAGGGAAGGAATCTATATCAATTTTTTTTTATTCCATTTAAATGTCAATGTTTGTACCTTATAAAATGTTCCTACAAGGTTTCTGGTTCTGACCATCCCTTCTGGCCATTTAATTTAATTTGCACTTGGGATATTGGATGCAGTTCTGACAAAACAGTATTTGATGATTGTCAAAGTAGAAATTCTGGGCTGGTATTATTTTTTGCATCTTATATATAAACTTCCTTAACAACTAATCAGATAAAGAACAAGTACATTTCCAGAGCTGCAAATGTGATTTATAGTTGATGACCCTGGATTAAGGGAGAAGTACTACAATTTAATGAAGACTGGGTCTTTTTGTGCAATGTAAATCCTGAATTTCTGTTTCCCTCTTGGCTTACAAAAAGTGAACAATAATTGTAATATAGCAAAATTACACTTCTTAGGAAAATAGACAAGTATTTATGCTGTGAAACATGAGGCATTGTGTCTTGAATTCAGCAGGACACCCTCATTTAGCCACTGTATATTTAAAGTAATCAATGGTGACATATCTTAAATGTTTGAATGTGGTGTTCTGAAAATAGAAAATATTCTATAAAAATAATAAAGATAACTTAGTACTTATGATTGCCAAGTTCACAAATATCATTCCAGTTCTTTTTCACAACTTGTCTTGATGTAGCCATAAGTGGTTCTTTCTGCTAAGAAGTTGTTTATCTTTTATCAAGAATTATATTCGTATTCAACTGTGACCACAAAGTGGTGTTGAAATGGCTCCCATTAAGTATTTCCAGTACATCTTTATCTCAGCTGGAATAACAATTCTGTTAACATAAAGTATTAGTTCCTGTGATAGTGTAAGTCATCCTGTCTTCAAAGAATGGGTGAAATATGCTAGGCATGCTGCCTGCTTTTAATGGCTAGCCATTTTGTATAAGGCTCAACATTGCCTGAAGGTCTGGGTGCAGAATACTAAAAAAAAACAACACAGTCATAAATAGGCTTTGAAGCATACAGTATTTTTATTAGGTTACTACCTCTTCTAAAAGTTAAACTGAATCTAAATCAGAGAATTTTAATTGGTGTTTGAGAAAGGATACACTACAGGAACTATGACTGGATGATATTCATCATAAAGGTTATATCTCATCTGAAGTCTCTGGCATCTCACTGGAATTCATCCACTTTCTTTTGCAACTTAGCAGAAAAACAGTGTGTTCTGATTTGTATATAGCATGAAGGATTCCAATCCATAAAGATACTTAGGAGAATTGATCACATGGTACATTGAAGCAAGATACTCTCTTTTTAATTTAGAGATTAATTTGGCCAGGGAGCAATGTTTTTAGATCCATGAATGTTCTACATAGGCCATAGTTATTTTTTATGATCTTTCATTTATTCTATGCCACTAGTATCAGTAATCAGAAAAAATACCAACTAATAGTATAAAATATGCTAAGACTTTGGTGAAGAATTGTTTGATATTCATGAAAATGTCATTTTGTTCATGCCCCCATTGACAACTAATGTCTGTTTTAAACAATTTAAGGATTGGCAAGCACTCTGCCAGCCATAGCATTGAATCAAATTTTCAATATAGATTTTAAAAATAGCTTTAAATTTGGGGAGGGGGGATAATTTGTGCTCAATCCATAGTTGTTCATTTGATGGCAAGTATATATGACCTATTTCCAGCATAGAAACATTTGCTGTCCCTCAATCATGTATCATAGGACTTTAGGCAGTCTCTAGCCATTTTCATCTTCAGTAAGGCCATAAGAAAGGTGCTATTCATCGCTAGTAAATACCCTCTTGGGATTATAGAGAAGCAGATGTTTGTATTTAAAATAACAAGTGTTCACTAGTAAAATATATGAAATCATGCAACTGGAGCTGCCCAAATCTACTGGCAGATTCTTCATTCTCAGGTAGTAAGAATATGCAATCATCTACAAGATTTGGAAGAATATAACTTTCAGTAGTGAGGAAAATATATCTGTTTCACAACTTTAGTCAGCTATTTTCAAACTATATTCAAACTCTATCACAAGATGATAACAAGTCTGGAGGCTAAATTTTGATTAGTATTGTCTAAAAAGAAAGTTTTCTCTTTCTTTTTACCCTTCTCTGCTATTGCCCCCTCAAGAAAAGTAACGTTTTACAATTAGGCAAGAAATACCAAAAACTCCGGTATAGAAAAGATGGTACTTGGCTAAACATCAGTAACTGTGAGTGAGATCTAGGAGTCCTAGTGGACAACCACTTAAGTATGAGCCAGCGGTATGCTGAAGGTGCCAAAAAGGCCAATGCAATCCTAGACTGTATCAACAGAGGAATAGTATCAAGATCAAATGAAGTACTGCTATATACTGCACTGGTGAGAACACAGTTGGAATACTATGTATAATTATGGTCACCCTGATTAAAAAAAAAATATGTATAATTATGGTCACCCTGATTAAAAAAATATTGAGACTCTAGAAAGAGTGCAGAGAAGAACAACAAAGATGTTTAGGTATCTGGAGGCAAAAACATACGATGAACAGTTGCAGGAACTATGTATGTCTACTCTAGCAAAGAGAAGGACTAGGGGTGACAGGATAGCAGTCTTGTAATATTTGAGAGACTGTCACAGAGAAGAGGTGAACAACCTTTTCTCTAAGGCACCTGAGGTCAAGAAAAGAAGTAATGGATGTAAACTTTCTGAAACAAAGAGAGATGCAACTAGAACTAAGGAGAAATTTCCTGACACTGAGATTCATCAATGGAATGAGTTGCTTTTAGAAATGCTCCAGCACTGGAGGTTTTTATAAGAAGAGATTGGATAGCTATTTGTCTGGAATGGCGTAGGGTGTCCTACTTGGACAAGGGGTCAGACTAGAAAACCTCCAAGGTCACCACCAACTCTTTTATTTTGTGTTCTATATTCTGAAAATACAGTTACATGAACCTCATATCAATTTTAGAGTAGCTGCATGGGCCTAGACTTGCCAAGACATTTCCCATCATGTGGTAGAATCATCTGGACATACATAATGAAAAGAAATGCCTATTGGTTTTGTTGTGTAGTGAGTTCTTCGGAGGCAGTAAGCGAGATGAGATGTTTCAAACAGGAACATTTCTTTATTGAGGCAAACAGGAACAGAACTGAATCAGAGGCTTCTGCACAGCTACTTATACAGTTGGCCACTAGGCAGCAGCCAATAGATTTAAAGGAACCCATTCCTGCCCCAAATCATCCAAAGATCTTCTTGGAGACTGCATGTCTGGCTAGTTAGTGACCGTTACACAGACACACCTATTGAGTAACCTTAAGCAGCATTCAAAAGACATGTGAAAACAGTTCAAGTAAAAAACAGTTTTGTCCATCATTAACTATGGGGGGTGAGGTGTTACCCCCCATTGATAGGGCCCACAACTTGGGTGTCCTCCTGGATTCACGGCTCAGTTTGGAAGACCACATAGGAGCCGTGACCAGGGGGGCTTTTGCCCAGGTTCGCCTGGTGCGCCAGTTGTGGCCCTATCTGGACTGAGATGCCCTACGCACAGTCACTCATGCGCTCGTGACCTCCCGGTTAGACTACTGCAACGCTCTCTACATGGGGCTGCCCTTGAGGACCACTCGGAGGCTTCAGCTGGTGCAAAATGCAGCCGCGCGAGTTGTGATGGGAATCTCCCGATACTCCTGTGTAACACCTCTTCTCCACGAGCTGCATTGGCTTCCAGTTGCCCTCCGGGTGAGATTCAAGGTGCTGGTGATGACCTATAAAGCCCTACATGGCATGGGTCCGGATTATCTTAGGGAGCACCTGCTGCCAGCATCAACTTCCCATCGTCCTGTGCGCTCCCATAGAGAGGGCCTCCTTAGGGTGCCGCCGGTTAGGGAGTGCTGGTGGGTGATCCCCAGAGGGAGGGCATTTTCTGTGGGTGCGCCTGCCCTTTGGAATGATTTACCTGTGCAACTCCAGACCGCCCCCGATCTGCGTTCATTTTGCCAGGACCTGAAAACCTGGCTTTTCGATTTATCAGGCCTGGACTGAAGGGGTTTTAGCTTTTTAATATTGTTTTAATTGTTGGGCTTTAATTAATTTAATTCATTTTAATTTTATATTATCTTTTTATATTGTCTTTTATATGCTGCCCTGTAAACCGCCCTGAGTCCTTTGGGAATAGGGCGGTATAGAAAACTAATTAAATAAATAAATAAAATAAATAAATTTGACAGCCAAGGTGGCCTTGCCTTTGATGTCTACTCGGGAATTCTGGAAGTCACTCAGGTTGATGTCGGATGGCCTAAGCTTGGCCCACCTCTTGCTGCGGTTGCACATGAACTGGAAAGTCTCCATGGAAATGATGGATACAGATGAACCAGTGTCCAGTAACATCCTGCAAGGAACGCCTTGTAACTCAACTTGAAGCTGAAGTTTGGGCTTAAGGGAGCGGCAAGCTCCCATACTGCAAACCCTCCACCGGCTGGAGCAAACCCCTACTCTATGCGCCCCTGGGGCCCCAGTACCTCTCCTGATTGGATCATCCAATTGGCAGTCCTTCTGGTGACCTTTACAGACTGATACGATGTGGCCAGTCTTCCTGCAGGCCTGACACGTGGCTGTCCAGAACCAACAGTTCAGTCGTTGGTGGCGGCTGCCACAGCCGAAACACCTAGGGAAAGGAACTGCCTTGTGAAGGGGCTTCAGTTCCTTGTCATGGTGCCATTGGATCTTGTCAACTTCATGTTCAAAGTCGGTGTCTTCTGGAAGTTTGGTGTCCTCGTGGTGGACGGCTTTCTCTTGAGGAGTGTTTTTGGTAGGCTGCAAGGCCTTCATGGCTCCGGTGGCAGCTTCGTCTGCCATGACTTCTTTTAAGGCTTCCTGGAGCAAGAGTCTCTTTTGCAAAAAGTTCCTGTTGCAGCTTTCTGCTCCTTAGTCCACAGATGAGTCAGTCTCGAACCTTTCTTCCAAGTCTGAAAATTGGCACAAGCATGAAGCTTGTCTCAATACCGCAATGAATTCCATGGCCTTCTCTCCAGGTTGTTGCACTCGTTGCTTGAAGGCATGTGTCCATGCAATCACCAGCAGCTTGGGCTGGAAATGGTTGCCGAGCTGTTTCTTTAGGTCCACATAAGTAACGGACTCCAGCTGCGCTGGTGCAACTAAGTTCTCCATGATGTTGAATGTTGCAGGCCCGCAGACAAAAAGGAATGTTACGGCCTTCAGGCCATCTTCAGCGACTTGGTTGGTGCGGAGGTAGTTTTCTACTCTTGAGATGTAGGATGACTATCTCTCTGGGTGAATAACATCAAATTCCTCAGGTTTTCTGACTTTCACCATCTTCAGGAAGTCTTCACAGCTCAAGCAGCTCGTTGCCTCATCCTGTTTCTTCTGTAGGCCCTGAGACTGGTCCACAGGGCAATGTGGTCACTAGCATGGCTTGCTAGGCCGACCGAGGGGGTGGGGAATGTGGTCCCTGCCAGGCGCTTTGCTGGCCTCACCCCCTAGTGACTTTCAGCTCTTCCAAAGAAGCAGGATCCCACCTTCATCGCCAGTGTTGTGTAGTGAGTTTTTTGGAGGCAGTAAGCGAGACGAGAGGTTGCAAACAGGAACATTTCTTTATTGAGGCAAACAGGAACAGAACTGAATCCTACTTATACAGTTGACCACTAGGCGGCGGCCAATAGGTTTAAAGGAAGCCATTCCCACCCCAAATCATCCAATTATCTTCTTGGAGACAGGGAGTCTGGCTAGTCAGTGACCGTTACACAGACACACCAGTTGAGCAACCTTAAGCAGCATTCAAAAGACACGTGAAAACAGTTCAAGTAAAATCCCAGTACATTACAGGTTTCATCATGCTTTTCAATGAACATAGCATGCAAAATTACTCATGTTCTTATATTAATGGCATTCAACAATTTTAACCCACCTTTGGCAAACACTCAAACTCAAGATCTCCTTCTTTCTTTTTCTTGTGCCATCTAGTAGAGAAGTCACAAATTCCCTATTCTTCTATTTACTTTGGTGGCAAAACAATAGTCATCCTTATCTACTACAGCAACAAAAGGCAAAAGTGGTAAAATGTTGCTCTATTGCTCTGTCTCTATGTTTGTGAGAAAAATACACGTATATCTATATTTTTTTCATCCTACATTCAGTTTTGGAGCAATTCTAAATAGAGAATTTCTTCCAATCAGGTTGTCAAATGTGACTGCTAAAAATAAAAAAGTCTAGAGTGGAAAAAAATCTAGCTGTGCTAAGTGACAGAGTCCATAGGAGAGGGTCCAAATCTGTGAAAAGATAGACATGGCATCACAATCCAAACCCCACCTGTTTTGTATATGTGTAGGCTCTGCATGAATGTACAAAATGGGCAGCACTTGGATTGCAATACCACACTAGCCATCTTGTAGATTTTGACTCCACTTGCAGATACCTGTGCTGCTAGGTCTGTAAAGGATTTAGCTTTCTGGTGTATGCCCAAGAATTTCCAAAGCTGAAATATGGTTCAGATTTTTGACACCAATATGAAACCTTAGTAAGACCATACCTGCAATACTGCATCCAGTTTTGATCATCACATTACAAAAAAGATGTTGAGATTTTGAAAAAAGTGCAGAAAAGAGCAACTAAGATGATTAAGAACTTGAAGACTAAAACATATGAAGCACAGTTGCAGGAACTGGCTATGGCCAGTCTATAGAAAAGAAGGACTATGGGGAACATGATAGCAGCATTCCAATATTTGAGAGGCTGCCACAAAGAGGAAGGGGTCAATTTATTTCCCAAAGCACCAGAAGGCAAGACGAGAAACAATGGATGGAAACTAATCAAGGAGAGAAGCAACCTGGAGTTAAGGAGAAACTTCCTAACAGTGAGAACAATTAACCAGTGGAACACCTTCAAAGGTTATGGGTACTTCATCACTGGAGGTTTGTAAGAAGAGACTGGAGACCCACTTGTCTTAAATGGTATAAGCTCTCCTGCTTCAGAAGGAGGTTGAACTAGAACAGGTCTTTTCAACTGGTGGTACACGTACCACTGGTGGTACACGAACACTTGGCTGGTGGTACACGGCATCGCCTTTTTTTCCCCACTTCCCCCCACCTCCTCCTCCCTCCCCCAATTCTCTCCTTCCCAGCTCACTTGCTGCCAGAAAGCATGCTGCTTGGCAGTGGCCTGCAGCAACCCTACAGAGGGCACGCGCAGGCGCAGAGTGAGGCCCCGCCCTCCCCAGGGACTTGTTGTGCAGCAACCGGATTGACTTCTGATGGGCGCTTCTTTGGGGCACACATGGCTGGGAAGGCGCATCAGAGTCCCAGGTACCTGTAAGGCGATTGGCCTGCTACTCCCCCATTTCCTGCCAGCCCCGGGAGAGCCCCATGCGAGCACCTCACTGGCTTCCGAATCCTGCCTTTAGAGCAAGAGCAGCCTTGCCCTGCTTGTCCTTGGCTGCCTCCGCAGGTGCCGCTCTAGCGCAGAGAGGGCGAGGCCAGTCCCCATTCAGCCTACTACCCCCAGGAAAGCCCTGTGCGAGCACCTCACTGGCCACCGAACCCTGCCTTTCGAGCAGGAGCAGCTGTCAAGCCCTGGGCTCAACAATCAAGTGGGGGGGATCCATGCAGCAACCTGGCTACCTGGCCTGCCAGCCACTTGTTGCTCCGCCGATCAGCTGGGAGGCTGAGACTCCATATTTAAGCCGCCGACCAGAGGAGAACACTGCTGATCAGCTGGGAGGCTGGGACTCTGGATCCGATGCTGGCAGTCAGCTGGAAGTCCCGGCGGGTGGCTGACACCACTGAACAGCTGGGAGTGTTGACAACTTCCTCTCGGGACTACCAGTCAGCTGGGAACCCGGGGCTTGACAGCCGCTCCTGCTCCTTAAGCTGCTTGCTAAATGAGCTGGGCAGGAGCCCGGGATCAGCGTTTCTGAGCATGACTTCTGAGCATGACTCAGCTGATCCTGGGCTCCTGCCCAGCTCACTTAGCAAGGAGCCTCCTTTCCACAAGCAAGTGAGCAGGGCAGGAGCCCGAGATCAGCTGAGTCATGCTCAGAAATCACGCTCAGAAATGCTGATCCCGGGCTGCTGCCCAGCTCGTTTAGCTGGTAGGGGAAAAATGACTGGGAGAAGCAGCCGGTTCATAATGTACGTGCCTGAAAACAGGAGGTGAACTGGTGACATCCTCACCCTGCCTGTGTGCGCGTGCAGAAGCTGAAGCACATGCACTCTCCTCTGCCTTTGTGCGTGCACAGGCAGGGCCATGATGTCAGTGGTTTTACTTTGCCCGGCTACTCTGTGTAGATGAGAATGCACTGCTACCTGCCAAAACCAGGCTGGAATCTGGACAGCATACCACAGGACAATGGGAGGGAGGGAGGGAAGGAAGGAAGGAAGGAAGGAAGGAAGGGACAAAGAGGGAGAGAAGGAAGGGTCAATGGGAAAGAGGGAAGGCACCCATCCTAGTCCCACTCCCCTCCACCAGAGACCCACGGATCCCCCCCAAAGGCACCCCACAATCTGAGTGATGACCTGGCCATTGATCACATGACCCCAGGACACTGAATATTATAAGTATGAATCAGTTGCCAAGCATCCAAATGTAAATCACATGACCCTGGGGATGCTGCAACAGTCGTAAGTGTGAAAAATGGTCATAATTCACTTTTCAGTGCCATTATAACTTCGAACAGTCACTAAGGAAATTGTTGTAAGTCGAGGACTACTTGTACTTTATCATTTTTTTTCCTTTTTTTTTTGGTCAAGTTTTTGACACCTTGCTGGGTGACTGGTGGTACTCAGATATTGCCTTATCCTAAAAGTGGTACAATGGGTGAAAAGGTTGAAAAGCCCTGAACTAGAAGACCTCCAAGATCCCTTCCAGCTCTATTCTGATTCTGAACTTACAGGTATTTAGCCTTAACTAGGTCTGTTTACAAGTTATGTTACGTATATACCGTATTATATTCATTGCTTAAACCACTTGTCTATTTTTTCTAATACATTCCTGAGCTAATTTTGGCTCCTCTACTTTCTGTATTCTTCTGTATTCTTAATATGTTAGGAATTGGCTCCTCTTTCTCATATTTAGTTACTACACAGTAGCGGGATAATAGTCATCTATAGTGGAAAAGTAACACACTGCAAAGCAAAAAGAAATATTTATTTCCTTTCAAATAAAAAATACAGGCAGAGCAGACTGAATGAAAAGCAGTTTAAAAATGGGTAGGGGCATAATGAGGGAAAATATAATGTAAAAGCTATTTTTTAACAGTCATTTGCTCGGTATTTATGTATGTACACTTTTACGCTTAATATTTCCATTTTCTGTTGAAGGCAGTAACTGAGTGGAAATAATTTTTAAAGTAATTGCCTGTGATTCTCCTATAGTAGTAATTACAGTTAAATAATTATTAGCTTCCCTGAATATTACTTTGAAGTGCTACCAATGCCTCTGAGCACAGCTTTCTGTTGTAGTTCACGCTGTAAATTTCTTGCATACTAAGGGCCCTATAGGTGGTGCTGTTTTCTCTATTTCCAGATAAACCAGGCATTCTCAGCAGACACATTCTTGGACAATGCAGGAAATACATTACTCCTATGTATAAGACGGAACAGATCATTTAAACAATTTAGAGAAAATATCAGGAGGAAAAACAATGGTATTATTACATCCAAAGGCAAATTGTGGTTGTTAAGTATTGTGGGTAGACTGGTGAGACAGATGACGAGACGTCGAGGTTTCAACTGAGCTTTATTGTGGTTGAACTGAGGAGCCTTCACAACCTGGCTCCTTTAAATACTGTTGCCAACAAACCAATAACCAATCCACATCCTTAAATGGTCCCGCCAGAACGGGCGGTCCAATGAGACGGGAGTTAGGACGCCACCTGTTGTTGCTGGGCGCCTCACAGCTGATCTTCAGCTGGCTGTCATCTTAACTAAGCTTTAATTCATCTTAATATATAACATTCGTAGTTCAGTTTACTCTCTTCAACTTTGCCTAAAATAGTATATTTAGCATTTTTAAAATGTAGATGTCCTTTTTTTCTAAAATAGGTTTTAAACATTATAATGCCACAATTAAACAGTAAGCTGAGGTTTAGTTTATAATCAGTAGAGAATAATATGGATTCATTAACAACAGCAATTCTTTTTTTTTCTTCAAACAGAAACTCAGAAAATGTTTTTGAAAATTTGCATCTGATTTCAAAATTACAGCAAGCCAAATAAACCGTAACAGTGCCTGCTTGAGCAGAAAATATCATAAGTAATGTATCACATATGATAGAGGTAGAGGTTGTCTGAAGGTAACTGAGTGCCACACAGGTAATCTTTAGGTACTCTGTGGTATCTTGTAGTGAATAAATCTACTGGGGAGCCAATGCTATGCTGGTTATTTTGGTGACAAGATAAAAATAAGCATCTGTACTTCCCAAGCTACAATATATTCTCCATTATCTCCTCTGAAGAAGCTCTAAATGCTCTTCTGACACCCTGCTTCCAGATGCGTAGGGACATTGTGGAACATATTCGCTCACAGGTTTGTTTTTTTAAGGTAAGGAAATTGTACATTAGAATGATTCAAAATCCTTGAGAGAAAAATGAGATGTGTTTTGTACTATATGCTAGAGGAGACTAAAATGGATTTTGGCACTTTGTGGTTCAGAGTGCTGCAGGGACCCTAACATTGCCTCAGCACCACACTTGATCTAGACCTAGCATTTATTACCTATAATCCTATATGGGCCACTGTGTATTATGTGAACATAAAAAATGATGCTTCATTAACCTCAGTTTAGGAGTCAGTATGTTGCTTGAATCAGCCCCATTCTCTTAAGTCTGGGAAGGGGAAAAAATGGCAGTCAATGTGAAACGTACATCCAGCAGCATCTCTGTTGAAATCCCCAGTGACAGAGATGATGGATTAAACAGTTTTACTATTTCCAACCCAATGGAATGTTGGAAAGAAATTGATAAAGTGGATCAGGATTCTGGACATATTTAGCATGCTAACTCTGAAAACAGTCTAGAATAGAACCAAATTCTAATCACCTAAGTGTGAATTGGGTGGTTATATAAATCTGTTTCATTTATTGAATAAACAAGGAAATGAATATGTTGTGGGGGAAAAGTTGGAAGAAAGATCATATTCAAGTTTTTTCACAGTTGAGAGCTCATAGAAATAAAACTCAAACATTTCCCAATTTTATTCCAATGGAAAAAAACAATTGGGCACACATTCAGAAACTTGATGACACCTCCACTCTAAATTCCTTCCCTTCCCATTCAAGTGACCTCAACTGAAAAGCCTGATCCATGCATCCACCAGGAGGAACAGGTCCATGGGTGGATGGAAGACTTATTTTTTTGCTATGGAATCTTCTCCTCTCACATAACAGCTATATAAATAGGGAGTTCGTATCTAAAGGTTTAGTTTAGTTTAGTTTAGTTTTATTTGATTTCTATACCGCCCTTCTCCCTAGGGACTCAGGGCGGTTCACAGGGCATATATAAATAACGATACAAAAGTTAAAAGGAAATTAAACCAGTGCCCAGTTAAAAAACAATAATAAAGTACTAAAAAACACCAATTTAAAAACCCATATTCCCCCATCAGGCCAGACCAGCTAATTCAAATAAGTGGGTCTTCAGCCCGCGGCGGAAGGTTCGGAGGTCTGATGCCATCCGGAGCTCAACCGGCAGTTGGTTCCATAATGCCGGAGCGCCCACAGAGAAGGCCCTCCCCCTGGGGGCCACCAGTCGGCATTCCCTGACCGGAAGCACCCTGAGGAGGCCCTCTCTGTGGGCACGTACTGGGCGGAGGGAAGTTGACGCCGGTAATGCTTTTTCCATAACTACTAGCACTGTCTTGAATTATAGGTGATCACTCCAAATTACATAAATTCAGGTGAAAACATGCTTCTTCCCAAACTGTGTCCTGAATGTCAAATAAGCCTGAGAACTGGTTACACAAATTACATATTCATTGCTTTGCATACAAGAAAATACAGTGTATTGAAGACCATGGAAGCTTAACCCATCTGCATCCTGCTCATAACACAAAATGGTTTTACAATCAGCTGTCAAGCTGCTTTCTCAGAAGCCTCTTACTCAGCTGTCCAGTGTACTCAGAAAAGAAGCAATTTGCAATCAGTAAATAATAGACAGGATGCAGACAGTCAAGCAAGAAGAGAAATGATGGTGGTGCTCTAACCCTGCCTTAGATAACTTGCTGTGTAAGGAGCAACTGCATTAGTGTTATATGATGCTTAACCAATGCAGATGTTTCAGTTGGTTTAAAATGGAGTGTACTTCAGCATAAGATGTAGACAACATCTTTAAAATGCCTCTGTTCTGCTGGATACAAATGTCTTTTCTTTGAGAGCTTGCTTTTGGCTCTTTGCTGTTGTTGTTCTTGAAATTCTCACATTTATTAACTTGACTTCTGTCCCATCTATATTTTGTGCAATTCAAGGTAGCATACACAATGCCGCCCCCTTATATTTTCCCCACAACATCCCTGAAAAGTGGATTGGATTAATTAAAAATGATTGGTCCAAAGTCACTAGTCAGCATTCATGCCTAAGGCAAGATTAGAGCTCATTATTTAATAGGCAGCAGAAACCACAATGACATCACTGTGCCAACACCTGTAAGACCATGTAATCATCTAAATACATATTTGTATTAGCAAATCTAATGCAAGAGCATAATTCACATTGTTTGCATGATTATGTAATTTTGCATGTGACTTTCCATTCCCAAGGGAAGGATGCCCATGATGACAAGTCATTCCAAAAGGTAATAACAGGTAAAAATGTGTCCAGATCTAGGAAAGAAGGGCACTGAAAATAGATTATTTCCAGGGCTCAATGATGTCTTGGTTATAAGGGATCTTTCTGTCCACAGGGATCCAAGATATTTCAGCTTGCAGTTTTCCAAGAATTGGAATTCAGAGGCAATCTGATCATAGTAGTAGTGGATAATACACATCATGAATTTGATTGCTCCTCAGAAAGCCATCTAAGTTAATGTACTTCACTACATCATGTAGAAAACAAATTACATAATTTAATTAGCTGCTGTATGAAGCATCCCCATTACCTGTACTCTGAACCTCCTAGCAGTAACTCTGTTCTGCCATCTCATCCATAGATCTAGCCTTTGTCCCAGAATATATGGCAATAAATACTACATGGTTATACATTAGAGAATTATTGAATAAAGTACTAACTGTTAATAAAAATAACAAAGGGAGACTGTTTTCCCTTATTTTAAACAAGAAAGAGCATATTTTCATAGATCTATAGTTCTGTTTAATGAGCATCCTATCTTTTTATAAGTCATTGAAATTTAATCCCAAACACGTCAACAACAGAGCAGTAAAATAATTATTACATATATGTATTATAATATTTCTACATTTCAATTACTATTATCCATAGTTTTGATTTTTTTTAGATAGTATTTATGTCAGTCAATTACCAGGTAAAGCAACACATATATAAACTAATTACAGCAAAGAGAGAAGAGAAAACAAACTGTTTGCATGACCATACATTAACTGAATCGGTCATGTACAGTAGACAATTGTTTACAGATGTTCACAGGAGCTACAGAGACTTTAACTAAATTATGGGTATTATCCATTGTAAATATAATAGAAATACAAACGTATACCATTTCAGTACATACATGGCTTTATAGGCAATAAAAAAAATTCAATCTAAAGAACTATATTTACACCTTTCTATATAAATTAAAGGGGGCACAATGGCTCAGTGGTTAAAGACGCTGAGTTATCTGTTGGTTATAATGAAAGAGAAAATAGTTTTCTATTGCAGTTTTCCTCAGGTTTGGTTGCCTAATAACCTCAGCAGCTCCTGCGCATATGGCTGTTCTTTTGTCATAGTTTGGATTCTTTGTGCTTTTCTAGATGAGAGATTTAATAATGTTAGATGAATCTCTGGAGTTCTGGAAAGCAGTTTTTGTTATTTTGTTTTGTTTCATTGTTTGTGTGTTCAGCAATCCATCTGGAATCATGTTCCTCCAAAACTAGTTATCCTTTGCATAGTGCTAGAATACTTTTGATATTTGCAATAAGGCAACCCCGGAGAATCCTATCTGCTTGAAATTACCATGTTTATTATAAAGCCAGAAACTTATAAATGTTTTCCTCCAGCACATACCAATATGTGATAGAATAGTGATTCTCCACATGAGGAGCAGAAAAGGCCAAAAGGTAAAGAGCAAAGTTTATTCAGCAATGATTGTCGGATCTCTCCCACAGGAGCAGATACCAGCATTCAAATGATTACAGTATTTATAAACTTGTATAGCATACATGTGCACATTTATTATTTGTTTAATATATACTTTGGAACCTTAGATTCAGTTACTGCAGAAAGTGGCTGCTTGGGCAGTTCTTGGAGCTCCTGGGATGGCCCATGTTACACAGCTATTCTGCAAGCTACACTGGTTGGCAGTTTGCTTCCAGGTCCAATTCAAGGTGTTGGTCAGTCATCACCTGTAAAGCCCTACGTGGCATGGGTCCAGCCTATCTGAGCAACTGGTGGACTCTAATGGGTTTACAATTGATGCTGGCAGAAGGGGCATTAATTGACCCCATCAATTAATTTCAGCTGGTGAGGTCCAGATGTAGAGACTTTTCTGTTTTGGTCCCACCTTCTGAAACATCTTTCCCCCACCCCAAGGTCTGATCCATTGCCACTCTTTAGGCCTTCTAAAAGAGTCTGAAGGCATGGTATGCCAAATAGCCTTGGGCCCTCATAGGAGTATAACACACTGGAGGTGACAAATGGAGCAGAGAACACCCCATCTCCTCTCTGCCCACACTTTGCTCCCTCCCTCTGCAGTTGCTGAGTTACTTTTAATTGAATTTTTAAATTATAGATCTTTATTGTTTCAATGTTTTATTCTGTATTGTTTTCAATGTCTAGGGTAGCCTTCAGCAAGATGGGAGGTATACAAGTTTGATAAATAAATGAGCAAGCAAATAAATAAACGAGCGGTCCTTGGTGCTCTCTGAGCTTGCTTATTTTCTTGCAAATGTTTCATTACTCTAATTAGGTAACATCATCAGTGCTAAATAAATAAATAAATAAATAATAAACTTTTGCTTTGTATGCTTAAACTTTACATTTTTTGCACATGCAAGACATTTTTGTTCCCTTTACGCAGTGCTTTTTTTTTGTAAAAGAAAAAGGTGCCGGAACTCACACATGTCATACAACCGCCTTGCCTACCCTACAAGGTTCCATCCAAAAAAGGTGCTGGAACTCCGTTCTGAGCATTCTATGACAAAAAAAAGCCCTGCCTTTATGGTCTTTAAAAATCTTGACTTCCCCTTTCTAGAGAATCTTTTTATGTGAGCTGTCTTTTTTACAAATAATGGAGAAAGGACTTTATTTGTCCATACAAATGTTTCCTACAACATTATTGGCTGCTTCGAAAAGCTACCTATGCAGTGGGATCTGTATCCAGGTAAACATATTGCCTTTCAGCTGATCAAATTGGAGCAAGGGTCGGTCATCAGGTGAGTTTATATTGGATTAATTCAGTCTGAATGGTTGCTGCCATCCTTCATAGTGTAAACATACCCTTTAATTCTGTCTAGAAACAATAAGCAGGTCGTAATCTCAGACAATGTAGCACACTGATAAAGAGACAGGTTGCTTACTCAGCAAGCTGCTCAATTTTTCACTGGCTTTTGCCTCTTTTAGACCTAAAGAAATAATCCCTGCATGAATAAATAATACATAATATTATTTTAATCTTATTTTGAAAAGGCTGTACTACGACATGCATGCTGCCCGAGTCATAGCCATCTGTCCCATTTCAAATGGGGAGGGAGCAAGCAGGCTTTCCCAAATACATTAAGACATATTACTTGTTGTGTCTTTTTTTTAGTTTGGTTTCACAGTTTCAATATGTTTAATTATTTATGTATTCTTTTATCTTTGTTGTAAGCCACCCAGAGTCATGTGTTTGTGAGATGGGTGACTATATAAACTGGACAAAGAAATGAATGAATCAATTGCTGTATTGTACACTTGCTGATTCTCATACATATTTTTATTAAAATAGGAGCAATCTCCATCATCATCATCAGCATCATGGCTTTGGACATAATTTACTGTAGTCCAACAAATAAATAAAACTGTGGGCAGCACACTCATAAAGCAATGACTGCTGTATCCAAACACATATCCAGTAGTAGGATTCAGCCGGTTTGCACCAGTTCACCAGAACTGGTAGCTATTTTTTTGTTGCCCAGGCCCAGAACTGACTTCCGGAAGCAGCATCCACACAGAGAACCAGTTGTTCACATATTTGAATCCACCACTGCACATATCTAATTTTAGAATTGTTTAATTTAAAAAGAGCATAAAACAAGAAAGGAAATTGCAGTTAAACATCCAAAAAACTCTAGTCTTATTGGGATAATTCTTCAGATTTCTGGAGTATCAAATTCTGGATTCTAAGGGCTACTGGGTTAAGCTATAATAGTTATTATTCCTTAACTGAAAGTAGAAGGAGAATAATGAGATCTAAGTGGAACTCTTCATCCTTCATTCCACTCAAGGATTTGGGAGAAAATATAACCTTTCCTTTTTCTCTGGGTATTTGAAAAAGCCAAAAGCAGAATCCTAGATTTATTTGTACTGTTGACCTCCATTGCTAGCTATGTCTCGTTTCATCAATATATGTGTGTCCAGGCATGTGTGAATAATTTGCCATAATCTCCTTACAGATACATTTTGGTCCAGTCAAGATCTCCTTTCAACTGCTGTTGCTCCTACTGCATTTTTCCTCTCATGTAATTCCTTTCCTGCAAAGTATAAGGGCGCTTCCTAACCATCACCCACCCCCCCTTTTTGGTAGCTTGAGAGATATTCACTCAGTAGAATATAAAGGCACATCTGTATGTAAACTATTTAAGAGATTTCAGGACATTTCCTGAAGATTCAACTCATATATTCTGTGATGTTCACCAGGGTGATTTATTTTTTTCTCTTTGCCACATTTCCCTGAGTGTAATCGGTTGGAACTACATATTAAAAATAGGAGACACATTCTCAGAAAGTAAACATGGTGTCTGATTAGAAACCTTCATCATGCTGTATATCTAACCAACCCAATGTTTAGGCTTGGTTTGTTTGTTTTTGCTTTGATATGCCCAGAAGGTATGTCTAAGATACAAAGCTATCACTTTATCCCTGGAGGAGGCAAAGCTCAGGATTTTTTTTCTTTTTGCCTTAAAGTTGTTTTTATTTGTTTGTATAATGGGGGGGGAGTGTTGGCACTTAGAAAGTTTTAAGGGCAAAACAAACCTGAGACATTTAATGCTCTATTCTAACACAATGTACAAAAAAATACAAAATTGCCATTTTGCTATAATAACTGGATGGGAATTGAACCCAGGAGACTTCAGCTGTTGTAAACAGACCCTAGACTATAACTTATTTGACTATTTTAAACTTAGTGTGTTTATATAGAAATTGAATCGTGTCACTGAAGTTGCAATAAGACTATCATTTTATTAAAATGTATGTTTTTCCAATACCCAAAAATGGTTATATCCTAAGAAAAATATTCATTTGACTTTGAAATGGGGTTTAAAACTTCATGTACACCTATTAAATATGATGTATGTGTAATCATACCCTAAATATGTGTATGGTTGTTGTTATGGAGACTTTTTAGAGTCAAGATAGCAGCAGAGAATGCTGATGTTAGCAATGGCCTGCACATATTTACAGTTTGTGGCTAACATATATATATATATATATATATATATATATATATATATATATATATATATATATATATATATATATATATATATATATATATATATATTATTCAAATTGCTAATAAAGAATTTGGGAGGCTGAGATGATCATTTCGAACTTATGTTCTCATCAGTCATACCCTTTATCTGAGATTCGAATGAGCTGTCATAAGTTGACTATATCCTGTGGATAAGCCTTGAGTCAGGCCAAAGCAGGAAAGAAAGAGTTAATTAGCAAGGTGCTTCAAAAAGCCTTGACAAATTCTTAACATATATTATACCATATTCTGCACTGGCAATGAAATATATACACACACACAAACACACAAAAATGAGAGAGTGAGAGCATACACAAACACATAAACATATACAAACATATTGTGTATGTATGCGTACACACACACAAATATTATTTAAAGAAAATAGTATTATAGTGGATGCTTGAAAGGTACATTTGTTAAGTATGCAGTTTTCTTAAAATTGAAAATGTCAGGAAATCATTCTTAAGGGACCTGTCCAGGGAAATAAAGAAGAGCTGCAAGGCAACTGAATTTCAGTTCAGGGAGGCCTCTTTGGCCATTGATTTGATTTGCCTTTTAAGGTTCTTTGTGTAATTCTAAGGCTTTATCCAACCACTCACATAGCTGAAGAGGCTTCCAGCATATATTATGCAGATGCAAATACCTTTTCCATGACTTCCAGAAGCTGACTGGAAGAGTCAGAAGAGGCACAGGGAGAAGTCTATGTAGCCAGAGTGAGCAGAGAATAGCAGAGAGAGTAGCAACCTGCCACTGGCTTATAGAACAGAGGTTGCATTGCCTGGAGGAAAAGTCATAGCATTCCTTTGAACCTTTGCACCACTGGTCAAACGGTGGCTCATTGAGAAAACAAGCAGATATCAAGCCATTTTCAGAACAATTAACTTTGAAACACAAGTTATTTATTTATCCAATCATTTCCCATCACAAGCCGAAGATTACTGGCATGCCGTGCTTCCTTCAAATTATGTTAAAATGCCCATGGTCCAAAACATTTTTAGTTAGATAAAAATGAGAAATAAAGAACAATTAAAATTCCATATTATAGCTTATTTTAAGAAAACCCTCGAGAATGAAACCAATATATCCATATTTATAATTCAAAAAAATTGCCCTCAATAGCTCTGCTCTCAATAATGTCTGTAAAGTAAAAGAGTGGGAGCCGACTGAATATTTCAGGAAGGATATTTTGAAGAACAGGTATTGCAACAGAGAAAACATACTCATAAGCCTCTATATACAGTACCTTCTTCCCAAAGTGAAGAACTATTAACAAATTTTCCCAGGACCTATGTGTTGGTATAAAGCAATGTGAGAATGATCTTAGAAGATTAAGAGAAAAGATGCTGGCTAGGTAACAATCAGATAAAAAGTGGAGGAACCCACAACTGACTAGCAGGCAGAGAAAGAAACTTAGAAAGGATTTGCCCTAAATTATCAGATGGTAAAAACAAAAGGCAAGACACATATATATTCAGAATTGCAACATTCAGTTAATGTAGTCTTCAATAAAGTAGAATTAACTCATCCGGTTGTGTTTCCTGTCTGGTCTACTAACTGTTAAATGGGTGGGGACTGGGTGGATTGAGCAGCCTTGGAGCTACATTAGAATCAAGCAATATATAACCTTAACCTGAACTCTACTCAAAAGCCAATATAGCTTCTAAGCTCTAGTCAATATAGGGATGTATGTACCCACTAATAACTGGACCACTGCATTCTAGATTAATGTAATGAGGGAAGGCATTACAGTGATCCAGAAAAGTGATAATGAAAGCATGAATTATTTCTTGTAAGATTTTCATATTATGCAACTGAAACACCAGCTGGAACTGCAACCCCCACCACCACACCACCACCTTTTCTCCCCAGTTACAGCTTCTCTTTGCCTCTCAAGTTATGAATCCAAGAGTACCCCCAGGTCTTCAGGGTGTGGAGAGCCACAAAGATAGAAAAAACTATGCAACATTCGCTGCAAAAACATGTTTTAAGACCAGAAAGCAGAAAAAAAAACAGGTGCAAGAAACTCAAACTGACTCCACCTTAACTCCTTGGGGTATAGAGAGGGAGGAAAAGGAAAACACAGACTTTTAAGATTTTAATTTAATTTAATTTTAATTCCATTTATATCCCGCCCTTCTCCGAAGACTCAGGGCGGCTTACAAGCTTAGCAGTAGCCTTCATTCTATGTATATGCCTGCTTATTAGGGCTTTCACACACACCCCCAAGCATCATTATTACAAAGTCAGCTTATTGCCTCCAACAATCTGGGTCCTCATTTTACCTACCTTGGAAGGATGGAAGGCTGAGTCACTAATTGCAGGCAGCTGGTGTTACTTAAGGAGGCATTAGCCCACTGCTCCACCAAGGCTCTTAGATAGTGTCACTGTAGCCTACAGTATATCAACAAAATTCCAGTCATGAAGTGACCTGGCCTAGGAACAGAACCAGCACAAAACAATACCTCCAACCCCAAAACGACGACACAGGGACCATCAAGAGGTAATGCAGGGTACTACAATAGAAAATAACTCCATCTTGCTAAGATTTTGTAGCCTCCATATACTGGAATGAGATTTTGATAGAATGTCTTTCAGTTGATAGTCACTGGCATATTGGTGATACTGCACCTTGAACTGATAGATGTACAAATGTACAGAGATATTAATAGATATGAAAAGCAAAGGGAGAGGAGCAAGCCCTGTGGCACTCTACAGAGAAGATGCCACCTGCTTCAACTCTCTCACTATAACTGGAACTACCCGTGAAGGAAAGAGCAGAATCAGCACACAGCAATACCTGGCATAGAAGGATATCATGACTGATGTATTAAAGCCCTACTCTGGTATCTTCCAGCAGAAGAAATGCTCTATATTTTAATCCTGGTTCTTCTCATCATTAAAAAGCCTGCAAGGGGAAAGAAAACAATGAGATCTGATGATCAGAGAAGGAATGTTAAAAATAGTCTTATGTTTCTCATAATTTTGTTCTATTCTATTACTACTAATGTAGTAATAGACAGTAGACAGATAGAAGAACCAAGGAACCTCTTGACACCAACAGAGAGAAGATTCAATCCACAAATCCCATCAATCAAGGGGAAATAACTTTAAAGCCTAATGATTCACATTCCTGGATGCTGTAAGCATCCTGTTCTCCAAAGCACCTGAAGGCAGGACAAGAAGCAGTGGATGGATGGAAACTAATCAAGGAGAGAGCCAACCTAGAAATAAGGAGAAATTTGACAAGAAGAATTAATCAGTGGAACAGTTTGCCTCCAGAAGTTGTGGGTGCTTCATCACTGGTGGTTTTTTAAGAGACTGAACAGGCATTTGCCCAGAATGGTATAGGATCTCTTGCTTGAGCAGGGGCTTGGTCTAGAAGACCTCCTAGATCCCTTCCAACCTATGATTCTATGTTCTATCCATTTTTTCCCCTGCCAATTCTCATTCTGTGTGATGACACAGAATTTGCTTTGTAAATTATTTCATAGGAGGGGAAAGTGGAAAAATTCTCAAAAGTGGAGGTCTCAGCAAGTGACATCTGAACTTAGATCTGCTGATTCATATAAGAATTTGGATGAAAAACCACCAATATATGGCATTCCAGTGTTGAAATTAGGCAGTGAAGTTGAAAAAAAATAATTCTGAAAGAAAGTAATAACCAGAAAAATGAAAACTTATTCTACAATTTATTATTGCCAGGAAAGAGGCATAGGTGTAATCATTAAAAGCTGAGCTCAACTTGAGGGGCCTTTTACCTTTAAGGTAAGGAAAGAAAAATGTTTTGCTCACACAGGAATGATTTTTATCAACAGTTGGCCTGGAAATGAATCTTGGGTGTGTCCAAGAAAAAACATTACACAGGTTTCTTCAGGCCATGATATGCTAAGTTGCTTAAATAGTAAGAATGTTATGTAGCTGCTTATAGACAACATTATACCATCACTTATGTCACAGTCATTCTGACTGTTTTTAGGGAGAGATTTGATATGCACAAGTCATTAACCAAATATAAATTTGTGCCTTTAGTTAAAGACTTTCCTGATTGTTTTTTCCCTAGTATAATAATTTCATAATTGTTAATTCTTGCTCATGATTTTAAAGGCTTTTTATAATATCACTTTTTTCATTTAGAGGAAGTTTAAGATACGCTGCTCAATTATCAATCAAACCTGGTATGGAGGTTAATTCATAGGAGAGCTTTTGCCTGCCTGAATGCTACAGTTATCTGCTGCAACCAGAAGCAACAAAAAGGAAATACAGGTAGTGTTATGACGACAATTGAGCCCCAAATTTATGTTGCTGAGTGAGACATTTGTTAAGTGAATTTTGCCCCATTTTATGACTTTTCTTGCCACAGCGGTTAAGTTAGTAACATGGTTGTTAGGAGAATCTGGCTTCACTGTTGACTTTGCTTTTCAGAAAGTCACAAAAGGTGACCACATAACCCTGGGATACTGCAACCGTCATAAATATGAGTCGGTTAGCAAGCATCTGAATTTTGATCATGTCACCACGGGGGTGCTGCAACAGTCGTAAATGTGAAAAATGGTCATAAGTAGCTTTTGTCAGTAAAGTTGTAACTTCGAACAATCATTAAATGAACTGTTGTAAGTCCAGGACTACCCATTGTACAGTATTTGGTGGTAGTCCCAGTTGTGGAAATGGCTCTCCAAAGAATTTCATTTGTTCTTCCTTCCAGGTCTTTATGGCATGCTGTTAGTATGCTACAATGTAATCCTGCAATCTGTTTCCAAGTGTGTCTCACAGAAGTCAATAAAATTTACTCACAGATTACATTTTTAGATATACCTATTTAGGAGCTTGTTCCATTGAACTTAGTTGAATTTTACTTTTAAATTAGAATGTATTGCTAAAGCTTCCATCTTGGGCCTTCTTTCATTTCTACTCTCTTTTTTTTCTTTTCAAGACATACAGTATAAAAATCTCTACCTATGTTTAAATGCATTAAGCCTTGCTTGATTTTGTGCAGGTTGATCATTATTTATACTTTTCAATCTAAGTGTCATTTTTGTGCCTACCCTATTATAGAGAATCTATCACAAAAAGTTTAGAACCTAAAAAGTTTTCTTGATAAGTATTTATTTATTGAAACCTCCTTCAGTGCACCTTCCAGCTCTGTTGTGTTGTGCCTGAGAAAGTTTTTCTCTTACTTTAGGCAGAAGTTAGAAAGCACTTGTAGGAATGTCTCTGTCTTCTGCACAGAAGTTGTATAATGCTATTGGTAATGAATGACACAGTTGCTTCACTCCCACAGGCTGGTTCAACTTTGGAAAAACTGAAAACAATTTTTTTTTAGAAACTGACCATTTTCTTGCTGTTCACTCCAGTGCTTTAAGCTGCCTTGGAAAATAAAAGCTATGGGTAGAAAAAATCCTTTGTGTGGCCATACTGCATAATTTGTGTATTTCAAAAGTATACATAACATGCTGGTTTCAGTGATTTGTTTGGTTTTAGCTTTATATGTTGTGTAAACTCAAACACTGTAGTTTCTAAAAAAAAATTGCTTATGACTTAGTGTGAAAAGCCAGCCAGTTATGACTTATTCAATTAACCACGATTATACATACTATCACTTAGCATGATGTGTTAACCCAGGCAGTATTCTGCCATGAGGCTTGCTGTAGGAGACCCTGGGCTGAAGCTTTTTCCTTAGCTATAATAAATAATAGGGTGTTGAGATTTATACTGAATGCTTACTAGTCCTTAAATCTCCTCCTAATTGAGCCCAAACCTTCTGGATGAGCATATAATTTCCACTGATTCTGTGCCAGAATTTTGGAAACAGCCTGGTGGGATAATAGCTAGACTGTTTGATTTGAACCCAGGAGACTTGGGCTGTTGTAAGTATAAGATGGGATAACCTCACTGGATATTTCCCTGGCCTTCTTGGCCAGACACTATCCCAGAAACACAATAAATATTCAAACATTAATGTTGCCATTGCTGTAGTAATGATCAGAAGATAAGAGCCTGCAAGAATTCGAGCCTGGAATTTCAGCCTTAACTCTGATTCTTCTCTCCATCAATCCATCACCAGAGGAAAAGATTGGAAAGAATTAGTTGAACACAAGTTTCTGCAGGCAGCATAAAAGCCTGGATTTGCACAGCACCTTTACTTTTTCCTTGGGGAAATAGAGGGGGATGAAAGGGTTAGCCTCCACTGGGTACTCATGTTGCAAAACAGCAGGGCTATCTGACTCTACATGCAATCAAGAGATGGATGCAGCCCAGTTTTGCTGGCTTTCATTTGTTGACTTTCCCTCTCCCTTTGGCTGCTAAATTCAAAGGACCATCTGCAATCAGAAAATCCTTTTGACTGGTAGAGCAGATTGATTAATCACTTTTTAATGTTCTATTGCTTCCCAGCTTCTTTGCCAAAGGATCCCCTAAATCATGTTTGTTTGTCTAACAAAGAGGTTTGTTCTTGCACGCATTTTAATGTTCACATTTTTCTAATCTGTTTTTTTTTAGATTGCCACAAAGATCTCCCATGAGCGATACTTCTAGAGCAGGGCTTTTCAACCAGTGGCACGGGTACTACCTGTGGTACATTGGCACCTGGCAGGTGGTACGCGACCAGCCCAGAAAAGTGGTAGCGGGGGAAGGGAATGAGCTGAACCGGTGGAAGCACCGCACAAGCCTGAGCGAGAGATGGATGGAGCTGCAGGGTTGTCAGGGCTCAGCGAAAGTGCCAGGATCAGTGCTTCTTCTGGGCTGTCAGGGTTCAGCAGAAGCGCCAGGATCAGTGCCAGGATCAGCGCCAGGTTCCAGCTGCAGCTTGGCACTGATCCTGGTACTTCTGAGCTCAGAAGAAGCGCCAATCAGCTGGGATGTTGCAGCATCTCCAGGGTCTTGTGATTTACATTCAGATGCTTGGCAACTAATTCATATTTATGACGGTCACAGTGTCCCAGGGTCATGTGAAGTGACCAAAACCTGCTGCAACCACCCAGCAGAGGGGGAGAATAAAAACCAAACACACACACACACACACACCCCTGCTGCCAATCCTCAACAGAAATGCTCACAACAATGAAAACCTCGGACAGAAAGAAGAGCACCGCCGGGCAGGCAAACATGTGTCTTGCTTGGCTGTGGCTTGGGGGGCACTTTTTTCAGTACCTTTGTAACTTTGAACAGTCACTAAGCAAACTGTTGTAAGTCAAGGACTACCTGTACTTCATCACTTTTTTTTTTGTTATCAAGTTTTTGACACCTTGCTAGGTGACTAGTGGTACTCAGATGTTGCCATATCCTAAAAGTCGTACAATGGGTAAAAAGGTTGAAAAGCCCTGTTCTAGAGCTGTTAGACACTATTTTTCCCCCAGTGCTTTTCTAACTTATCATACTGCTGACTTCTTTGATTCCTTGTCTTCCTCCCAGACACCCGCTCACCTTATCCGCTGAATTGTCAGAGAGATCAAGTGAAAATTGCTGTTTTCTGCTTTTGAGAGTGAAAGAGAGGTTGCTACATTGTCCCCGCCTCTCTTCCCGGGCTCAGAGGTCTGCGCACCTCAATCTCAAAAAAATCTCCTCGCAGTAACTTGTAGGCAGGTAGGATGGTAGGATATGACAAATTGTCAAGGCTATGCCCAACAACCTCCCCTATTAGAAACTTCAACCCTTCCATTAAATAATTGCAACTCTCGCCGGAGACTTTAATTGGAACAGGCAACAAGCAGGAAGGAAGCTGGAAAAAGCAGGCAGAAACTCCTGCGGGTATCCTTAGAAGGCGGCGATCCCACGCTCGCTCGCTTACTCGGGTGAAAGATGCAGTGGAAGCCGGAGGCACTTGCTTCCCAGTTTAAACCCTCCGGGGAATCAGAAGTCAGCGCTCGAATAAACCGCAAGGCTGCAGGAAGAGGCGGCGAGATTCCATCCGCACCCCCTTTTTCACTCTCGGGGACCTCCTTTTGGCCGAACAAGACCCACCCCCTTCAAGAGCGGCCCAGATGTGTACCTGAGCAGGTTGGGCGACGGGAGGTTACCCGCCCCTTTTACCTTTCGGCCTTTCCCCCCTTCGACTGCCTCGATAGGGCGGCCTTTGGGCTGTCTTGGAGTTGGGGTTGCCTCCTTCTCCTCCCCCTTCTAGCAGAGGCGCAAACCCCCCCTATCCCCCCCCCCGCCCCAGCCGCCGCCAAGTAGCCGCCGCCGATCGATGGGTGAAGAGGGCTCTTTCCTCTTAGCCCCTGGGGACCCTCAACTGGTGGCGGGGACCTATTTTTAAACGGTCTCCTGAGCCCGGTCCAACCGACAGAAAACGCACAGACACACACACGCGTTTGATTTCGCTTGGCTCTGACGTCGTCGGGAGTGGGAGAGGGAGACAGAGAAGAGAAGGGGGGTGGGCAGGCGAGACTGCAGCAAATTGGGAAAGGCCTGACATGATCGAAGGGCTGGCTGGGGAAGGGTTAACCTGCTGTGACTGTATGTTAATGAGCACCACGGCGATCCAAGGAGGCCGGCTTTAGCCGTCAGGCTGCTGGCGCTGCCGCCGCCGCCGCTCCCACCGGTGGGGGGCTGATGAGCGCCGTGCCAGGCTAGAGCCGAGGAAGGAGTGCAGAGCGGCTGTGGCGCTGGCAGCAAGCGAGCCCGAGAGCGGCAGGCTGAGGGAAAGGGTGGGAGGGGAGGGAGAAGGGGAAACCAGCCCATCCACATCCTTGGAGGAAGCGGCGCTGGAAGGAAAGCCCGCGGGAACTGCAGCCAGCAAAGGCAAGGCTTCTGGGAACTGCCGATGCCAGGCAGGAGTCCGAAAGACAGAGGTCTGGGCAAAGCCTTTGCCAGCTCCAGCTAGAGCGCCGGCAGCCCCGGCACCAGCAGCCGCGCACACGGAGCAGCTTCTGGAGGCATGACGGACTGAAGGCAGGCAGGAGCGGCTGAACGACTTTAGGAATACCGATCGATGCCCAGCGGCGCTGGGGACTTGCAGCGGAGGATTTCGATGATTTGGGGATCTGGGTGGATTACCGCTCCGTAACTGCCAGGCGGAGGAGGAAGAGGAGTGGGGAGGAGACGGGGTGCCTCCCCCCAAAAAAGGAGCGCAACAAGAGAGCCGTTCTCCGAGCCGAGGTAAGTCTCCGGAGCCCGAAGCTCGGCCAGCCCGGGCATGTTTGGCTGCTTCCCGTTTTGCTCTGCCTGCCGCGGGAGGAAGAGAGGTTGGTGAAACTCGCCCCCCGATCTTTCTCCCCTCGACCTCTAATTCTGATTGTATTGTGTGACGAGCGTAGCGCCAGTCTAGAGCTGGCTCTGCGAGTCTACTCCGGATGATGAACGAATCTATGAATGAATGAATGAATGAATGGAACGGAATGGAATCCAGTCCTCTCCGTTGGCAGTCGGGAGTCTACCCCAGCCAATGTGACGACGGTTATTTCTGAGTCCCGTTAGGACATGAGCCCGCTTGGCATTGGCGCTGTTCGCCGGCAGCTTTCTAGCGCTGCAGGAGGTAGGGCTTTTTTTCCGTTACCCGCAGCCAGCAACCTGACCCAGGTGAGGGCTCTTCAGGTGCGTTGCTTTGCTAGCAGATCGCCGCTGTTCTACCCTAAATCCAGGGGACTGAGCCTTTGCCAGAGCCCGCTTTCCATCTAAAGGTGGCGAGAACTGTAAAGGCGAAGCGAACAGGTACAAGAAAGTTCCCAGAGAGAAAGAGCGCACGAGCGCTTGGCTAGTTTTCAAGGGCTTTCACATTCCAGCCTTTCTGCTCTTAGGAAATCGTTTCCCTAACCCAGAAGCTTCTTTTGGGGAAGTAAGTGAATCCGAACTATCTAGGCTGGCCCAAACACTGCTGCATGTATTTTCTGTAGAATCCAAAATTATTGGATTCCTGGTCAGCCTGCCACGGAAAACTTGCCTGCCTGCGTAATATAGAGAGCACTCAGTTCTCGTCTCTTTGCCCAGTTTGTCTCCTTTGCAATGAAGGTTGTTACAAAACTTCATCTTTTGGGAAAGCATGGATGGTTACCGCAGAGAGTAAAAAGTAAAATAAAATCCCCTTCCACTAAGATTGATTCCTGGAGATTTACATGGATACACCCATGTAGCTTTGTTGGCAAGATGGGGGCATGAGTGGCCATAGTCTTTTTCTGGGATATATGTTTTTCTTTTACTTCCCAGTGTAGCCTACAGCCCTTGATAGTTCCTTCATCCAAATGGTAACCAAAGTTGACCTTGCTTAGCTTTCCAAATCACATCTCATGAAAGCCTGCACATTGATAGGAACAGAGCCACAGAGGGGTGTTGATTCCTTTGGTGGCATGGATCAATACATGGATACAAAGCATTCTATGAAAGAAGACTGATTATACACCTATGTGCACATATGCATACCCAAGGAAACCTTGTATATGCTTCATTTTCCCCAGGATTTGTTTAACTTGAACAGCTCTGATTGTGGTTGATGTGCCATCATTGACTGGATTGCTTAATTCATAATATTGTCTTCTAGTGATAAGTCAATGGCCTTCCTTTATTCTATAATTAGGCAACTGAAAAATGTATATTGGAACACACAAGTCATTCAAACCAGAACATAATTACCTTAAACAGTTAAGTTTTTTCCTATGTCATTTGGGCAGCTGAGTTTTTGTTCTTTCTGAAAATATCTTGAGTATCTTTTGCTTAACTAAAGTAAAATCTCCCAGGTGAAACAAAGTAACATCTAGTTGCAGGAAAAAAGTGCAGTCAAAAGCTTTAAGGGCTTAAAATCAGCATATGGAAAAAAGTTCTCCATTCTGCCAATACTCACTGCAAATTTATTTGAGTTGTCTTTCCATCCTACCTCAGCACATTTGCAAAGTTCAAACACATGACAGATGCTTTTTAGAACCTTGAAATTATTTCTTTTTTCTTACCCCTCACCTTCACCTACTCTACTTCCCTTGGGTATCTTAATCACCTCCCATTAATTCTGTCCTCCTGATTTTTTTATAGAATATAAACAAGAAACAGCATAAAACAAAATACCCTACAGTTCCAATCATCCTTTGGCTGGTGAGCAAATGCCTCCACCTGCCTTTGGCTCTTTAATTCTGTTCAGGAAATCACCTTTTAATATGGACAATTTGGTTCTCAAAGCAGCTAAATTAAAATAATATCTGTATTGATTGCAATGGAGACACTTGGATGGCAGAGCTTTCTGAACATATATCACGTAATCTGAAAGTTTTGGTGCTGAATGGAGTTTTCTGCTGGATTCAGTTTCAAAATTGCTTGAATTCTGTAAGAGATGTTACTAAGTATTCCCCATTTCAATGTTTAGGAATTTGTGCAGATGCTGCTGAAAAGAAGTTACTGCTTTAAAGCCAATATATGACACTTGAAAGCAGTGATAAAAGTTATGTTAGGATTCATTGATCCTTCATTGCTATTATACCTGTATCTAAAGCATTGTGGGGAATGGGGGTGAATGATTTTTCTGGAATTCTGCAGGGACTTCCTAGATACTCTATTTGTCCTTTTTCTTCAAATTTTTGCAATTGTTCAAAAACTGATCTTCTCAAAAGGGTTGCAGAAAAGTATCAGATCCTAGAAGAAACAGTGGATGCAACTCCCCCATCCTTATACTGTCCTCGCTTACCAGTTCTGGGAGAGATATGCATCAATGTGTCCTAAAAGTTCATTGCCCCCACTTTTCTTCTTTAGTCTTCCCTTTTATTTCTTGTCTCCATCTCAGCCTAAGAAATTGCACCAGCTTTAATGCTACTGTTTCTCACTACCCAGCTTATTCCCTCTCTCTTGCTGGTGTTATAAGAACAAAGTACAAAGCAGTCTCCCCAAATTGAAACTGGGGTGCTCTTGAGACAGGCCCATTTTCTCTTTTGAAACATTACTGATTATTCAATTAACATTTATTTCATAGGCAATTTAGAAGAGACAGACGGAAAGAAAGTTGAAGGCAGTAGTGATACAATACAGAGGAAAAAGTGCCAGCAGGAATGTAATCACCTTTATTCTGCTGACATGAAACATTTATAGCTAGTAATTATGAGGATCTCTCCTTTCCCCTTTTGCTTCTCTCATTGTTATCATTTATTTACTTATTTAATATAATTTTGCATTTCCTCAGTAAAATAATATTGAAACCATTTAAGATGAGACTGTTCTTTCTGATACTTTCTCTCTCACCCAGCTGTCTCTGCATGTAGCCATATAGAGCTGTTTACATTCATAGCCAGGGGGTACAATGTACTTCAGTCCATCACTACAAACGGGCAGACCAGGAACTGTTAACGAAACTACTACAGACATCACAGAAGCCAATGCATTGTGTTGCCATCTGCTAACTAGAAATTATTCACAGGCACCTATTTAGCTAGTTGGAAGAAAGGAAAGTCACAATGTCTTCTTTTTAGGTACCTGTATTTTCTGCCTAAGGATTGTGTTTCCCCTCAAAGATTCTTTTATTAATCCATTCAATTTGATTTTTTTCCTTCCCCCCCTCTTCTTGGTATCCTGCCCCCATATAGCTTCCTTTACTTTAAACTTGCTCCACTCCTCCTCAATCACCCTACTATTCAAATGGTAGTAAATAGACAGAACAAATATTTCATGGCTAATTAAAGTAAGTGTGGTTTTTCCAAGTGTTAATCTCTTCACCACCATGGCACTTTCCTGTAAGAAGGAAAAGCTGAAGAGGATATATCAGAAGCAGTAGTTAGTTGGGCCATCTTTCTCCAAACTATCCAAGTTATGTTATTTAGCTTAATATACGCTTTGAAGCATAATTATCCAAATATAGCTTGAATCAGTTGAACAAGTTAGGCGTAACCACATTTTACTGACCCTGCTGTATCTGCTGTAAGCACAGCTTTAGTTCAGATGTGATGCAGTGCTCTTTAATTCTCCATTATCTCCATTTGCTGTCCCATTGTGAATTCCTTTCATAACTTTTCTTTTTTAAAAAATTCTGCCAATTTACTAATGCATGATATGATTTACTTTTTTAAAAAAAACCACTATCAAAAGCAGAATCCTTGTCTTTAAAGCAGCCAAAGCCTTTTTTCAGAACTTAACATCTTTCATTCCCTTCATAAAAGCTGTGAAAACCTTCAGTGCCACTTTTCCCCACTAGAGGGGGACTCCTGCAGATTAAGGTTCATACACAGCATTTTGCATGGAGCAGGAAGGAAAGACGGGTTTGAAGAATCTGCTAAATTGGTCGGTCTTCTGTCTATCTTACAGCACAGTGAGGTTTTCGTACCTGTACACACACTTGTGGGTCAAAAATGTGTGAGGAATTGGACTTACTGTTTTGTGACACCCTAGTTATGAATGAAAATTGTGTTACTGCAGGAGAAAGCAATGGGGTGCATGTCAAGTGGATGCAGCAAGTTGATATTTTCTCCTCTGATTTATTTATTTTATTTTTATTTTAATAATATTTCTATACCGCCCTTCTCCCGCAGGACTCAGGGCGGTGAACAGGGCAAGAATAAAAATACAAATTACAAAAGTTAAAACTAAATTAAATAAATGCCCACATACTAAAATAGATATTTAAAACCTAATAAATAGCCCCCGATCATTTGTTCCTTTAGTAACACACCTAATACTCCTCCTTCCTCCTCCTCCTTTTTTGCTCACAATAACAAACCTGCGTGGTAGGTTAAATTTACAGTGTGTGACTGGCCCAAGGTCACCCCGCTGACTTTATAAAATGGGACTAGAAGTCACAGTCTCCTGATTTCCACCCTGGTGCCTCAACCGTTAATCTTTCTTGATTGTTTTCAATCTCAAGCCGCCCATGCTGTGGCTGTTCTCATAGATGATAGTGAAATTGTATTTGGAAAACTCAGAAATATAGCAAGGTAGTCTTCTTGTAAACTAATCCCAGACGCAAGTTTCTCTCTAATCCAGGATGATCTACACTTGTACTATTCTGTCTGCTGCTTGGCTTGAATTCTGCCTCGTACTTGTATTCTATTGGTTAGAAGAAGATTTGGCTGCTGTTGCTGTGTGATCATGCAAGCCAGGGATGGGGTTGCTGAGAAAGAAGTGGTCTCCCATAGTCTGATCTGATCTGGCCCAGATCATGTTTCAGCTTAATCTCTGCTTCTTTTTTTGGTGGAAACTGAACCAGGGGAGGGGGACAAGCTGAAAATATGAAAAGGAAGATAAATGTATCATGTTATGAAAGTTTAATCCTACTTTGCTGTGGCTAAAATTACATTCAGAGCGGGAGATAAAAGGCATCGGAGTAATGTTATAAAAAAAGCCAGATCATCTTAAAAGGCAAAGTGATAGCGAGCCAAGTCAGACAAGCTATCAATCCGTTGCTCTCACACAGAGGCATTTCCTGGGGAAAGAAGCAAATGAAGTATGCTGCCTGTTTCTCTTCTGCCTAATATTGCTGACATTCTGCATTGGGGGGAAAGGAGCTTGGCACAGAAACCAGGACCTGGTTGATATTTGCTTTCTTCAGGATATTGGCATAGTCTGTGTGTAGGGTAGAACCTTGAATAGGAGGTGCTCAATGACAACAGTTCTACAATCTGGGGTAAATTAGTCATACCGGGGATCACAAAAGTTGCTAGGGACCAGAGTTAGCTCATACATAAATCTGCTCAAAAAGGTTAGGTGAAGTAAGTGGGAAGGAAGAAAAAACAATAAGAGTGAAACTTCGGAATGTTGACAGTGGTTTGTGTGGCTGAGGAGGTTTGTTCAAATAAGGTTATAGATGTGCTTAATTGCATCAAATTCAATTTTTAAAAATTGTTATTATCTACATCTTTGGGGGAAAAAAGAGTTCTCTGCCAGTCTAGTGCCTGATATTTTTAGGGTAAGCTTCCTCAACTTGTTACTCTTTCAGAAGTGTTAGGCTAAGTTCCTAGAATCCTTAGCCAGCATGACAATGGTAATTGTATGTTGAAGGTGCCCAGATGTGATTATTATGTGATTGGACTTGCTTTATTTCTATGTACTCCCAACCTCTGAAGCTTGCTGACTTCTTTGTATTCCTAACCATTCTTAGGTGATGGAATTGGTCTATTGTCAGTCAAGAGTATGGAAGCAAAAAGGCACAAAATTGAAATTATCCGCCCTTTCTTTACTTAAATATGATATGATGGATTAATCACAAAATAATCATTTCCAAACTGGTGCTTTCCGGATATAGTTATTGTACAATCTGCTAAATCTTTCAACAGTTAAAAGCAAGTGAGTTGGAGGGCATCAGATCAGCTGATTTAGAGCTCAATAGAGCTCAATAGATTTCTAATTTTTTTCTGGTATCTCAGTTAAAAATATGTTCTAAGTGGTTGTTAGACTGAGTTGGTAACTGATATGATACTTATTAATATAAGATTTCATGATATCCCCTGCAGACTAAACAAGTTCCTGCTAAGTACTAATGAATTAATTTAATCAAAGTTATCTATGGGTCACTCACAATGCTGCAACTGAAATAATGATGGGTTTGCTTATTTTTCTTCCTCTGATTCTATCCATTTCTCTTTGGGTGTGTTTGTGTGTGTGTTGAATTAGAAATATCATTTTATATAAAGGGAGGAAATATGCTAATTGCATAGTCCTAATACTGTTTAAGATGCTTCAATACTCTTTTCTTGTTTTTATGAAAAAGACTTAAGATCAGAATTTTTTTAAAAAAAAACACAAAACAAAACAACAACCCATAAAGCTTCTTCTTTTAAATTACCACATTTTGCAATTTTGGCAAAAAAGTAGGGTACAAATTCTGTTAAATACATAAGGACCTGTGCTGCCTTTTAGCTGATTTTCAATTCCATGGGCTGATTTCAGTTATAGGATGTTAGCCAAACACCTTCCGATTGAGCATTATAAGCTGGTTTTGGCAGAACTCTGGGCACATGAAGGCATCCTTCTGGGGACTGATAGAGAGCAGCTTGGTGAGCTTCACATCATATGGCCTTTATGAGAAAGGCCTTTTGCATCACTTGTAATTTACATAGCACCACAACACCCTGGCAACCCAAAGGTTTGCCCTTAAAGAGATTATATGGATCTTATCTCTCAGCTTTGCCCCAACAATCTGATATAATAATAATAATAATAATAATAATAATAATAATAATAATAATAATAATAATAATAATAATAATAAGAAGAAGAAGAAGAAGAAGAAGAAGAAGAAGAAGAAGAAGAAGAAGAAGAAGAAGAAGAAGAAGAAGAAGAAGAAGAAGTTGTTGTTGGAAGGGACCTTGGAGGTCATCTAGTCCAACCCCCTGCTAAGGCAGGAAACCCTATACCATTTCAGACAAATGGCTGTCCAGTCTCTTCTTAAAAATTTCCAGTGTTGGAGCATTCACCACTTCTGGAGGCAGGTTGTTCCACTGGTTAGTTGTTCTAACTGTCAGGAAGTTTCTCCTTAGTTGTAGGTTGCTTCCCTCCTTGACTAGTTTCCATCCATTGCTTCTTGTCCTGCTTTCAGGTGCTTTGGAGAATAGCTTGGCTCCCTCTTCTTTGTGGCGGCCCCTGAGATATTGGAACACTGCTATCATGTCACCCCTCACCCTTCTCTTCATTAAACTACACATACCCAATTCCAGCAACCGTTCCCTATATGTTTTAGCCTCCAGTCCCCCAATCATCTTTGTTGCTCTTCTCTGTACTCTTTCTAGAGTCTCGACATCTTTTTTACATCGTGGTGACCAAAACTGGATGCAGTATTCCAGGTGTGCCCTTACCAAGGCATTGTAAAGTGGTATTAGTACTTTACGTGATCTTGATTCTATCCCTCTGTTAATGCAGCCTAGCACTGTGTTGGCTTTTTTGGCAGCTGCAGCACACTGCTGGCTCATATTTAAGTGATTGTCCACTAGGACTCCGAGATCTCTCTCACAGTTACTACTATCGAGCAAGGTACCATGTTGTTCTTTTAATATCCAGGAAAATGGTTACTCTTTTTTCCTCTATTTATTCCATCATAGAATTAAAGCGCACAAAGTTTATGCTGCTCTTTCCATGCTTTGGGAATGTGTTCATATAACCAAGCCAGCATTCATCAGTCACTGGAAGATTTCTAGGGGATGGTCCTCCATCTTTCAGGGTATGCTAAATACATACCATTGGCTAAACAAATAGCTTCCACAAAATATAATCTTTCCCCTGCTAGCGAACACAACACATTTGTTAGCCAACCAGGTCAGCAATATGAGCCATGACTGACTATTGTTATCCTGACAATACAGTACATTGGAAGAGAAAAGACTGAACTATGATAAACCCACCTTAGAAAGAAAGTTTCACACATCCCTAAAACATTCACAGGTAGAGTTTTTGCTTAGGAGAACCCCCAGTTAGATGGGTAGTAGCATAAGGGGTTTTTTTTGTTATAACTTGTTTGTTTAATTGTGTTTCTATGAATTTTAAGTCACACAGAGTTTAAAGAGTAAGTGGCATCAAAATAGCATAAATAAATCACTATCTGCTTTCTTAACTGGAGATAAAGTCCTCTGAATTCAATGGGATTGGCTTCTATATAGTTTCAGGTTTGCATTATAAATCAGAATTAATGTGTGTGGCCACCAATAGCAATAGCAATAGCATTTATATACTACTTCACGGTGCTTTACAGCCCTCTCTAAGCAGTTTTACAGAGTCAGCCTATTGCCCCCGACAATCTGGGTCCTTATTTTACTGATCTTGGAAGGATAGAAGACTGAGTCAACCTTGAGCCAGTGAGGATCGAACTGTTGGCAGCGGGCAGAGTTAGCCTGCAATACTGCCTTCTAACCACTGTGCCACCATGGCTATAATGCACTTATAGTTACTAACTAAAGAGAAAGCAACAATACAACCTCTATCTGAAGATTGCAATTGAATTGATTCAATAAAAAAAGGAATGTGAGATGTTGAAGAGCAAGATAGCAAGAGTTTCCATTCCGCATGAAGCAAAAAATAAATGTTCATGTGGTCACTAATGGTTAATAAAGGAGATAGTTTTCAAATGGGAAAAGGAGGTGTGCTGTAAACAGCCCTTGTTTTGAGCTTGGTGTAATGGCTGCAGCAAATCAGTAAGCAAACTGCACATCAAAAATGTCCACAATAACTAACATTTTTATATTTATAAGCAAATCTCATCTCCTCCAAACTAGCAAAATGTGTTTCAGTGTGATAGCTGTTTTGTTTGTCTCCTTTTGTTTGTGTATGTGTGTGTGTGTGTATTGGGGGGGAGTTAACAAGCAGAATCACATCTATTACGGTAGATTTATAGATATGGCATGAGAAGTGCCACTCTGATGCCTACTTTATTTGCCTTCTTTTTTTTCCAAAAAATACCTTTGAGCCCCATAATAAAATGACAGGCAGCTGCAGCCCAGTGCTTTATTTGGCAGAGTGATTACCTGGTCCAAGTTAAAAAAAAAGTCAAAGATAAGCAGGACTTAGAGGAAGTGTTCTGTGAGGGGGAGAAGACCTCCGCAGTGCTCTTGCTTATGAACTGACTCCCATGAACTTAGCAGATGAATGTCCTTGGTCACTTGGGAATCCAAATGTAATTGTGTGTAATTCACATGTCAGAAAGCATATAATGATAGGGTAACTCCTTATCACTTAGACTCTGTGCCAATGTGAGCAGTATAAGATAATGGTGTGGAACTACAAATTCATCCAGTTGGAGACAAGGAAACAGAAGTATGCTAAATGTAAGCAAATATTCTGAAGTCATCATACAGGTTTCCCAGCTTGGTGTTTTTCATATGCATTAAAACTATAGCTTTTAAACTATGTTTTTTTAAAAAATGAGCTCAGACATGCTGGTTTGGCGAAGTTAAATACAGTTGGATATATTTATATGTACCAGTTTAAAAGATAGTGCTAAATACCTTATGCACAAGAAGAACAGGTAAGTGAGTTGATTTGGTGGAAAATTTATACTATGCTGAAGCAACCTGAAAACAGAGACTTCAGAAATGAATGCCATGCATTTATTTATTTAGCGTATGGCTGATCGCACACAATATTAAAAGCACTTCATATTTACAAGTTAAAACAGTAAATATGAAGTGCTTTTAATATTGTGTGTGATCAGCACACACACACAAAAAAAACATTATAACTGTTTTATAATGCCATGCAAGGAGAGAGAGACAGAGAGGGAGGGAGGGGGAGAGAGAGAGAGAGATTTTCATGGTGAGTCACATACTCAGATAGATCAGAACAGATCAAGAACTAAACTAGAAATAAAACTAAATGATTAGCTCAGTGAAAATTCAAAGACCCTGGTTTTAAAAATCAGAGCCCTTCAGGCAGGACTTCTGCATTGTTTTCCCCATAGCTGCCTTTTGTATGCTGCATCTATTAGACCTGTGTGTGAGTATCAACTTATGGTTCATTTTTCAGGGCATATCACCTTAGCTGAACCCAGCAGTTATATTTTGTTATTTCTGTTTTTTAAGGTTCAGGCCAAGTCTGCCTAGTTCATAGAGAGGAAAGGGCCAGACTGATACCTTCAAAATAATTGGGGCTGAATAGCTGGTGGGCTGATTGGCTGTTTGTTGGCTAGTGGCACATGGCAGCATTGGAGCTGCCAGTGTCCGTAGGGCCTGGAGGGATTTGGAGGCACTGCCAATGTGTCCTCCAGGGACAAAATGGTTGCAGAAATCTAGAGGGTGGCAGACCCTTCCTGGAGCAGTAAAAAAATGGTGGCAGTGGTCTATTTTTCAAAAAATTCTGAAAGGCTGCAGAAAGCTGCTTGGTGGGTCACATGTGGTACAGTATGAACTCAACCAATTGATAGACTGGGGAGTAGAGCTTGTTTTAAGATCACCTGGGAAATTCATGGCTGAAGTATGAATTGAACCAGTAGATTGCTTGCAGCTTAACTCTTTATCATATTTTATTAATTTTTAATAACTGCTGGGAATATATCTTTAATATCTTCTCTTCATATCCACTGAAAAACATAACAGAGCTAAACTCTCATCCTCTTTACCATTTTCAGGAAGCTGAGGAAAAACAGGAAACTTCTAGGAAGCCGTGCATATTCACAGACTCTTCTGCGGGCCAGGGTACTCAAGGAAAGCGTACGCTAGTCATTTATTCAGAAACATCAGGCCTTAGTAGGAGACTCACTTTGGAACAGTTTATTCTGGGTGTTTCCAAGCAAGATCTCTGAGAAATAAATGTCTCCAGGGGCAAAAAATCTTGCTTGCCTGAGATAGCATATATTTAGCTAGAAGTCATTTTCACTTTTTTGTCAAGACGGAGGCTATGAAACTTAACAAGCACTTATTTTGCTTCTTCATTCAGTAATACCAACACTGGAAAATGGGAGACTTTTTAAAAGACAATTTTAGAAATTGAGTCCTTCAATTTTTTTAAAAAAAAAACCCAGTCGACCAGAACTATGCATAATACGTTGCATTTTTTATCCATATCTATCAAACAGAAAGTCTCATGGATATGTGTCAGTTATGATTGAATTATTTATGCATTATTTATTCTTTAGTTTTATATCTATTTTTTTTTCCTCCATAGGCTCAGAAGAGCATAGATAGTACTTCTTGCTCCATTTTTTTTCACATAATGCCATGGGAGATAGTTGAGTTGAGATATCGTGGTTATTCCAAAGTCAGATAGATTCAAATCTGTCCTAGTTCAACAGTTCAGCAGCTATGCATATGTGTGCCTTCATGTCAGTTTGGACACCTGGGCAACTGCAGGTGGGGTTGTTTGGCAACAGTTTTCAGAATTGGTTTGCCATTCTTCTTAGGGCTGATTGGGCAATTGAATTTCACCAAGCAAAATCTGCTTTTGATTAATAAACCTTGCAGGTAACAAAAAGAAATAGAACATTTGCATGTAGTTTTATTGTATTTGCCACAAAGGTGGCAGTTTTGAAAGGCAGTGGTCATACTATAACTGGGCAAGCAGAACCAAAAGCTGGTTTCATTTTCTTACAGCTATCAAATCCATATTAAATTGCCTTAATCCAAAGCAATCTGTATCTTAAGCCCCAGACAAGTAGTTTCTGGGAAGATTAAAAGCAATTCAGCTACCCATAGCGGGTTTATTTATAGTTACCTTAGTTACAGCCCACTAACAGATTATCAGGTGGGAGTAAATTGTAAGAAAGTTTAACATGCTGTTATTTGGTAATTGCAGGCAGTAGACCATGGTGACTTCTAGATGTAACTTTCTTTGCCCGAAGGCTGTTTTGTCCTCTGTACCTTTGGATAGGCAAGACTTTCCTAACTACTGTATTGTGCCCAGAGATTTTGAGAGAAACATATGTTTCAATCTAGGGCCTTAATATTTGGCCATTGTTAAGATGATAATCCTGTAAATCTTTATCAAACCTCAGTTAATGCTTCTTAGTAATAGCTGTAGGCTTTTTGGTATATTTTTCCCTGACTTTGTTTTATCTTTTTCTTTAAGTAGTCTAAACATTTCTATTTTTATTTAATGCAGTGTTATTCAGATAACCTAATACACTTTGAACCTAGAACCACAGAGCAGTACAGATGTGCAGGGTATGATTTAATGGTTTTGCTGCAAATGAACTGTAGCTGTGTCATTAGGGCTGTATAGAAGGGAAGAAACAAAAGCCGCATGCATCCTTTAACTTGCAGAAGGGATTAATTAAGAATCTTTCTGCTATGAGTTTCTATTACTAGTGGATCACTAAGCCATGTCAACAGTCTTCTAGAGGTCTAGAGCAAGATTCAAAATTATGAGTTAATAAGGCCACACAGCATCACAATGTATAGATAACTGAGGAACGATGCAGATCTTCTAAAATACAAACATCTAGTGCATCTGCCTTACACTATTTATCCATATAGTTGGAGCACCTTTAGATAAGTAAGTTGTCTTATAACGTACCTGCTCATATATCAAGAGGATCCCCTTTTCCCCTCTATGGTACAGCTTCACACTATCCATCCATAACTTGCTTTGAGCTGCCCTGTTATCCAAATGACATAATGATTTCTTACAACCAGAGCAGGTCAGATAAAGCAGGATTATTTAAAACCTTTCTTGGAACATATATACTATACCACCATATAGCAACATCCAACACATGGGTAAGTAGGGCACCCACTAAACCTAGAAGAAGTCACCCCAGGTGCATCCACAAATAATCACCCAACAGGTTTACCATGCACTCCGAACATGACCATAACAAAGCATTCATATCTGACTTCTTTTTTTGAGGGGTGGGGCTTTTAGTCAAATTAAACACCATGCCAAAGTTCAATAGCATTTTTTGCTGGAACACTTCCTTATCAAATTTTGGGAAGCGCTTTACACACATTACAGTATATGTAAATGCAAGCTTTCAAGTTACCAAATACTATTCACTGGTAAAGATATTTAATATTCCATAATGGATTTGTGGAGGGAAAAAGAAAAACCTTGTGCCATGCCTATAATCTGACGAAGAAGTTTTGTAAATGCAAAAATTGCACAGTTTCATAATGCTTCAATTGACTGAATAAATATAATTCTTTATTATGGAATATGTGTGGCTTTGTACACTTCCTAGTTAGCATGACTTGTTTTCTTTTAAAACTTATAGAAGATTCTCACTTATGTCACATCCATCCTACTCCAATGCCTAATGTTCTCAGTATAATGCCACCACCTGTCTAGGCAGAATTCATGCCCATGCCGTCTTTAAACTGTGTAGCAATGGTGAAGAATCTGAAATTCCTTTGCAGTAAAAAGAACAGTGTAGGAGTTCTTACTTGCTTGGCTGCTCTCCATGTAATAATGTTCTGATAGAAAGGTCTCTGCAACACAGCTTTTCAAAGCATAGAAATCACATGGCATGGACAATTCTAGTGCATCAGTTCCACCAAATAAATTTTCTGACTTGGAGATGGTCACAGATTGTGGCAGCCTCGCCTATAAAGCATCAAACCAATGCTCTGCAGTAAAGGCGGCTGCTGTTCAAAGACTCAGAAATTGGGGTGGAATGAAGTAAAAGGCCAATAAATATTTAAGCCCACCTTCCGTTCTGCCCTATAGACAAGTGAACTGGTTGATGTTTCCTCTTCACATACCTCTTAGCTTCTCAAAAAGAGGCAGTGATGAGTAGTTGTGTTTTCTTCTAAGCTATTTCTTAGCAAGAATCTCAGCTTTTAAAACCTTTCCCCACGTTTTATTTTCAAATATCTTATTGACATTCAGTACACTTAAAAAGAGAGAGAGTGATTTATGGTTTCAAATGTAATGTTCTATTAGAGCTACTGAGGCAGTAAAAAGCTAGAAGCAGTTAAATCTATAAACCTGCTATAAAAACAAAAGGAATTCTATTTTTTAGAATTTTTAGAAAGTATTTGTGTTACTTCATTAATACTTGATCAGGCTGGTCACTGCCTGGAATCAGGGACTGTATGGGGGTTCCTATATGTGACTTGGAGAGAAATATGATCCATTTCCTATATGGGGAGGACTGTAGTTGTCCTATTCAATTTCTGCACTTTCATCAGTCTGATAATAGTTGCAAATGTAACAGACTATATAACTGGTGAGGGTTATTGGACTGTTTATGTATATGTATATGTATATGTATATGTATATGTATATGTATATGTATATGTATATGTATATGTATATGTATATGTATATGTATATGTATATGTATATGTATATGTAAGGTAAAGGTAAAGGTTCCCCCGCACATGCGTGCTAGTCGTTTCCGACTCTAGGGGCCGGTGCTCATCTCCGTTTCAAAGCCGAAGAGCCAGCGCTTGTCCGAGGACGTCTCCGTGGTCATGTGGCCGGCATGACTAGACGCCAAAGGCGCACGGAACGCTGTTACCTTCCCACCGGAGTGGTCCCTATTTTTCTACTTGCCTTTTTACGTGCTTTCGAACTGCTAGGTTGGCAGAAGCTGGGACGAGTAACAGGCGCTCACTCTGTTACACGGCACTCGGGATTCGACCCGCCAAACTGCCGACCTTCTGATCGACAAGCTCAGCGTCCTAACCCACTGAGCCACCGCGTCCCTATATGTATATGTATATGTATATATATAAAATCCTTCCTTCCTTCCTTCCTTCCTTCCTTCCTTCCTTCATTCCTTCCTTCCTTCTTTCCTTCCTTCCTTCCTTCCTTCCTTCCTTCCTTCCTTCCTTCCTTCCTTCCTTCCTTCCTAGTTTATTTAAGTGATGCTACCCTTTTATCCTTTATGGGATCCTGTATTTGTAGGGAAAGTAGGCAGGCATGTCCATCCTTATTCCATGCAACAATCTGAGTGTAGCCTGAGCCCTGGATTTATTTATTTATTTTCAGATCAGGAGGCTGAGACTGGTGCAAGAAACTGCCCCTTTTGTTTGAGAAATTAAACCAAATCCCAAATCTCAGGAGATATCCTCGCTCTAATATTTGCTTTAGAAGTCATGAGTCCTGGGAAGATATAATCCTCTGCTGTGCCCCATGAGCATGTGGTATAAATCTGAAAAATGTTTCAACCTCTGTGGGTAAAATGGCAGGTTCCCAGTTGGATGCCTCCCTAGTGCTGTGTGGGTCAGAAAAAGCTTTTTACAGGACAATATAGGGAAGATACCATGTGTCCTGTGTTCACATGCCTGTATCTCCTAGTGTCAGGATAAAGTGAGAGGAGGTCTTCTTTCTTGTCATGCCATGTTATGCTCTCAGAGAAAAAGCAAACTATAAAGTGGGAGAGGGAGCACTGGCAGGCTGTAAAATGGCACCAGCCCAAGGCTACCAGAATTTATTGCCAATGTATTTTACTGGGAGAGGAAAATTAAAAGCCTAAAACTTCTGGCAAAGAAATCAAGCCCACCATTCCCTCCTCATCCTATGTCTTTGTGAAGTGACTTCACTAGAGATCTCTCTAAGACATGTAGGATTGTTTTGCAAGTGTAGACTGCACATTCTTGTGTGGTGTTATTCCATAAAAGCTATCTTCAAGTCTTGCAACAGCAGATGTTTCATATACCATTCCATACAGAGTTTACCTGAGCATACACAGAATGCAATTTTATGATGCTCAGTAACCATAACTGAAGGATCAGGGATTCGCAATTCACAACTCTCAACACATTGCTTGCAGGCAGGTTTTAATCCTAGCCATTTCTTTTCTGATCATTAACTGCTGTAGATCAGAATGTTTTTATATCATCATTAACTCAGCCAGTAAATGGCTGTATGTTTGAAAACAAACATCCTCTAAAATGTCTGACACGAGTTCCTTCCTCTGTTTGTTTAGATTTGTTTTTAATGATGAAAAACTGTAAGAAGAAACCTGCAGTATACTGACTCATAAAATGGTCATACTTAATTATTCCTTTTCATGATTTTTTTTTGCTAAGCAAAAAAAAAGTGAACTGCTAAGCAGGATATTATGTCTCTTTTCCTCAGCTTCAGATTATTTTGTGTTTGAAAGTTATTTCTTTATTGTCCTCAGAATACAAGACTTGAGATTTTATGGCTTCTGATGTATATATGTGCATTTGTATGCAAATGCTGGATATCAGAACACATCTGCATTAAGAATGGGACTTTCCAAATCTACTCAGTCACTTCTTTGGGAATGTAACCTAAGTTTGTTTTTGACTGTTGAAAAAGGAAAGAGTATTCTTCTCCCCTCCCATAATACATGCATGTGCACATTCAGAAATCCCAGATCTGCTGGTTAAGTCTCCTTGTTCAATCACAAATACTACTTTTGATTAGTAACAGGATGAGAAAAGAGCTCCAATAATTTTGGGACTAAGCAGGTTTTCCTGTGTTCCCATGAAGAAAAGTCCCATCAACAAATCAGTAGGTTTTGAAAGATTTATTTGCATTCCAGCTGATGCTGGATTCAGTTTCTAGGGTTGAACGGAGGAAGGAAATGAATCACTTACTCTGCAGTCCAAAGTAACTTTGACATGAACTGTACAGAAGATTGACTTGGAGCTACTTTTCTTAAACTTGCTTTGTTGCAAATTCAATGCCGAAAATGGTAGTTCTGCTCAGGCCAGGACCATCAAAGTATTTTTTGGTTCCAATGCACTAATGTCCTTATACACAATATTTGCTTTATTCTCATAAAAACAGAGCTGAAGAGTTCAATGAGTCCATTCCCCTCTCTCAAGCCAGTCCACCTCCTGATTCTTGTGTAGACAAAATGATGGGCTACCCCTTCTTGTCAGCTACTCTGTTTTCCTGAAAAACAAGCAGGATATAAATCTAATAAATAAATTACAAGTAACGTAGTATAAATAGTTTTTGAGGAGGACTGCAGGTGACACACCACTGATATAAATTCTCAGAAACATATCCCTTCATTTTGTTCTCACAACAAGAAGATGGCTAAAAAAGGAAGATGAGAAGAAAGGAGATGATCTTTTTCCCTCACCCTCATTTTTGGACATATTAATATAAAATTACTGGATTATTAGTCCAAATTAATTTTCCATTCAGGTGCACTAATTGGTTTAGGCAGCAATAGTTTCAAACATTAGATAATATTTAAATGAGATGCACATTTTGGCCATTCAGTTATTTTGGTCCAATATAAATATCTTTTGAAACCTCAGACACATCTGAGTGCATGCATCCCTCTGACCTCTGATTTATTTATTTTTTAATGTCCTTTTCATCCTCTGATCCTTTCTTCTCCCTGAAATACACTGAGAAGCTAGAATGTTGATAAACAGCAGAGTTCCATTTCTTTTGGCTTTGTTGGGTGCTTTCTGCTCAGAAATTCCAAACATAATCCTAGAATTATTTATCTGGTAACTTGAGAGAATTTTTCAGGGTTTGCTTCTTAATAACATCAGTGCTGGCAGCAGGATGAACTATATAGCTGCACAGCCAGAATTCAGAATTTCAGAACCTAATTTAAACAAATGTACAATTTCCTGGTTTACTTAGGTAACAGTTCTGTGGCTTCTGTCTAGCCACCATAGGGAGCATTCACAATAACTAACACCACTCTCTTTTAAAGAGTTGGCACAGCCAAAGGCTTGTGTTGTTTTAATGGGGAGCCTGGGGACTCATTTAATTTGGTACTGGGAGGGATTGTTTGCTGCCGATATTTTTTTAGCATGCAGCTGGGAGAAAACAAATATTCTCTTGGACTACTTCTGTGATGTGCTTTGTGGCAGTCTAGCAGTTTGTAGGCTGAACTTTGACACCTGAGTCTTAAATTCAATTTATTTGAAGTCAATTTTTGATATAGATTCTCTTCATGACCTTGGACAAGGTTATGTTACTCAGTATCTGGTTTTTTTTTCTTAAATACTTCCATGCTGCCATCACATTTCAGAGCTGTCAAAGAACTCTACACTTGAAATCCTGGGGCAAATCTAGTTTATTAGATTTCATGTGGAATTATAGAAGCTTAGTTGTTGCTTCTGTTATGATATGTTCATAGTAAAGTGAGAGGATATAGTAAAAACCCAACTACTTTTTTCTTTGACCTAGAAGAAACCCAACTGGATGCTGAAGCAATTTAGGACACCATGTAGAAGTATATAGTTTCAGGATTGTACAGCTGGAAATAAAACAGCTCATCATGGCATCCTCCATGTTCATATTTTCAAGAAGTGTCTAAAAACATAGGCACATGTGTAATTCATACACCATATAAATACCATTCACATATGTAGTTTCTTGGGAATAAAAATGACTAGACTTAGTGGTGGATATTCTTACTACATAAACCATAATGAGCTTTACAAAAAAAATTACACACATTTATATATCCCATCTTTCTTCTAGGAGTTCAGGACAGTGTCCATACCATTCTAGTTGCACTAAGCCATAATTATAGTTTACAATCTACAAGACTTGATTACTAAACCAAAACAAAAACCCTCATATTTTATCTTAATGCAATGTAAGAGTTCAGCTTCAATTTTATGTTGAGCAACCCCATTTAACACGGATTTCAATGACCTACACTAAATGCAGCTAAAGCTAGATAAAATCCATTATTCATTTACACCTTTTCTTTTATTTGTTCCTCATTCTTTTAATCCAAAAGAATATAACATGTAAAATTAGTTGAAAATTCACTTCACAAGAAAATTTTGAAAAAAACAAACAAAAAATCCTCTGATTCCATATCTAGAATTGCCCTCATCTTCAGAGATTTGTCCTTATAAAAGACTTGCTTCAAAAAAATTTCAGGTCGCTCTGAATCGGGTACCTCAGATAAGCCAGTTGAAGCAGATGATTCTGATGTAATAGAGAGTCCTAGAGGGAATCAAAGATGTAATTTCAGTCTGGTTTCTCAAATGAATCTTAAATGATCTCAACAGGCCTGATACACTATTGGGCAAGAGTTCATCGAGCTGGTTGCAGCTTTCTTCAAATTATTGTTTACTTGAATTCCCCACTGTGCTAAATGTTATATATAACTAGATCACAAGGCTGAAATTATAACCTTAAGTACCAAGGCATACAATGTGTTTGGATAGGAACCCATGGCTCAGCTAGATAGTCATCATTCTGAGAAATGGAACTCTACTCTTTCTGTTTGTACATTCAGGGACCTTGGGAAATTCTGTGAGATGAATCCGCTCTGTTATTATTACAAAAGATGCTAGATTGTACATCCTCCCTACATTAGAAGAACAGAACACCCAAATAGGTATGTTTGTGTATGTGTACATTTTGTTGAAGACTAGCTTTCCTTAACATGTTAGACACAAAAAGTATAAGGACTTCAACTCCTGCAATTAATTCCCAGACAGGATAGCCGTGCTATATGGGAATTCTTCACTTGTGGCTGGAGGCATCAGGCTAAAGAAGGCTACCCTAGATAATGCTTTCCACTTTTGACTTTAGCTAGTTGAGAAATATGCTTTGTATGAAGGTGTCTGCTGCTTTACTTCCTGGCATCTGTAGATGGAGTGAAAAAGGAGACTTATCTAAATCTTGGAAGGTTCCTGCTAATCATTAATAATACTGAATAATTATTATTTATAATTGCTTTATAATTATAATCAATAATTATCCTGCTAGAAATTGATAATTCTGAATTAGGAGGTCCATTATTTTAAATCAGTAGAAGTCAGGTGGGTTGGATTAGGTTGGGGAAGAATTCTAATGGAACTCATTTTTGGAGTGTCTACTGCTTGCCTGAAAGTTAGAACTTGCTTTGTGTCTCATGTTCCTACTGCAGTAAGAAAAGCTCAATTACCGGAAGTAAGTCATTCAGAATCATTCAATTAGTCACTGGGAAAACTAAAGCTAGATCACTTTGATTGAAAAACACTATTCTCCCAAACAATATTGTTTCAGCTCAGTGCTGTCATAACTTGCAATTTGCCCACAGTGATGCTTTTGGACTGATTCTGCTTCTTCCTTTTCCCCCAACAAATGTGTGCAAAGCAGAGATATGAGGTAGAGGGTAGGAGTCGAAAAAGTAAAGGCTCATCCGGTACACTTGTTGAAAAAACAATAACTGGGACAATAAGTGAGAATTAAGTCCATAATTCATGTGATTATGTTTGTTATCAGGGAAATGCCTTTTCACAGCTGGTTTTCATTCCTTCCCTCCAGCTTGCTCCTCTTTGAACCCCTCCTCCTCCTCACCCTGCATTTTTTCAAGCAATTATCACAAAACTATACTTAGCCCTGCCAACTATTTCTCAAACTTGTGGAGACAATGTTACAAAACATTATCCTGGTATGTACTGTAAGTCTATACTTAGAAGGAGAATTGGATCAGCAGGTCCTGGGCACTAAATGCTACTATAACTTTGTGGTCCTTATTAGTAGAACAAATGCATAGTCCATCTAATGCTTTAACTACTCATCAAAATCACTGTCAGCTTCAGTCCATTTGGACCAGTAGGTTTCTCTTGAATTTGTGTCCAAGAATGCAGGAAGTTATGGTTGCTTTTTGCTCAGTACCAGCTGCCGATGGGAGGTTTCCCCTTAACTCCAAGATCCCAAGGTAAAGCAAATGGAGACTATTCTTTCTTCTTATTATTGTTTGCACACTTGGAGATGGAAGGTGAACAGTCATTAAGAATAACATGGGGAACTCTGGTTGCCCTATTGATTGTAGACCTTGGTTGGCCCCAGTAGTGATGCTGATTTGTGAGGTTGGTTTTTAGACTCCTTTTACTTTTTGGTTTACTTTCAGAGCTAACCAAGGGAGAAAATAATAAAGTTAACATATACATGTAGTCCTATGCTTAAGATCACAATTGAGCCCAAAGTTTATGTTGCTAAGCGAGACATTTACAATATTAAGTGAATTTTGCCCCATTTTATGACCTTTCTTGGAACATTTGTTAAGTAAATCACTGCAGTTGTTACGTTAGTCACAAGGTTGTTAAGTGAATCTGGCTTCTCCGTTGACTTTGCCTGTCAGAAGGTTGCAAAAGGGGATCACATGACCCTCCCAGGACACAGCCATGCATCTGAATTTTGATCACAATCATGATCGTGATCATTTTGACCATGGGGATGCTGCAGTGGTCGTGTGAAAAATGGTCATACGTCATTTTTTTTCAGTGGCGTGATAACTTTGGTCACCAAGTGAATTGTTGTAAGTCAAGGACTACCTGTACCAATAAAGGAGAATATTTGTAGTTCAGGGTTGAAATGAGGGGTCTTTGGTTCTGTCTGAGCTTGCTTGTTTTCTTGCAGATGTTTCATTACCCAAACTAGGTAACATCATCAGTACTAGTCATGATGATCAGTGAGAGTAGCACTGATGATGTTACCTAGTGTGGGTAATATAACATCTGCAAGGAAACAAGCAAACTCAGAGAGCACCAAGGACCCCTCAATGATCATATAAACATTAGCATGTGGAAGGTCACCCAGCCCAAAATGGAGCACTTTTCTACAGCAGCATTTTAGTGAGAAAACATTGTTTGGCTATAGATAACTCTCTTCCACTAAAATCAGTGGTGTCTGCTTGATTACAACTAGGTTGATCATGCCCATTTCCCCCTTATTAATTTGGGAAAAAAATGACCCATTTTATAACTATAGTTCTATTTCCATCTTTATAAAACAAGTCAAATATATACTGAAAGCATTTGACTCCACTTAACTGGAAAATGTTTCCGCTAGCTGGACTGTTTTCATTGCTACATTCCCCAGGTTTGCCTGAATCGTGTCATGGGAACATGTGGCCATTCTATACTGTGACATACTCTGTCACCATACTCTACTAGGATCTGCTGGGACTATTGGATCTGCACTGCAAAAATTACTCTGTCAGCAAAGATACAAAAAACCTTGCTGCCATCTAGTCTGGTTCAGATTTTTGCAGCCAAGACTGAATAGCTTTAATAAAAACAAATAGAAAAGAACCATTATACATTGTCATATCTTAGAATATTTTTCTACTCTTGGGAGGGTATATTGGGAAACTAAATTTAATGGTAATTCAGTTTCTGTCATTTTTCACCCCAAACTACACTTATTTGATTTTGCAAATTAGCTGTTCTTACCAGCTACTGCAGGAGTAGGTCTCCAATGGATGGGCCTCCTTTGAAGATTGGGTTGGCTAAGATTAGTTAGACTATTCTCCAAAGTCTTGTACCTTTGAATTACTGGGGTTCTTTCTTTAGGAATGTTTGATAAATATTGTTTTGGTTTAAGATTTAACTGAATTCCAAAACTGTTAACACCTGCAGCTTCCTGTCTCTAAATGCTAAATATAAATATCTGAATTCCATATCTGTTTTAAATATTCATCAGCTTGAATTCTATGGCTGGAAGGATGATTATATTAATATGAGAAAAGATAAGTTATGTCTGAACTTCCAGGCATATTTACTGACGTAGTTACAGAAGAAGAAAAATTTCCAATTAAGACATTTGAGAAAATAGATATATATTGGGCTGTATAGGTGATGCCATTGCACAGCTAGAGGATTCTTTCCTCTAGCACAGGAGTGTACAATCTGATACCCTTCAGGTATTTTGGACTACATATCCCAGAATTACTAGCCTTTGCTGGCTAAGAGTTTTGAAAGCTGCTGTCTAAGGATCTGAAAGGCATCTGAAGCTTTTACCAGATCATTTGAGTTTTATCCTACTCTAAACGTCATGTTGCTTTATACTGAATCACACAATTGGGCCGTATGCTCCAATCCCGCCCAATGGGTGGTTTATGGGTATCATTTTTCAGCACTTGTTGAAATAAAAGCAAATGATGCTAACAACGAACCTGGATTTCTTGGTTCTCTCACTTACATACTCCCTATTCTTAATCCAGCTAAGCCCTTTATACCCATTTAAGCCACTAAGAAGCTAGAGTAAACAGGAACAGATAACATAGCTTCACAAAAAGTGGGAAAGATTGAAACTGCTTCAATAAGAATCCTCATACACATTTTTTAAAGAGTTGAAATCAGTGAGGCTTGCAAGTCCTGCCCTTTTGGTGATCCTTGTTACAATATATGGAATTCTAGGGATTTTCTGACAAGCTGGTGACATATAACTCTGGTCAGTAGCGTGAAACAGTGCATCCTTCTGTTCTTTGTTAGCCAGTAATTAATCATACTTTGACATAAAATAAGTGAAGCAAAAGTGTCTATAAAAGTAGAAGGTACTTGCTAGGCATCAATTCCACTGTTGTCTTATGATGATCAGCTTGTCCTTCTATCTTATATCCCTTAATATAATTTATTCTCAGTTTCCTCTAGAAACTTGCTTTCTTTCTGCTTCATGCTATGCTTATTTTTATACTGAATCTTTTAAATAATATTGTTGGCATTTACCATAAGCAAGATTCTTGAGCTTTAGGAGAAAATGTGCATCAAAATTTGTGTGGTTCTTGTATTTAGCAGTGTAGTGCATAAACCTATTTGAGCATAATGTATTTGTAGAAATATACACCTACATTAACACAAGTAGCACATTGCTAGCAATTCAATACCCCATTTGAGTTGAGATTAGAAAAAAAAAATAAAAATGTTTCTCTTTGAGAATGTTAGGTATACATTATAACTTTTTGTTACAATTTCTTCATGTAGATTTGGAGCATTATTTTGATAAACAAATCTGAAAAAAATGTAGTTTAGAATGGATAAGATAAAAACTTCGGAGGAAATAGGATTTTTAGATTAAGAATGGAAAATATATAGATCACTGAGAAGAAATCTATATTCACATCTTACATAGATTTATATACTGATATCCTGAAGGTCATGTTTTAGTACACACTCTAAGAGTTGTAATGCACATGTGTTTATTTTCTCTTTCTGTTAAATCCTCAGATGTAACTATTTGCTAAGCTTTGGTGATAAGTACAGAACAACATACAAGGGACGCAGTGGCTCAGTGGGTTAGGACACTGAGCTTGTCGATCAGAAGGTCGGCAGTTTGGCGGATCAAATCCCGAGTGCTGCGTAACAGAGTGAGCGCCTGTTACTCGTCCCAGCTTCTGCCCACCTAGCAGTTCGAAAGCACGTAAAAATGCAAGTAGAAAAATAGGGAGCACTCCGGTGGGAAGGTAACAGCGTTCCGTGCGCCTTTGGCGTCTAATCATGCCGGCCACATGACCACGGAGACGTCCTCGGACAAACGCTGGCTCTTCGGCTTTGAAACGGAAATGAGCACCGGCCCCTAGAGTCGGAAACGACTAGCACGCATGTGCGGGGGAACCTTTACCTTTACCTTTACCTTTTACAGAACAACATATAAACACAAAGTATTTTCAATCAGTAATAGAGAGACGGAGTAAAAAATGCAAGAAAATGGAAAGGAAAAAAGAAAAAAAAGGAAAAAGAGAAATGTAAGAATATAATAAAAATAAAAGAAATACATAAAGAAATGACTCAAAATATTAAATATATAAATATAAACAGTAACTTTTCACCCTCTCTAAAGTTACAAACATTTATCTCTTCATCCCATATCCCATTATCCATAGAAATATTATCTTTTCAGGTCTGGTGTCAGCAGGAACTCAAAAAAGTGTAGCCAGAAGTAACAACATATTTTATTTTAACCTTGATCAAATAAACCTATTTTATATTCTTTCATTTTTTTAAAAAAAATATTTATATCCCATTTGATATAAATTTGATTTCTCTTCATTTCTTCTTTGTCCTATTGCACAGAATTCTTCAAAAGTTCTCTTATAAGCCTTTTTAAAAAAATCCCGTTTTGAAATTTCAAAACCTCAAGTCAGTTTCTTTATTAGATCCAGTGAACATCCTTTTCTCAAAATCATTCTTTGACTTGTCAGTTGTCAGTTTACTTGTCAATAAATCCACTTTCAATACTATCTCTATCTGGTCAGGTAAAAATTGTTGTACATCTGTCATTTCTTCAGTAATATTTTGGGATGTAGTTTGTCTACAGAAGCAGACATCATTATAGTGTTGATATTGTGGTTACTATTTTCTGATTCCACTCTCCTTCAACATATTTATTGTCATGACCATCTTGCAGATCTATATTTCCCTCTACCTAAAAACTCCTTTAGAATCTAAAGGAGAATCATATCTTGTAAAAACCAAAACAGTATCTGTTTCCCATGAGAAGCTGTTTATACTTTATAAGTAATTCAAAAATCTTATTGAAAAAAAACAACAGTATTCTAATTTTATCTTGACCCTTAGTCCATTTATAACTTTCTAATATTAAAATCTTATTTAGCTTTTTTGCTGTTTATTTCAGTCTTAAATTCTTATGTTTAAAGTTTTATTGCTTTCAATATTAAAAGCATACTCACTCAACATTTTAAAATGTTCATTCCAAAGATCTGTAATAACTTAGAAGTAGTTAATGAGCTATTTACAAAAGTGATTAGAAAATGAGGTTTGCAAGCTTTAAAAGTCTCTACTACTGTTGAGAGCAAGATGGCTAATTCCCTCACCTTCAGGCACTCAAATCCATGTAACACCCTCACAGAGAGCAGTTGTCCATAGCATATGTGGGCAATCTTCTATTCTCTCCTTACCTAGAGAGGTTCCAAAGAACCAATCCATTCACCAGTTCCTTTGTTATTTGCATGGTCATCAGCTCTGTTTTTCTAGAACAATTTTCAATTCTCCAAACAATCAATCAGAATAGAGTTGGAAGGGACCTTGGAGATCTTCTAGTCCAACCCCTTGCTCATTTTAGGTAGCTGACTGTCCAGTCTTTTCTTAAAAATCTCCAGTGATGAAGCATCTACAACTTCTGAAGGCAAGCTGTTCCACTGGTTAATTGTCCTTACTGTTAGGAGGTTTCTCCTTAATTCCAGGTTGCTTTTCTCCTTGATTAGTTTCCATCCATTGTTTCTTGGTGCTTTGAAAAATAAGTTGACCCCTCTTCTCTGTAGCAGCCCTTCAAATACTGGAATATTGCTATCATGTCATCCCTAGTTCTTTTCTCTACACAGGCCATACCAAATTCCTACAACCGTTTTTCATATGTTTTTGTCTCCAGGCCCTTAATCATCTTAGTTGCTCTTCTTTGTATTTTTTTCCCAAAGTATCAACATCTTTTTTTTAATGTGGTGATCAAAATTGGTTGCAGTATTCCAGGTGTAGTCTTACTAAGGCTTTATAAAGCGGTACTAATACTTCACGTGATTTTGATTCTATGCCTGTTTATACAACCAAGGATTGTATTAGCTTTTTTTACTGCTGCCGCACACTGCTAGCTCAGGTTTAAGTGACTGTCCACTAGAAAGACTATCCACTTGTAGGAGACCTTCAGATTTTTTAAAAGTAAGAATGATATATTTCTAGACTCTTATAATAGAAATTATGGAACCCTTGAAGGCAAAATCTGTGACTTTTATTCATAGAAACCTTGCCTCAAATCAGACATGATTATTTAATGAAGAATTGGCCCTCGATAAGGTTTCAATTTAAGTGATTAAATGGGGGGGGAGATTTGTGCACACTAGCATAGTGCATGTTGTATGATTTTGCTTATCAAATAAATGAAAGAAGGTCCATGTTTTGGTGTTAGTTCTTCACTCACACTCACTTCAGATGAAAAAAAAAGCTCAGAAAACATTCAGTAGCAAAGAAATGTGAACATTTAGAACACGGGTATCAAACTCATCATGTCACATGACGTGTCACGACGTATCGGGACTCTTTTTGCATTGCTGGCAATGGGGTGGGCTCGGCTTCCCTATGATGAAAGCAGCCCACAGGCTGGCAGTTTGACACCCCTGATTTAGAGTAATCTGAAAAAGTTTTCACAGAACTGTAGGAGCTTCTGGGGAAGAAAAAAGACTTGAATAATTGTGGACTAAAAAGTAAATTTGGCTTTCCTTTCTTTTCAAAGTACATCTAATGTAATGAACTATACGTAACTGCAGAATATCTAACACTGCATTTTATTTCCATTTTTAAGGATATTCTCAGTTATCTATTCCTAATAGTTTTCAGATGATACTAATGGGAGTCCGTATGATCTGTGTGCTACAAAGAGTGAAAAGTTAGAGACTAATCATACCTCCTGCCATTACATGATGAATAAATGAGACTCTTTTCTTCTGGTGCCAAGTCTGCCAAGTCTCATTTCTGTTTTTTTCTTCAGTAAGAATCACAGACCTTGGAGACAAAATACTATAGTCTCCATTAAGATAACAGTGGCAGAAAAATCAGCTCTAACCCTATGATTATGCTTTCAATCTAATAATTATTAAATACCAGATAACACCTTTTGAACTAATTGAGACCTTTCAGCTGGTTGCCTGTGATAACATGGCTGCATTTTACTTCATCTCCGGTTCCTTTACTAAATGGGTACAAATTGCTTTTAAAGTTGCATTTATCTGCTACATAAATTATAGAGCACTCTCCTCCCCACACAAGCCAACACCATGAAGTGACCAAACACTATAAATGATTGATCCTGCTTGTGTATTTGCGTATATTATTCTGTTTGCAAAATAAGGCAAAGGAGGAGGATAAAGGGTAAATTGGGTGCCATACACCTCAAGAAGTAGGTTAAAATAGAAAAAAAGGATCAAAAATATTAACTCAACAGATTTCAAGCTGTTGCTCCTTATATTTGTGTGATTTTCTTTTTCACATTTGTGACTACTGGCTCTTGCTATTACTAAGATTTTTTTCAGCAAGTTGGGATAGGGATTCTTTCTTAATTATTTTAGGAAGATAAGGAACAGCTTATAGAGACTCAGACTCATATAATTGCCATCTAACCCTGCATTATGACTGAAAGCAGTTCTTCATTCCTGAATTCAAAAATGATTTTGTCCAGATATACTTATACATATTTGGAACTGAACTAAGGATCTTATGTACAGTAAGCAATTGTACATATCGGTTGTATTTGTAGAAAACTGGCTGTATGCTTTTTAAATTAAATAGTGTATCTTTTTATATGGTAGGTAAAACATTTCTAAATAAGATTTTAAAAAGTAAATCAGGGTGACTTTAGATATCAAAATGGGTTGTCAATGATATTGGACTTTTTATTTCTGTCTGAATGTGTGATACATCTAGAAGTAATGCAACAGAAGTAAAATGCTGTATAGATTTTTTATAGATTTCTTAAGGATTTACGTATCAAGAGCTACCTTCAACTTAAATAGGATAGATGGATGGAATTTGAAGCTGATGAGTTCTAAGTGTGCCATGCATCTTTTGTTTTAGGAACAGTAGTTGCATAGAAGAAGGCATGTACAAATGCACTTTAAAAAGTTGAAAAAACCCTGCAATTTCCTGGAATTGCTGAAATAGTCATAGGATTTCTGTCTTCTATATCCCAATCCCACTTGCAGTTTTTCTATTAAAAAACAAATTCTGAACCAACGTAAGAAAATGATAGTTAAGTCACTCATGTGAATCATGTTTGATTGGCTTGCTTGACACATGCTTGTGTTCCAGCCCAGCAACTGAAAATGGAGTTATATGGTCTTATAATGACTTTCTATGTTTCTGTAATGTTCAAGCAATAGGTTCTACATTAAAACCTCCTACTATAGATCTTAGGTCTGTATATTAAATGTCAGTATTGACTTTCACTGAATTATATATTAATAGATACAGCCAAGCGAATGGGCTAGAGACAGATGGAATAAATCAGATCTTGATTTGTGTCATACGTAAAGAATTATCATGCTATTATTTTCAAAGGAAGCAGTGTTATACAAAACACTGAATAGCATTAGGGAACAGCAGCTTCCCTTCCTCCCCCCCCCCAATAAAGCATGAGATAAGAAATAAAAAAATAAATCACCAAGTAGATCCATAGATATTGACTTGCACTTCCCATCGTGGCTTTGATCCATCATTGGTTTCATATAATGGTATTTAATAAGATAAAGTGTAAGTATAGATACTAGCCTTAATTGCATCTGAACCACTTACATCTTCCCTTTGCAATTATAAGGGCATTATTGCTCAGTTCTCACACAGTTTGGTTGATATGCCTAAAAATGCATCCAGTTTTATCAAAGCATGCCCATGCTATGGAACCTAGGTTCTTTTATCTAGAAATTAGCTTAGAAGCCAACACACTGCTGACTTGCATTCTACCAACTGGGTTCTACATGTGCCCTGACACATTCACGTTGCAATTTTTTTGTGATTGAGAAAATTATTTATTGAAATAATCTTCCTAATGAATTTAAATCTATCTAAATTCACTATCAGATTTTAGCTATAATCTCCTGACTATGCATGTCAAATTCATTAGCCATAGCTATCGAAAAACCTTAGACAACTACAGTTAAATATCCACGATGGACAATTACCAGTCACAGTACTACATATGTATGTGATTTGCTTTGTCTTTGTATAAAAACACCAGGATAATTTGTTTGGTAAACTAATAAATTACTGGCCAGGAGCAACACTGCAAGCAGCTGGAAGTTAACATGAACTACAGGTCACAAAAATATTTTTATATCTGTTGAATCTCAGAATGTGAGGCAGAGGACGATGTAGTAGTTATAGAAATGATATCAGAAGTGACATGTATAGTACCTGATTTTGCTTTTTTTGTCTTTATTGATTATGAGGCTACCTCCCAGTGAAATGGGAAAGTGGCAGACAGAAGGTTTACTGTTTATTAATCCCCATTAATCTACTTTGACCTACAAATAATTTGCACACAAAGAATGCAACAGAGACTTAAACTTAAAATGCTTTAGATTTCTTCCAGGTTATTCTTTATCTGAAAATATTCATACCTTCAGCTATTTGTTCGCAAAATTTCCTGTTCTGTCTTCATGTACACTCCAATATAACCATTCCTGTAGAATAGCAAGACAATGATGAATTTCTTACACACACACATGCACACACATCCTTTTTATGTGTGCCTATGCACACTTCTTGCCATCTTTCAGGCTGTGCTGTCATTTTATCAGAGAACAAAGCTGCTCGGAAGCAATGAATCTCCTGTTCAGGTCACTAGTGTTTATTACAGGTTATCAGGTGCCTTTGTACATTTGAAAAGCAGTTAGCAGCCTTAAATGTCTTCCTTAGAGCAGAAGCACCTGAGCCACTTGATTGTGTCCTTTGGAAATACTCTTTCTTCAGTAAAGAGGAAGGCGAATTTCATTTTGCAAAAGATGGTTTGGAAAATTAATGAGAGGAAATATGTGAGTGAGGCTGACTAAAAGGTTAGCCAGTAACCTTGAATTCCAGTCCCATTCTGCTTCTACTCTCTGATTCATGTTCTTCTCACAGTGACTCTCCAATTCACTGCGGCAGTCTTTTTTCACATAACAAGAACCTGTCCTTTCATTAGCACCAAAATATATCTATCACAGTAAAGAAGAGGAAAAAAATAGCCTCTAAGAAGATAAGTCACTACTTAGCTACTGGCTCCCTATTTCATTGTCCTCTGCTTTCCAGATCCCCAATTGTGTCTTAGACTCTTCTGTCCCTGATCCCAGTGGTGGGATTCAACCAGTTTGCCCCACTTCGGCAGAACCGGTGGCTAATTTTTTTGTTGCCCAGGCCCAGAATGGACTTCCGGAAGCAGCATCCACACAGAGAACCGGTTGTTCACATATTTGAATCCCACCACTACCTGATCCCCAAATGTTTGTTAGACTCTTCTAAAGACAGCTGCCTCTTTGTAGTTTTCCTGTTGGGGAGAAATGCTTTCAAAGCTTAAAAATGAAACCGGTCAATGGATCTTATTTAGCAAGTCTAGTTTTGGACAGAGCTTGTTGAATCTGCAGGTAGTCCTCGACTTACGACCACAATTGAGCCCAAAATTTCTGTCAAGTGAGGAATTTGTTAAGTGACCTTTGTATGACCTTTTCCCATAGTGTTAAATGAATCACTGCAATTGCTAAGTTAGTAACAAGGTCGTTAAGTGAATCTGGTTTCCCCATTGACTTTGCTTGCGAGGTCAGGAAAAATGATCACATGACCCAGGGACATTGTAGCTGTCCTAAATATGAACCAGTTGCCAAGCATCTGAATTTTGATAGTGGGGATGCTGAAATGATCATAAATATGAAAAATGGTCATAAGTAGTGATATAACTTTTTTTAACAAAATTTTATTGATTTTCTATTTTAACACATCATAAGTGCTTAGTAAACAGAGTGTTGTCTGAGTAATTTTTTTACTTAAAAATACATATTAAAATTAGTGGTGTAACTTTGAATGGTCACTAAATGAACTGTTGTAAGCCCAGGACTATCTGTATTTTTTTTTAAAAGGGGGAAACAAAATCAATAAAACTGGACTGCTTGCAAAGTATTGACACTGGGGATTCCTGATACTGTGTAGCCATTTTTATTTAGCCAATTCTACATGGATATAGGAGTACTGGAGGAACTTTAGGTTTCTGGAACCTCAATTCCCTAAATGTAAGAGAAGGTGTTGCATGCCTGTATACAAGACAAATGTGGAAACATGACCAAGATTCTTGGGTTCTACTGCACATACTTCACCAAAGGGGTAACTGCTCACTTCAAGACCAATGTCATATTCTGATCTGTAAACAGTGGAGTACACATGAAGAAACCCAACTTTAGTCATTTGCATTCTGCTGTGGTACCGTCTGATACTTTTTGCACCCACTTTTCCATGCATACGTGCCATGTAGTCCTGCAAAGAGATTCTCCAGTTAGAATAATCTAGTGCACCTTATTAAATACTGAGAGCTAATGAAGTTGTGTAAATGACTTGTTAGTGTTACTATGTATAATACAGTATATATTGTTGTGAAATCTTACTATTCAGGGTTAAAGCGCAGCTGACTTGCTTCAGTTTTTTTTAAAAAAAACTCCAAAATAATTACCAAGACACATGTCTGGAGGGATGGCTCCCTGTGGATCAGAAGAAGAGGTTTAATTCTTTCCTTCACCACCTTCCTGCTTCATTTGCAGAGCTGTTTATTTAAAGACCCATTGAGATCTTTTTGTAAAAAAATGATGACATGGGAAGGAAAAGGTTAACATTCCAATTCTTGTATGACTCTTGCAATCCATACCAATTTCTCTGCTTACTTTGGAGTAAGAGTAAGAAGCAGCTGCACATTTCATAATTGGCATAAAAATCATAAATAAATGGTTCATTCTTGTGCTGTTTAAAAAGTGCCATCTTTTTTTTTTTAATTCCATTTATATCCCGCCTGCAGCATATTCATAATAATGACAGCTGTCACAGGTCGCTCCACGCGGCTGCACTGACAGCTCTCAAAGGAATCGTGCATGCGCAGTCGCGCTCCACGGCCTGTCAAGACCGTCTACACGCGGCCGTTTGACAGCTGTCAAACGCCACGCATGCACCCTGCCCGCGAGCTGTCAAAACAGCGGGCTGTCAAAACAGCGGCAGCCGCTAACTGTCAAACTGGCGCATGCGCCCCAGCCGCGAACTCTGACAGCAGCTAGCTGTCAAAATACCGGCTGCCCACCAAAGCCAGCTGACGGGATTCCCCCAGCTAACGCGCTTGCGCTATCACTGGGGAAATGTCAAAACTGCCAGCTGACTATTGGCACACGATCCCTCGGCGGGAAGAACACCCGCACCTGATTTGCTGTCCCGTTTGACAGCTGCCTATATAAGGCATGTTTGTACCGTTCTGTTTTGTCCGGGCTATGTCAAATAAAGGCTGTTGAATGAAGACGCGTCTCCCTCGTCCTTGCTGCCGCCAATTCACCTGGCGATGAGGATGGGATCCCGGTACTAGCTGAAGTCACGGCCTAGAAGCGTAGCTGTCCCAGTCGAATCTGCTGAAGTCACGAGCTAAGTCACCGACTGGGCAAGCAAGCTATTCTGGTGCCACAGTACCGCGGACCCAGCATGGCAAATCTAGGGTACATGAGGGAGTTCGACGTCCGTCACCCCGAAGGCTGGGAGTCGCACTGGGGCCAAGTCGAGGGGTACCTCCTCGTGAACAAAATCACGGAGGACCGCCACAAGGCCACTGCGCTCCTATGCCTCAGCGGGCCGGCAGTATATGACATCGCCGTCGGCCTCTGCAGCCCGGACCCGGTCGCCACAGTACCGTACGCCGAGCTCACGGATCGCCTCAGCAAGCACTTTATGCCGAGGCGGTCGGAGCTGTACTGGCGACTCTTCTTCGCTCGCCGAAGACAGCAACCCGGTGAGCCCTCCACCGCTTTCATCGCTGCCGTCCGGCATGCCGCCCGAAAATGCCACTTCCCCGACCTGGAAGACCGAATTCAGGACCAAGTTATCGCCGGTCTCCAAAACGTGCGCCTGCAGAGGAAGCTTGTGGCAAGACCCACAATGGACCTCGCAGAGCTCACCTTGGAGATAATGGCGTATGAAGACAGCCATCGTGACGAACCCCAGGCGTTCGGTGACAATTCTGGCGCCTCCGTCCATCAAGCTCGAGAGCTCGACCAAGGGCCTCCAGAGCCTGACTCCGGGGTTGACGCAATCCTCTACCGGTTCAACCGCATGGTCGCCGGCCGCGAAGGGAACCGCAGCCAAGACCGACAGGCAACCCCCAGCACGAAGAAACCGCAGACCGGTTTCAGGGCAAAGTGTGCGAGCTGCGGCGGGGGCCATGCCAGGGCCACTTGCCGTTTTAGAAACGCGAAGTGCCATGGATGTGGCAAGACCGGCCACATCCGCTCCGCTTGTCGCAGCCTAAACCGGGAGACCCTCCACGACCTTGACGAGATCCCCGCAGGTAGGACTGACTTCCCCCGCCCTCCCCAGGGGTCTGTAGGGTCCGTACTTTCCCTAACCAAATCCCCTGTAAATCACCTCACCAGGGCAAAAGTCAGAGCCTGGGTCAAAATTCAGGGAATCCCCTGCGAAATGGAGGTCGACTCAGGGTCCTCCGTTTCTATCCTGTCAGGGGACCCGCTCCAGAGGATAGCAAGCAAATCCAATCACTGCATCCCCATCCAACCCTCCAAGGTTATGCTGGCAGACTTCCAGGGCGCCCCAATAGATTTAAAGGGACAAGCCAACCTGAAGGTCGAATTTAAAAATTTTTCAGGAAACCTAACAGCCCAAATAACTAAACAACCTAGAAACAGTCTCATCGGACTGGACTGGTTCGAGTCATTAGGTATTCGCCTCGAAGGGACAAATCGCATCCACGCCCAATCGCTGGAAAACATCTGCAAAAACTTTGCAGATGTATTCGATGGGTCACTGGGCAAATACAACGGCCCCCCCATCGACCTCAAGCTCAAACCCGAGCTAGGACCGATCAGAATAAAGGCTAGGAAAGTCCCTTTCGCCTTAAAACAAAAGATAGATAAAGAGCTAGACCGCTTAGTCAATTTAGGAGTCCTAGAGCCCACTGACAGCGGAACATGGGAAACCCCCATCATGACGCCTGTCAAACCAAACGGGGAAGTGAGAATCTGCGTGGATTATAAAGCGACCCTGAACCGTGCGCTCAACCCCCACGCGTACCCAGTCCCCTCAGTGAGAGACGTTCTCTCAGAAATTGGCTCCGGCTCCATTTTCGCCAAATTGGACCTAGCACATGCCTTCCTGCAACTCCCAGTAACCAGGGAGACTGCTGATGCCCAGACTATAGTGACACATAGAGGGGCGTTCAAAGTGAACCGCCTCCAGTTCGGCATCTCCGTGGCACCTGGAATATTCCAGGAAGTCATGGAACGAACCCTTAAAGGCATCCCAGGAGTCTGCCCTTACTTCAATGACGTCCTCATCGTGGGCGACTCCACCCATACCTTAGCAACCAGACTACACGAAGTCCTCACCAGGTTCCGGGCAGCTGGGTTAAAACTCAAACAAGAGAAATGCTCCATCGGGGTACCTTCTACAGACTTTCTTGGTTATAGGATAGACGGCAAAGGCATTCACCCCACCAATTCCAAAATTCAAGCAATTAAAGCCGCACACACCCCCGAAAAATAAAACGGAGCTCTAGGCATTCCTGGGGCTCCTGAATTTTTACCACTCCTTCCTACCAGGCAAAGCCACGATAGCAGAGCCGCTCCATAGATTGTTAGATAAAGGAGCCCCCTGGCAATGGACCACTTCGCACAATGACAGTTTTAACCAGCTGAAACAATTGCTCTCCAGCGATACCACCATATCGCATTACAACGAAACCAAACCCCTTTGCATCGCCTGCGATGCGTCCCCATATGGCATCGGGGCAGTCCTCAGCCACTCCCTAAACGACGGCACCCAAGCCCCAATAGCATATTACTCCAGGACCCTTTCAAAGGCCGAACGTAACTATGCTCAAATAGATAAGGAAGCCCTGGCCATAGTAGCTGGAATCAAAAAATTCCATGATTATCTCTACGGCAGACCCTTCACAATCTACATGGATCATAAACCCCTCCTAGGAATATTCACATGGGACCGCCAAACACCCCAAATTTTGTCCCCTCGCATGCTGCGATGGACTACATTTCTATCCGCATATTCCTATCAGCTAATTTACAAGCCCGGCAAAGAAATGTCCCATGCAGACGGCCTCAGCAGGCTCCCTCTGCCTCAAATAGACCCAGACCCAGCCCCAGCTGGCCGCATCCTGGCCATACAAGAACTCTCAGAATGCCCAGTGACAGCCAAGGACATCGCCCACGCCACAAGCAGGGATCCCACCCTCAGCAGGGTACTATCCTGGGCCTCATCAGGCTGGCAATCTTCTTGCCCCAACCCCTCCATCCAGCCATATTTTACAAAGCGCCACGAGCTCACCACCCACTTAGGCTGCATCCTCTGGGGATGCAGGGTGATAGTTCCACCATGCCATAGAACCAAGGTTCTCCAGACCCTTCACGACGGCCACCCGGGCATCACTAAAATGAAAGCCTTGGCACGTAGTTATGTTTGGTGGCCTTCACTAGACAAGGACATAGAACAACATGTAGCCGGCTGCTACCTCTGCCAGCAAACCAGACCAGCCCCACCCCATGCTTCGATACATAAATGGGAAATCACAAAAAACCCCTGGTCCCGCATCTACCTCGACTTTGCCGGCCCCTTCCAGGGTCAAACCTTCCTGATCATCGTAGACAGCTACTCCAAATGGTTGGAGGTTCTCCCGGTTTCCAGCACCACCACAAGTGCCACCATCCAAGCCTTAAGGGGGGTTTTCGCCACCCATGGTCTTCCCGATGTAATAATTACTGACAACGGGCCTCAATTTACCTCCCGTGATTTTCAGATCTTCACGAGGAGCAACTGTATTAGGCATACGACATCGGCCCCTTTCCACCCGTCAAGTAACGGCCTCGCAGAGGTCATGGTGAAGACCACTAAAGACTCCCTCCGCAGACTTGTCGTCGGGAACTGGCACCTCCGACTCACCCGCTTTCTCCTCGCTCACCACACCACACCCATGTCCACCACTGGGAAATCCCCCGCAAAACTCAGATGGGGTCACTGGCTGGTGACTCGTCTTGACAGACTGCACCCTGACAGACCAGCAGCAGAAAAGCCAGACGGCCTGCCACCAAAGACATTCACTCAGGGACAAAATGTCTGGGCTCGCAGTTATGGGGGAAGGGATAGATGGACCCAGGGGGTAATCCTCGATCAGACCGGCCCCCTGTCCTACACCATCAACGTTGGCGGGGGACTCACATTGCGAAGGCACGCCGACCAACTTCGGCCCAGAGCACCCACCAACATCACGCCAGAGCCAACTTAATTTAATTTGGTTCTTAATTTTTGTATTTTGGATTTTTAATTCCCTGTAAACCGCCCTGAGTCCTCAGGGAATAGGGCGGTATATAAATATAAATATAAATAAATAAATATAAATAAACTTCGGAAAATTCCGACCCCCCCAGCGCCATTCACCCGGAGGACGTCCCAACTCCCACCGATCTTCAATCAGACACCCCCGAGGAGACTCCCGTGGAAAACGTGGAACCACCACTTCGCAGATCCACACGACCGAAGAAACCTCCAGCGTACCTGACGGACTTTGAATGGGCCGGAAGCTCACCAACATGCCCCAATACCAGTTGAATGTATAGTTCAAAGTTATGTGTTCAAACCAAGGGGGGGGGGAAAGGGGTGCAGCATATTCATAATAATGACAGCTGTCACAGGCCGCTCCACGCGGCCGCACTGACAGCTGTCAAAGGAATCGCGCATGCGCAGTCGCGACCCGCGGCCTGTCAAGACCGTCTACACGCGGCCGTTTGACAGCTGTCAAACGCCGCGCATGCGCACTGCCCGCGAGCTGTCAAAACCACGGGCTGTCAAAACAGCGGCAGCCGCTAACTGTCAAACTGGCGCATGCGCCCCAGCCGCGAACTCTGACAGCAGCTAGCTGTCAAAATACCGGCTGCCCGCCAAAGCCAGCTGACGCGATTCCCCCAGCTAACGCGCTTGCGCTATCACTGGGGAAATGTCAAAACTGCCAGCTGACTATTGGCACACGATCCCTCGGCGGGAAGAACACCCGCACCTGATTTGCTGTCCCGTTTGACAGCTGCCTATATAAGGCATGTTTGTACCGTTCTGTTTTGTCCGGGCTATGTCAAATAAAGGCTGTTGAATGAAGACACGTCTCCCTCGTCCTTGCTGCCGCCAATTCACCGCCCTTCTCCGAAGACTCAGGGCGGCTTACAAGCTTAGCAGTAGCCTTCATTCTATATATATGCCTGCTTATTAGGGCTTTCACACACACCCCAGCGGCATTATTACAAAGTCAGCTTATTGCCCCCAACAATCTGGGTCCTCATTCTTAGTCATTCTCGTCCATGTTGATGTAAGGATATTGCTTCAATTTGTTTTTCCTCAATATTCCATGCAAGGTTTTTGTGTTTTCCTTAATTACAGGGTGACAAAGAGAAAATGTGCATTTTGAATAATCTCTTTTTCACTCACTGCTCCTATCTCCAGTGTTTTACAGTCTTGGGGTTTTAAACACTTCAGTTTAATTCCAAAGAAAGAGAACTTGAGAGAACTTTTCCTATGGACTTTTTAACAAGGCTAAAGAAGAACAGAGAGGTATACAACAGAAAACTTAAATGCCAGTATTGAATAGTGGGCTTCAGTAGGCAAGGAGCAGACCAGCATTGTCACAAAATTATTTATTGACTCACCTAGAACTGGAGAACTGCAGGCAATTGCCTGCAATTTATACTCTGAGCCCAAAGGGCCTTAACCAATCACAATACTTGAAAAACCCACCCAAATATGAATGTTCAAAGTTTCCCTCCAAAACAGTTGAAGTTAACAGTCAGGGTCAACTAAAGGTTAGTTTCATTTTAGCTTCACAAGCAGTTGGAATTAAATTAGTTTCACTTTTGCAGGGATTAACCCAACTTTATATATAATTCAATACATAACCAGCAAGCACCCTCTGCCTTTTAGTATTAACTAAAACTGCATCAAAAGAAATGTTAGCTTTGCAGTTAGGTTAATATATATTTTAAATATCATTTTGTGAGATGTGCCATATTAAGATTATAGAATAAATATAAACCTGGTTGTGCTCAAAATACCTTTGTGGCTCTCAACAAAAGAAACCAAAGAAAGAAGCAACCTAGAACTAAGGAGAAACTTCCTGACAGAATTAACCAGTGGAACAACCTGCCTCCAGAGGTGCTGAATGCTCCAACACTGGAGGTTTTTAAGAAGAGACTGGACAGCCATTTGTCTGAAATGGTATAGGGTTTCCTGCCTGAGCAGGGGGTTGGACTAGATGACCTCTGAGGTCCCTTCCAACATTATTATTATTATTACTTTTTTTATTATTATTATTATTATTATTATTATTATTATTATTATTATTATTATTATTATTATTATTATTATTATTATTATTATTATTATTATTTTGTTGTTAACATTTTATAGAAGAGTGCAAGAAAAAGGAGAAAAACATGTACCGTACATCATTTTGGGGCTTGCTTTTTCCTTCTCTCTTTCTTTTTGCAAGGGAAGAAAACTTTGGAAATATTAGAACAGCACTTTTGCCCTGTTAAGGCATCAGGTTTCAGCTCACATGGTAGAGCAGTATATTTTTCCAGAAGTGTGACTAACTGAGATTCTTAAATTTTCAACGTCGTTTGACTCAGACATGCTTATTTGTGGATTGTAGCCTTAGGATTTTGAAAATGTCATATTTTAATATTTGACTAACAATGATTTAAAGGCCAGGAAAAGAAGATTAAGCAATATATCCAAGCAATCTGAGAGACATTTTTGTGATCTAATAAATTCTCTGCAAGCAAAGTGTAAGGTCAGCGTATTCCAAGTGTTTAAAAGGCATTTTCTCTGTAATCTGTGTCTGTGTTCTTCGAAGTCAAATCATTATTATTGTATACTAAAAATGGGAAAAAGCCCAGTATTGCCATCCACCAGTTATGTTGCTTGCTCTTACCAGTCCTCTCTTGTTTTCTTGCATCTTGCAAGAATGATAATACATATTATTATTTCCAAGTAAGTCTGGAAAATTTAAAATTCCAACAGAATCCATTAGTAGGTTTTGTTGGAAATTTAACATGATGGTTCCTAGCAACCCAACATTCTTAGGTAAGCATGCATCTTTCAGTGGCACAGACATTAAAGTCACTTGATGAGATTCCTCTAAATTCCAGACATCTATGGGGTAATTCGTTGGGAAGAGGGAATCACTCTAGATTCTTTTTAACATACAGATCTGAAGGTAGAATGCCTTCAGACCTGCTGCTGGGTTTGTTGATTTAGAGCAATCCTAGGATCCAGCCTCAGGATTGCCCATCAGGGCTAGGTCACGGGATACTTGGTGCCTTCATGCTCTAGCTTCTGTTGGTGAATGTCAGATTAGTTTCAGTTTCAGTTTTATTAAATTTTTATACCGCCCTTCTCCCGAAGGACTCAGGGCGGTGAACAGGGCATATCATAAAACTACAAAAATACAAAAGTTAAAAAAGAATTAAATTATTGCCCACAGTAAAAACAATAGAAAATATATATAAATATTAAAACCCTAAATAACTCCCCATCAGGCCAGGCCAGCTTGTTCAAATAAATGGGTCTTTAACCCGCGCCGAAAGGAGCGGAGATCCGGTGCCATCCGGAGCTCAACCGGCAGCTGATTCCACAAAGCCGGAGCGCCCACAGAGAAGGCCCTCCCCCTGGGGGCCACCAGCTGACATTCTCTGACTGGAGGCACCCTGAGGAGGCCCTCTCTGTGGGAACGCACGGGGCGGAGGGGAGTCGACGCCGGCAGCAGGTGGTCCCCGAGGTATTCCGGACCCATGCCATGTAAGGACTTAAAAACCATCACTAAGACCTTGAACCTCACCCGGAAGACAACTGGTAACCAATGCAGCTCGCGGAGCAAAGGTGTAACATGGGAGTACCGGGAAACTCTTAAGACAACTCTCGCGGCCGCATTCTGTACCAGTTGGAGCCTCCGAGTGGTCTTCAAGGGAAGCCCCATGTAGAGAGCATTGCAATAGTCAAGACGAGAGGTCACGAGCGCATGAGTGACCGTACACAGGGCATCCCGGTCTAGATAGGGCCACAACTGACGCACCAGGCGAACCTGTGCGAAAGCCCCCCTAGTCATGGCTACTACATGATCTTCTAAGGTAAGCCGTGCATCTAGGAGGACTCCCAAGTTGCGAGCCCTATCTGATTAATCTGTAATAAATATGTTCTTATCTGCAATTTAACAATAGTTAAGGCAGCTGACGTGGCTTGGATTACTCAAACTTGGTTGTCTCAGAATTGGAAGGTTGCTGTCTTGAAAATATGGCCACTTGGGTTTTGAGCCTGACAAGTCTGGGTAGCAATTATAATTTTGCAAGAAATTCATGATATGGGTCAGCCCCAGGTGTGCTAATGAAAGAACCTATCCAACGTTCCTTGCAGAATACATAAACCATTTAATTTCAGTGCTGCATATCTGGCATTGTTTGTGTGTGGAATCACTTCGCATTGTGAGGTCAGATTTTCCCATTATCTCAGATACCATTTTTTAGCATTCTGTCAAGTTTCAAATTTCAGTTCCTTTGAATCAGAATTAGCATAATATTGATTAGCTTGCCTTGGCCTTAAATTGAAATCATCTTATCATGGGGGGGGGGGGGTTAGGGTTGCATCTGTTAACTGTTTTTTGACGCCCTTTTGGTAATAATTTTTTTCTTCACCTCCTTGTCTGCAACAGTATATATAATGCTCCTCTGATGTGAAATGACCCATTTCAGTCCATTTCAGTTTGTTGATTCCCAGAATGTCAATGTTCAGTCTTGACATTTCTGCTGTGACAATATCAAATTTCCTTAGTTCATGGTTCTAATATTCACATTCCAATGGTGTATACACACAGAGCATATAGCTTTTATTTTGCCTATGGACACATCAGCAGCTAGGAATCTTTTCCACTTTAATCCAGCCACATCTTAAAGCAGCAGTACTACACATATTTGCCCTTTCCTCTTTTTCAGTGGATATATTTCATAAGGCAATCATGGGGAACTAATCTTGTAGTATCTTGGCAGAAATCTAGAATTAGTTGCCATTTCTTCTGTAGTGAATTGTATTTAAACTAAATGCTAGCACTATTATATCGTCCTTCATTACCTTCTTCACAGAGTAATAGGTTGTAGTATTTTTTTGAAAGCCAAATTGACTTGACACTTCCAGAAAGTTGACTATCTCTGCTGTACACAGCTTCTTAACCTACTTGGCATCAGAATTGCTGAATTGCAAAAATAAGGTTATTGCAGAAGGTGATCTTTATTTTGAACCACTAAATCTTGGACTGTATTGGACTTGCTGTATTGTACTTTCAGATGCTTTCAGCTTTTCTTCTAGCCTAAGGGACAGCTCTAATCTACAGGTTTGAATTAAGCTCAATTGATGTTGCAGGAAGCACTCAGATTGAGTCAGTTTATTCTGTCTTTCTAAAAAAGATCAACAGACTAATGATTGCTCTTCTAACAGAACTCATCTTATTACTGTTCAGGAATTTCAGAAATATTAGAGGATTCATCTCCATGTATTATTGAACATGGTAATTCAAAACCAGAAGATATAGTAACTTAATTAAAGGAAAAGATAAAATATGGCTTTTAGTTCAGGCAAGAGCTTACAGGTAGTCCTTGACTTACAACAGTTCATTTAGGGACTGTTCAAAATGACAACGGCACTGAAAAAAATGGCTCATGACTGTTTTTCATACTTACGACTGTTGCAGCATCCCCATGGTCACATAATCAAAATTTGGATACTTGGCAATCGGCTCATATTTATGACAGTTGCAGTGTCCCCGGGATCCTGCTGAAAACAGAAAATTGGATTAATCCTCAGATTATTTTCTCTCTGTTCTAGTGAATAGTTAAAGAAGTAATAGCTTTTTCTCTAAGATGGGGTAAACAGTGACCCCTGGAACATGTGAATCCTCAGCCCTATTTTCAAAGTATCTCTATACAACAATGCCAACATTGGCTGCAAAATTGTCAGCTTTCATCTTATGACTTCTCCCAATTTTTATATAAACGTAAAGAGGAAAGGAGAATTGCTATTGTATTAGTATAATACCATCAAATTTCTACTCCATTTGTATGCCATGTGCTTATTAAATATTATCTTCAGAAAAAGGTCACATTCACAGGGCAAGTATGGAAATGACTAGTCTTTATGGAATCAGCAAACTGGAGTTAAAAAAAATATATTGCAGTGTGGTGATCCTGCTCTGTCGACAAAATTTTTCTTCCCTTGATTTTCTGTTCCCTTTTCTCCACAAAATATCATGCACTGGAAACATATCAAGACTTTCTGGGAATATAGGAAAAAAATTCATTATTTAAGTTTTCCTCCCTGCATATTTATGGTACTTCTACAGACTTGAGTTCTCCAAAGTCCCTTGCACAATGATAATACCGTTTTGGCTGCTTAATAATTCCCAGCAGAAACATGTGCCAGTTAAAGAGAGAGTGAGTTTCTCAGCAATTCAATGGAGTTTCCACTTATGAAATGAGCATACAAACACTGGAAACTGGTGATATAAATTTTCAATATAGAAAATTTCAGTAATTAGAAATAGAACTGCTTTTGATTTCATGGAATACCACCCATATCAAAGACCCTACTGGTTATGCTGGTAATAATCATAGAACAAAAAATTATAATTTCTATTTATTTTATGACCGTACAATTCCATGAACTGAAACTTGAATTATCACACTGTAAACAAACAAACACACACACACTCCTCTTCCTCCATCACCAGGCAGATGAGAATATATCTGAACCATCACTCAGATAGGAAGCTTTTTTTTAGTACTTTTGTTAAAGTGTATTCATAGGATTAAGTTAAAAGAAGTTCAGATTTCTCTTGGCTATTATTGTTCTGTAAATAATATTCTATAACTGCATTCTAAAGTGTTTCAAGTAAATGACAACTTATCAGATAAAAAAGGGATTATGACTCATAAAGCATCTCATCTTATTTTTCTTGTTTTTTCTTGTTTTTTCCTTGTATAGTTTGAGGAAGGGGGTGGATATTTATTAAATACACACACACACACACAAACACACACACACACACACACACAAACAGAGAGAGAGAGAGAGAGAGAGAGAGAGAGAGAGAGAGAGAGAGAGAGAGAGAGAGAGAGAGAGAGAGATGCACACAAGCATCTCGCTTTAAATAAATTCATATTCCAATAGTTTTAGTTTTTTTAGTTTAGTTTTTATTTGATTTGTATACCGCCCTTCTCCCTAGGGACTCAGGGCGGTTCACAGGGCATATATAAATAACGATACAAAAGTTAAAAAGAAATTAAACCAATGCCCAGTTAAAAAACAATAATACAATACTAAGAACACCAATTTAAAAAACCCATAATCCCCCATCAGGCCAGACCAGCTAATTCAAACAAATGGGTCTTCAGGCCGCGACGGAAGGTTCGGAGGTCTGATGTCATCCGGAGCTCCACCGGCAGTTGGTTCCATAATGCCGGAGCGCCCACAGAGAAGGCCCTCCCCCTGGGGGCCACCAGTCGGCATTCTCTGATCGGTGGCACCCTGAGGAGGCCCTCTCTGTGGGCACGTACTGGGCGGAGGGAAGTTGACGCCGGCAGCAGGTGGTCCCTGAGGTGGTCCCTGGTCCCTCACAATAGAGTGATTAAAAGGTTCTCTGATATAAGTTAGCACTACACAACCAATGTTTTTCTAGGGCAAAACTCCCATTTACTAAGGAAATCCTAGCCTTATGATTTGTCATTCTGTTTAACGTGGCTATTTTAAAATAAGAAATACGAGGAAGGATCTGTAAGAGGCCTAGCTGTAACCCTTGCCACTCATCACATTTAGGCCATCAATTTAGCATATAATAAACCTTTATTGTCAAAGTACAACATGTGTACATTGAGATTAGCTGAGCCTCCCCCCATGCTCTCTCCCCCCAACACACTGTGACAACAAACCTTCCATCCCACCACACTATGTGAACCAACTACACCACACACTGGCCTCCCAAGTCACTTCTGCATAAGATTATGTCCTATTTAAAAGCCTAACAGCCCACGAATAAAAGCTATTTTTCAGCCTGTTGGTACGGCTGGCTATATTCCTATATCTCCTACCGGATGGTAGGAGAGTAAAGAGATACCGTCCAGGGTGTGAGTCATCCCTGAGAATCTTCCTCACTCTTCCAAGGCAACGAGCCCGGGCGATGTCATCCAGTGGTGTCAGGGAACAGCCCACAATGTCTTGTGCTGTGCTCACTACCCTCTGTAATACTTTCCTATCCGCGGCTGTCAGCCCAGCATACCAAACCACAATACCATACGAGAGAACACTCTCTATAGTAGACCAGTAAAAGAGGGTCATTAGCTGTTGTTCTACCCTGTTCTTCCGCAAGGCCCTAAGAAAGTGAAGCCTCTGTTGGGCCTTTCTAGCCACCTGAGTTGTGTTAACTTTCCAGGTCAGATCTTCACAGAGGTAGACTCCCAGAAATTTAAAGGACGAAACTCTCTCTACACAGTTCTCTCCAATGTAAAGTGGGGCAGGTTCCTCCTTTTTTCTCTGGAAGTCTAACACCATCTCTTTCGTCTTGCCGATGTTTAGGTGCAAGTTGTTGTTACTACACCATATGGATAGTTTTTGTACCTCCGCCCTATATGCTGTCTCATCCCCACCTGTAATAAGACCCACCACAGTTGTATCATCTGCGAACTTGATTATTGCAGTGGTTGGGTCAGATGATACACAATCATAAGTGTATAAAGAGTACAGGTAGGGGCTAAGCACACAGCCCTGTGGCGTGCCAGTGCAAAGCTTCAGGGGGGTGGACAAAGCAGAGCCGACCCTCACTGTTTGTAACCGATCCCTAAGAAAGTTTTGAATCCAATCGCAGATGGCGGGGGGAGAATTTCAAGTCAGTCAGCTTCTCGATGAGAATGCTATACAATTGTATGAACATTTAATAGCTGACTGGTAATTGCACATTGTATTCCCTTTAGCCAAGATCAATCTCTTGGGATTACATAGACATATTGATTTGTTTTCTTCACAACAATATGGACATAGTCATTACCTCTGTCTTGGATGGATGTTCTGATAATCTCCCATCTAAATTCTGCTTAGTTTTTTGAGATCAGCCAAGAACAACTAGGTTCTGCCATCTGCTAAAAAAATTAAAAGTTCATGCTTTAAATACCTTAATTTCAGGCTTTTTTAAAAAAAAAATGCATATGCATTCATTTCTCAGTATCTCAGTACACACATTTAGGCAATCTAATGAAAATTTCCAAGGTACCAGATTTGAAAAGGAATTTGTTTCACATATGGAATGTAAATTTGTATAATTGTTGTATCTGCAGTAATTATAACCTTTAACTGAGCCTTAAACTTTAAGTTACTAGAAATAGTTGCAGAAAGTCCTATATAGATTAGCATTAGAGCATGAAAATTGATGTCCATCACCACTAAACTAAGAATCACAGTGCTTTCTGATCTGTCTTCATAGCTCTTGCTTTTCCTTGCAACCTCCAAATGTTTTTGATATGAAGACTGCAGTGCAGCTGCTAAACTCAACCCTTGCAATTAATGTTGTTTTTTTTCCAGACAGGTATAATACCCAACAGAATGGTCACCCTCCAGATAAAAAAGAGATGCAAATTAGCATTGAAAGAACCATACAGGGCTTGCCACAGAGTGCTGTGACAGCAAGAACAGAGTTTGCAGATAAGAGCAGAGCATCTTAGGAATATAAAACTTCCATCTTTTAGTTTGATTTTTCAGACAGGTGCCTAATTTATTTTCTTTTAACTCAAATTCTGAAACAGGGTGGAGGGGAAAATTATTTAATATTTCAAAGTAGGATCAGTTTATCTAATTATCAGGTTGAAAGTATTCATGTGCAGTCTTGGAAATGCTCCACTATTTTTCTCAAATTGTTCTGGTACTGTTGCACATTAATCTGGATAAACCTGCTGTAGAGGAGGAGTAATGCAATCCTGGCAGATGGTGACAGAAGTTAGATTACAATCACCCTGAGCACAAAGGTGGTGCAGGAAGAGAAATATAGAGGAAGAAGAGGGAAAGCTACTTTATATAAATACAGAACAAACCCCACTGGCTTCTAGCACTGAACATGTTACTTATCCAGGTAATGAAACATTTGCACAAAAACAATGAAGCTCAGAGAGCATCAAGGAACCCACAAAGAGCAATATGTAATAAGTGATATTGGGTTTCACCACTCTGTGGAAAATCTTTAGTACTTCCTTTTACTATGATGGAATGTAGGAGAGGCAAAAGCTATCTAATATAATCTCAGCTGAAAGAGCCCAGGTAATAGGGATGGAGAGATCCCTGGCACTTATCACAACCACTTTAACATTTGAATAGCTGCTGTAAATACTGTATTGAACTTTGTGGACCAATGCTTTGTCTTGTTTAAAACACCTTCATGTGTTTGTATAATGGTGCTCATGTAGTGCGGCTAAAGTTAAACATCTTTAGGGAGAAGAAGAATTATATAACTAGAACTCATCTAAGTAGCTTGCCTGAAGTTGACCAATGTATCTTTTCTAGCCATGCAGAGATTAACTAACTTTAGAAGTGCAGATTGAAAGCCTCTCTTCTGAGAGAAATTAATGCCAAATGATAAAAACATTACTAAGTGTTCTTGATCAACATCATACTCCCCCCACTTTTATTGGAATAATACTCTGAAATGCCAAACACAGATAATGCAAATGCAGCCTAAGAATTGAGTTTCCTGTGCATACAAATGCAGTATATAAAAACCAGATAGCTAGGTCTACTTTTTATATTTTTTTCTCTCTAATTAAAAATCATCTTGTAACTAGAGGGAAAAAAAAACATATTTGCCCCATTTGTGTTTTCAGATCTGCTGTTTGGATAGATGAATGTGTAAAACATTTTTATTTTTAAAATCATGGATCAGAGCATATCATGAGCAGTTAAATTTTGTAATAATTAATACATAGAGGCAGAACAGAGCACTAAAGCTTGTACTGCTTACTCAAATGGGAAGGTGACTTACGGATTTAGAAACGTCTTTGTTTTATTTCAAAGAGCCTTTAATGGAAATGTCTGCTTCAATTGTAACTTTAGGATGACATCCATCTAATCTTTTGTTCTGTGCATTTTGTTCTTTTTCTTCCTTTCTGTAGAACCATGTAAAGAAAGCTACTGTGGCTAGAGTCACACAGAGGGAGTTTTGGGATATATGCTCCCTTTCTTCCTTGCTCTTCTCCACAGGATGGAACAGAGAAAGCTCTGGCCTCGGACATGGGACTCCGATGGCTGGTCAGTAGCCTTGGTGTTTCTTTTCTTAGGCTTTTCACAAAACATCAACAGCACTCCTGTCTATAATACATTTCATCCTGAGAACCGTGACTGGACTTTCAATCACTTGACAGTCCATCAGACAACGGGAGCAGTCTATGTGGGAGCTATCAATCGGGTTTACAAGCTGTCTGGAAACTTGACTGTCTTGGTAGATCACAAGACAGGACCTGAAGAAGACAACAAGTCCTGCTACCCACCACTTATTGTGCAACCCTGTACTGAGATCCTGACTCTGACGAACAATGTTAACAAGCTCCTGATCATCGATTACTCAGAAAATAGGCTGCTGGCCTGTGGGAGTCTCTATCAAGGTGTCTGTAAATTGCTGCGCCTGGATGACCTCTTCATCTTAGTAGAGCCATCTCACAAGAAAGAACATTACCTTTCCAGCGTCAACAAGACTGGCACTATGTATGGAGTTATAGTTCGTTCTGAGGGAGAAGACGGGAAGCTCTTTATTGGCACAGCAGTGGATGGTAAGCAGGATTACTTTCCCACCCTCTCTAGCCGAAAGCTACCACGTGATCCAGAATCCTCAGCTATGTTGGATTATGAGCTTCACAGTGATTTTGTTTCATCACTAATCAAAATTCCTTCAGATACATTGGCCTTGGTCTCTCACTTTGATATCTTCTATATCTATGGATTTGCAAGTGGAAATTTTGTTTATTTTCTGACAGTCCAGCCAGAGACTCCTGAAGGTGTGTCTATCAATTCGGCTAGCGACCTTTTCTACACATCTCGGATTGTCCGTCTCTGCAAGGATGACCCTAAATTTCACTCCTATGTTTCTCTGCCCTTTGGTTGTGTCAAAGGTGATGTGGAATACCATCTACTACAGGCAGCTTACCTTTCTAAGCCAGGGGAGGTACTTGCCAGATCCTTGAATATTACTGCCCAGGATGATGTCCTTTTTGCCATTTTTTCCAAGGGACAAAAACAGTATCACCACCCCCCTGATGACTCTGCTCTTTGCATTTTTCCCATCCGTGCTATCAATGCCCAAATTAAGGAACGACTACAATCTTGCTACCAAGGGGAAGGCAACTTGGAACTCAACTGGCTACTAGGGAAAGATGTCCAATGTACCAAGGCGGTAAGAATGAATACTGTATTTTAAATAGGGTTACTTTAAGGAAGGTATAGAGAATATTAGCACTGTTAGAAATTATGGAATTTAAGAATTTGCTTCCTGGCAAGAATTTTGAAGAGGTCTTCTGAAAGTGAAACAGGATTTAAGTGTTAGCTCAGTTTTTAATTTATCTCACGAGAATGTTTTCTCAACATATTTTCTGGTAGGAATTAAAAAGACTGCTGCTGAAGTTTCAACTTGATCTACCCATTGTGTAGAATAGGTATGAATGGGAATGGTCAAACATTTCCCCACTTGTAGCTGTTGTGATTACCCAGTATTTTCTGCATGAAATTGAAAACTGTAATTCATTCATATATTATAATAATAGAAAAGTGATATTTGTATTGGCTAAAGCAATGGGGCCAAAAGTAAGAAATAATTGGTTTGGAAGCCTTACATTATTTTAATATATATAAATAATTATAACATTTATATAATACTTATTGAATATTTTATTCTATATATTTATTATTTATATATTTAATTATAATATATTTATCTCCCTACACACACACACACACACTCTCTCTCTCTCTCACACACACACACACACACAAAGAAACTCAAGGTTTCTGTGAACAAAGCTTAAACATTACTGACTATTTTAATGACATTTTATCCTCTTTGTCTTGATTAATACAGCGGCCCCAGGATGATAAATGCAAGAGAAATGTGATCCCCTTGCCTTGATCAGAATTAAAACAAATTGATTTCTATATCAGAGCATATAAAGACAATGAAGTGGCTCTTAGAGACACTCTTACATGTATGTAGCCTAACTGGATGAGTAATCAATACTGTCAACATGAATCTTTTTTTGCTTATATTCTGCTTTTGTACCCCTCAAGTATTTAGTTGATGGAAAATAGGACAGATTCTGATTAGAGAAGGAGAGTTTTTCTACTGGTTGTTTAGGATAGCTTCTCCAATCTGTTTCCCTACAAAATATTAAACTGCATTTCCTATTATTGGCAGTAAGTATAATCTATTCCTTCAAATGTAGTAAGATAAAATTTGTTTACAACATATTGCTGGAGTAAAATGATGCAGACCATCCCTGCTGCTATTCCTCAGATTGTCATGTCCTTAACTAGTTCCTTGCTAGAGAAGGTGTCAGAAAGAATCAGATGTTAATGCTTGCCATCAAAGTAGATACATATGTGATAAAATTGGCTGTTTCTAGGAAAAGACAAAATAGTCACAAGAAGAAAATCATAGTTTGTTTTCTTCAGAGTGCAGGGATCTGGCCTACTTTACTTAACATGCTACTAACCATCAACTTATATTCAGAATAAACAGAAAACATATTATTATATTGGTTTATTGCTTATACTAGTTTGTTCTGTATAATTATATTTACCAGCACGGCACTTAATTATAATTATACTCCAGGTAAAACTAGTGAGATTCAGAGAGTGCTTATGGTGAACCTTTCATTAATTTCTTCACAACATTAAGGAAAGGCCAAAGAGGTATTTCACCAAATGACTTTTACAGACCTATTTCTTATACAATTTTTTAAAACACCAGCATTAATTCCTAATGCAGATTTTGTGAAAACTATACATGGTGTATTTCTCATCATTCAAACTCAATCTCATTGAAGTTGACGCATGAGATCTGACTGACAAGCTTGAATATATGAAATCCAGGAAGTTTAATCTAGGGATACCAAAGTCAGACTTCAGTTTTTTGAACCTTTTTGAGTCTGCAGAAAGAGTTATGAACCAGAGCTGTGTTATTAAAGAGGTAAATGATGATTTTTTTTATGTAGTTGTAAACATCTAACTATGAGTAGCTTTGTAAAGCATCTTACAAATATGAGACACAAAAACTTAAAGATAAGCCTTTTAAGAAGCCTAGCATGGAGATAGTGATGCAGAACAATTCTGGGAAAGGCCTTTTCTTAGGGAGAGCTGTACAATTCTTCTGAGTCAAGCAAGAGATTTTAGTGCAGATTCTTATGTAATTTTCTTCCATTTAGTTCTATTGCTGCTGTTGTTTTTCTTGCAAAAAACAGACAAATAAATCATAACAGGAGAAAGTATCATCTGCACTTACCTCTTGTTCCATCATCTGAACTAACAGGCAACCATTGTCAGAAAATGACATGCCCATCACTGATCTTCCTTTTGTCCTTACCCTCATGCCTCCATGCAGTGGTGGGATTCAGCCGGTTTGTACCACTTCGGCAGAACCGGTAGTTAATTTTTTATTGCCCAGGCCCAGAATGGACTTCTAGAAGTGGCATCCAACAGAGAACCGGTTGTTCACATGTTTGAATCCAACCACTGCCTCCTGTCATAAACCTCCAGAAATGCTTGTAAGCTATTCATACAACAGGGCAAGAGATAAGTACAGGTAGTCCTCAACTTATAGAAGTTCATTTAGTGACCATTCAAAGTCACAACAGCACTGAAAAAAGTGACTTATGACCATTTTTCTCATGACAGTTTTAGTATCCCCATGGTCATGTGATCAAAATTTAGATGCTTGGCAACTGGTGTGTATTTCTGATGATTTGCTGTGTACCTGGATCATGTGTTCAACTTCTGCAACCTTCTGACAACCCAAATCAATGGGGAAGCCAGATTCACTTAATGACTGTGTCACTAACTTAAGAACTGCAGTGATTCACTTAACAATTGCAGCAAGAAAGGTCATAAAATGGAGCAAAACTCACTTAACAACTGTTTCTCTTACCAATAAAGATTTTGGCTCAATTGTGGTCATAAATTGAGGATTACCTATATAGATGCAGCCAAAGAAAGCAATACAAGACAGGTCTAAATGCAGAACATCATCTCAGAACCTGATTATTCCAGATTTTAAAGTCCATAAAGTTGATTATATGCCAAGTGGATTGTCATATGTCAGCTATTACTTATAATTTTTCACAATTTGTATGCCAATTTTTCTATCTTGTTGTCTTCCAGAAGCATCAGGACCAAAAGCCATGTTGGTTGGGAATTCTTAGAGTTATGGTCCCGAAATTATGGAAGACATCAAATTAAGAAGCTGCTCTACCTTTCACTTTTCACTGATATTTGTGTTTAAATATTTCATCACTTTCAGCCAGTTCCAATAGATGACAACTTCTGTGGATTGGACATTAATCAGCCACTGGGAGGCTCCATACCAGTAGAGGGAGTGACCCTTTACACTTCTGGTCGTGATCGGATGACTTCTGTTACATCATATGTCTACAATGGTTACAGTGTGGTGTTTGTGGGTACCAAGAGTGGCAAGTTAAAGAAGGTAGGACAACTATTTACCTTTAGACATTTCATTTCTCTATGGATATTGATGGTTAGAGGTTTTACAAAATTTTCTGGTTATTTGTTCATACTTTGTACTCGTTGTCTTGGAGCTTTCCAGTTGTAGCTTCAATTTGGAGATTTGGTCCTTTATATCATCTAGATTATTTTTAGTATCATTATGGTTTCTTAAATGTCTTCTTTTTGTGCAACAATTGTTTGATGAATTTGCTGTAACATAAAGAGTATTTCCTTTTGAAAGGTATTTGTTTTTTTCTTAAGGCATCATTCCTGGAAATCCTCTGGTATCACCAGTCTCAGTAAGAGTGGAACAAGATTTCTTTTAGTTTTCTGGTCTTTATATATAGCTTTTATAATCCGGTCCTAATAGCAATATTTTATAGTAAACCTTTTGTCTCAAGTTTCCTGAAAATTATCAGTCAGGAAAGGTTGTAGTCCACAATGTTCCAAGTGTTCAAAATGTTCCACCTCCCTGCAGCCAGACATATTCAAAAGTCCATTTTTTCATTCTCTCCCACTAGCTCTTAAGATTAAAAATCCAAGGCCAGTAGGTATTTATAGTACAAGAAGTTCAGGATGATAAATATGCCAAAACATTTTCCTTTATTGCCAGCTGTACCAACCAGCCAAGGAGCTAGTTATGGTGCTGTACTTAAATCCACCACTAGATGTCATTCAAAGTCCATTTTCCACTCTTAAAAACAAAGGGTTGATTTCTTATATTTCACCTCAATAATTTTTTTCCAAGAGAAAATCTTAACAATTATCTCAGTTCTCAGATTTATCAAAACTGTAGTTTTGTATTACTTTCACTTCAGTATTATGTATTTCTGTCCCCCATAACAAATTTAAAATGCCACTTCTATTCTCATCTGGAGTTTTAGGCTTCTTGGGAGCTTTTACCAGGAAATTCAATTGTAAAATAGTAAAGAAAGGATCAATATTCTCACCCAGTCCAAACATGTTGTTTATGACGTGCTAATTAAAGCTTTTGTTCTTCAGTTGTCAGCAGCTAATAGCCGGCTGCAGAAGTATGGCTGGTCTTTCCCCTGCCGGTTTAGAGGGCTTTCCTGAGATCAAACAGAGAGACCTCTGTCTCACCATGATTGTCAAGGCACCCCTCCTTCATCACCTCTTTGGGGTGACTTTAGGCCCTTTTCAGGGCCCTCAGCAGGGCAAAATCGGGCATGGAAGGCAGAGCTTTGACTTCCTGTGTCCATTTCACTGCGATGCAAAACCAGAAGTCAACAACTATAAGGTTGTTTGGACTGAGAGAGACTTAACTGGCTCAAAGTCACCCAGATGGCTTCCCTGCGGAAGGAAATATATATATACAGCAGCCTTTTTCAACTTTTTATTCTGGAAGAACTTTTAAAATGATTTTTGGGCTTAGGAACCCCTGAATAAATTGCAAAAACTTCACAAAAAATTACTTATACTATTCCTCAACCCATGTTTGCAATATTTACATTTACAACAAAAAAAGTGGCAACCCAGCAAATGAGTTGCAGCATAAAATTTCCCACTACTATGAGTGTTAGCTTTGTATGGCACATAGATTCAATTTTTTTTAGTCGCAATCTCTCATGAAATCCCTACCAAATTCCAACAGAAAAAGGCTGCTCTAGGAAAAAGGAGAATTGAGAATTTTGTTTGAAATCATTTGTTTGTTTGAAACATGTGAAACATGTTTCAGAGAACATGTTTTGGGCATTTGGGCATGCAGTGTGTTTTTATCCTTACCTTAATTTTGAATTATCATACCTCTTTTCTTAAACAAACAATTTCCTGGTTACTTTTGCTTCCCCAAATCATAAAGATCCATGGATTTTTTTTAATGATCAGACAGCAAGGGTAGCCAAGGAGAATGAAGAGTGTTGGAGAGGTATGTAAATTGAAAGCAGCAAAAACAGACATATAAATGTAAGAGGACACCAAAAGCCTATAGTATTTAAGAATTAAATATTCAAATTCGTGGATTTTTTTTAAAAAAAGCTGGTTTATCTAGGTTAATCTGATTCAATATTTCTGCTTCATTTGCTAAATAATCACTTTCTTATTATATTTTTAAAAGACAATTTTTAATATACTTTTCAAACATGATTCTCTTTCTGCTCTGGGCCACACATTTTTCAGGGCTATCCAATTATTTGCACTTGTTCTTTTGAAGACATGCTGTTACAACATCAGCACAAATACTACTACAGTCATATCGGGAGCACTGAAGCATTTCTGGGTTGGAATGGGCGGAAGTTGACACTAAGGATTCTGTGAAAGTGGAGATACATGCAGCTTTTCCAGATTTTCAGTATTAAAATCACATTTGAATACTTTTATGTTATTGTCAAGAAGATATGCTATCTTTAAGGTTTATCTCTTTATGCTTGGTCACATATTTTTGTACAGTATGGATACAGTAATTTCTTCTGAGTTATCAACTATAGATGTTTCTCAAAATCTGGAAACATGCATTCTTGATTTCACTTTTGCTTTTTAACAGTGGAAATCCTGATATTGACAGCAACCTCCTTTCAATATTTAAGAAAAATATATGAGTTAATATTGGTAATGGTAGCCTTTTCAAAATACATTCAGGCATTGCTGTGTTACACTCTAATCTTGCTGTTCACCATTCTGCCCTTTCTATGGATTTTATCCTGTGACTAACTGATCCATTAGATAAAATTCCTTACAGCCTGCATTATATAAAAGTAGGCTATTTGCCCAAGGGGCATTTTTCATTCCTTTGCCTTTAAACAAAGGTTTCTTTTTTTTGTGAAACTTAGGAAGCTAAGTGGCAATTCATTGTGGCTTTTTCTTCACACATATTCATGGTAAACAAGTAAAGCTCTGTGGTAAATTAGATGTACGCATAAATTTAAACTTTCCATTCCAACAGCTTTAGTTTAGAAATTGGTAATTTCAATCAGTCATGGACATAATCTTCTTGCCGAGTGATATTTCCCATTTGACTATTGAGAATGCATCCTGATACACCATCATAAGTCGTAATAATATTCTCTTAGGAGTATAGGAATGAATAGGACAGTGATTTTCAACTTTGTTTGCCTCCCAGCTGGCTCCATGCATCTAAAAATCTGCTCTGGAGCATTGGATAAGTTTTTAAAAATCCAGGTAATCATTGTGCAGCAGCAAAGGGATACAGAAAACTCTGAACTCTTTGCTTTTATCTAGAGGTCATATGGATTTTTGCATCCCAAATATGGCAATGTAGGAGTTGCAGAAACTGCTGGGAAAAAATATGAGGTGAAAAGGAGAAGTTAACTAATGAATGTAATATAATTTGTTATAATAACTAACATTAATGAATCTTAGCTAAGGAATTAGGCATGTTATGGCTGAATTCACAGGGCATCCTAGGTCATCATTTGCTTGGCTGTGATTTGTTTGGCTATGATTTCTTAAATAAGCAATAATTGGCTGAGCTCAAATATTATGTTAAAGCATAATCCCAGATTTCCAAACCACAAATTTACATTTATATAACATATTGGAGCAAGGTTGAGAAAATCTCATTATGGCTGTGTTGTATGAATTCTGCCAACAGGTTTGCTTTCCAGTTATTACTGTAATTCATATGATGACACAAGCATGTTGTATGAATTCTGCCAACAGATTTGCTTTCCAGTTATTACTGTAATTCATATGATGACACGAGAATGTTTTAGTCTAGGAAAATAGGGCTGGTCATTTTTCACCACTTTCTGAATAAAGTCAAGTGGTACTAGACTAAACGTTTATGAGTTGATGCATAAATTCAATCCCACATTGCTTTGTGTGTGTGTGTGTGTGTGTGTGTGTGTGTGTGTTAAAAATATAGGGCAGTATAATCCTTTGCAATTATTCACAAGCAAGACCCATGTGTTCTCTAGAACATAAACCCACACAATTGTTAATATATATTTGCACAGAACTTTTCCTTAATGTGTTCAATTACATACACTTTTATAGACCAATTTCCCAAAAATAGTTGCACTGAATATGCAGACATCTGAGCTGATGACCTTTGGCTCAATTTCAAGATTATAGATGGTTTGTCACTCCATATTTGTTGGATTAGTAACAACCTTAATATTGACCATAACTGCTAGTAGTACTGTACAGTTCTTTACGTCTCTGTCTCTGTACTCTGTTTGAAACAACATTTCTCAAAGATATATCAATTAGATAGTATGTGGCAAGAGTGTGTATGTGGGTGTGCGTAGGCTACTGCAGTTTTAGCTGGAAAGTCTTTACTTTAAAATGCACTTAAAGATAGTAGCTTGTATGGGAATTTTGTTAATTTAATGTTCCAAGGGAAATTGTGTTCTATTAATTATGTAGGATTACTAAAGGACTGCTCATTTTGGGATGGTTTAATCCCTGATGGCATATTTATAGTGGAAACTTTTTCAAACTTATGCATTTTTGATGACAAGTATATTTATAGGAATTAGGCTGCTGTATTGTCATTATTGTCACAGAGTGAGCACCTGTTACTCGGCCCAGCTTCTGCCAACCTAGCAGTTCGAAAGCACGTAAAAATGCAAGTAGAAAAATAGGGACCACTCCGGTGGGAAGGTAACAGCATTCCGTGTGCCTTTGGCATCTAGTCATGCCGGCCACATGACCACGGAGACGTCCTCAGACAAGCGCTGGCTCTTCGGCTTTGATACGGAGATGAGCACCGGCCCCTAGAGTTGGAAACGATTAGCACGCATGTGCGGGGGAACCTTTACCTTTACCTTTTATTGTCATTACAGAGTCACATATGGTCATCACATTTGGGTTAAAAAACTTCAACTCCACAAATTTCCCTTGCCACTTGAAGTCCACCCATCTTAAAATTGCTGAGATGAGAAACACTATTCTAGAATAATATATAAAAAGATGAAATGTGTATCAATGTTAATGCCTGTAACATTCAAGAAGTCAGGAAATATTTGTTAGAAACAAGAATTCTAAAAAAAATCTAAACAACAACAACAACAACAACAAAAATAGCATAGGTGTTAACCAGCATTATTAGGAGTGGAGTGGGATGCTTTTCACAGCAATCCTGTTTAAAATCATGTTTTTCAAAGAAGGAACTAAGCAACTTATTGTCAGGAACCAGGGCACGGGGACTTGGCTCTCACTACCCCAGTGACCCTGATTGAAAGAGCTGATTTTCTCGTCACTACATTTTAGTTGTGGGAAGAAACTCTGAGTCTTTTGGGAATTTGCCAGATGTAGTACAAACATGCCATTCAAGTAAGGGTGAATTTATTTAAAAATGGAGATATTTCTCCATTTTTCTCCTTATAAAAGAATTGTAGTACTTTAGAGTTTCAAGAACCTGTCAGTCTTAAAATGTTATGGTGCAAAAAGTGACCTGTAAAATATAAACACAGTTTAAAGAATTGTTACTTGATTGTTGATGAACAGTCTGAGCCAATAAGAGTTCAGAACTGGCAGTCTTGAGTGCCACAATAATCAATTAGCTGTAGTCTTTTGCTGAATGGATTTCCCCCCCTCTTTTTGCCCTATGGGGATTTTCTTGCTGGAAAGGATTTGGGATGCTGATTCTGACTATATCATTTTCTAAACATATCTTTGTGTCTTCTGAGGATTCATCACTGAGAACACTGAATTCCTATGGCAATACTCTGCTTCCTTTTAATTGATTAGTCAGTATCTGTGAAATCTTCATTACTAATCTATTTTTTCTCTTTTAGCTTCTATGTTGCAAAATATCTAACTGTGGTTGAAGGAACAGCTGAGCTTCCTTAGTGTAGGCTAAATCATATCCTGCTAGGTGGTGTAACTAATTTGCCTAAATTTAATCACAAAACATTCCACATTAAAGCTAAACAGAACATTTATGATATTCTGCTCTGATTGTAGTAATGCAATATATAAATGTCCTGGTAACAACAGTTTCAACATTGGAAGAAAATCAGTATCGATAACAATTCAACATTGATACCAAAATCTCTTTAGGTACACTTGCGATTTGTTGCGTGTTTGCTGATTGCACATGAGGAAAGGAAGAATGAATATGAAAGTTTAATTCTGAAAACCTACAAATTAATAAATTCACCAGTGCCAGAAATGACTTTATACAACTTCTATTGTTTCATTCTCAAGGAAAATAGACCTAGCTCTTCTTGGTGTTTCCATTGAAACTCTTGTGGAGTTTCCATATCTCATAAATAGAGATTTACAGAAGGATTGAAAAAGGCTCCTCCTCCATTTCTTATCATCTCACTTTTTCCCATAATGACCTCTTTGTTTTACACCCACCCACCCCTTAACAAAATCAAATTAGAATCCTGGACCTCTGGTGAATGTAATGGATCACTTTTGTGGATAATTCTTGTGTGTGCCTCCCTCCAATATTTTATAGAGACCTTTCCCTGTAAAAAATCATCTAGGATGATTTCATTTGGGGTAAAATCAAATTGACAACATGTAACTTCCTGGTTTTGGTGAGCACGTTTTTCCAGTAGGAAAGCACTAAAGATGAAAGAACAAACAAAAGGGTACTGGAAAATCAATGCTTGTTTATGAAACTAGCATTTGGTCATTGTGATTCAAGCTTGATTCTTTGGGAGATGTGGAAAAACTTTAGGTCTGCCACCAATTGCAAGGAGGTGCGTGAGAGAGTTGTGGGGTGATATTCAGTGCTGTGTTCTCTGTGGGTATGAAACCCCTCCCCACCTTTTCTCCAGCAATGTTCCAGTCACAGCTATAACTGACTTCTGGAAAAAGGGGATTCTGTCTGCTCTAAAAAAGCCAGAGCTTAACGCTGTTTCCCCCATAATGAGATTGGCGAGTTTCCCAGATTCCTGCAAGTGAGCTTGCTGTTTGTTTTGTTATTTTATGAGCCCCAGCGGGTCGAGTAAGCTGGGCTTTTGGAACCTGGGCAAGGCCGGTGTTGGCAGTTTATTTACAGTTTACAACCCATCTATTGGGGAGCTTTATTTTTGTGACAAGTTTAGGGACTGTTGGATCCTCCAGGGATTAGGCCAAACTTTATCCATGTCAAATCATAGAATACTTGGCTCTCCTAAAGCAAGGGATAAGCTGGACTGGGTAGATCTAAATTCTGGCAAGAGACTAGAAGTTTTGTTCAACTGTTTGAAACTGGGTATTATGACGCTATCTGGATAATTCAGCATAATATTTTCTCATAATCCTTTCCCATTATTTTTGTAGTCTCTCTACTACTAGTAATTGTAGTTGTCTTGGCATGCTTCCATATGCACATTTTTACAGAAGGCAATTTCAATCATGTCTTACACATGGCTTAAATATGAAAAGGTAGCCAACTCATAATTTCAGAAATGATGATAGGCACTTATTTAAGTCTCAAAGGAATTTCAGCGAGATTAAACCACTTTAACTTCCTTAGAAAATGAGTTTTTTAAAAAATAAAAGCCCTTAGCAAGCTAAGAGATTTGCACCAGCATTGAAACAGGCAGAATATTAGTAGATATCTGAGAAAATTATGACATGGAATTTTTTTCATACTCTTTGGGAGAGAAAATCTTGGTGATGTCAATTAATGAAAAAAAAATGCTAAGGAGCTGTTACAATAGATAAGGGCAAAATATTCTAGATGCCATAATGGTTGATGCTTTTTATTTTTTATGTATTTTCCCTACATCTTACATTGATATCTATTCCATTAATTTCCTAAAGCCAGCAAATCCTATGCTATGATTTTAACATCAGAAGTTGTCTTTAGATACTTTCTAGAGATCCACTCTGTGAATGCACAGAATTCCCTTATATGTCTTTCACTTGCTTGTTCCATCAACTCTATCAATGTTTTTATATATTTTTGAAGCCTTAGTAGCAGAGTCTTTTCAAAACAGAAGCCAATGTACCAACTAATGCACATAGAAGGTGCTATGGTGGCTGGGCCTGTTCTATGGAACTTTTTTAGAATATTTAGAAAAATGGTAGATCAATAGAAAAGGCTTTATTTTCCCTCTCTGCCAAACAGTTTCACTGAAGTCATTCAGAGGGGAGGGAGAAGACTGTGTATGTTCCTATTTGCTTACATATATATATGATCATGGATATTATGTCCCCTGGCTAGGGTTACCAGAAGTCTAGCAAAAGGAGAACATATCCTATTTTTTATCTGTATCTCCTCTGTCTGGCAGGGTTAACTTAAACATCACATAATGTCTGACTTTTAGAGTGTTTTTGAGCTTTCTGGGACTGTTTGCACAACACTAGTCTATGTATTGTGACCTTGTAAATTGTCTTTCTCTCATCCATCAATAGACTGCTTAGCCTAGATTTATGTTATTTAATTCATTTTCTGATTCCAACAATTGGCTTCAATACAGTCTTTTCAAATCTATGATTACTGTATTCTGTGGAACACATCATAACTTTCTATGGTGAAATTTTTGAAAGCATGTATCTTTGATTATGTTATCACTAGTATATGTTCTTGAAATTAAAGATTTGTTGGAAAAATATTGTGAGTGAAAAATCAATCTTTCTAATGCTGGGGAAAAATAATTTCTTATACACATAACCCTACTAAACATTTTTTGCAGATGTTGCTGTAATTTTTGTTGTGGATGGCAAGAAAATTAAACAGTCAATGTGTCCTTCTTTCCACAATTTTTTCTTGTATCTACTTGAACATGTCCTCCTTTGTCTGCTTAGTACTTGTTTACAACCCTGACCCATTACTCATCAGCACCTTCAAGTCTCAAAGTCAACATGGCTTCCCATTTACTTATCTTGTAAATGAACAATCCTGCAGGGGAGGAAACTACTTCTTCATTCCATTGCTGTCTTAGCAGCCTACATGACTGCATTTGAAACTCACTTTTTGAGTTTTAAAATTTTCATTGTGATGAAATTTTGCTATTCACAAGAACCATTTTCTACTGAAATTCTTGTAAATATAATTATTTTGCTGCTATGGATGCCTGTATTACATAAGACTGAACCAACTCCAGGTTATTTCATAGAGGCGCCATGTATCTTTGAGAAATATTTTGTTGTTGTTGTTGTTAGTTGGCGAAGTCGTGTCCAACCCATATATAGCTGTTAATTTGCCATTACTTCCTTTTAGGATGTTTTAAAATTTTCCAATCTAGCCTATAGCTCTGATATTTCCCTGTATATTCTGAGGCAAATGCTAATGAAATGAATAAAACATTACAGGCAAACATATGCACATAGATTTCTCCGCAAGCTGAAAAAGCCCCTTCACCTTTATAGTAGAGATTTATTATCAGTTTCACCTGTTAGTGACAATATTTGCCAAACTGCAGCAAAATTAGGAGGTTTGTTTCCACATAACCCCCAGAGCCAAAAAGCATTCTGCAAGGGAACAGAAGGAAAAGGCTTTTCAAGAGGGCAGGAAATAACTATTAATATTCAGACACTATTTTAGGAATATGGTATTATTTAATGCAGATAAGGAGTTCATGGGAAGAAATGCAGTCCTTCTCAAAAGATGCTAACTAATTGCAAATAATAATATGACAGGGGAGGAAAATTGTTAAATATGTTGGAAGTAAGCCTAAATAAAATTGTATTCAATTTTGTCTTGACCTTTTCAAGAATTATCCATTTCTCTCTGTCTGACTGTCTCTGTCTATGTCTGTCTGTTTCTCTCTCTCTCTGTAACTTTCCATGGGTAACTAAAGGAATATAGTAAATATATCAGATATTTGCTGGGTATGCTTTAGTGATAAAATGTGTCTGTATGGAAAACAATGTCTTGATTTTGCTTTAGTTAGAGCACCAAATGTCTGAGTTGACTGTATCACTCTACTAAAGGTCAACTATAAAAACTGGGGGAGTTGTGTGTTTTTTTCCCAAGTGTGAGTCATGGGAAGAAATATTTAAAGCACTGGTCTCATTCTGAGCCTAACTAATTTAAGCCTGCTGTCTCAGGTTTTAAAACTTTTTCTTAGCTTTACTGCTTTCTAATGATATCCTCTTGTTAGATATACCATTGTCTAAAATGCATTGTGATTGCTTTATTAGAATAAAGAATCCTATGATTAGAATACAACATGTAGATAGTTTGTTGAAAAATACATTATTCTAGTCATGGTTAAAATTAATGAAGGGAAACCTGAATTTAAAACTGATATATTAGTTGATATGCATTTGAGAAAAACAACAAATGCAGTCACACAACTAGACATGGGGTAATATCAATCTTTTTCTCTTTGCCAATACAATAGAAAAAAAAATATATGAAAAAATATGACTAATATTGACTACTTAATATTGACTTCTACTATTGTTTGACTGTGTTTCATTTAACTTTCTATCAGGTTAAATGTATTTTTCACACCTTTTCCTTCTAGTCATCACTTCACTAAGTCCCACATGCTTTGCATTCCTTATGTTGGGGTCATGTCCCCTGTTGTGTTAAAGCAGGAGAAATGGAATGACTAGGGTAGATTGCATAGCTCATGGGTGAATAATCAATCTTGTCTTTCATACCAAGAAGTAATGTGTCTTCTTATAGCTAATAAATCAGTGAAGTACCCTTCATCCAGCTCCTCAATGGAGAACAGTGTTTGTGCGATGGAGAATAAATGAAGGCCAGAGCTCTATCAGGCATAGAGAAGTGTTTATATAAATTTGCCATCTTGCTGTTTATACCTGCTGTCAGAAGAAGAATGAGATTGCTTGGATAACTTCAGCCACATAGATCATAAACAGCTGGGGTCACAGAAACATCCAAGAAAAAAATATTGCATTGATAGCTTCGCTGGTGGTTTTGTCTCATTGTTTGAATAAAATTCCATGCTTTGAAACTTGATCTTCATATTCTAGTGGGAATTTTAGATTAGATAAATGGTCTGGATTTTCTGCCTAGATGAGTCAATCCTTTTAACCCCAAGCTGTTCACGTCATAAAGATTTTAGTCAACCTGTACTTTAAAAATGTTGTATTGAATAGCTTTTAATGTTTTTTTTAAAAAAGTAGTCAGTATTACAAAAAAAATTCCAAAGAAAAATGTATTGATAAATATCTGTCTAATGTTCTGTATAACAATATAATTATCTTACTTAAAAACTGAAGAATACAGAGAGACCCATTGAAGGATCAGGGAAAGCATAGTATCCTCTGCAAGGCACAAGGACAGTCACATATCCTGAAAATGATATTTGGATTCTCACTTTCTCTGCTCTTGGAGAAAATATATACAGTGGTGGAATTCAGCCAGTTTGCACCAGTTCAGCAGAACCGGTAGCTAATTTTTTGTTGCCCAGGCCCAGAATGGACTTCCGGAAGTGGCATCCACACAGAGTACCAGTTGTTCACATATTTGAATCCCACCACTGAATACATAGCCAGCAACTGAGACAAGTCAATATTCTTACAGTTGTATTTAGAACTACATTAGAGACAACCTCATGTACATTAAATAGCAGAAATAAACCAGAATGTGGATAATTGTTTCAAGACAATTTCCATCCAGGAAAAGCTACAATAAACTTCAGTAATAGGTATTTCAAATTACAGCGATAAATCCTTTGGATCCAAAACTTCCTGCAGACTTTGAACTTGTTTCTTTGTGAGGACTGCAACCTTATTCAGACTCTTATTCATGACAATCATCACCTGGTATCCATGGAAGGCAATCCAATCAAGAAGTTGAAATCCGTATCTGGGAAAGGATTTCCTCTTGGTTGTCAGCCAACTTATTGCTGCATATTGTTATCCTTTGTATTTGTCAAAGCCTCAATCCATGTTTAGTACAGTCTTCAACATCAATGACCTTCTTTTTCTTCCAACTCTACTACTATGGCTACTTTTCTCCCTCCCCCTCCTCAAATTTCACTAAATCAAACACCTGCATTTAAGAATAATTTATGGAAAACTGAATAATCTGCTTGATTTTTAATCAATCAGCATTTACTTCCTGGACATAATATAGAATCCAGTGAAATCCTTTTCAATCATATTTCTCTAAAATCCATTCAACCAGTCTATTTTCTGGGCTTTAATAAACATTTTGTTTAACTGAAAAATTACCACGTTGCTTGGGCATTTGCACCATAAAATATGCATTTGTATGCCATTAAATAAACAATGATAGAATACTTGGAAGTTGGCCAGTTTGCTCAGAGGGTTTAATAGAACAATGTGTTATGTCAGACTGAAAAATGAATCTCTATTATGACAAACTCAAACAATTTAGACCAGATATATTATTCTTGTTTTCTTCTGTAAATGCCCTGATCTGGTGCCCTCCTTGTAGTTTATAACTTTTAATATTATACTGGAATCTCACACCATACAGTACAGTTACCCATTCAGCATTATTCCTATATAAGTGTGTTGGTTGTCCTTGTTCATAATGGGAGATTATAAGTACTAAATATTTCTCCTCAACAGTCTTTGCAAAGAGTGATTAGCTTATTATTCTGTAGACACAGAGTAAAATGGAAAAAGGAGATTGAGGTCCCTTTCATATGAAAGCTCTGCACCAATTTGAAAATGGATCCAGATGTCTGTGTTCCTGTGATGTCAACTCTGTTTGAAAGCTAAGCCAATTTATTTTTGGCTCAGCTGTAATGTATTTGAAAGCACAGTCAAACTACTGAAGGCTTATAGCTTTCTGGAGCTTATGGTCAGTCTACTTCCTAATTTACAGAAATCTTTATTTTATCCTACCTCAATTTTTTTTATTATACAGCTGTACTTTTAAGGGAAAAATGGCTTAAAGGTACAATAGCCTACTCTCTGCTGTCTTCCTGCATTCTTGGAGGAAAGTGGTGGTGATATCTATCTATTGAGTGGAAATGCATACTACAAGAATTAAGAAACAGAATAGAGAGGGATCAGATAAGCAATATTTTTATGTACCTTTTGTGTGGAATGGAAATTAAAAGGTTTTTGCTACTTCAGAACATTAGAGAATGATAGTCACCAAATAAAATTCTTTGCCCATTTTCCAACATTTTGAAGTTGGACAAAGTGAAAGCAATTCTTCATAGTAGTCAACTGTTTTAAAGGAATTGGGGAGTGGAAATTGAAACTGTAGCAGGTTCGAAATGTCCAGCTGTTTATAGATTTGTAAAAAAGATGTTAGGCATGGGAGTCATTGTTTCAAAAGTGAAACTTTGTTCCCTGTGAGGTAAAAATGCTTTTCATGAGATGGGATGGGATGGGATGGGATGGGATAATGTAGAGTAGAGTAGAGTAGAGTAGAGTAGAGTAGAGTAGAGTAGAGTAGAGTAGAGTAGAGTAGAATAGAATAGAATAGAATAGAATAGAATAGAATAGAATAGAATAGAATAGAATAGAATAGAATAGAATAGAATAGAATAGAATAGAATAGAATAGAATAGAATAGAATTATTGGCTAAGTGTGATTGGGCACACAAGGAATTTGTCCTCAGTGCACAAGCACTCTGTGTACATACACACAACAAAGTGTCATAGATCATAAATCACAAGATACAATAATAAATCATAAGGTACAACAACTGATAAATCATAACAAGGAGAAGATAGTAGGAAAGTAGGAAAGATGAGAGATAAGAAAGATGGGAAGAATGAGAAATTGCAAGGATAATAGCAATACAGCCTACTACATGGACAAATATCTAAGCAGAAGACAAAGCTATAGGAGTTAGGTATTTAGCAGAGTGATGGTATGGGGGAAGAATCTACCTTTGTGTCTAGTTGCTTTGGCATGCAATGCCCTATTTTAGTGTCTTGAGGAGAGAAGTTGAAACAGATTTTGTCCAGAATGTAAGGGGTCTGTAGAAATTTTGTCAGCCCTCTTTCTGGTTTGTGTAGTATAAAGGTCCTCAGTGGAAGGAAGGCTGGTTCCAGTTGTTTTTTTTTCTGCAGTCCTAATTATTCATTGAAGTCTGTACCTGTCCTGTTTGGTTGTTTTGCCAAAGCAGACAGCTATAGAGGTACAAATGACAAACACAATACTCTGTAGAACTGTATCAGCAAATCCCTGGGCAATCTGAGCTTTCTGAGTTGATGCAGCAAGAACATCTTTGTTGTGCCTTTTTAATGATGATTCTAATGTTGGGTGTCCATTTCAAGTACTGAGATTATAAAACCCAGAAATCTAAAGGTCTCTGCTGTTGATACTGTGTTGTCTAATATTGTAAGAGGTGGTAGAATAGCAGGGCTTCTCCTAAAAATCTTATCTATTTTTCTTTGTCTGTCATTATTAGTTGTTGAATTGATTCTTCCATACATTGAGCTATTAAAATGTGATTGCATTGAGACATATTTATTTTAGAACTCTAAGTTTGTAGGCAATTAGCTTTATGTAACTATTGAATGTTTCAGTGCACACTGTTTATTGCTATCTGTATTCATAAGTCAACAGGCTGTAGACAATAGCTTCATTTTCTACTTAGCTAAATAATTGTGGGAAATGATGATATTTGCCTTTTTCTCTTGACAGGATAACTTTAAATGTGAGACATTTCTACAGGTGAACTGAATAGGTCCTTCCTCTTGTTTTTGCTCAAAGGTCCTCAAGCACAAAGGCCCCCCATCACTGTCCAGAAAGCAGCATATGAAAAGGCAATAGCAATGAGGCCCTCTCACTGGGGCTGATAAAGGTTGCTACAGAATCTTTTCTATGTTCCCCTTCCTCAGTAATCTAACCCAGGAGTGGCTTTCAGCATGTTACAGATGCTTAAATTATTACATTCTATGGTTTTTAACAAACCAGGAATAGACAAAATTTTATTTATTTATTTATTTATTTTTGTCATGATGACTAATGCAAGCTTAAAACATGAAAGTCTGAAATGCTCAGAAATTATATTTTTGATGATCAGAATGGTGGGTAGTAAATCCGAAATGTCAGTTGTGTTATACTTGTAGCAGTCTGTAAGGGCACTTTACAACCATTGGATCAAAAGCATAAAATTAGTTTGTAAGCATTATTTCCAATTATACCTGTGATTATTCAATGTGAAGTCTCCATGAGAATGTTAGACTCATATTTGCAGTCACTGTGTTAAGTATTGGTCTTCCATATTCTTTGTAGCATTTTATATAGGAGTTGTTTTGCAACAAAAGGGAAAAAAGTTCAAAAACCACATGACTGTTGATTTCTGTCTATCTCTTCTAAACCCTATCCCTCTTGAAGGAGCAGGGGGATGGGGTTTTTTTCCCCCTAGAGACATGGCTTTTGAATCTGCAGATGAAGTCAATGGATAGGCAAGCCTTTGACCATCTTTGACAACTGCAGCTTTATTTGGAGTAAAAGGCTTTGGCAACAGTGACTCATGCCCTTATCATTTCGAGGTTGGAGTACTACAATGCATTACATATGCAGTTATTTTTAGAGGCTACCTGCAATTACAATGAATTCAGAATTCAGTTTCCTATGTGTTGGTATTAATTTCTGTCACAGCTCCATGGCACAGGTAATCTCTGTGTGTCTGTGTGTACATGCGACTGTGTGTGTGTGTGTGTGTGCATCACTTACTAATAGGTTTCTGAGCACAATTCAAAGTGTTAGTTTACTTCTAAACCCTACGTGATTGGTTCCCAGTCAACTGTCACTTTCTGATGGAATCCCTTGTCCCATGTACGCAACTTTGGGACCTCTTCATGAGATTTTGGGAAAAACAAGTTTCTCAATGGCTACTCATAAATTTTGGAACATGCTGCCAACCAAGAAGAGTGTTAAAATATAGGGGCTTTAATGGTCTATCAAGAAGGTTTCTTCATTTGTGAGGGTATTTTATTTGGTTTCATGTAATTATTTGATTTAACTTTCATTGCCATATGATGGTTTATGATGCTATCATTTTGTTTTGATTTTATGGCTGTTAACTATCCAGAGGTGGAATGGAATTGGACTGCCTAAAGAAAAAGATAAAGAAATAAAATATTGAAAGTCATTTTCAAGTTGGCAGTATATAAATAATGTAACAAATAAATAACTATTGCTCAGTTCAGATTCCTGGTGAGAGACATTAAGAGATGATAAAGTACTTGTGTTTTTAAGATTCTCCATTTCCTAGCAATGCAATAAACTTGTCCAGCATATAGTCAGACCTAGTTATGTAGAAATACACTTCAATCCTAACAAGTTTCTTTTTGCTGCTTAGAGCTGTCCAACGTCCTGAATATCTGACAAGTCTTTCTCAGTGAGTTCTCCTGAAATTCTGAATCCTAATTGCCTGTTATTTCTTGTTGTGGTTTTCTCTAGACTACTAAAGAGTTGTTATCCTGAAACATTTGGCTGGGATTAACATCATGCAAGCTAAAGAAAAAGCATATTGTAATAATAAATGTATCTGAAGATGTATCATACCTTTTGCTATATAGAAAAAAAATACATGCCATCTGAGGCTCAGAAATATAATCTAAGCCCTTTCTTCCCATTGATTTCCATTGCAGAAATTAAAGACTGTGAACCTTCCCACTGAAAATAATTGGTGTGAAAAGTGCTTAACCTTTGCAAGAAACTACTTTAAATCATTTAAAAACATGACACTACTATTTAGATTCTGAACCCTCCCATAGTCATTGCAAATTCAACAGTAGTTACCATCATGAGTAAGCAATAAATAACTACATGAATGTCAATATATTTCATAGAATTTAATTGGAAAATATATATTGACTATGACTTGGAACTTTCTGCTTATGCCTATTAGCTTCAGCAATTCCATTCTGCCAATAGTGAAGTTTAGTGATCTGATTTAGAGCCATAAAAAATTAAAAAATGAATTCTGGTTGATTTTGAAGATTGGTTTTCTAAATTTCAAGCTTCTTGAATTTACATAGGGGATAGATCATAAGTTACTCAACACTATGGAACAGAAGACACTGGTTTGTTTATTTTTAACACTATGATTTTCACAGACTATGAGTTTAATTCATACTCTTTACTGTAACAGCAAATCTTTCATAGGATTATGTTTTAGTCATTATAATTGGAACTGAAACATCTAGGAGTAAATTTGGGGGAATTATTATCACTAGAAAATTGTTACTATAGGTTGATACCATTTGTTTACTTCTCTTGCACCATCATGTCAAAGGAGAACTTATTTGGAATTAAGCACTTAAGTCAGGTCTAACAATCTGAAAAGTAAAAAAAAAACCTAGAAAACTGTCAAATCTCTTCTGCATCATTGCCATGAAAACAGCATGTACTGTCCATATAGATATTGCAAAGTTAACTTGACTCAGTGGAAATTTTAGCTTAACTTGCACTAGCATAATTGGAAACTATAAAGTTTTCTAAAAACTGAAATGAAACATAATATATTGTCTTATTGGTATTTCTACAGATTTGCCTCTTATTGCATCCTATCTCCCACACAGTCTTTTTTAAAATTATATGTTTTAGAAAATAACAGAAAAGAATTCATTGCTCTTAATTTTTTTAGTGAACAGCATTTTTTACCGATATTCAAGCCTCCTATCACACTGAGAATGGATTAGCATTAATGTAATTACAAGAATGGTTGCCAAGGTGTTCTTTATAATGCTTAAATTCTTTTATTTCCCCCTTTATGCATCTATGCATGTTCATTCTTTTTACAATCAAAATAACTTTTTCTTCTTTTCCTTGTGTTTCTGTTGGAACAAACTCTCATTGCTCTATTTGAGGCAGTCCATGAAGATTCAAACTGCACATCAGATATTTTCATCATTTGGAGCAGAGCATATTGACTACTAGGCTTGTGTTCTAGTCCTTTAAAAGAGCAATTGCCAAATAGTGTGAGTTCTGTCATCATCTAGAAATGTAAAAATGCCCTGTAGTCAGTGACTCCTGATCACTGTATTCATGTCATTTTCTTGACAGTATCATGGCAGAGATTTTCCACTGCTCTCTTCAAGAACTTTCCTATCGTATTCCCCACTTTAAAACAGTCTTAGAATTCCCAGCCAATCCCCCATCTGACCCCACCATCCGAGTATTAAACGTATCTTGCTTAGCTTTTGAGTTCAGCCAGGAATTCATTGGTGCTTCTGTTTTGATAATTTGCTATGTAAGTCTATGTCCAAATCTAAAGTACATGTTTGCCTATTCAGTTATGCTGGTTGCATGAATATAGAATTAGATAACTGCCTGTTTTAAAACTTCAAAAACAGTGATCTGGAAACAGAGCACTTAAAGCCATTAAAAGACAAATAAAAGCCTGGTTTTATTTAGTTTGTAATCATGTATTTGTTAATGGCTAATATTGAACATTTTGCAGGTTAATCTAATACTGATACAGGTATAAGATACAATTATATCCCATAATAATGCTTATAAATTATGGATTTTTCCCCTCCAGCTCCCCAAGCAGGCTTACCTCTTAAACAATCTCAGTAGACTGTCTTGTTTCTGTGTATAGAAGCAAGTGCAATTATCTTCATTGCCCTCTAACTAAAGACAATTTTGTTATGGATGAACTTTGTGACTCCATAAACAACTTCTTTTTCCCTCCCTTAATGGAAGCTGAGAAATTGTGCAATCTTCCATTAAATCAGAGATTCCCACATTTTCTAAACCAGAAGAACTATGGATAATATTTTTTTTCAAAAAAGCAAGGATATATAAGCCCATTACTGCTTGTTCTGGGGCAATAAATAATATTTTGCTGGTCCTAGTTTTATAGATATCCATCGTGCCATTTAGTTTTGGAGTGAGGTACATTATATATATATTGAAAGGGAGTAAAAAAAAATAGTCACAGTAATAGAAGGTGTGAGATAACAAAAGGAAATATACCTAAAGACACTTTAAAGCAACTCATTATGCCTTTCCACACCTTTCCATCCATGCAAATCATCTAATCAACATTTAATTTTTCCATTCACTGTTACTACCATTTTCCCTTTGTATACAGAAACAATAATAGCATTTTAATTATAAGGCACAAATGCCATCTATATACACACTTAACCAAATTATTTTATTACTTTTATTTTTAATTCTGTTCACTCTGCTGGAGGCTCTTGTTTATGACTTTCTTCCACATCCAAGACAATTCTTTAATTTCCATCAAAATTGCTCTGAATTTTCTCTACTTCTTTTAATTTTAACCGTTGTTTACTACATACTTCACAACATTTCTCCTTGCATATATGTGTTACTCTGCACAATAGTTTTTTTCCAATCTCATTTTCTTTGCCCCAACCATCTCTTACAATACATTTTCCTTATCCACTGCCTGTTCTATTTCAGTGTCATTTTACATATCCCTCTTCTTTGCCACTATGTAAAATAATTCTTTTTATTCTAATCAGAGAAATTTCAACATCCTCCATTTTTTGCACTTGTTTTCCATTAATTCTGCTGTGATTAATCTGTTTTTATCACTTTCTATTCCTTCAGACTAGTCTGTTTCACATCTTTCTTTTTCTTTCATTTCTAGTTTTTTTCCGAGAAAAAAATGGCTGATTTCACAACCAGAACATCACAATTCTTTATTAATTTTCCCAATATTTCATTGCAAAAATCAATACTGCATGTGGTTTTATATGCATTTCTTGGACATATGTACATATAATCAAAGATTCTTAAAGCAAATGTTAACAATAAATAGAATTTTTTCTAAGCCGATGCTAATCAAACTGTCACAATTCCCACTCCAAATGGCCTTGTGGTTTTTTTGTCTGAGTTGTTTTATTTTTACCTATTTGTTTATGCCAAAACAGCAGAACAAATATCATTTTCTTTCCGGATTACATTCAATCAGAATGCTGCACAGTTTTTCCAAAAGTAATTCCTTTTCTATTATCATTGATTCTTGGACTGTAACATATTAACTGTGTATGCTTACTTTCATAGAAATCTGCAACAATCTATAAGATAAAATTCATACTTTATGATGTTTATTTTTAGCTAAATAATAAAACCCACAACTTTCCTTTTTTGTTTGTATTCATCAGCTGCATTCTGCATGTTTGGACCCCCATTGTTCAGGTCAATAATTGTCTAAATATGGACATTTATTTTTCCTTTGCCCTAATATCTTAGTTATCACCACACACAACAATACATTTGTCTTTCAAATGTATTGTTAAGAGAGTTAAGAGAGAAAAGGTGTAGACTGCATTACTAACCTTAGTTGTATCTGTGCCAATAGAAAACAGCAATATTTATGTCTATTGTTCACCCAGATTTTTGTAGTCCATTTGTGATAGCCCCATTTTCTCTTTTTTATTACTACCCCTTGTGATTTCTCAGAATACATGCCTTGAAAGGCAGACATCACATTTTAGGGATAGTGATATCTTCAGGTATGAAGGGAGGGCAGAATTAGGAAAATAACATTGTGATACCACAGTGCTGCCCCTTTTTGTATATGTCATGATGTCATAAACAGGCATGAAGCTTGTCACTATAGACAGCTGAGTTTGTGTGGCTAAGTTTATAATAAAAAGACATGATGAAACATGTTTTGTGATACAAAATCTCTTTTCTGAAAAAAGATTGTGGCCACTCCATTGCTGGACATTTTTAAAAGGAGACTGGACAATCACCTGTCTGAGATGGTATAGGTCTTCCTGCTTGATCAGGGGGCTGGACTAGAAGATCTCCAAGTTCTTTCCAGATTCTATTCTATTCTATTCTATTCTATTCTATTCTATTCTATTCTATTCTATTCTATTCTATTCTATTCTATTCTATTCTATTCTATTCTATTCTATTCTATTCTATTCTATTCTATTCTAAGAATTAGTGTATTATCAAATATATTGTATATGCACACATAAAAATGTACATGCAAACACAGATGCAAACACATTGAAATTCAAACAGAATCAAAGGAATAACATACATCTAGGATCTATTAGAAAAAAATAAAAGATATGCAAGAATATAAAATATATCTACATCTTTTTTACTCTTAAGCTTAAATTTGATATCCTCTAATCCAATGCAAGTTCACTTTGATATACTTCAACTACACTAAGTGTTTTGCATAGCAAAATCATCCTGTGATAAAAAGGTGAGGGAGTTTGTCTTAAAAAAAATGTTTTGCAATGCTTCAGAGTCTTTGTTAACTTCCTCCAGCACTTTGAAAAGCTAGAAAAGGGTTCTGCACATCTGCAGCATATGAAGGGTATATAATAATAATAATAATAATAATAATAATAATAATAATAATAATAATAATAATAATAATAATAATAATAATAATAATAATAATAATAATAATAATAATTGGAAGGGACATTGGAGGTCATCTAGTCCAACCCCCTGCTCAGGCAGGAAACCCTATACTATTTCAGATAAATGGCTGCCCAGTCTCTTCTTAAAAACTTCCAATGTTGGAGCATTCACAGCTTCTGGAGGCAGGTTGTTCCACTGATTAATTGTTCTAACTGTCAGGAAATTTCTCCTTAATTCTAGGTTGCTTCTCTCTTTGGTTAGTTTCCATCCATTATATTATGATCTCAGTGGAAATATATATTAATTATATCCATAATTATTATTGTTTCCATTTTACAACAGCAATTTCTCATAAAAAATGAAATATGTTATAATTTTGGTAGCTTAAATCAGTGGCCCCCAACTGGTTCTGTGGAGAGAGGCTTTTCTGTGGACTAGAGGGTGCGTGTGGCTTCTCGTGCTGTTTGCATCCTGCACATGTGCGAATGGGACTTTGCTTGTTTGTGCAGCCCGGTTTCTGGCATGCCATGGACCAGTGCCTGTCCACAGATTGGGAGTTGGTAAACTCTGGCTTAAATGTATAGAAAATAAATTTTGGGTCTGAAGTGTTAATTAAAATCTCAATCCCTTAATATAGTTTACATCCCTTTCTCTAAGTTGTATAGTATTATCTGATACCATACCCATATTATGTCTGCATCTAGAGAAACTGCAGTTATTCTGAACAATATTTTAAGGACTAAGCAAATATCAAATGCTGTCTCCCCTTTGACCACAATTCTTTGCTAAAAAATGTATTAACAAATGTGAAACAGAAGTAAAAACTTATGATCCTTTCTTCCTGGTTGTAAGTATGAAAAATGTAGTTAATTAGCAAATAGCTGCAGAGGGAACCAGGTGGCCACAAAGATCTAAATAAAGCAAGTCAGGAATTACTGTCTTATAAAGGTCATTCAAATTCTACAACTCATATCTGATAGTTGTTGTTCAGTTGGGCATTTTGGTCGAGACTATTTGGCACTGCTTCTTCCAGTTCATGCTTGTGATCATAGCCACTAGTCTTTTGCTAACTTTGATGTTGCCTTTGAGCTTTCCAAGGACCAAAATGTTCCCCAATAACTTTGGTTGTTATCCATACCCAAATTAATTGACCTCCACAAAAAGGCTTTTAATCATCATACCATGCCTTGAGGAAGAGTTTTAAAGAGTAAAGCAAAATCATGACTGTGCTTATGATCATGTTTCAGTTTTGCTTTAAAGACCAGCAAAGCTTGTAAATGCAAGGATTAGTCATAAACTTACTTTTTCATCACCATTGTAACTACAATCACTAAATGAGGCAGTCACTAAATAAAGACTACCTATAAGTTTCACTCATTCCTTCCTCAATCTCAAAGCCAGTCTATATTTCTTTATAGTGGATACTGCTGAAAATCCTGGTAGGCAGCTCTTCTTTATCCAAAGGAAACATTCTTGGACCTGCAAATTTGATGTGGGAGTTCTCTCTCTGCTTTTAGAAAAGTCATTAAGATGCTGTTCAGCAGCCAGGAATTTAAATGGTAAAGGGAAGCAGTTCGGTGAGTGGTCAAGCAGAGAGCTCTGTCTATGATGTCAGGGACAAAACCCTTCCTATTAATGGGCTACTCATGAGTGAAAAGCCCAAAAGTAAACTCACAGCTGGGTGGGGACAGGGGGATATTTAAAAGTTTTCTGTTTGTGGGGCAGCAGTTCTTAACAAAAAGTTTGTTTACTAGTTTGTCGATGTGCTGGCTCTTTTGATCCTTGGATTTCATTCAAGGATATAGCTTCTCTTTATCTTCTAGACGTGAATATGACTTAGTAATATCTCTTCTGCCTATTCCAATGTATTTGTCAGTTTCTGCACTGGGATTTTTTAAAAATATAAAAGATTTATATCTGGCTGAAGCTTTTAACTTCTCACAAAATTAAGCAGTTGATACTGTCTTAGGTTTATTTTTTTCCCATCTTGTTTTTTCCCCCCATGCTGATGATCTCTAGATTTTGGGGACTACAAAAATGAATCCTAGCTATGGTCTCTTATGATAACAGGTGTTACAATTCCTCACATCTGGCAGCCAGGAGAAAGGCTGCTTTGTATAATAATCTGTTTGATTCAGAATCTTTAAATATTGTTCCACTTACAAATAGGCTATGACTCTGTTTAAATTTTGTAAATAACTGACATTCTAAAAATAAATGAAATGTTCACATTAGTAAATGAATGAACTCTTTTTACAGACCTCAGCAGATCTTAGACCTGAAAGTTCACTTAGCATTCGGTTATTAATCCTTGTAGGGCATCTCAATGGGCAAAAGGTGATGGAAGCTAGCTAGTTCTATTCAAAAGGAACAGTTTTAAAAAATTGAGAGGAACTAACAAATAGAATAAATAACTTGGCCAAGGAAGGATTTAATATTCTTACAACATTTTGATCAGCAACCAGGAAAATGCTAAGAAGATGTAGTTTAAAATAATAGATACAAGATAATTAGTGGATGAGTTGGCTCTACAATACTGTATTACCACAGTATTTAGCTTTTATCTTTTTAACTGATAGAAGTCTAATTCTTCTATTTCTCTAATTACATGCTTCACCAACAAAAGAAAACACATGAATAAAAGTGGGATGCATGTAAAATGCATATGACAGAGGTGATTTCTTACTTACAACATTTTGAATTACACAAACATGCTGTCAGAGTCCTGATTTTTTTTTCCTCTGAGGCAGCCAACTCCAATCTAACTGGAAGTGTAATTGAGGCCATCTGGAGACCATGAGATTGGAAGGTGTATTCTAAAACATAGAAACAAAACAACACAAACCCTTTGATCAATTATATGTCTACTTTGCCTTCCTTTCTCCAATCCTGCTGGTCTATTGAAGCTGCCATACTTGTTGAGTCATTTGGCTCCCATGCTGTCTTAGAAATTTCTAAGCAGAAGGCATCATCTAGCTGTCCTTATTTGGGCTTGCCATTCTACTGGGTTTGGCCTGATTAATACCCAGACAAAAGATCACTAGAACTGCATCTTAGACAATGAAATAAAAAACGAAAATAACAACATGGAGCAAGGCAATGAGAATTGTTGCTGAGAATTGTTGTCTGGTCATCAGGAATCTACCATGACTTCAAGGAAATCTTACTTTTATTACTTCTACTATGGTAGAATTAAATTTGTGTTCTGAATCTAAGAACAGGGGGAATAAACATTAATTCTCTTTAATAATAGCAGCTTCTAGTGAAATTATCAGAATTTAACTTTCACTCTATGTGCTGCTTCCTTATTTCATGCTTGGACAGATTTACTTTTCAAATAATTGGTTTTGAATGACTTGAAACAAGGACTTGTCTGATTAAGAGTTCCTGTTCTCTTCGCTATTGTTTTTATTATTTATTTATTTATTTATTTATTTATTTATTTATTTATTTATTTATTTATTTATTTATTTATTAGTTGAATTTATATACTGCCCTATTCCCGAAGGACTCATTAAGTCCTGAAGGACTTATTATTATTATTCCAAATTATTCCTGTCAAAAAATTAGCTACATTGGTTGGATGTAACGTAGAGCTACCAAAGCTGGGCTACAAAACTCCGGATGACTGTTAGATAAAAGGGTTACATCTATTATGTAACAATATAATGAATTGATATGTAAATATTGCTAATTTCTTCACCATAGTGACTTATGAATTATGTGATGCTTTCACTTCCAGAATCAGTCACATGTGTGTGAATACAGATTGCAGCAGTACAGAAAATGATCTATTTGGGTCACCTGAATATGTTGCACAATGCCCAAAGAGCTAACTGACAAAACAAGCAACAATGCATATTAGTGTGTTTGTATAGACACAAATAACCATATACCATCTGTATGATTTAAACCCAAGCTTCAGATGCAATTAATAATCTTGCTTAGTAAAACTACTACTAAAAATATAATAGTTGGTCTTTTATTGGTCCAGTTTATGAACAGCATCTCTAGTAGATGCTTGATTTTGATGGTACAGCAACAGTGGTATCAGATACAAATCCAAGTCTTTTCCAGCGCTAACAGTTCTGAGACTTGAGTGGATGTAAAGAGGAAGAAGTAAATTTTCTTCTCTATTCATTCTCAGAGAAAGACTGCCTATTGGGCTATATCATCCTACTATAGCCTTCCACTCCTGCCTGCCTTGTTGACAGCTTTATAGCACCTGCTGAAACAGCTATGGGGAACAAAGAAGCATTACAGCAGGGCTGATCTCTTGATTAGCAAGCATTACTTTTGCTTAACAGTCTGGTGGTGCTAGACTAGTACTAGCCCCCTGGAGAAAGCAATTCTCCCTCATTTCATTGCCGCCATCCTAATTATGCTCATACAAAATAAAGTGATTGCAAGGAGTTTTATGCTCCTGGAACTCTATTTCTGTTATGTTTGAATAGGAAGGGACAGATGGAGCCTATTTCAATAGATGAAAAGATTTGAAGGAGAAGCTGCAGTAATGAACTCATTTTTATGTCTACAGTTGATAGCAGAATTTCCCCATCCTTATGAAAGGTTATAGACTTTTTTGCACCTATTAAATCCCAGAAAGCTGATGCCCTGTTGACTAAATTGGACATCTCTTGGGAGGCACTGTATATGTGGCAAAGAAAAGGAATGCTTATGTAATAGAAATACATGTTTATACAACCACTTCATGTGAAATATAATAGACTGGAATGATTCAAGTGCAATGGTAATGCAATGCCTATTGTAAGGAATAGATTACCAGACCTTATAAATTCTTAGCACATAATCATTTGCCATAAACTATAAATGCAATGAAATGTTGCAAAGATAGAATGCTTGGGATCAATATGCCATATTCATTTATTAATACACTTATAATTTATTAATACACTTATAATTTATAAGCCATACAGCTTGTCTAGGAAGATCCCTAAATTGTGTATAAAATTCAGAACCTAAGAAGGAGATTCTCCAGTACCAAGAATACCATATACTATAGCCACTTGATCTTGTTTGAATTGAGTTTAAGCCTGTTCAGGCCAGAAAAATCAACTACACAAGAAGCTAAAACTATGTTTATTAATTTGACTGTAGCAGAAGAATATTGTAAATCAGATCTCCTCCTTCTTTTAGTTCAATGAACTAGGGAGGCATCTGCTTGAGCTGCTTCCTATCTTTTGCCAAAGCAAAGATTTCTGCTTATTTATTTATTTAAATTTATTGGCCGGCCAACTCCAGTAACCTCTGGGTGATGAATAAAATAGGTAAATTATAAAAAGAGTTAAAAGCATTAAATAATACAGGCAGCTCAAGCTAAAATAACTAACAAGACAGCTAAAACAACAAAACAAAACAGAGGCTATTGAACGAAAAATAAACATCAACCCCAGGCCTGTGACCAAGTGCAGGTTTTCAAAGCTTATGAAACCTTAGGCAAGAAAGTGCTATCCTTATCTCTAGTGGGATGCTATCCAGAGGGTGGGGATCACAATAGAGAAGGCACAGTTTCAAGATCTCACAAGATGGCAGTGTGTAATGGAGGGTACCTGGAACACACCAATCTGCTGGATCATAGTGGGTGTACAGAACACTTAGAGATAAGTGGTGTCTCAGATATCCACATCCTATATTATTCCATATCTGCACCAAGGTCATCTTCCTGACATTCTAAGGAAACTAGGTAAAAATTTTCTAGAACCATTAAGTCCAGCAAAGTTTCTTGAGCTGTGTGTGTTTGGGTGTGTGTTTGGGTGTGTGTGTGTGTGTGTACGTGCAAACTATTTCCTCTTTCAAGGCAGAGAAAAATATCAACATTCTCAGTAACAAGATACATATATAAGAGACAGGAATATAATTTGAAAAAAAGTAAAAGTTTGCATATCCATTTTCCATTTATTTCTTTCCTAATATTTTTTTAAAAATATTATTATTCAATACTCACTACTTATGATACTAATTTCATCACATGTTATCACATTGTCAGATTTACTTTTTTAATTACAGCACAGAGAGTCCTGCTTTGTTTTTGTTTTTTTATCAAGAACTAACTAAAGACACATTTAATTTTTCTTTTCCCTATATTGCAACAACAAAAATCCTCTTATGGCAATTAATTATAGAAAAAATTAAATGTTCCCAGTAGTGTCAATGGCAGCTTTTACTGTGACCTGACCCCAAGGGCGATATGGGGATCTGTGGTATTTAAGATATGTTTATAACCAGAAATGGAAGGATTGTGTGTTCTTCTTATTATAAAATCCTGATGAATTGGGGGACTTTCATGCCATAATAATAATAATAATAACAACAACAACAATAGCAATAATAACAACATATTTGCATGCACTGTTTCATGTCATGAGTAGTTATGCTATGTATTAGGTAGCTAAATCAGTGCAGATATGTCTGAATCAACTTGTGCTAAATCAGGAAAATTCCGACTATGTCCTAGAACAGACATGTCAAACACAAGGCCCGGGGGCTGGATCTGGCCCGCAAAGTGGTTTCATGTGGCCCATGAAGCCATCCTGGAAACAGTGAGGGAATGGCCCCCGCTGCCTTGGCCCTGGCCCAGAGACCCTCCTTCTGCCAGAGACCCTCAGATCTGTCCCACTCCTGCACAGGCCCCCATAGGCACCCTTGATGCGAATGATGTAGAGCTGGCCACACCCACCCAGTAGGCCATTTGTACTCTAGCCACGCCCACAGAGTAGGCCGCGCCCACCCTGGCCATATCCACCTGGCCCCCTGAAGGCAACCGCAATGCTGATGCGGTCCTCAGTGAAATTGAGTTTGACACCCCTGTCCTAGAACCTCTTATGGTGAGTGAATAAGGGCCTCATATTAAAAAGAAGAAGAAAAAAGACAGCATTATCCTATCAAAAGTAAATAACTGTCCTGACGTCCACAGTCACTGATTTCCCCTAATCTGGAACTTTGGACTTTTGCCAAGGTAGTCTTATTTGGATCTCCTGATGTCTTTATCTCCCACCTGCCTCTCGCCTTATGTTCCCTTGGGGAAATTATCTTAGTTCTGTGACTTCAGCCAAATCAAATTCTTCTCTTTTGTATGGCTGATGATCTCATTTTCTGGCTGATAGCTGCTAGAATTGTGTGGCTTCTACACATTCAGAAGCCATATGTCTCATCATTTATTCTGGCTGGAGTTCTTATTTGCAGTGGGCTAATATCACTGACTATTAATATTCCACATTTATAGAGCCTTGGTGGAGCAGTGGGCTAATGCCTCCTTAAGTAACACCAGCTGCCTGCAATTAGTGCAGGTTCGCATCCCACCAGGCTTAAGGTTGACTCAGCCTTCCATCCTTCTGAGGTAGCTAAAATGAGGACCCAGATTGTTGGGGGCAATAAGCTGACTGTGTAATAATGCCGCTTGGGGGGGGCGGGGCAAAAGCCCTAATAAGCAGGCATATACATAGAATGAAGTCTATTGCTAAGCACATTGGTTTGTGCTTAAATTGTAAGCCGCCCTGAGTCTTCGGAGAAGGGCGGGATATAAATGGGATTAAAATAAATAAAATAAAATAAATGTTGAAGGTCAGATGTGCAGAGTCAAATTTAGTAATATAGGACTGCATGGTGAAATGTTGTTTCCTTTTGATTGTATGAGAAATAGTGTCCAAGCCAAGATTAATGAGTGGCCAGGCACATGTGCTTATCAAAGTGGTGTCCTTATAGACAGTTTACCTTTGGGTGCCTTCTTTGAATAGTTTTAGTTTTCTCCTGTCTAGACTAGCTGACTGTGGGAAGTTTCCAGGAACTGAACAGAGAGTGGCTAACCACTGCAAATTATACATCATTGAAACCACACCAAAGTATCCACCCCTCACTTTTCTAATGGAAAATAATTATACACATCTTTTCCCCACAAACTGAAAAATGGACAGTGTGCTGACTGTCTTGGATGTTTTAGGTTTTTTATACTTTTCCCCTTCTTTTTACTTGAGATTGTGATTGAAAAAAGGCTTGTATTAATACAAAGAGAGCACAGGGACAGAATACAATTCAGCCTGTTAAAACCCCTTCTTTGGATTAGGGCTTTCTTAGCTATGCAAAGAAACCTGGATTTGCAGTGAGTGATGGAAATAACATTATTAGCATGAAAATGGATATAACCTTTTTTCTTTTCCAAGATATTGTCACTATAACAGCATAAGGAATTAACAGTTTTTCTGCCACAAAATCATTTCATCTTTATCAATTTCTACTTTCCCCACAGCTTTCAGCTTAATCTTGGTCATTGTTTAAAACAAAAAGTTTAGCTTGTGTTTGGTAATATTCAGAACAGAAGAATTAATCTAATGATTTCTGATCCTTGAAAAAGAAGTATGATAATAAAGATAGAATTATCCTCTTTCAGAGCAGGTAAAAAATATCTTTCTGGGAATGATATACATCTTAATCTTTTAAATAATCAAACATTTTAAGTTCTGAGACCTTGGACCTGAAAGAACTCTTTCTAAACACAATGCATTTGATGATAAAGCAATAGTATTAAACTACCAGAAGTTTACCATGGTTGCTCAATGAACAAGAAGATAATGGCTCAAAATAGCTTCTAGCATAATCTTTGCATCAGAAATACTGTGGGCTACATAGATACTTTGGGTGACTCATTGCATACAATTTTTTTCAAAAAGAAAAGTAAACTAAAATGAGAGAAACTAATGAAGGAGAGAAGCAACCTAGAACTAAGGAGAAACTTCCTGACAGAATAATTAATCAGTGGAACAACTGCCTCCAGAAGCTGTGAATGCTCCAACATTGGAAGTTTTTAAGAAGAGACTGGACAGCCAATTGTCTGAAATGGTATAGGGTTTCTTGCCTGAGCAGGGGGTTCAACTAGATGACCTCCAAGGTCCCTTCCAACTTTTGTTGTTGTTGTTGTTGTTGTTGTTATTGTTATTATTATTATTATATAAAACTTTTATTCATAAAACATGAAACTCAGTCAACTGAACACTCAAATTGACTGGCACTAATGGTTGACACAGGTTGCTGCCAGCATCCTAGGTATCAACCAGGTATCTCCTTAAAATGTAAGATGTTCCGAGTAGCATAGTTTTTTTGTAGCTTTGCTAGAGTTATTGCAGGAAGCTGCAATTTCTTGATATATTTTGCAAAGTTTTTGGATATAGTTCCCAGTGCCCCGATGACAATGGGTATCACATGTTTCATCCATAATCGCACAGTTTCGATGGCCAGGTTGTGGTATTTTGCAATTTTTTCCAGTTCTTTTTCTTTGACTCTGGCATCTCCTGGTACAGCGATATCAATCAACTGTACACTTCGGTTCTCTATGACTGCGATATCTGGCGTGTTGTGTTCCAAATGGTGATTTGTCTGTATTCGGAAGTCCCATAAGATCTTCACCCTCTCATTCTCGACAGCTTTTTCCACCCTATGTTCCCACGACTTTTCAGACACAGACAAGTTGTATTTTTTACACAATGCCCAGTGGATTAGTTTAGCAACTCGGTCATGTCTAGCTTTGTAATCAGTTTGCGCGATTTTGCTGCACTCACATATTAAATGTGAGACAGTTTCAACTTTGTCATTGCAAAGTCGGCAATTTGGATTGTCAGTAGATTTTTGCATCTTCGCTTTCATGGCATTAGTTTGTAGTGCTTGTTCTTGAGCAGCCAGTATTAAGCCTTCTGTTTCTTTCTTGATGGTTCCCAACTTAAGCCATGCCCATGTCAAGTTATTATCACATTTTCCTTCAATGTTTTTCAAATGCTGTCCATTCAAAGCTTTGGTTTTCCATCTATTTAATCTGTCATCCAGCCATTTTTCCTTATATTCTGCCTTTGTTTTGGTTATTTTTATAATGCTCTCTGTTTTCACAGCCTGCAGCAATTTTTCTGTACTTTGATTTACATAGTCATTCAAACTTCGTTTCTCTTCTTCTACAGTTTGGTGGATTTGCAGTAGTCCTCTGCCCCCTATTCTTCTTGGCAGGTACAATCTGTCAATGTCACTTCGTGGATGTAGAGCATGGTGTATATTCAAAAGTTTACGCGTTTTCCGGTCTAGGTGTTCCAGTTCAGCCAAAGTCCAGTTGATAATTCCAGCTGAGTAGAGTATCACTGGGACTGCCCATGTATTAATGACTTTAATTATATTTCCAGCATTCAGTTTTGATTTTAGTATTTTTTGGACTCTCCTGATGTATTCCTTTTGACTCTTTGACTTTTCCATTCAAGATGTTATCTGCTTTCAATATGCCTAGGTATTTGTAACCATTATCCTTTGCTAGTGCTTTGATAATACTTCTGTTTCCCAGTTCTATTCCTTCTATTTTTCCCATTTTTCCTTGCTGCATGGATAATATAGCACATTTTCCAAGTCCAAAGTCCATTCTGATGTCGCAGCTAAACAGTTGAACTGCGTTGAGTATTGATTCAAGTTCAAGTTTATCATCATCATCATCATCATCATCCTGGGTGACGAGAGTGGTGGGAGTATTTTGCATTTTGATAATGGATATTTAATTTGTATTATGAAGTGTTCTGGATTCAGTTAGGAAAAGATGTTTTGGAATATACATCAACATGTGTAATTCATCAGAGTATCTATTTTTGGACTGCATGGCTTCATGAGAAGGCTCCACTATCTGTTTGGAATATTTTGAAATTTATATGTGTGTTTTGTGTACAACATTTACACTGGCATTTTCAAACTGATCATCAGCTATAGATTGGAAATTTGATATCTCCTGGGCTAAATTCTTGAGTGAAGCTTATGTAGAAAGGATTTCTATCTCTGACTAAGTATTACCCTCATTTTCATTTTCATTTTTAAAAAACCTTGTAGATTGATATTATTGTTGTGGTTAGTTGCATGCTTTAATTTGGATTTGGCATTTTTGTCTACCAGTCAAGCCCTTCCCAAGGATCTGGGGTAGGAAGATGTTGTTGTTTAATAATATTAAAGGTATCCTTGCAGGGTGCAAGCTGTTCCAAATTAAGCTGCCTTTTGCAATTGACCAATGGTGATTGTATCAGATGATGGTATCTAAATGGCACTCCAGTTGTTTTGGAATTGCACCCAAGGCATTTATTGCTATTGGTGCCCTCTTTTCTTTTTTCCCCCAGTCATTCTACTTCTATTTTCAGGTCTACATTTTATTAAGGGATGCGATGGCTCAGTGATTAAAGATGCTAAGCTTGTCAATCAGAAAACTTTTTACCATTTCTTTTTCTTCTGTTTTTATGTCTTCAGGTATTGCATTGTCCACTATTCAGACTTTTTGTCTTTTTTATCAACAATTAGTATGTCTAGTATTGCAGATGTTTGTCTGTTTCAATTCTAAAGTCTCAGAGTACTTCAGTTCCTTCATTTTCTATTATTCTGTTTATTTTGTGGTCCTCCCATTCTTGCTTGCAGGAAAATGATATTTGTAGCAGATATTCCAATGCACTATTGATGTTATTTTATCTTGCCATTGTTTGTAATGAATCTGTGCGATCTTCTTGCAGAGCTAACAAAATGATCCACTGTTTCTCCAGCTTCTTTACAGAAATGGTGTCTACTGCCTGCTGCTCTCTTCTCAGTTCTGGTTTTATATGCAAAAGACATCTTAAGACCTGGTCTTGGGCAGCCAGAATCAGCCCCTTTGTCTCTTTCTTCAACTTTCCTGCTCTCAGATATTGCCAGATCTTGTTTCCTTTCTGCTCAGATGGAAGTAGCTTGTTTTCAGCTAGATACTATGGAACCACATCATTTACAACACCAGTTAGCAATTGACAAGTTGTTGGTAAGCAGGTAATTAGCCTGTAGTTGCCTGATGCTGGCCAGTTTTTGGATTTTTTTTATTATCAGGCAGCTTTTGCCACATGTTAATCCATTTCAATTTTACCTCTTTGTATATATTGCTAAAGGGACGCGGTGGCTCAGTGGGTTAGGATGCTGAGCTTGTCGATCAGAAGGTCAGCAGTTTGGCGGGTCGAATCCCGAATGCCGCGTAACAGAGTGAGCGCCTGTTATTCGTCCCAGCTTCTGACCACCTAGCAGTTCGAAAGCACGTAAAAATGCAAGTAGAAAAATAGGGACCACTACGGTGGGAAGGTAACAGCGTTCCATGCGCCTTTGGCATCTAGTCATGCCGGCCACATGACCACGGAGACATCCTCGGACAAGCGCTGGCTCTTCGGCTTTGAAACGGAGATGAGCACCGTCCCCTAGAGTCGGAAATGACTAACACACATGTGCGGGGGAACCTTTACCTTTACCTATATATTGCTAAACTTCTTGGCAATGACTAGGTGCCCTTTCCCCCACCATTTCTGCTATTATTACAGGTTTTATTCCCCCCCTTCTCTACATCTTTTATCCAAACTGCATTCTTATTGTATTTTTTTGGATTGTTCCATAGCTATGCCAGAGCTGCACTGTGTCTTTGTCAGCTGTTCATTGCAGTCTCCCCTTTGATGGATTAGTAAAAACCTTTCTAATTCGACGGAAATTCAGGCTTTGTATATGATGTTTTTCTTGGCTGGGGTTGTTATTTGCTATTTTGTTATTTTCCATGCTTTTTGCTCTCCCATTAGGTGATATTTCTTAATCAGATATTATTTGGTCTTCTTTTTCAGTTTCTTTCCTTTCATATGTTTTACCTTGATTGTATCTATTCTTTGCATGTTGATGTTATTTTCCAGCCAGATCTTCCATTTCCTTGATGCACTGTTTGGCTTTTTTTTCTTGCTTGTTGATTTTGCATCCCAGGTATTCCATTATAACCAAAACTGTATTATATATCAGCTAGCTTGTTCCTTGCAGTACTTGTGCTAGCTTTTTTGCTTTTTTTGTAACAAGTTTCAATAGAGCAACCTTATTCTGTTGTTTTCGTGCTGTTCAAGATGTTCAATTACTGTTCATTTCAGTTCCTTTTGTTTTATAGTTAGAGAACTTTATTCTTTCTGAAGAAAAGATAGAAGATAGGGTGTCTGGTTTGGGAGTGAAAATACCTCAGTGGCAATGCTGGTTTCCTCTGCCACTGATACTCTTGGTTTGTCTCTGCTGTGGTCAATTTCTGGCAAAGATTCAGTTTATTAGACCTGGGTAAACCTTTGCAGATCTTCCAATTGTACTTCTGTGAGTATTTTATTTCATATTATAAATCAGTGTTCATTTGCTAGCATCTGTTCTGTTATTTCTGATTCTGGATGTTGCTCTTTCAGAATTGGTGCATTCTTTTCAGATATCCTCTTCTTGATTTGATTTATAATAGCAAATCATTCTTTCTTTGTTTTCAGTATTTGTATATTTGTAAGACCCTTCCTTCCATTAATCTTCCAACTGCTGGTACCTGGACACTAAGTCCCAGATGATCAGGAATTCCTAGTGTGACTCTTGCTGAGCCAAGTGACAACCAATCTGGTATAAATGTCCATACATTACATCTCAGCATATTGTTTATGCGATAAACACTTTTTGTCTGACTGTCCTGATGAGACCCATCCAGTATGGTTGAATATATGACATAGATTTCATCTTTCTCAGAGCCCACAAGCTTCATAACATAGTGTCCCAGTAGTGATGATGATGATGATGATTACGACAATTGTAGGATACTTTTTTTACTTGACTAGCTTCCCTGCAGTACATTTAGCCTATGATTGGGTAGAAAATCTGTATCACAGATCATAAAACCATGGCATATTGCTATGGCAGTTAACTTATTATTGGCAGTACATTTGGCAGTATTTGGTAGTGTAGTGAAGGCAGAACTCAATTCCAATTTCACAGCACTGAACACAGTTGCATACATGGGTACAGTAGTTACCTCAGGAGAGAAAAAGGCCCTTACAACCAACATATTTGTGGATGTATACATGAAGAATGAGTTTGATGGAATTTTAAGAAAAGGTCAATAGGTTTTCTGCTAAAAATGATGTGTTGCTTTCCTTTTTCTGTGTTCTATTGTCAGGAGAAAAAGATGATGCTTTCCACTTAGCCAGCAAAGGAAAGACCTGCCAAGATTTCTTGCTAAGGGAGGAGTAAGAAATAGTATTCAAGTATAGCCTTCAATCACTGTTTTAACTTTTAGACAGGTTGGCTGCTGCTGATATATATGCTGATTTGGCATTCTGAGCTCTTTCTGGGACATCAGGAGTTCAGAAGGTCCCAAACACATTTTTAACTTAAAATCAATTTACTGTATAGAAGGCACTGCTTGCTTTCAGTCCTATTATAACAGAAGAAGCTCTGTATTTTGTGTGTGTGTGTGTGTGTGTGTGTGTGTGTGAGAGAGAGAGAGAGAGAGAGAGAGAGAGAGAGAGAGAGAGAGAGAGAGAGAGAGAGAGAGAGAGAGAGAGAGAGAGAGAGAGAGAGAGAGAGAGAGAGAGAGAGAGAGAGAGAGAGAGAGAGAGAGAGAGAGAGAGAGAGAGAGAGAGAGAGAGAGAGCATTGTCCATCTGTATTGCAATCCACTTACTCAGTGAATTCAGTGGGATTTATTCCAGGCTAAGTGAATACATCATCAGAGCCCATGAATTAAAGAAATATACCAAGATAGAAAGCGCTGTTTTGGCTAGACTACATGATTGAAAGTCAACTTAGATAAACAGTAGCTGATTTTTTTATTTTTATTTTTATAATAGTGGCTGCAAGAAACTCCAAAATGTATGCAGGGGATTTTTTGTATTTTATTTTAAAGGATAGTATTCACAGAAACGGTACACTTCACTGGGTGAATATAAATTGTTTTCTTCAGTACATAAATTAGAAGAGACTAGAGTGATAGGAATGGTTATCAGTTTGGAGTAATTCTCTAGGAACATATATCTGGCTGCTCTGTAATGATTTGTTTTGTTTTGTATAATTAAGTGATGTTTGAATGAACCCATTACATCTAGATACATTTTAGCATGTCTGGTTGGTATTATGGACTACTAATTAAAAAAAATAGACTATCTTGATATTTTGAGTGCACCTGGCAAGCATCTCACTATAAAAAAAATGTAGGAGGCAATACCCTCTCTAATATGAGGTGCATTTTTATTACCATATTCATTTCCAGACATTTCTTGTGATGTTCCAAGTTGGAGAAGATTCAAGCCAGCAATAAAAATGTTGAAGGAGCCAGAATTAGCTCCTGAAGATGAAATGTGGTTTACTTAGCCAAGTGATGAGTAAGCAGGAGTTGACAAGCATCTGCTGTAAATGTATTTGAAATTTGCTACATCCAGACTTTCTGAGCTTATTGGAAGAATTACATGGAAAAGTTTCCAATGGAATAGTTGTGGTAAATCTGTACTACTGGAAAGAGGCTTTTGCAACTTCTTAAAGCAGTTCTTCCTATTTGGTGCTATCCAGAAATGTTTAGTTTTGAATTTCCAGAATTGTTTACAAGCACAATTCCAGATGTGGAAGGATCCTGAGAGTAAGCAACATAGCATTATGACATAACTAGTGTAGAACAATTATATTAATTGTGTAAAGTTTTTAATCTTGGCCTCCCAGCCATTTTAAAATCATGGAAAAATGGCAATCTTTATCAGAATCACTGAGACAAATATGAAGCCAGGACCACTGTTACCTTGCTGCCAATAGAAATAGATAATATATTATGTATGTATATGTATGTGTATGTGTATGTGTATGTATAAACACACACAGAGAGATACAGTTACATATATATCTAGATAGATAGATAGATAGATAGAGATAGAGATAGAGATAGAGATAGAGATAGAGATAGAGATAGAGATAGAGATAGAGATAGAGATAGAGATAGAGACAGACAGACAGACAGACAGACAGACAGACAGACAGACAGACAGATAATCTTTATTGTCATTTTTTACTGTGAGCAGAATGGCACACATTAAAAATGAAGGGAGGGAACTGCCAAAATCTTTTCAGTCATCCTCACCATTCTCTGCACTGCTTTCCTATCTGAAGCAGTGATGCTTCCAAACCAGACTGTGATGCTGTATGACAGGATGCTCTTGATCGTCCCTCTGTAGAAAGTGGTAAGAACAGGGGAAGGAAGATGTGCTTTTCTCATGAGACACAGAAAATGCAGGGTGTTGCTGTGCCCACTTCACCAGTGTCTCGCTGTTGAGTGACCCAACCAGCCTACTTGTTAACTGCACACCCAGGAATGTGATGCTAGTAACCACCTCCACAGGTGAATCATTAATGCACAGAGGAGTGTGGCTGTGCCTGCCTTTTCTGAAATCAACAATAATCTCTTTGGTTTTTCCCATGCTTAAAACTAGGCTGTTTTCCTTACACCAGTTCACCAAACCCTCAACCACCTTGTGGTAAGCACCCTCATTGTCATCTTCAATAAAGCCCACTACTGTTGTATCATTCGCAAACTTCATAATATTTTTGGTGGCAAACCTAGCACAACCTAGCACCAAAATAGAAGAAAAGTCATGTTTGAAAATTTTCCTGAGACAGTAATATTTACTCTCCTCCTCCCTTCAAGTCCCAACATCCCATTGCAGTTTGAGAATGGGGCAGCAGGAAGGATAAGGAGGTATACTTCATCTCATATGCTGGTCTCTAGCTTAAAGAAGGCAAGGCAACTGACAATAATTCTCCATGGTTCAATGCTATTTGGAATCGATGTAATTTTAGTCAACTATCTTGAGAGAAAACCAGTTTGGAGGAAACCTAGCTAGTTTAGCTAAGAATCTTAAAGGTTGGGTTTAAAAAGGAAAAAAATGGGTAAAAGTCTGATGCTAAGCAGGCCCATTCTCTTTACTTCCTATTATACCGAGCTAGAATAAATATTGGAAAATCTGATGTAGGCAAATGGATTGTTTGCTTTGCATCACAGGAAGAAAGGGAAGGAAATCAGAAGCAGCATATACATATTTTGAAACACGTTTTGTTTAATACACTGACATGATTTTTTACTCCTAAAAACCTGTACATAATTGTGAACAGGTAGTCCTCATCTTACCACCATTCATTCAGTAACCATTCAAAATCACGATAGTACTGAACATAGGACTTATGACTCCTGCCAAAGTTACAGCTGCTGCAGTATCCTCTCGGTCATGTTTAATAAAACTCAGAGGCTTAGCAATCTGCCCACCCATATGAATGACTGCAGGGATGCAGAGGGATACCCTGTTGGGTACCCACAGGTCTTGGGCCTGTTCCTCTCCTGTGATTCCCTCCTCCCCATACCATCATGGTGTGGTAACTTACCTTTTCCATAGATATGGAAAAGTCCCTTCGGAGAGGGGCGGTATATAAATCCAAATAAATAAATAAATAAATATCCTTCAAGAAATTACTGGTCTGCAGTGTGGCCTTCCTATATGGAAGCCACATGCAAGTAGGCATCATTTTGGAAAAGCCACACCTTCTTTTGTGGTGATACATATTTTTTCTCTTTGTTGAAATATAAGTGACCATCTTAGAAATTGTGACTTTGTTATAGCAAATAAAAATTATTGTTATTATTAATCAGGTGCTTAACTCAAAGATTGTCCAGCAAGGTGGCAATATATAGTTGATCTTTGCTAACCACAAATAGCTATGGAGATTTAGACCTGGTTAATAGTTGATGTAAATGGGAGCCCCCAGAAAATCTCAGGGCTCTAGACTAAATTAAGAAATAAACACAAATCTGAATTTGAAAGGGGGAAAGTGATTTGGAGCACACAGAAGCATCTACACTGAATCACCTTATAGATCTTTTTGAGAGCAACCAACATTTGACTGGATACAGATATAAGGATGAACCTATAGAGTCCATCAGAGAAAAGTAAAAATCTGCAGTATCAGCTTTATGCTTCAATTTCTAATTTTAAGTGCCCAAGATCTTAGAATTAATCTCTTTATGCTGAGTTCCGTAGACTTCCTATGCTGAAACAAATTGTCAGTATGTACTCTCAAATATGCCAGAATGGAATATAAAATGAAGAATTACAGTGCTGGGCAGAGTTTTGAAAAATAAAAAAATACCCATTTTTTTCAAAAGTAAGCAATGGATACATAGAGCTACGAGATCATCTGTAACCATTCTGTGTGTTTCCAAACAGCTTCTGATAATCTCAGTTTAATGAGAGATGGTTTATTTAATTATTTTTATTATTATTGATGCCTAAAGTAGCTATATTTGAAATAATTTTTGCAATTATTACACTGTTTCTCAACCTTGGCATCTTCTCAACCTTGGCATGGACTTGGCATGGACTTCAAGTATTCCCCAGACAGCATACTACCTGGGAAATTCTAAGAACTGAAGTCCACATTTCTTAAAGTTGCCAAACTTGAGAAAAAAACTGCTTCAATAAATATACAGGTCTACCCTGTTCACACACAAACAGACCCCCTTTCTAAAGAAACAATGCTGCCTCCTTTAGCCTTTATTTCCTCAATTCACACATATAACCTAAGTACGTGTAGAGCATCTCTCCCTTTCTCTCTTGCCAGATGAGATTTGGAACAAGGGTGAAATTCTTCACTTATTGCAATGTGACATTTCTGGGGATTTCAGAGATGACCTTTCAATGACAGGACTAATACAGTGGGGGCAGGGTCAACCTGAGGAGTTCTTTGAAAACACCAGACATTTGAAGACAAAGGGTGATAGTGCTGACAGTGGCCTGAATTTTGTAAGCAAAACTCATGTGTGTTGTACAGTCAGTGGGCACAGCTGGGAAGTCTCTGTCAGACAACACTGATTTTTGTTTTAAAATATTCTGGTATGTGTCATTTCCTGAAATTTAAAACATACAGTTGAACTCTTGTTTCAGATCAGAACTGCCCAGAATTCTTATCTTTCTGCCTTAGTTTTCTCATATGATCTTTTGCTTTTTTTGGCGACGTGCTGAAATTGGCTTTGGGGATGGAGATGTGACAAGACGATAACATTTTCTAGTCAGCAATATGCTGTGGATAGCAAAAACAGATGGGATTCCATGAAATGAGAAGCTGTCATTCCTGTACTTTGATTTTCTCAACAATCCTACTTGATTCTCAAGAACACACTGGGTATAATCTGTTCAATTACAAGGGCATTGCCTTGTGAAGCCACTTTGGGTTCATTTAAGCCTGTGAACTATGAGAAAGTGTATAAATTCTCTGTGAGTTAAACTCTGCCCATATGTAGGCTGAATCCTTGCCTCTTCTTGTTACTCCAGGTTGCCAGAAAAGGATTTTATAGAGGGGAAATGCTTCTCAGGGAAACAGAGTGATGCTGGTAGGCCTGAAAAATGATAGTGCTTTTCAAGAGGCCATTCTTCAAACCAGTTATTTTGGACAGCTATTACCATGTCTCCAATCTGCCCCTTATTTAATTAAGCATGGGCTGGGAATGGATGACAACTAGTGGGATCTAAACTAGGAGGATCTCTCTGATGCTGAATACCAGCTATGACAGGGGTCTTCAAACTTGTCAACTTTAAGAGTTGTGGACTTCAACTCCCAGAATTCCTTAACCAGCCCTGGCTGACTGAGAAATTCTGGGAGTTGAAGTCCACAAGTTTTAAAGTTGCCAAATTTGAAGACCCCTGAGCTATGGCATCATTTTAAATTACCTTTGATAATTGGGAATTGGAGGGACTGTGTTGAAGTTATTTTGTACCTTCTTAAATTGAGATTCCAAATTGGTTGGGATTGAGAAGGATACATGCAAAAATGTGTTAATATGTCAAAGAAAAGTGTACAGAAAATAGATGTGTATTCCAGAGTCCTGTTCCTAAGACATCCATACATCTTGAGTAATTTGTGAAACATTTCCCCAAGTTAGTATTACACTTCTCACCCTAACATTAATGGGAAGAGAATTTCACAGATGCCTGAGCTCTGTTTACCTAGGTGTTTCACCAGATCTTGGGTCAGAGAGGGGCTACAAATCTATCACTTACTCTTCTTTATTTTGGATGAATTCTCCTGCAGTGTGACTTCCCTCCACCCCTTCAGCTCCACTCTACATGGTCTGAATGGGTTTACCATGTGTGCCAGAACTTCTGTCAATGCTGGACCCTTCTTCTACCAGGAGAAAAATGACCTGCCATGTGTGCTTTTACCTGGATGGGGAGAGTGTTTTATGGAATATGTTTGGTGCTGCTAAATGTTAAAATATTGCTTCAGCTGTAAATTTCTCAGCAACTAATTTACACAGGATATATAATGGAACAGGCATTGCATGACGTAGCTGATAGGATCTATGCCTCAAATCTATCATGTGGCTATTTTTTAACAGAGTTCAAATCCTAGCCCATAGTGAAGCTGCCTGCATTATGGATTCCTTTCCTGAAATATCAATGTGGGAAGCCCTGGCAGTAGCAACTCTCTCTATTCTTCCTTTGCTGCAACCTCTTCTCCCTCCCGCTCGGCCCATGTGAGGTCACATCTAGCCCCTGGTTATTTTTGCATTCCAGCTCACCCTATTGCTGTGGTTAATGATGTGCTGCCAGGGACTCTATACTTCCTTCTGTTATCGCTTCATTTATTCCATCTTGACGCTTTCTTCTCTGCAGGCTGTGCTCGCTCATAACAGCATAAGAAGCCAATGGCTCATTCCTTTAAGTGTCTTATTCTTGTGGGTAATAGTATTTCCCTTTTTGAATACCAATAGAAATTATCCTTCTGTTTCTGGGTGGGAAACTGCCCCACCAATTTTTTATAAATTGTACTTTCATCTGCATTACCATTAAAAAAAAATCTTGATTCCTTTAAAAGAGGTTATTCCTACGTGGCATCCTGCAAAGACCTAAAGTTATTTTAATCAGAAATAGCCATCCTATTCCTCCTTTTTTTAAAGCCACTGAAGGCTATAGCTGGCTTTACAAAGGTATCACTGGAGAGGAGGAAGATTTTGAGCTCCTTTTTCACTTTCAAAGGATTTGGTCCCTTTTATACATAAATATACTTATGTTTAAATATGTATATTAACTATATTCATATACATAAAATAGGTATAATGCATCTATTACAGATTCAGTGTACCTGTTGTTTTTGTTAGTTAAGTTAAATAATACCAGAAAAATATTGCTGCTGAATTTTGATGATTTGGGGATCTTGGAAGGCTGCAAAATAATTTTGGGGACTGCACATTGTCTGTGGGATGTTTATGTTTTATTAGGCTTCCTGTTAACAGAGACCCCAAAACTAACACATATCTTTGGCACTTAAGGAAAAACAATGCATTTAGAACCTCACTTTATAGGATACAGTAAGTTTAGCTACAGTTTAACTACACAGTTCATAATGCAAAGATAGCAGTTATGTAAAAAAGTAAGTATATAATGCTACTGATTATGTTGAATTTTATTCCATCAATATACACTTACTATTCTGCTTCCTTCCCTCTCATGGAAGGAGAGGGAGAGAGAAACACACACACACACACACACACACACACACACACACACACACACACACACACACACACACGAGTTGTCTAAGTTCCTGGATCTGTTTTGTTTTGTTCTTTTAGCACCTTACTAAGGTTAGGCATATGTGACCTTATCCACACTTGGCAGATGGAGACTGGAGTGTGTTTAAAGTGGGCCTCCACAGTAAAACTTTTTTTCCTAGTTATTTTTATGTTGTTCTGATTTACAGCATATTTGCCTGCCTTCCTATTCTTGTTATCCCTTGCACATGTTCTCTTCTACTTCCCTTTTGGCATTCTGTTCTAAACTTAGTTGAGTTGTCACTGGGGTGGGCAGTAGATAAATGAAAGTCTACACCCCCTGGGGCACTTTGCAATAGATCATCAAGGATTTTGGAATCTTATTTAATACTGGGATGAAGGGCCAGATTGCTACCATATATCAGCAGTGAGCTGGAAGATGTCATTAGGTTTCTATTGGTTTCAAGAAAGGAAAGCTCACCCTTGATCTTATCCCTATATTTGAGACCACCACCCATCAGAAATAAACACTGTTTCTGGGTAATGATGGGAAGGTATTCTGAGGAAGAAAGCAGGAGAGAGAGTGGGGGAGGGTGAGTTTGAGGAGAGGGACAGAAGAGAAGGAGCCATGTGAGGAACCTCTGCAAATCAGTTCAAGGCAATAAAAATAGATCTGATTTATCAATGACAACAACAAAGGATTTGGTCTTCTCCAAACTTAGCTATTAATATATTTGATATATAGTCACTCAAAAATAGATTCATACCTGGCTTTGTAGGTCATTCTGACGCAGCAGGCAATCAGCTCCACACCTTGAGTTATCTTTTTGCATTTTGTTGTGCACGCAAATAAGTATATACGCTACATATACTGTCTTATGGTTTTGATAATTAAAAAAGACAAAATAGATTTTTGATCTTGAAGACAGTCCATGCAGGTGAAATGGGGTGCTTCCCTATTTGACCTTTTCTGCAATTATGTAAAGGATTACATATTTGGAATCTCCACCATCTTCTTCTGGTATCATTTCAACACTTTATAGTCTTTTCTTGTTCTGGTATCTTAATCAGACAGAACATGTAAAAACTGCAAATACATGAGTCAATCAATTGTCTCCAAATTTATTTTATATAAAAATGGTATCATCTTTTGCATCTCAGAAATTGGAAATATTTTTTTTTATTGAAAAGTTTTAAAAATACAGTTTTCCTTTAAAAAACCCCCTTCCCCCTCCCTCCTCCCCTCCCTACCTCCCCCCTTCCCCCCCTCCCCCCCTCCCTCCTCCCCCCCACCTCCCCCTAACCCCCCTCCCCCCCCCGGACTTCCCAGAGCTAAATACAAGGTATATATATATAAAAAAGCAATCATAAACAACCATATACTAACAACTATAAATTCTAAAATCCATCACTCTCTAACTTATATAGGATCAAACAAAACTTAGCATTATTAAATATATATAGAAGACAAAATAAAAAAAGAAAAAAGAAAACGAAAGAAGACTTATTCAAATGCTAGATAAAACTTCTTGACCCTATACTTATTCTGGATAAACTCAATCCATTTTCTCCATTCCATAATATAATGTTCTTGCGAGTAATCTTTCAAATAGGCCGAAATCTTCGCCATCTCTGCCAAGTCGGAAACCTTTAAAATCCACTCTTGTATAGTCGGCAGTTCCTCTTTCTTCCAATATTGACCTATCAAAAGTCTTGCTGCCGTAACTAAATTCAACATCAACTTAGAGTCCACAACTGTAGCGTCAACAATTATTCCCAACAAAAAAAATTGCGGACAAAACTTTATCCTCCGTTTAAAAATCTTCTGCATATTCCACCAGACTTTTATCCAAAAAGCCTTGACCTTTTTACATGTCCACCATATGTGAAAATATGTTGCCTCTTCATCACCACACCTCCAACATTTAGGCTGATAATTCGGATACATACTTGCAAGCTTTTTAGGATCTAGATGCCATCTATAAAACATTTTGTAAAAGTTCTCTCTTAAACTTTGAGCTTGAGTGAATTTTACATTCCTCACCCAGATCTTTTCCCACATGTCCATTGTAATAACTTCCTGAATGTTTTGGGCCCATTTTATCATACAATCCTTAACAAGCTCTGTTTCTGAATCGATCTCTATCAATGCAAGATATATCCGTTTAATATGTGCTGGTCCTTGATTTCTAATTTGCTTTATCAAATTTTCATCAGTCGTTGCAAATCCATTTTTTTGGTCTTCTTTCCACCTGGCCTGTAACTGAATATATTGAAACCAAGTCTGAACAACCTTCTCTTCTCGCAAGAAACTATATGATTTCAAGCACCAAATATTCCTTTCCAAACTTAAAATTTCCTTGTAAGTAGTCTCATCATGTTTGAAACCAGCATGTATATTTTCTATTGCGTGTTTTGGGATTGCCCACAATGGTATCTTGCTGCTTAACTTATGTCTATACTTCTTCCAAACTCTCAGCAATGCCTGTCTTAAAATATGCATCCTAAACACAGTATCTACCTTCTTATCATACAACAAATATGCATGCCAGCCAAACAACAGATCATGGCCCTCAAGATTTAATAACCTCGATTGTGTCAAATTAATCCAATCACTTATTCCTACTAGTGCAGCAGCTTCATAATATAATTTAAAATTAGGCATTTTAAGGCCACCTCTCTCACGAGTATCCTGCATAATCTTAAGTTTAACTCGTGGCTTTTTCCCTGCCCACACAAATTTATTGATACCACGCTGCCATTCCTCCAAGTTAGAGTCTTTCTTAAGAATCGGTATCATTTGAAATAAGAATAAAAATTTGGGCAGGACATTCATTTTCACTGCTGCAATCCGTCCCAACAAAGACAATTGCAATTTTTCCCAACTCTCCAGTTCTTTTTGAATTTTCCCCCATAACTTTTCATAATTATTTTTATATAGCTTTGTATTAGAGGGCGACAAAATCACCCCCAAATATTTAACCCTTTTAACAATCTCAAATCCAGTTAATCCTTCTAGGAGAGCCTTCTGCGAAACTGTCATATTTCTAGCCAAAATTTTAGTTTTCTGTATATTTACTTTAAATCCAGAAACCTTCCCATATTGTGTTATTATCTCCATCAGGTCCACAACAGAGTTCTCTGGCTGGGTCACTGTAACAACCAGATCATCTGCAAATGCTCTCAATCTGTAATCCTGATCTCCAACTTGTATCCCCTTAATTTTTTCCGAATTCCGAATCTTAACCAATAATATCTCTAATGTTAATATAAATAACAAGGGCGATAGCGGACAGCCTTGCCTTGTGCCCTTCTCAATATTACATACTGTTGTCAAACTATTGTTAACTATAATTCGGGCAGTTTGTTTTTGGTATAATGCCCTAATCGGTTGTAAAAAATTTTCCCCAAAATCCATTTTGTCTAAAACTTTCAACAAAAATTGCCAGTTCAATTGATCAAAAGCCTTTTCAGCATCTAAAAAGATTAGCGCAGCAGAGATCTGGTTGTGCCTTTCCAAAAACTCTAACACATCAACTATATGTCTCACATTAGTTTTCATTTGTCTTCCACTAATAAACCCCGTTTGGTCCCCATGAATCACCTGTTGCAGAACCCTCATCAGTCTATTAGCCAAAACCTTAGCAAATATCTTATAATCTGTATTTAAAAGCGATATCGGTCTGTAATTTTTAACTAAAGTAGCATCCTGGTCTTCCTTCGGAATCAAAGAGATAAAAGCTGTTCTCCAAGACGGGGGCACCTTTCCCCCCCTCTGGATTGTCTGGAACAGTTCCTTTAACGGTTTTATCATCTCTAATTGTAAGTTTTTATAATAGGCCGCAGTCAAGCCATCAGTGCCTGGTGCTTTATCCACCTTCAGTTCCTTAATAGCTGTAAAAATTTCTTCTTCTGTAATCAGTTGGTTAATCCCCTCTTTTTGTACTTGCGTAAGAACCGGGATGCTAGCCTTCTCCAAATACGTATCAATATCTTTTGCATTAATGTCCTCTTTAGTATATAATTTCGAATAAAAATCCACAAAGGCATCCTTAATAAGATTCTGTTGATACACAACCCTTCCTTTATGCTCAATCTTATCTATATTAGATGCCCTTTGTTTTTTCCTCAGTCTATAAGCCAACCATCTGCCTGGCTTATTAGCATTGCAAAAAGTATTATGCCTAGCAAACCGCAGATTGGTCACCACTTGATCAGCCATTAATTTATCAAATTGTCCTCGTAACAGTCTAATAGCCTCCTTGATCTTCACCTCCTCTGGGTTCAAAATCAAAGCCTTTTCTTTTTCCTTTATTTCATTCTCCAGTTCTTTCCTTCTAGTTTCCACTGCACGTCTATGTCTATTATTCATATATATCAACACCCCTCTCATATAGGCCTTGCTAGCATCCCAAACCATATCCATAGAGGTACCCTTATTCATATTCATCTCAAAAAAATCCTTCATCCGCTGTTTGCATTCTTCCACATTTCTCTGATTTCTAAACAAATTCTCATTTACGCGCCATGAGCGTCTATCTCCTCTTTCCTTATCAATCTCCAACCACACTGGACTGTGATCAGAGATAATTCTTGCGCAGATTTTCACCTTTTTAGTTCTCAAAAGAAGATCATTAGTCAACAAAATAAAATCAATCCTCGAAAAAGATTGGTGTCTATCAGAATAAAATGTATAATCCTTCTCCCGCAAATGTCTCTCACGCCAAATATCTCGCAATTCCAGGTCATCCTTCATTTCAAAAAAAGATTTAGGCAGTCTAGCGTGACTTGGAATGCGTTTAAAGGCTCCAGCCTTATCCAACTGTACATCCATAACTCCATTCCAGTCCCCCATAAAAATAAAGGATTTATAATCCAACTGGGTAAGCTTTGTATGAAGTAAACTAAAAAAGTCAGCTTGTTGTTGATTTGGAGCATATAATCCAACTAAAAGCGTCTTTTTACCTTCAAACAACAGCTCGATCATAACATATCTTCCATGCTTATCTGCTTCAATTAGGTCCGCTGTTAAGGCACTTTTAACATAAACAACCACTCCATTTTTCTTATTCTCTGCAGAAGCAACAAATTGCGTACCCAGCCTCGAGTTCAATAAATACTTTTGATCCAAAACTCTAATATGCGTTTCTTGCAGGCATATAACATCTATCTTAAATTGTTTTAAATATTGAAAAACTTTCTTCCTCTTCTGCGGTGAGTTTAGTCCATTAACATTCCAGGTTAAAAATTTAGTTGCCATGTATATCCTCGAGAAGCTCTTGGACCACAGCTTTGATAGGACTGGTTACTTTAGGCCGTGCTCCTCCCACAGCTTGGCTATGAATGCGATGTGAAGAATCTGAAGACTTTTGCTGATCTTGTTCTTTTATTTTCTTTGCTCGTTTTAAAGCAGCACGCGTCACTCTTTGCTCTCTAGGATCATCCAAAGAGATTGTAGCTTGATCTCCTCCAGCACCATTTTCCTCTGTTTCCTCCTCTTGTTGTTCTTCTTCTCCAGATCCCTTTCCAGCTTCCAGGAGCGTTAATGGGGTTGCTTTTAAGACATTATTGTAGAAATCACGTGCTTGTTTCACAGTAATCAGCCTATACCTTTTACCTTCATACATCACCATCAGCCCCTCTGGAATCTCCCATCTAAACCTTATATCTCTTTGCTTGAGCTCTTGCACAAGAAATGTATAGTCCTTTCTTCCCCTTAAAATCCTTGGAGGAATTTCTTTTAAAACCAAGACTTCTTGTTCAGCAATCACAACCTTAGCATCATAGGCAGCTTGTATAACTTGATCTCTAATTTCTCTTTTTGCAAAATAAACCACCACATCTCTAGGCAACTTTCTCTGTCTGGCAATCCATGAATTCACCCGAAACACTTTATCCATAGCTGCTCTTATTTCAGATGCTGGCTGGTTCAATACCCCTTCGAGAGCCTCAGAGATCAGCTGCTTTAAATCTTCTTTAACATTCTCTTTTAAGCCTCTAATTCTGACAGCAAACTGCATCTGGTAATATTGGGCATGGCTTAACTCCCTTTCCAACTTGCCTCTTTCAATTTCATTCTCCCGTGCTTTTACTTCTAGTATAGCATTCCTTTGAGCCAAATCATCCACTTTTTCATCTAAATCTTCCACACATTCCGCCACTTTATGCACTGAAGTCAAAATGTCTACCTTCATCACGCTGTACTTCTGTTCCATCCTCTCTTCCATTCTTTCCTCAAATTTCTCCAATTTCTCCTCCATCTGTGCAAATTTATCAGCAATTGATTGATTAATTGATTCCAAAAGTACCTGGGCATGTTTATCCAAGGCATCTCGCAAATCCTTCGATGTCAGCACTTCAGGAGGGTGCAATGCCTGTAGTGATGATTGTTGCACCGGCGAGGATCCTCCACTCCGAAGAGTTTTAGAGGGAGGTTTAGCCGCCATCTTTTAATCCTCAATTATGACGCACTTTCAATTAAAGTTTAAAAAGTCCAACAAGTTAGAGAGTACAGTAAAATAGTCCTCTTCACCTTTTCCTCTTGTACCGCTCTGCCTGCTCCTTTAAATCATAGTCCTTTCTTCAGGCAGGGATGGTTCGCAGACGCCTGGCTCTGCTCCAAGAAGTTCGGAGCAGAGACGACGGCCAGCTGGGAGCAACCCAGGCTTCGGGGGAGTTCGATCCTTCAGCCGCCCAAGCTCGAAGCTCAGGCGGCCTCGGAGAACTCTACCCCTACCTGGGGCCTCACCCCCTCCTCTTCTCCCGAGGAGGGGGCTTCAATTTCGCCCGAACAGCTGATCGGCGCTGTTTCGGGCGAAAAAACAAACAGCTGAGCCGCGGGCAGCCAGGGGAGGCTGTCTTCAGCGCCGCGCCGCCAGCGGAAGTCCGAAATTGGAAATATTCATTAGGATGGTGTAGTACATTATAAGCACATGAGAGCTTCAAGCCGTGTCTCTGTACGACTCAAAGATTCAATTTCTTGGTTCAATGTAGGATTTTGATCTAGACTTATTTTGCACCCCTGCAGTGTATATAACATAGAAAGTACTAGGACTTCACATAGCTTACTGTACTGGCTTGAAGTATGTGATCAGCACTGATGAACAGGCATTAAATAAATATGACTAATAGCATTAGTACAGCCATGCTCCTGGGAAGTTACCTCAAATGGCACAACATTTGCAGAAAACACAGTCACACATTTTCACTACCAATTATATCCTCTTTCCCATGGGCAATTCCATCTGAAAAGAGAGATCAGGTTTGCTTTGAGCAAGCAGGAGGCTACTGTCTGCAAACACCCATCCCACAATTGCCTCAGGTGCAATCAACTCATCCCTGTTCTGGGAACATTGCCCAGGGAGAGAACAGTAAGACCCCAAACATGGTAAGCTTCCGCAGCTCTGGTTGCTACCAACCTTTCTGTGTACTTTTTTCCTTTCTCACTTCCACAAAAAGGTATCTTTCTGACAGGCATTATCCTGATCAAGAGTCTGTTCCTGGAACACACACACACACACACACACACACAAACACACACACACACACACACACACACACACACACACACACACACACTCACTCACTCACTCATGGGGAGCGTTCAGTTTCCTCCCAGACAGGTAGGGTCTTTCTTTAACAGAATCTTGAAAAATTCATTACTCTGGCAAAGAAGGGTTTTAATGCAATACAAAGCTTTCTCTCCTTCCTTTGCCCAGTGTACACAAAAGCCCTGTGTGAATAAGGTTGCAGTAAATGTCTCACTTTCCTAGATTTATTCCTTCATTAGTAATTTAAATAAATTCCACTGTATAGGAGAGACTTCCATAAAACTGCTGCATTTTCCTCACCACGCAAAATAAATACTGAGGCGGTAGCTCTGATAATACATAAGCTGCTCTTTGCAGTCTCTTTTCCTGTTACAAAATTGCAAAGAGAAAAAGATTTGTTCCCAGAAACTATGTACAATTGCTTTATTCAATATAGTTCCTTTTTCATGGCCAGATAAAAGAAATAATTTCCTTTGCTACTCTAGTTAAGAGAGAAGCAATACACAATATAGTATCTGATTTGGATAACTCGAACAAAGGAATAGGCACAATCAAGTAGTAACCAACAGATTCATCATGATAGCTTCATGTAATTTCAGTACACAAAGCAATATGCTACTTAATGTCTGATGCTTTGTGTGTGCGGTAATACAGATGTGGGGTAGGAACTGTAGACTATCATGTAGTGGATTTTCTAGAAATGTCTGGATAGTCTCTCCTTCAAATGGCTTGAACTTTTAGTCTAATCCAATAGACCTCTTATTCTTATTCCAGTCTGGAACCTAGTCTGACAAATTTATTAAGTATTCTTAAAAGTAAACATATTCTCTACAGGGATTAAAGGGCCATCAAGGTGTGTCTGTTTTTATAAATATTATTAAGATGAAGCAGATAATAGCATTTTTTAAAAACTGTTCACCCCTTTCTTTTATGTCAGGTGCATTTTGCTTAGAAAGTCTTCCAATTATTCTGTTACATCTGTGGGAAACCTGAACTAAAACCAATTCCCCATCTTCCCTTCCCTTCCAACATTTCTTCTTGAGGTTACTTTCTGTTATAACAGAACTTTCCCCAGAAGACCAGTGCAAGCAGTCACTGAACCACACAAAACAGGAGCCAAAAAGGAAAGTAAAATTAGTCAGCAGAGTTGCCTCAGGCAATAGATCATTTGGGGATTTCTCAATTTTTCTTTTAACTTCCATCATCTCTATTTATAACTTATAGATGATTGATTTTTTTCCTCCTTTGCATATGACAATGAAGAACATTATTAGCATTTGATTGGGCCTTCTGAGTCAAGAGAGGCCAAAAAAGCTTGCAACCTGGGCCTCTCCTCAGTGTGCACGTTTTATTCATTCTTACTGCTTCTGCATTTGCACAGAATCTGCCCAAGGTATTTGGGAGAATAGAATATACTATATATCTAAGGCTCAAGGTGAGTTCTCTGCAAGTATTCGGAATTTTGACATGGAGAAACTAACTGTGGAGCTGATGTGCAGACACATACTATATAGATTTCTTACATAAATACATAATCTGGGACTTAAGGTTAGAAAGAAACATTCCCTTTTTGGAACTAAAGATTTCTATCTGTATGATGGAAGACATAAATCTGCGATCTTTCATCTCCATCTGTTCTACAGCAATCCATTTAGCTCAGGGTAAGAAAGAGATGAACTGCAATTCTTTCTCTCCCAAGTTAACAATCCAGCAGATCTGGAAGGTTAGGAAACATAGCTTAGCATAAAACAGGTATAGTGTTAGTCATTAGCCCTTTCTCTTAAACATTGTTTTACATATCAAAGCATGACATTACCTTCTTCAATATGCCAACTTTTTGTAATTTATTTTTAGTTTAATCCTAGCCTGCCTCCAAGGACTTAACATACATGTAAATACTCATATGTGACAATCCTTATTTTTTCAGAACAAATAGTTTGAGGAATGCAAAGACCTCTGCTTTTTCTACATATAATTTCTTTATTTTTTTTTTTAAAAATCATTCATTGTTACTCTGAGAATCTAATGTTCTTTGTTCCCTATCACATTTCTAAATCTAGTTTGTCAACAATCTGTAAGGATAGCACTCGGTTATCAGTGGGTTACAAAAGTTAAACAATCAGATCTAATTAATTAATTCTATACCTGAATTAAAGCAATTCAACCTGGGAAAATAGTCATATCAGTTACAATATATATGAGTCTAATTATTCCCAGGTGAATTAATGATATTGGAAGGTTGTCTGGATGGAAGGATGTTATTAAGCAAAATCTCCCTTTTCCTGGTCTGAATCAAACTAGGTGCAAGGAAGCAGATAAGGTAACCTAAGTGTTCCCATATTCAAAGTCAATCTTACTCAGCATGCCAACCCTGTTTTAGACCTTTTTTATTGCTGAACAGGTAGGCACGCAGTACATTTCATAACCATTTATATTCATTTCTTCTTGAAGCTGGGATTTGTGAAAGAGTAGAATACTCCACAGATGAATAAACTCCCTGTCATTCTTCTTGCTTCAGTCAGCTATATTGCACAAAAGGAATTTCAGAATATTTCCTTCTTGGTACAAATTTGTACACTTGGGCCCATGGCATTTAAAGGGTTGCTTTATTAGGCCTCTTTAAGTAACAAAATCCCAATGTCAGCAAATCATTGTCCAGAGGTGCAGCATTATGTTTGTAACATGTCTCCTTAATGGAGATTTCTCCTTACTCTTATCTTATCCATGTTTGGGGATGTTACTGATATTATTTATTTATTGGATTTCTATGCTGCACATCTTACTAATACAGTGACTTACAATATAATAATTAAAAAGTGCAAAAAAATTAAAAGCAAATAAAAAGTTAAAATTAAGATTAAAAAACAAGATGATTGGAAGAGAATTTTCTCTATTGCATCAGCCATCCGCAATGTAGCCAGCCCCTCTCAGAGCCTAGGCCAAATGGTGGAGACAACTTTTTAGTTTCTTCTGGAAGGCCAGGAGAGAGTGGATCTCAGGTCTGATAGGAGAATATTCCAGATGGTAAAAACAACAGCAGAAAAGGCTCTTCTGGATCCTGCCAGTCAAAATTATTTGACTGACAGGATCCAAAGTAGGTTATTTGGTTATTTAAGTGTTATTTCCACTTAAAAAATAACATTTGATATCAGATCATATTTATCTATACACTGTCTTTTCTTCTTATATCCAACAAATTTTTAAGATTACAAATTTCTCCACTTTTCATTTTATGTTTCTAATTCCCATTTAATTTGTCCTGAATGGCTCTGGCTGGATCAAGGAAAAACAAGATCAGGAAAATTATTATTTTTTTCTGACTGAATCATTATAAACTTTTGGTTTGTGCTTCTTGTGCTAATATGAAAACCAGGTGGTTTTTCTGCCACCAACATCAATAAAATCTGGAAGTGATGCAATTAAAACAAGCCCCAGCCTCTTCATTTCTCATAATAATTTAGGCATCCCAAAATCTTGCTTACTTAAATTAAAAATAGAACCATGGATTTCATATACCTGATTAGTTTATTTCTAAGACTATCCATTCTATTGCTTTTCTAATATTCACCATTCTGAGATATTGTATTAAAATTAAAGTAACTTTGTAAAATAAAATATCAATCAGAAATATTGAACAAGACTTGAAGCTCTGTTTTACCAATAAACACATATTTTGTGTGTACTTGCTACAATTGCAGCTTCTATGGAAACATCTGGAGAAGTACAATGAATGGGAGGAGGAAATATGCCAAGTCCTTGAGGTCTAAAAATTTATAGTACATCCAGTTTTTCAGGGAGCAGAGAGTAGAAAGTGGGTGCGGAAACACACAAAGCACTGAGGTTGCAGACTCAGCATTTACAAGTTTCTTTTTCTCTACATTATGTCGGTTATCTTGAACAGAATAGAAGAGACATTAAAGAGAGAAGTTCCCAATCTTGCAGAAATCATTGCCACTTTTTTTTTCTGGTGCAAATTCCTCTAATGTTCTGCCTCTCTATCAGGCAGGGCTCCAAGGACTTACAACAGGAGTCTTGAAAGTTGGCCCTTTTATGACACACTGGCATGCTGGCTGAGGAATTCTGGGAGTTGAAGTCCACAAGTCATAAAAGGGCCAAGTTTGAAGACCCCTGGCTTAGAGGGTTGAACAGATGAATACAAGTTTTGGGAACTCCTGAATATTAGGACACACCAATAAACAAGAAAGGAAAACAGCATTCAGTCTAAGGATCTCCCAGAGTCACTTTTCAGAGTGACACTTTGTGGCACTTTGCATAAGGAAGAAGTTCCTATAATTGCTCTCTTTAAATTATAATTTATTACAATTATAATTATTATGATAATGAAGTAAAATACCACTGAGGAGCAAAAACTGATTAAGATGGAGCAAATGCATTCTCGAGTCTGATTGTGTTAAATAGGTGTTTGGCTTCAGTTAATTAGAAAAATGAACTTGCTTGTGCCAATTTGTAATCACCAAACAAAATTAGGCGCTTGTTCCATTTTTGCCCGCCAAAAGGTTGTCATGCACCAATCAATTATAACTTCTTATTTTGGCTGTATTGTGCTTTTTTTTTCATCCTAAATGGGTTAGGGTTAGGGTTATCAATTGATGGTTGTCAGCTACCTCTGCAAATTTATGTAATCAGACACAGATATTGTACAAATCAGTGGTCAGAAACTTTTCAGACACAAGTTTTTGACACTAGTGGTGTGCAAAAAGGAAAGAAAACCCCAAATTATTTTTCTCTGTTTTAGGGCAAAAGGTGCTATGAAATTAGCAGAAATCCATGTTATGTAATGAGTCTGTAAGAAGAATTTTCTTGCCTTGATACCAATCCAGGTCACAATAAACACACTGGGTAGCTACTTGAAGAAGACGGTAGTTTGTTCAACAGCATAACATGAAGTATAGCAATCAAAGGTAGACTATAAAGTTTAGAAAGTTAAGAGTAAAAATACTTATAGTAACAATGGGCTTTGATCTTGAAGTAATGGATTTGAAAGTGAGGCATGTTTAGATACGTAAATCAAAAAGGTTCACTATGAACTCTTGAAAGGAAGATTGTTCAATTGCCTTGTGGGATGTGTTGATCTTAGATACATTGATCCTTTCCTAGATGTGGATTTTTATGAGGGGTTCTGATGTTGGGGTGTAGAATTGTGATAAAAGACTTAACTTGAGATTCCATTTTATGTTTGTTTACCCTCAATCAATTTCTGCCTAAACATCGAAAATGAGTGGAGAAAGTTTAAGTGGCATCTATCTTTATTTTAAGACTTACCCAGCAGGTCAGAGGCAGCCAGAGCTGCTGCTCAACCTGGCTAAAAGGGGAGAGGGTGTCACTGGGATTTTTACCTCCCAACAAGTTCTTCATGTCTTCATTCTTATAATTTAAAGAGAATTTTCCTGAGATAGTAAGGTGGCCAAGCATATTTCAGATTCCCTATCCCCCGACCTTTTAAATCAGTCTTGGAACCCTATTCAGGTCTTGATTTTTGTAGCTGATTGATAATATTTGTTTATTCTTCCTAGTATTGTACTCACTTTCTCTGACAAGAATATTTTTCAATTTTTAAAATTTATTTTCTCCTTTAGATCATATTATTCACTTAATATTTTAGCTCTTCTTAATATTGGTGGTATGTTTCTATTAATTTCTTTGTAAATTTCCAATTGACTTTTTTTTATTAGACAGCTACCTCATTATTCAAATGCTCTACTATTAATGGTGGATTGATTGACTTCAGCTGATATCTTCCCACTTTTGTGTTTTGTATGTGGTGATGGACTCAGCATTTGGTAGCCACTTCAATCATCCTTCTTAACAATATTGCATAGTCTGCTAAAAATGTATGAATTCTACATTGAAGCAAGTTCATTAATTCTCACTTTTTACTTCTCTAATATTTGACAGCTCAGCCTCATATTACTCATCAGGATAATCGAACTAAGTATCAGATTCTGAAGGCTTGTCCACTTGTTCACTTCTCCATTAGTCATCATGCTAGTTTGCTGCTGGCTCACTGAAGAAAAAAATGTATTGGTTGTGTGGGTAACTTCCTTTTCACTTTGTTTATTTCACTAGCCAGATTATTCACTGCTTCATGATATGCTAGGAAATACAGACGAAAGTGTATTGATAGTTACTATGGTTTGAGTCTAAAGTAATCTCATCCACAGCCACAGGAACCTAAGAAGTACCACAAGATAAGAAGTGTGTAACCTTTAGCTAGCTTATACTATGGCTGTTTTTGCAGAAAACATTCCTCAGTACCTTCAAGGACTGGTCAAATCAAAACATCTTGTTAAAAAAAATCTAATGAATCTTCTGGTAGAGACATGAGAAGCAAACAGTGCAAAGAGACAAAGCAGAAGTAATAGTAATGATAGTTAGCCTGTTAATGAATAAAGGCATTTCTTTCAGAAAGAGTCAAAGTTTTAAAGATGCAGTCCTTTAGAAGAATTAGAATTTTTAAAAAAATCTAGTTTGCTTGCAAATTGCTGCCTTTTCTTCTCTCCTAATAAATTAGCTGTGTGAGTTGCATAGTGTATCAGCTTTAGAAGTTTCTCTGAGATTAGTTTTCAACAACTTCTCCAGGGCTTAGTAAAGTGGCCTTATGCTCTGACCTCTACTCACTTCATTAACATGCCTGTGGAAAAAAAGTGAGATAGCAGCAGTGAGATTATATTTGCTGTTTCTAAAAGAAATTAGTAAAGCAAATTTGGTCTGCAAGCTAAAATGTACTTGAACCATACGCCAAAAATAAACAAACAAACAAATATCCACCCCAGCCCCCAAAATGAAAGCCTTTATATATGTTGCTCAAAAACTTCCTTGCTGATATTTTACCAGACGTTTCCTATAGTATGTAGTACATGTAGCTCTATCCTGGGGCTATTTCTGTTCGATACTGGTGCTGAACTAATGTGATAATTTTGCATCGGAAGCACAATGAGAGAAGGATGCAACTGTATGCATCCTTTGCAGTGTCACTTTAACATTACTCCTTTGTAAATGTGACTGAAGACTTATGGAAGAATCCCTGTGTGCATACAAGCATACAATTGAGAGTAAAGATATCCATCAATGTAATTTATGTTTACTTTCACAGATCTATTTTTCATCAGGCTAAATTTGGGATAGATCTACAAATCTTTCTCTGATTTAAATACAAATTATCTTCTTTTGTCTTCGTGTGCCAAATTTAGTTCATATGGAATTGTTAATTCTTCAGTAAGAGTGAATTCCTCCCCAACACCATTGCCTTAAAAAAACAACCATTCTAACAAATGTGAAGACTTAGCTTGTTCTCTGGATCTCCTATTGTTTTATAATTCACACTCAAAGTGTGATAGATAGTCAGCATATTTTTATGTCAGACATATGTCTAAAATGTTGATAGTAATATATACAAGTATAATAGTTATTTTTTGTAGATTCAATTGTCTAATTAGATAAAGGACAATCAGAGTTCACGGTTTAGATTTTGGGTTCGTATTATTAACAAGGAACCTCCATCAAATTTATAATGGTAAGGATGCTCTGTGGTCATTTAAGATGGTATAAATTGTTCCTCAGGATGGTAAACTTTAAACTCAATTGTCAGGCTATGGGAAATTTCTATTGTGAATTTTAATTTCTTTTAAAATGTATGGCTTGCCTCATCATGTAACTGAGTAAACAGATAGAGACAAAGTAAGGCAAATGCAGACAAGTCATTCTAAGTTTACCCCAGTTGTCCATGACAAGCTTTATTTTGGCACTTTCACATCAGAATAGCTTTATATTAATAAACCCACCATTTGATCTCTTTTGAATTGATCCAAGTTTCTAAAAACAGCCCAAGTGAACTATCATTAGATAACAGGGAGCTGGGAAAAGACAAGAAGTGTCATCTTGCAATATTATACCCTGCACATTTTGTTTTCATGTATATAGCAACTAGACTGTATGTGCTCCAATTCAAAACAGGATTCAATTATTAGGCTTCCCAAATTTGCAGTCTGAATCTAAAATTCAATACATTTTCATTTATGAGACGGAAATAACTAGTAAGAGAAACTAGGATGATAGCTCAGAGGAAAGTTAAGGAGTAAAAACATTAACTACAATTTGTAGTTGTAGATTAAATTTCCTTCAGTGAAATAACATTATCTTGTTGGACCCAGAGACATATCTTCTCAGTCAGAATGCCCATACTTTGAAACAGTTTTTCCCCTGAGATCCAGGTGGCTTCAATCTTATTAGTCTCCTGAAAAGTCATGAAGACCTGGCTCTTTCCTTAGGCATTAGAGTCAGGAATATTCTACATAGCTGGTATTAGTGTGTTAGTTATTTTGGTTGTAGTATTTTTGACAGTATTTTGTTTTATTTTTTATTAGTATGGTTGTTAGCCACCCATCATTGCTTACAATTGGTGGCCATGTAATTTTTTCCAGACTAAAAATATTATAAATAAATCATTAAAATAAGCCTAATCACAATAAGACTTGGCATATTATCCAAAAAAAGGTAACTGATTTCTAAGGCAGTTTTAAATACTTTAGGTAGAAATTCTGACTTGAAATTCTCCCCCGCTATCTGCGATTGGATTCAAGACTTTCTTAGGGATCGGGTACAAACAGTGAGGGTCGGGTCTGCTTTGTCCACCCCCCTGAAGCTTTGCACCGGCACGCCACAGGGCTGTGTGCTTAGCCCCTACCTGTACTCTTTATACACTTATGATTGTGTATCATCTGACCCATCCACTGCGATAATCAAGTTCGCAGATGATACAACTGTGGTGGGTCTTATTACAGGTGGGGATGAGACAGCATATAGGGCAGAGGTACAAAAACTATCCATATGGTGTAGTAACAACAACTTGCACCTAAACATCAGCAAGACGAAAGAGATGGTGTTAGACTTCCGGAGAAAAAAAAGAGGAACCTGCCCCACTTTACATCGGGGAGGACTGTGTAGAGAGTTTCCTCCTTTAAATTTCTGGGAGTCTACCTCTGTGAAGATCTGACCTGGAAAGTTAACACAACTCAGGTGGCTAGAAAGGCCCAACAGAGGCTTCACTTTCTTAGGATCTTGCGGAAGAACAGGGTAGAACAACAGCTAATGACCCTCTTTTACCGGTCTACCATAGAGAGCGTCCTCTCATATGGTATTGTGGTTTGGTATGCCGGTCTGACAGCCGCGGATAGGAAAGTATTACAGAGGGTAGTGAGCACAGCACAAGACATTGTGGGCTGTTCCCTGACACCACTGGATGACATCGCCAGGGCTCGTTGCCTTGGAAGAGTGAGGAAGATTCTCAGGGATGACTCACACCCTGGACGGTATCTCTTTACTCTCCTACCATCCGGTAGGAGATATAGGAATATAGCCAGCCGTACCAACAGGCTGAAAAATAGCTTTTATCTGTGGGCTGTTAGGCTTTTAAATGGGACATAATCTTATGCAGAATTGACTTGGGAGGCCGGTGTGTGGTGTAGTTGGTTCACATAGTGTGGTGGGATGGAGGGTTTGTTGTCACTGTGTGTTGGGGGGAGAGAGCACGGCGGGAGGCTCACCTAATCTCAATGTACACATGTTGTACTTTGACAATAAAGGTTTATTTATTTATTTTAGAAGCGTATAAAATAGTGAACATTTTAAAAATAGTATACTGTAAACAACCAAGAGAACAAACTGATGGACCATCAAACCAATCAACCCAGAATTCTCACTTGAAGCCCAAATGACTAGGCTGAAATCATACTACTTAGGGTACATTATGAGAAGACCCAGTTTTCTAAAAAGGCTGTAATGCTGGGGGAAGTGGAAGGAAAGAGAAGAAAGGGATGTTCAGGATGGATTCAGTTATAGGGGCAATGAGAGTACAGATGGGAGACTGGAAGGAGCAGGTTGGGGATAGATTGTCCATAGAAAGAGAAAATCTCTGTGTTCCCTAGGAGTTGAAAACAACCTGATGGCACATAATCAGTCAAATCACTCAATATAGAATAGAATATTTTCCAAGTTAAGGTTGAAATCATATAAAGATATGGTCGTGCTGTGCACGATCTCTTTCTTTCAGGGATATAAAAGAGGTCCTTATCATATAATGATGTCTTTGATGGTATGATCAGTCTACATCATAATGAGAAAAGTTTCTGATTCATCCAAAGAACTTTGAATACCACAAAGGGCAGAATGAAAGAGAAGAAAATAGATCTGATGCCAGATGTAGAAAGATTATGCATTTCAGTCAGCTTACAACTACTTAGGCTTTGTTCAATAGGGATGATGACATTAAGGGAACTGTGTATTGTAGAAGAAAAAAATGATACCAGTATAAATGATTAGTGTCAAAAAGTCAAAGTGTGAGACTTGGAGAAAGCGTAGGAAATAAATGTAGTAAAAACTATATAGATCCAAAAATTGTCTCTATCTTTACATGAGTTTTCTTAGAGTTTCCTAGAGAACAGAGTCTTTTGGAGGTAAACCACATCTTTAGACATATTCTGTTCTAAGGCTATTTGAAATAGCTTCTTTTTTAAAAAAAATCCCATTTATATCCCGCCCTTCTCCGAAGACTCAGGGCGGCTTACAATTTAAAGCACAAATCAATGTGCTTAGCAATAGCCTTCATTCTATGTATATGCCTGCTTATTAGGGCTTTCACCCCCCCCACAAGCAGCATTATTACAAAGTCAGCTTATTGCCCCCAACAATCTGGGTCCTCATTTTACCTACCTCGGAGGGATAGAAGGCTGAGTCAACCTTGAGCCTGGTGGGATGTGAACCTACACTAATTGCAGGCAGCTGGTGTTACTTAAGGAGGCATTAGCCCACTGCTCCACCAAGGCAGTGAGGTCATTACATTTTTTTTTAATTTTCATTAAACATTTCTTAGAATTCCATTTAGCCTGTTGAAAATGATGGACCAATTTGGGATCCATGATAAACCAAGTCATGACAGTTATATCTTTAATGTTGTAGGGATATGAAGAACATGATGATTTCTGTGCTTTTAATGAAAATGTTTGAAAGGCATATGTGTTTTCCTTCAGATAGTATGGATGTCAGAAGAATGAGGAAGTTTACTGCAGAAAGCATAGAAAGGCTCTCAGGGAAAAACCTCTGGGGAAAAATGTTTTCATGTTAAGTCTGGAGAAAGGACATGAGTAGGAATGTTTCCACATGAAATTCATTTGTGACATTTTTTGGGGATCCAGAAGAAAAATATTCCATTTGGTAAGCTTTCAATTACCCCAATGTTTTTCTGATCTTTCTTTCCTTCTCACTAGAAAAAGTCCACAAAGAAAAAAAAATTGATTGGCAGTGCTTGGATATGTCAATTGGAAACATCTGCTGAGGAATTTCCTGGGTGTAAAAATGTGCAAGAGCGAAATATAAATATGCAAATGTAGTGTCATGCACTCCACATCATGACAAGATTTCTTTTTTTCTTCAAGAGGAAACAGACACCTTTCATGATAAAGGAAAATAATTTGTTTATCCATTTAGCAGGCATTTTTGTGTGATAAAGATTGTGTTGGTGACATTTCCAAGCAAATAGCTGTCCTTTTCATTGAACTTCAGAATTGTTTTTAATGTTACTTTGTAGGGATGATGGCAATTGTATAGCACATATCCCCTCCCCTTTTTTAACCACTGCTAATGCTTATATATTGCTTCTAGTTATGGTGAAAATTGTCTAGGTACATAGTAAATAATATTTTATTGTCACAAAGATTGGGGATTGGATACCATTGTTTATGCCAGAAGTAGTTCAGTATATCATTCTCTTCCTATAGCAACATTCAGTGAGAAAATTACCACCTATTACTGATATCCATATACTTCTGCATGAAAATTGACATTAATAGAGGGATAAAAGCATTTTAAAACTATGGTTCTTCAAACTATTATGTCACTGCAGCTGTTAAAGCAGCTAATATTTGAAAACCAACTGAATTTACCATGCTAAGCTTATTCAAATTCAGTGTGTCCAATGAAGCCTGGGAGCCATAATATTAAAAAAGAAACCTGACTAATGCTGTCATTGATATCAACACACTTATAGACATTAGTCAGGAAACCGCAAGGGTCTACTATTTAAAATTGTCCAGAAAGCAGTTGAATTTGATATATTCCTAAAGAAGATAAAGTCAAAGTATAGGGAAAGCAGCATGTGGGTGACTGATGAAATAGTAGAATTGGCATACGTAGACCTTAGGAGTTGTCCAATGAGGTTTGATAAAGCTGTTAGCCTCATATTTCCTATAAACTGTAAAACACTATTAATCCATCATAGACCTTTGAAGACATTTTTGAAAAGCTAAATTAACATAGTGCAATGGATGCACTGTTGGCTCAGGAGGCATAAGTGAAGAAAACAATTATTAAAAATCACTAGCTAAGGAAGTGTAAATTCTGACTAATTACAAGAAAATTTTAGTTACAGGTGAAGATGAATGGTAAGTGACATCTATGATTGGCTGCAGGACATTTAAATGAGATATTTTTTTTAACAAGCTTCTAGTTTGAGGTTTTCTGTTTTCTGCAGTATACTTAGAAATGTAAAGCAAACAGCATCCTAGGAGCTATAAGACCTGGATGCATTGTAGAAACTTTCTCTGAGCAATTCAAGAGGTTAAAAGTTTAAAAGCCTAATGTTTCATTCATAATTTAGGTATCAATGAGGCTTTGATCCCTTTCAGGTTAAAAGGAGTGCATGCTGATAAGGTTACTACTGTGATACAGTTCAGAACTTGTATAGGTTTTCTTTGTCAGGTTTTCTTTTCAGAAATAAAAGCAAATTGTGTGTGGCTCTTCAGGACTGGTGAAAGGCTAGAGAAACTCCTCTGTTTTGGGTCACTGATTTGACCTTTACCCAGGTCAGTAGTTGTCAAAAGTCATTATTGTCAGATTGCTGTTCACAAGACTGTGAAAATAGACCCATAGGTCTCAGTTTAGTGTTGCTATCATGGGCAGATGTCCATTGGATGGTTCCAACTTTAGCTAACCAGGCAACTGTTATTTTATTGTTCCTTAACAATAAAATAAAAAGAGAGATATAGATATGTCTTTACATATATACAATAAGATTTTCCCCTTCATTATTTATTTCAACACTTATTTCAGCTTTTGTGTAAAAAATAACTTGCACCTTTTTTTTTAACCTCAAGTAAAATATGTTGGTACCTCAAAATAGTATCAAAGAGCCAATATGATCAAGTGGTTAAGAATACTGGATTAGAATTTGGGAAACTGTGAGTTCTAGTCTTGCCAGCAAAGTGATTTATGATTTGTTACTCTCTTTCATCTCATACTGTAAGTACTAGCATAGAGCTTCTGAAATGTTGCCAAGAAAACTGTGAGGTCCTGTTCCTAATAGTTTCTTGGAGTTAGGGTTGATTTGATGGACCATACCAAAATAACTTGAAAGTGGTACAGCTTAACTCAGCAATTTTTAAGCTGAGGACTACTTTAGGCGTTCCAAAAATCTATGTTACACTATATGACCAGATTTAAATCTACCAGATATAAATGAAATTAAAATTAATGCCCATTTATTATATTATTATATGTACATCCCTTACTACTGAATTGAAAACTGTGATTTGGCAGCAACTATTAGCAGGATCCTAGAGGGCCATATCCTGACATATTTGGTAAGCATAGAAATATCCATTGTTTTGAAGCTTAAATTAATTCAATTAATTTGATAAAACTTTTCTTATTGATCTTACATAGAAGAAAAATTTATAAGCACATATAGGTAGCACTCAGTTTATGGCTACAATTGAGCCCCAAATTTCCACTGCTAAGCAAGACAGTTGTTAAATGGGTTTTGCCCCATTTTATGATCTTTCTTGGCATCAACAACTGAATCACTGCAGTTGTTAAGTTAATAACAGGATCGTTAAATGAATCAGGCTTCCCGCTGACTTTGCTTGTCAGAAGATCTCAAAAAGTGATCACATGACCTGGACACACTGCAACCATCATAAATATGAGTCAGTTGCCAAGCAGCCATTTGTTTGGTCGTGTAAACAAATGATGGATGCTGCAGTGATCTCAAGTATGAAAAATGGTCATAAATCACTTTTTCCAATGCCTTTGTAACTTTGTAGTGAATTGTTGTAAGTCAAAGACTATATGCATTTTTCTCAATTAAAGAATGATTCTCTATTTCCAAGAAGCAAATTTTCTGTCTTTTATTTTCACACTTCTTTGGTACTTCCTCTAAGCACATAGTTTTAATATATAGACGTACTGTTTTTTATGAAGGGTCTTGTTCTGTAACCTCTAGCCTATGGTCCTAGTTGATATGGTAGAGATTACAACAGAACCAGTGTAGACTAGCAGATGCTGCACTCAATTGATCCCCTTGGCTTTCCTTCATGACAATGAAGCTGCCTACCCATTCCATCATTTTTAAGAGGTCAAACTGATATTGAAAGGATTAATCTAATCCCACCCTCCTTACCATAAGCTTATCATGCAGCTGGTCCAGGCTTTTCAGCTGTTAGTGTTTTATGGTCTTCTTTTTTATGAAGTGTTCTGAAGCTTGTAGTAGAAACGTCTAGTCTGTAAATGATCATTCTTCCTAAATGCAGCTTGGGGAAGGTAGCTGGAATTCTTACAGATCCAAATTGCACAATAGATTAGTAAGAGCTTTTGGCCAGATGAATGGGAAGCTTGAAAAGAGATTTCCAAGAAGATTTGGCAATCTACTGTTTCTGTAGAACTGGAACATGAACAAGTCATGAAAAGGACAATTTTAAAAGAGTTGTTGTTGAATGACACGCAAGACTTAATTCCTAGCTGTTTCCCAAACCTTTCTAGCTGTTATAGCTTTACTTTTCAACCAGATGTTTAATCTTTATTTTTAATCCTTCAAAAGAAAATGGATTTGTCAATATTGTGGGTGGTCAACCAGAATAATAGAAGGCAAAAATTTTAAGATAATTCATTATTATGTAAATAGTACAGAAATACTATTTATATCAGTACTATAAAACTGAAAACTGATATGCATCTAACATGGATTATTGGTGCTTCAACATACAACTGTTAGATATTTTTAAGCATGTAAAGTACTACAGTATTTTAGAAAATCTCTATTAGAGATGGATAAATACATGACTTTATTCATGTTATTTTCATTATGTTCATTTTGTTGTTGTTAGCTGCGAAGTCGTGTCCGACCCATTGCGACCCTATGGACAACATTCCTCCAGGCCTTCCTGTCCTCTACCATCTTCTGGAGTCCATTTAAGCTCGCGCCTACTGCTTCAGTGACTCCATCCAGCCACCTCATTCTCTGTCGTCCCCTTCTTCTATTGCCCTCGATCTTTCCCAGCATTAGGCTCTTCTCCATTGAGTCCTTCCTTCTCATTAGGTGGCCAAAGTACTTGAGTTTTAGCTTCAGAATCTGGCCTTCTAAAGAGCAGTCAGGATTGATCTCCTCTAGGACTGACCGGTTTGATCGCCTTGCAGTCCAAGGGACTCGCAGGAGTCTTCTCCAGCACCACAGTTCAAAGGCCTCAATTCTTTGGCGCTCAGCCTTTCTTATGGTCCAACTTTCACTGCCATACATTGCAACTGGGAAGACCATAGCCTTGACTATACGCACTTTTGTTGACAGGGTGATGTCTCTGCTTTTTAGTGTGCTGTCTAGATTTGCCATGGCTTTCCTCCCCAGGAGCAAGCGTCTTTTAATTTCTTGGCTACAGTCCCCGTCTGCAGTGATCTTGGAGCCCAGGAAAATAAAATCTGTCACTACCTCCATTTCTTCCCCATCTATTTGCCAGAAATTGAGAGGGCCAGATGCCATGATCTTGGTTTTCTTAATGTTAAGTTTCAACCCAAGTTTTGCACTCTCCTTCTTCACCTGCAACAAGAGGCTCTTTAGTTCTTCTTCACTTTCTGCCATTAGAGTGGTATCATCTGCGTATCTTAGGTTGTTGATATTTCTTCCGGCAATCTTAATTCCAACTTTTGATTCATCTAGCCCTGCCTTTCTCATGATGTGCTCTGCATATAAGTTAAATAGGCAGGGCGACAGTATACAGCCTTGCCGGACTCCTTTCCCAATTTTGAACCAATCAGTGGTTCCGTGTCCAGTTCTCACTGTTGCTTCTTGACCCGCATATAGGTTTCTCAAGAGACAAATAAGATGGTCTGGTACTCCCATCTCTTTAAGAACTTGCCACAGTTTGTTGTGATCCACACAATCAAAGGCTTTAGCATAGTCAATGAAGCAGAAGTAGATGTTTTTCTGGAACTCCCTAGCTTTCTCCATGATCCAGCGTATGTTGGCAATTTGATCTCTAGTTCCTCTGCCTCTTCGAAATCCTGCCTGTACTTCTGGTAGTTCTCGATCCACATACTGCTGAAGTCTAGCTTGTAGGATTTTAAGCATGACTTTACTAGCATGAGAAATGAGTGCAATGGTGCGATAGTTTGAACATTCTTTGGCACTACCTTTCTTTGGAATTGGAATGTAAACTGATCTTTTCCAATCCTGTGGCCACTGTTGAGTTTTCCAAATTTGCTGGCAAATTGAGTGTAGCACTTTTACTGCATTGTCTTTTAAGATTTTGAATAGCTCAGCTGGAATACTGTCACTTCCACTAGCTTTGTTGTTGCTCAGTTTTTCTAAGGCCCACTTCACTTCACATTCTAGGATGTCTGGCTCGAGGTCAGTGACCACCTCATTGTGATTATCAGGGACGTTAAGCTCATTCTTGTATAGTTCTTCTGTGTAATTTTGCCACCTCTTCTTAATCTCTTCTGCCTCTGTTAGGTCCCTGCCATTTTGGTCCTTTATCATGCCCATTTTTGCATTAAACGTTCCCTTCATTTCTCCAATTTTCTTGAAAAGATCTCTGGTCCTCCCTATTCTATTGTTTTCTTCTATGTCTTTGCACTGTTCATTTAAGAAGGCATTCTTATCTCTTCTAGCTATTCTCTGGAATTCTGCATTCAATTGGGCGTATCTTTCTTTTTCTCCCTTGCCTTTCGCTTCCCTCCTTTCCTCAGCTATTTGCAAAGCTTCCTCAGACAGCCATTTTGCTTTCTTGCATTTATTTTTCTTTGGGATGGTTTTGGTTGCTACCTGTTGTACAATGTCGCGAACCTCTGTCCATAGTTCTTCAGGCACTCTGTCTATCAGATCTAATTCCTTAAATCTATTTGTCACCTCTACTGTATATTCAACAGGGATATGATTTAATTCATACCTGAGTGGCCTAGTGCTTTTCCCTACTTTCTTCAGTTTAAGCCTAAACTTTGCAAGGAGAAGCTCATGGTCTGAGCCACAGTCAGCTCCTGGTCTTGTTTTTACTGGCTGTATAGAGCTTCTCCATCTTTGGCTGCAGAGCATATAGTCAATCTGATTTCTGTGTTGACCATCTGGTGATGTCCATGTGTAGAGCCGTCTCTTGGGTTGTTGGAAAAGAGTGTTTGCTATGACCATCGCATTCTCTTGACAGAATTCTATCAGCCTGTGCCCTGCTTCATTTTGCACTCCAAGGCCAAACTTGCCTGTTATTCCAGTTATCTTTTGGCTTCCTACTTTAGCATTCCAATCCCCCATGATGATAAGAACATCATTTTTTGGTGTTAGTTCTATAAGGTGCTGTAGTGCTTCATAGAACTGGTCAATTTCATCCTCTTCAGCACTGGTGGTTGGGGCATAGACTTGGACTACTGTGATATTGAATGGTTTGCCTTGGATTCGAACTGAGATCATTCTGTCATTTTGAGGATTGTATCCCAGTATTGCTTTTCCTACTCTTTTATTGACTATGAAGGCTACTCCATTTCTTCTGAAGGATTCTTGCCCACAGTAGTATACCTGATGGTCATCTGAATTAAATTCACCCATTCCTGTCCATTTTAGTTCGCTGATACCTAAGAGGTCAATGTTCAGTCTTGTCATCTCTTGCTTGACCACGTCCAGCTTTCCTTGATTCATGGATCTTACATTCCAGGTTCCTATGGAGAAAAAATCTTTACAGCATTGGACTTTCCTTTCACCACCAGACACATCCACAGCTGAGCGTCCTTTCGGCTTTGGCCCAGTCGCTTCATTCTTTCTGGCGCTACTAGTACTAGCCCTCTGCTCTTCCCCAGTAGCATATTGGACGCCTTCTGACCTGAGGGGCTCATCTTCCAGCGTCATATCGTTTTGCCTTTTGGTACTGTCCATAGGGTTTTCATGGCAAAGATACTGGAGTGGGTTGCCATTTCCTTCTCCAGTGGATCACGTTTTGTCAGAACTCTCTGCTATGACCTGTCCGTCTTGGGTGGCCCTGCACGGCATAGCTCATAGCTTCATTGAATTACGCAAGCCCCTTCGCCACGACAAGGCAGTAATCCATGAAGGGGCATTATGTTCATACATATAGCCTATTTTTAATTAGTTGATTATGTCACTAGAAGCTTTACTGCCATATCCTTTATCTGCAACATCTTTGTACAACTTTTCTTTTATTCAGTGAAGTTGTGGGGCATTGCTTATTTACACTTAATCTACACTTTTGAAGATGCTGCTTCTCAAGTTGCCAATTTAAACTTTCAGTAATGTTTCCCTAACACACCACAATGGGAATCAAAATAACCTTACCCAATCCCAATCTCCAGTCCTTCTAGAACAATCCTATAGTTTTGCAAAGTTTATCACTTCTTAACAAAATCAGTATTTTTTGGTTTATGCAATGAATTCCCCAGTTTAAAGAATACTAACATAGAATACTTTGAAACTTTGCACTACAACTAAAATACACACTTGAAACATAATCTTATTTAACTGTAGGAATGCTTGAGTTATCAATTTTTGTGCAAGGATTGAACCCATAAAAATTCACACATGTGTTACTTTATTTTTTCTTTTTGATATTATTTATTAAGTTGGCTTCCCACTCACTATTCAAGCTAATAAGAAAACACTGATTTCTATACAAAGATTGTGACATTGGAAAGACTCAATATTTCCCTTAACTAGTGTGATGCAAAATTCTATGTCTATATATATTCAGAAGTCTGTTTTACTGTGTGAGGAATGAATTTATTAAAATACTAGTTGATTGAAAACTAAATATGAATCAACACCATAATATGAATAAGCAAGATAGGTACATTTTACATCAATGGAAGCATAATTTCTAAATCAAGGGAACTAATATTTCCATTTTAGTCTTTATTGGTTAGATACTTGTTCAGTGTTGGAGTCTGTATGCTAAAAAGGGTTCAAAGAAATCCAGGAATAGGTTTAGAGAAGGGCAAGGAAGATGCTTAGGGTTTGAGAACATTAGAGAGTGAAGGAATTATAAATGGTTAATTGTCAAACCAGAAAAGCAAGGAAATATATAATAGCATGTATGACTACCTAAAAGAGCATCTTACAGAAGATTTATGTATTGTCCAGAGATAGAACATGGAATAATGGGTTCAAATTATAGAAAAGTATTATATTTTGACAATAAAATCAGTTATCTAGAAAAGTTATAGATATCGCTTCACTATATGGTTTGGTTTGTTCTTCTGTTATCCATATACCTGCTAAATTCTATTGAGGTAATTTCCCCTATCTTTCTTTCACATTCTCTCTCCCCATTTCCTCTCTCCTTTTCTTTTAAGGCAGTTTCTGGTTCCAGGATGTCCTACATTCTTCAATATTTCACTCAATTTCTCACCCTACCTGTTTTGAAATTCCTGCAGTGCTCTTTGACCACAATTTTTTTTAAAAAAATCAGCAACAAATTTTCACATGAATTCAAAGTAGAAAATTTATGAAAACAGGGTACAAATTAATTGTGTGCTTATGTGTATTTTAAGAAGAAAAATAAAATATAACTGTGATCAAAGTGCCAGAAATGATACAAAATACCTGGCTCCACCATGTTCATGTCATGCCCTAGCTACTTTGCATTATGCATTTTGGTCGCTCAAAAACTGTAAATGTGGGCTCCAACTGCAAGTGTTCCTCTTTTTTATTTAGTCTGCTCAGTAATCTTGGTCTGTATATATTTAACTACATGAATCTGAAAGGAACCAATCCATTCTGATTAGAAATCACTCACTGAACCCCAAATGCCTCAGTGATATTACAGGATTCCCAGGATTCAATGCATGTTGTCTCCTAGTTTATTTGGTGCAAAAATAAATCAGCAGCTGACAGTAAAATGCCTTTGTGAATAGCTTTCCCTCATTCAAATCTGAGACATCTGACTGAGTCACCTTGATTTGGGGTTAGCAGCTTGTATGCAAATCATATGTTGGAATGAACCAAAATGTTATCTATTCCTGCACTATGCCAAGAAATAGGAGCTTTTAATTTATTGGTCCACCACACATCAGGCTAGGCAAGACAGATCACAGCATGCCACAAACCTAGACTGCCACAGAAATTTAGTGTGAAATGTTGAAAGCAAGGGGAACCACACACTGCGTGGGAAAACAGCCAATGTGACCTCAAGGAAAATTCTTTCCCTTCATAAAATATAAAGATTAGTCATGCCTTTATGAGTAACAGCTAAACAGATATTTCCAAAGATTTCATAGGCAGAATACTGTGTCTGAGATATCAGCACAGGATCAGAATAAGGTGGTGGTGATTTACTATGATGTATAAGGATGATGATCAAGCTTATCCTTTGAGTTCACATGCCTCAAGGTAACGTTCTGAATCTAAACTGGATAAGGAGCAATCAATTCCCTTACTCCTTCCAAAATCTCTGAAGATTATAGCTTGTCTTTGTATTCCTTCTGCTCTTATAATTTTAGCTAGAAAAGTGATTTTGTAAGCAAAGAATAGTGAGGAATGGAACAGTTGAAGAATCAGGCAATTATTGACAGTTAAGGGAAAATTGGGGGATTTATAGAAGGATACATTTTGATTTGGTGTGGAAATAGGATAAAATCTCTTCTCTCTTTCTCTTTTGAGATAGGAAAGAAAATTACAATCTTGGTTTTGAAATAATCTGAAGCAAAGCAAATGGAGATTGGCCACCACAAATGGCATTTTTTAAATTTTAATTAAAAGTAATGAGCAAGCTTCTTACAATCATATTCCCAATTTCTCAAGAATAATTACATTTGTGCACATTCTCCACAATGTACTCATTTCATCACAACACGGTCCTGCATGACTTGAAACCCTTCTAGCTGCATTTGGTGAATTGATGACAGCTTGACAGCCCCTTGTTTTCATAGTCCCAGGCAAGCAGTATTTTTATTTATTTATTTTTTTAAAAAAGGTTTATTTAGGCTCAGAGCTGCCATACATGGCAGATAATCTAGGTTTGGCATGGCAGGTCACAAGTTGTTCACACTTGCTCCAGAGAGCTTGACAGTTGCTGCATACTGCTTACTAAAATAAACACTTCCTTTAAAAAAATGGAAAGAAAATAAGAAAAAAAATCACAACCTTTTAGGCTGCTTCAAGCTTCTCATGTTTTAGTTAATATAGCTGACAGTGCTTTTTCTTTAGCAAAGTATTTTTGCTTCCCTTATTGTCTTAAAGATTTAGCTAGTCTTGCTGTAGTATTTAGTATTTTTAATTGTTTTATACCTTGGCAGAAACCTGAAAAGTTTTCAAATGTGGCTGTACTTTTTAAATAGGAAGGTGACATATAAAAACATATAAAGTAGTAAATACTGGCCTTGGAACTTGTTCTTCCTAGAATAAACAGCCTCTTATTCATTGAATATGTGTTGTGGTAACTGAGGCTCTTATCATGTATCACAAATTTCTTTCAAATTTAAATAAACACTAATCCACATCAGTTGCTCTATATCAAGCTTCAAAAATAATCTGCCCACTCCACTGTTGCCTCTCCCCAATTGAGAACAATTGCTTTAAGTCACTTCAACTCTTATTAAAGTTCATTTTCTCAGTGTTGGACTGAGAATTGCACTATTGTTCTAAAACCACAGGAGCAAAGGTGGTAATGGTAGGAAGAATAGCTAGGGGAAAAAAGAGAGAAAATCTGGAGATAGAGATGAGACACCTCTATGCTATTAGGAAGAAAAATACATCATTTGACCATTTGCTTCTAGCAATCTGTTGATGTTGTCTGTGAATAGTTTTCTTGTCAGCACCCATAAGAATGAATAAAGTTAGAAGAAGAATGCCTAGTACATAATGGAGAATGAAAGAGTAATAGCATAAAGAAGAAAATTCAATGAGACCTGTAAAATATTCACTTGTGGCTTGGATATATCTAGACAGGGAAAGTCTAATGGGTGCTTAGATGTCTGTGAATGACTGAAAGGGCTATAGTGTTGTATTAGAACTTCTCCACGCCTCATACAGATAGTTTCAGGTTCAATTTCTTATAACTTCAAGTATGTGTCTGAAAAACCTATATCTGCTAGAGCTAATTTTTACATTTTTGTGTTTGTTTCAAGGTACATACAAGGCATACATGGAAGCTGTATAACCTTTATACTAGGTGTAGAGTATTATTTTACTTGTTGGGTGGGGTTTTAATCTTTGTATTCTGGCAAGAATTACTGTTGTAGATGGGGACAAGGGAGGGAGGGAGGAAGGAAGAAGCTTGGACTGATGTCTCCCTGGATAATTCCTATAGGGACTAGTAGATTCCCTGCTCTACCTTTAAAAAAAAGATTAAATAAACATTGAACAACATACTATAAAGTTGGCTCACTGAAAAAAAAATGTATTGGTTGTGTGGGTATTTAGGTGAAGAAATGAAAATGAAATGAAAAATTTAAAAAAAGAATTTGTGCAACACTTCCATTGAATAAAATAAACCATTTCATAGGGATGAGATTTGGGCAATACACAGTTTATTTTAATAGCTAATTTTTAATCTATACAGTACATAAAAATTCAATGAGAGAACTTTTAACAATAAAAGTCGTTCATTAAAAAATCACAATGACATATCAAGAGAATGAACTTGCTTCCTTTTATATAATTTCTAAATTGGGTTTTCATTCTGAAGACAGCAACTTTTATTCATCAAGGAATGAAAAACAAAACAAAACAAAAAGATGCTTTCTTGCATTTAATCAGCTTGTCTTAAGTTGTCCTATAAATGATATAGCTTGCAAAACACTGGTAGGCTGTGAGTTACTTTGGGCACTCTCTTTTCCAGTGCATCTACAACACTGAAAAAGCAATCACAAGCCTCATTTCTCTTCCTTTCCTATCTGTAATTCCCTCTGCAATATGCTTAGTGCTTTCCATTAACACCTTGTGTCCTCCAGACATGATTACTTTTTGTTTTGAAAGACAAATGAAGAATGTAAAAAAAAAGTCAAAAGAACATACAGGCCATATATAGGGCTCTAGAACAATATATATTGCTTTGCATTAACATTCTTTTTCATTGAAGTGATAAGTCTGTTCAAAAAGGAATGTGAGGACTCTCTGGTAAGTCTACATCTACTGCAGAGGTCCCCAACCTTTTGGGCACCAGGGACCAGTTACGTGGAGAGAGGTTTTCTCATGGACCAGAGGGGTTTTATGTGCTGCCTACATCCCACAGATGGGGTTTTGTTTGTGTGGCCCGGTTGCTGGTATGCTGTGGCCCGGTACTGGTCTGTGGACTGAAGGTTGGAGACCCCTGATCTACTGGATCATATATTGCAAAATGCTTCTTTGTGGGATGACAGAGATCATCTCACAAACTACTTCATTTTCAGATCAGTGTTTTGAGAATAGCCATTTCTACCGTGGTAGCCAATAAGCAGATCTTTCATTTTGTCAAAATACCCATATCTAATTCCAATGTATCCCTCACCCATAAAACTTGCCTAAAACTACTGAATTCCATGGATCAGTGATCTGACCTAAAATAAATAAGTTCCCATGTTCCTGTAGTATTATTACTACAGAAAAAGATGATGAGTACAGCATCACAAATAGGCTGGATACAAAGAAGGAACATTCAAGCTATTTCCATAAAGTATTAGATCTATGAAAATATCACTGGCAGTTGATATTTTAACTTAAAAGAACAAATTACTTAAATCCACTTTTAGGGTGAGAGTGAGGTGAGTTTCAAGGTAATGTCCGAGTTATTGGATTCTTTTGTGTACCATCATAATTATCTAGTCCCCCTCCTTTTTTTGTTTTCTCTGCTTCTCCTCTTCATTCTGTAATCTAGCCACCTCTTCCTTTTGCTGATGTATAACAAATCTAACAATCCATCTAGATTTCCTCTTGTGTATTTTTGTGGCTGGATAGAATCTGCCTTTAACTTTGAGATTTAATGCACCCAAAATAACTTGAAGCTCTTTAAAATGAACATATAATATCTCCACAAAAAGCATATTTGAGCCATGAAAGAAGCCTTCATATGTCAGCAGTATTCCAATTCTGAATTATGAAATCTTGCATGTTGACCTCCTCATTCACAAGTAAGATATTATGAACATCTCTTAAGTACTGCATCATCTCTTATCTCCGTCCTACTCATTATTCATGATAAACATTATATGTCTTGTGAAAAGTAATGTCAAGCTTTTGGGGCATATCTAACTAAGAGTAAACAATTCTGGGAATGCAAGTGAAATCACTTATTTGTTTAGCTCTGGAGAGGTTTCCCTGCATCTTACCCAATCAAGTAGCAAAGAGGAGAAGCAATAAAAATCCATGAAAGAGTTATTGATTAAACAGCAGTGCTAAAATATCTCAGTATTATTCAGATCAAGGAAAGCTCAACTAAGTATTCAAAGAAAAACTAATGCTGGTCTTTCTGTACTAATACAATGAATGGTACATTATGAGAATACCTTTTATCATAACATCACAATTGCTTTGCTGAACGTTTTCTCATATCTTGTAAATTGTTGATATGTCCTAAATTAATACCTAAGATAGGAGCTGCAGTTTAAAATTAGAAAGCTGGGTAGAATTTATCTTCTCTAGTAAATAGTCATTAACTATGTTTTGCTCAACTTTGTTGCTTCCTTTACATCCATGCAGAAAAAAAGTTCTTAATACCATTTGGTAGCCACTGAAATACATTAGAGCATTGGCTCAGATGTCATAATGACATTGAAGTCCAATGGCTGTATGCACACATCATTGCATTAGGATCCAATCACGTGACAACAGTTCTAGGATAACATTCACTTGGATGATTTGTGATAAACAACTGCAAACTCTAACATACGTATCCCAAGGAAATCAATTGACATCAATCAAATGGACCACAAAAATCTGCATTGCTGTTTTTAGGATCTTTCCTAACTACCCTGCCCTATTTGTACATTATTTATTTATGTGTATTTGTGAGATTTATATCCTTTCTATTCTTCAAGAGCTCAAGGAAGCATATAAGATTTTCTCCATTCCCCCCCCCCGTCTTGTAAAGTAGCACTTGAGAGACTTTTATCTACATTCTAATCACAAACCTGATAAATAAAATAAATAAATAAATAAATAAATAAATAAATAAACCTTTATTGTCAAAGTACAACATGTGTACATTGAGATTAGCTGAGCCTCCCCCCCCTGCTCTCTCCTCCAACACACAGTGACAACAAACCCTCCATCCTACCACACCATGTGAACCAACTACACCACACACCGGCCTCCCAAGTCAATTCTGCAAATAAGATTATGTCCCATTTAAAAGCCTAACAGCCCACAGATAAAAGCTATTTTTCAGCCTGTTGGTACGGCTGGCTATATTCCTATATCTCCTACCAGATGGTAGGAGAGTAAAGAGATACCGTCCAGGGTGTGAGTCATCCCTGAGAATCTTCCTCACTCTTCCAAGGCAACGAGCCCTGGCGATGTCATCCAGTGGTGTCAGGGAACAGCCCACAATGTCTTGTGCTGTGCTCACTACCCTCTGTAATACTTTCCTGTCCGCGGCTGTCAGACCAGCATACCAAACCACAATACCATACGAGAGGACGCTCTCTATAGTAGACCGGTAAAAGAGGGTCATTAGCTGTTGTTCTACCCTGTTCTTCCGCAAGACCCTAAGAAAGTGAAGCTTCTGTTGGGCCTTTCTAGCCACCTGAGTTGTGTTAACTTTCCAGGTCAGATCTTCACAGAGGTAGACTCCCAGAAATTTAAAGGAGGAAACTCTCTCTACACAGTCCTTTTTAAGATAATGCTGTGGCTTGATTCTATTGCAGTTGGCTTTGTTTGTATGTTTGTTTGACAACATTTATAGATTATCACATCTGAAAGATTCAGGACTAGGTAGTATATATTAGCAATCTTAACAATAAATATATGTGAATGTTGTATATAGGAAACTCAAAATTATTTATAAATAAAAACAATAATAGCATTAAAGATTGTTGTATATCAGAGGTGTGAAACTGGTGGCCAGTGGGCCAGATGCATCATGAGCAGGCCACACACACCCCAGCTCCAGAAAAGCAAAAAACATCACGATACATCAGTATACATCATATGACATAATTGAGTTTGAGTCCCATGTTCTATATCATTCATATGACCCACTGTGATTTGGAATAATTACAGCCATGCTGGATAAGTTCTAGTTTGGTATTGTTTTTCCACAGTAGCCCTTCAAGATGCCTGCATGAATTCCAGTTGCACATCTTCTCCTTGTTTTCTTCAGAATCTGGTAACCAGAATAACTATTAAGTACTGACAACCTCTTTTATTAATTATATCTAATCAACTTTGTATTAAAAGCTGCATTACAATATTTTGGAGAGCAAATGTTAAAATTTAATTATGGACAATGTAATTTAATTATGCACTTCATTTTATCAATTTCCATTGGGCTCAAATTGTTAGCTATGTTAGCAATAACAACACCTATTGCTAACTATACTGATGCCAAAATGATGAGACTTGTTGTGATATTATGGTGTAATTTTCAGCCTTTCATATGTGCAATAATTAATAACATTAATTTGGGCCAGGAGGTTATGCTAGCTATATTGTTGATGTGCTTTGACACAATTGTTGCAATGTCAATATTACTATAGGATATTATTTTAATTATTATGGTTTAATTCTTGTGCATTACCAGATTCAGTGTGTGAATAGTATGCAAATACATAAGGTGTGCAGTTTGTGTTGAATTGTTACAATATATGTTTCATCACTTGTCTTTCTCCTGCGGATATCATTAAAAGTAGCAAAGCATTCTGTATCACTATATGTAATATTTACTTACCTAGTTATAGGACTTGTATAGTTGCCTAGCTCATACAATGACTCTGTGTTGTTGTTGTTAGCTGCAAAGTCGTGTCCGACCCATCGCGACCCTATGGACAACATTCCTCCAGGCCTTCCTGTCCTCTACCATCTTCTGGAGTCCATTTAAGCTCACGCCTACTGCTTCAGTGACTCCATCCAGCCACCTCATTCTCTGTCGTCCCCTTCTTCTATTGCCCTCGATCTTTCCCAGCATTAGGCTCTTCTCCAGTGAGTCCTTCCTTCTCATTAGGTGGCCAAAGTATTTGAGTTTTAGCTTCAGGATCTGGCCTTCTAAAGAGCAGTCAGGATTGATCTCCTTTAGGACTGACCAGTTTGATCGCCTTGCAGTCCAAGGGACTTGCAGGAGTCTTCTCCAGCACCATAGTTCAAAGGCCTCAATTCTTTGGCGCTCAGCCTTTCTTATGACTCTAGGCAGCCCATAACAAACCATAAAACATTTTAAGAACAAAGGTACCCTTAAATTTGGGCAAATGTGATAGACTAGGTTCCTACATCATGCTAAGTCTAAAAGTGATTGTTTGTGGTTTGACATATAATATGAACTTAGCATTGTGGTTTAGAAACAGTGGTTTGTGGCTCAGCATTTTTTCTTATTGTTAATTTAGTCAATCATGCTTTGTTAAACAAATCATAGCTTAGTATGTTGCGTGAACCTAGCCTTTGTCCTTAAAGATGCCACAATACACATTGTTATTTCTCCTTTCATTAGCAAATAAAGTACATCAGCATATATTGCTGAGATGTTGTTGTTTCAGCTACATCTGTGGCAGTAAATTACAGAGTTAAGTTTCCAGCCCACAACCACAGAACATTGCTTCATGTCTTTTCATTTTTACGTATATGATTGGGGATATGTAGATGGAAAGGCTTGACTGTTGTTTTGTCTTCCCAGCTGTTTCCCAGCTGTGTTGCAGCCTAAGGCAGACAAATATTCAACTGGAACACACACTTTCCAGGCAATGAGATCTCCCTCTCCTCACTTTTGTTAAAGAGAAGTGTGACAAATTACAGCCTACAAACAATAAAGCAAATTTGAAACTGTGAAAATTATTATTTTTAAAATAGCAATAAGTTATTTTAACAAATTAATTTAACCAGGACAGTTGACTTTATCTTCCCCAGATTGTATCTTTTGCATTGTGCATTATTATTTTTCCTTAAAAGTGGTGGTCCTGCTCTGATTCCCCATCATCCACATTTGTACAACTATTGCTTCCTTTTATTCATCCAAACTAGCTTGTCAGCACAGCTGCACTTCTGCTGATTTTCTGTTTATATACAAAATCAGAGAATCACATGGATGACATATGCCATAATGGTTGGCTTTTTTAGTTGATAGAGAAACTGTTGCAACAACAATAATAATGGACATTCTTTTATTGCTCATACTGAACGCTGAAGTGGGAAGATGAGTCACGAAGGTCCAGTTCTAATCCAATGAATTCTTAGCTGATCATTTTACCAACAAAGTCAGAGACCTAAAATAGCTATATAAAAACATATGAACCCTAGCTAATTAGTTGAGAATCCTTGCCAAGAGTGCCAGCTTGACTGATTGACTGACTTCATTTAGATATCATTATATTTCAATCAACACTCCAGGTGGTATACAAAATACAATTAAAATAAATACACAATAAATTGCATAAAATGAAATATTACTAATAAATCAGTCTAAATCTTCTGGAGGCTTTTAAGAAGAGACTGGACAGCCACTTGTCTGGAATAGTATATTGTCTACTGCTTGAGCAGGGGATTGGACTAGAACAGACATGTCAAACTCATGATGTCATGTGACGTTGCACAACGTATCGGAACTTTTTCACCATTGCTGGCAATGGGGTGGGCACGGTTTCCTTGTGTCGCGTCTGGCCAATGGCCTGGCAGTTTGACAGCCCTGGACTAGAAGATCTTCAAGGTCCCTTCCAACTCTGATATTCTATCTTCTATGTTTTGTGAAAGAAATTTATTTTAACAATTTGCTGACTGACACCAGAAAATGGTAGGTCAAAATTCAATTAGGAGGGTATTCCAAAAATGAACCCTTTCTCGCTCCACCATTTACTTACCAGAGATAAAAGACTATTTGCTGCCTTTCCCAAGATGGCTGCATTAGCTGGGATAATTCTAGTTAGAGTGTTTGATGCTGGATGTATCAGGATGCCAAGGTTTTATAGATTAAAACACCTAGTGTAAATTGCACTTGGAAGTCAATACGATGCCAGAACAGTACTCCAATTAATACATGAACCACTGCATTCCAGACCAATTCCAGTTTCCCAATCATCTTCCAAGAATTCCCATGTGGAATATATTATGGTAATCCAACTAGATAATAAAGGTATTAGTTACAGTGACAAAATCCTTCCATCTCAGGTAGGGCCAGAACTAGTACACTAGCCAAAGCTGAGCAAAGACCTTCTTGGCCATAGTCTCCACCTGATGCTCTAATTTGAATCCAGGGGGCTCCAAGTCATAGATAAGTAGATCCTTTCAACTTATAGGCACCAGAGCAAATATCCCTAGAACCTCCTGAATGAGCCTGGATGATATTATAGCAACATATTGATGATAATACTACACCCTGAATTTTCAAGCTGCTCTCTCTCAGAAGGCTATAGTATCATCAATAGCCTTATGTAGATGCAAATAAATAGAGGACCAATCCCTGTGGCACCTGCAATGAATATCCAATCAAACAGAATAGAGTTGAAAGGGACCTTGGAGGTCTTCTAATTCAACCCCTTGCTCTAATGGGATATCCTATACCATTCCAGATAAGTCTCCTCTTAAAAACCTCCAGTGATGAAGCAGCCACAACTTCTGATGGCAAGCTGTTCCACTGGTTAATTGTCCTCACTGTTAGGAAGTTTCTCCTTAATTCCAGGTTGCTTCTCTTCTTGATTAGTTTCCATCCATTGTTTCTTGTCTTGCTTTCTGGTGCTTTGGAAAATAAGTTGACCACCTCTTTAAGGGAACTTCTCAAATACTGGAATACTGCTATCATGTCCCCCCTAATTGTTCTTTTCTCTAGAGTAGCCAAACCCAAATCCTGCAACTGTTCTTCATATGTTTTAGTTTCCAGGCCTTTAATCATCTTAGTTGCTCTTCTGTGCACTTTTTCCAAACTCTCAACATCTTTTTTGTAATGTGGTGACCAAAACTGGATGCAGTATTCCAGGTGTGGCCTTACTAAGGCTTTATAAAGTGGTACTAATACTTCATGTGATTTTGATTCTCTGCCTCTGTTTATACAACCAAGGATTGCATTAGCTTTTTTTGGTTGCTGCTGCACACTACTGGCTCATATTTAAGTGATCTTTGTCCCCAAATAATCACTGTCTGGAACTCCCTACTAAAGAAAGAACATAATCATTTCAAAACAGTTTTTTCAGTGCACAGTTAGTCTAGAAGCTGATGACCTCAAACACTGCTGAGATTACTGGAAAGATCACAAGATTTTCTAACCAGCTGATGGTCATGTACTAAATCAAACAAGTAATGAGAATCCATTTCTGGAAAACCTTGCTAAGAAAATTGCAGGGACTTGTCTAGGCAGTCTATGAAAATTGGATATGATTAAAAGGAAAAAAATATATCTTATTACATCCCTTTAATTTCAACAACCTTCCTAAGAAAGAATGTTGAAGACTGAGCAATAGTTGTTCAAATTAACTGGACCCATATAGGATGTCTTTAAAGGGGATACTCTACAGCCTTTTTAAAGGATTCTAGACAAAATCATCCCTGGATGAGTATTGATAGCCTCCAGACCAGATGATCATGACCCTGCAACTCCCAGAGGAAAGGCAATGATTGAGCCCAGAGGTGGAAAAGAATATCCACATTATTAGAATTCACAGGAAAAAAGGAGACAACATAACCATAAATTGCTCCAGTTATGACATCAGACTTTGTTCATGAAGAATCAAAACTTCAACGAATCTTACTGACATTATTAGCAAAACACTGCTGAAATTGCTTACATTGGTAAGGCTACGACTTTGATGTAAGCTCTTCCCTAATAGGGAACTATTGGATGGCAGTCTCCAATTCAATAAGAGGCCAAAAGCAGAACATGAATTCAATTGTATTCTCCCATTATTGGCTCCTAAACAATTGATATGAAAAAGTAAACTGTTTCTGATATTCAAACTGATTGTGCTTAATCTTCTTTTAAGATTGGTGAGTTGGTCATCGCTACACCTTCTGGTAGCAAATTCCATAGTTTTGCTATGAATTTAATAAAGAAATCCCTCATCTCTATTTTTAATCTTCCACCATTTGGTTTCACTGGATGATCCATGTCCTGATATTATGTTAGGCGAGCCATCTCCTTATCCTTTCTCTCCAGATGAAGCATATTTTGATCACCTCTTTTATGTACTTCCACTGCTGACTTCTTTTCTAAGCAACAAAACTCTAAATATGTTTAAACAAAAAAACATACAGTAGAATATACACTGAACAACCACTGCTGTTTTCATCTCCAGCAGCTTGTTAATGACACCTTCCCAGAAGCAACTATTCTAGGTGTAATGGTACTATGGATGGTACTGTATTCTACAAATGTATAAACTAAAAATGTACTTCATTCAAAAAGAGCTCCAGTTCTGCTGCCCAGCCATGGAATGAAGGCTTGTGTAAACAGTCTTCTTTTGATAAAGTATAGTGTAGTCCTCAATAGAACTGCATCTGCATGGAGGGAAGTATACAGTGGGGTACCCCAAGACTCTGTTTTAGGCCCAGTACTCTTCAACATCTTCATCAGTGATTTGGATGAGGGGATAGATGGGGAACTCATCAAATTTGCAGACAACACCAAGCAGGCAGGAATAGCAAACACTTTAGAAGATAGGCTTTAGTGTTTCCGGTTTGTGCTCGCGGCACTGGTGGACGTGCGAGGAGAACCCTCTCTTCACCCTCCGGTTTTCCTCCATTGGGAGATTCTCAAAAGGGTCGAAAGTCACCCTGGAGGGGCGACGACCTTGAGGAAGCCTTCCGACTGATCACAGAGGGGCAGCAGCCCCTCCATTTGATCTGTAGCAGCTCCTTTGGACCAACGAAGTAAAGATCCGCCATCAACATGGCCGATCACTAAGCCATTTCCAGCCAAAAGCCAAAATTACCATCAACCACAATGAAAGCAACATAGAGGAATTGAGTGAGGCCTTACCTTTCTTATTTCCCCAACTATCTTCCTGTGGGAGTGTTTTGAAAATTTCTTTCCTCCCCCCCCCTTTGGAATGGCAGCATTTGCCTACCTGGGAGTTAAAGCTTCAAAAAGAAAAGAAAAGTGTAACTAAACTAAATAACTAAACAATTGGACTTGCACCTTTTGGATATTTGGGGTCCCAAAACCTTTCTACTTCTACGGGGACCTATTACCCTATCTATTTGTTAAGCTGGAAAAAAGGGAAAAAATAAACTGGATAAAAGCTTAATTTGACTCTGGAAAAAGATTTTATATGTTATCGAGGACATCTTGTGGTGAACCCTGGTATAGCAAGGAAATTTCTCTTTCACTGTGAGATCTGATTACAGCTTAAGATTTGTCCTTGGCACTATCAAAAAAAGATAAAAACTTGAAACAGCTGTGAAAACAACTTCTAGGAATAGTGGAGGTGAACATTTTCTGACTCCTATTAAAAATAGCCTCCACTAAAGAACTATCTGTAAACACCTTAGAAATAGAGCAATACTACCCACAACTTAACTATAAGCTTATATTTCAAAAAAATCCTTGAAACTACTGAGCTAATGAATTCCAGACTGAAAGACAAAGGTGGCAGCCTAAATTTACAAAATGAAGCTCTGATTTCAACTGATGAACCTGCAATCCAAAAAACAACAGAAGAGGAAGAAATTGATATCAAGACAGAGGACTCTAAAGAACAACAAGTACAATTTACGGAGAACTTTGATAGCCAAATCTTGATTCCAACTATAAAATATACAACTCAGACAACAACACAAGCTGAAGAAAGCAACACTAAGATGGAGGGTCCTAAAGACTTCCAAGTACAGCATACTGAGAAGTTAAACAACCAAACAACAACCACAACACTGGACATGACCTCTTACCCAAGTCAGATGAAACTGGAAGAAGAAGACCAGACTGAACCGAGGACAAATATACTGAACCAAACATGGAGATTTGAACTATTAGAGCAACAATTCAATGATCACAGAGGTGCCAGTTTGAGAAATTGACAACTGGATGGTCTCCCTTGTCTCAAATAATATGTGTAGGAATGAAGAGAGATCCACTTGAGGATTTAAAGGCACTGGTATGGAAGCCTGCTTGGCACAAAAAGAGAGCCAGAGCCAGACTTAAAAAATGTTTTTTTTTATTTACAATGGAGGAGCCTAAAACTTTACTTAATAGGCTAAAGGGAGACTTTAAAAAATATTAATTGACTTAATATTTAGGATTTAGATCTATTAGAATATAGTTTTGAATTATAATATGGAAGTTGGATTGAGACAATAAAGGATTGACACTTATTAGTAAGTGATGAGGTACTAGGATGAGAAATAGAATATATTTGTGAAGTATATTTGTGAAATAAGATAAGAATGTATTTAACGAAGCAATATGCGTATTTTAGATATGACAAATACTATGTAATGAATAGGGGGAAATTGGGTTACCCGAAAGCTAAATATTATGGATCTTAAAGGCCAAATTGGAGCACTGCATTTGAAATTAGGTAAAATTTAAAAACAGGACATGATAAGTATAAGTAAAAATATATTGATAAATGTTTTAGCTGATTGTGTTATAATTAGAAATGTATTAACTTGATTGTGATATAGTAATTAAGGGAAATAGAGAGGGGATTTTTGATGATGTAACCTGAGATGTGTACAAAAGATTTTGTTATTGGACTTTTGACTACCCAATCCCCATGTTGCTTCCTAATTATTTGGATGTAAAACTGGAAAATTAATAAAACTTGTTTAGAAAAAAAGAAGATAGGCTTTAGAAGGATCTTGACAGACTTGAACATTGGGCTCTATCTAACAAAATGAAATTCAGTGGTGAAAAAAGTAAGGTTCTAAATTTAGGCAAGAAAAAACAAATGCACAGGTATAGTATAGATGATACCTGTTTCATGTGGAGTAAGTAAATACAATACAAGCCATTACTGTGCAAAAGCCATGTTGTTACACAGAGAGAGACAGAGACAGAGACAGAGACACAGAGAGACAGAGAGACAGAGAAAGAGAGAGAAAATACAACAGGAACAGGAAATGCATCACAGGAACAATAGAGATGAATCATAGAGCAGGGGTCCCCAACCAATGGTCTGCAGCCTGGGACTGGACCATGGGCTCTTGGACAGTGGGCCATGGAAAAGGCTGGCTGCTGCACGCATGCATGGGTGCGCATTCCCCCCCCACTCACGCTAGCATCCACAGCCCTTTATTCAGAAAGAATAAAAATAAAACATATCAGAAAAACAAGTGTTTGATGAACCTACAAGCCCATTCTGTGTTTTACAATATATGGCATTGCTCATTTATATAGTACTGAAGTGATATCTCTTAAATTGAGTTTGTATTCCAGGAAATTCCCCAAGCAACCAAAACTCAGTCATCCCTAAACAGGAATAATGAATTATATAAAAAAATCTTTCTGATATAAAGTTATGAACTAATAGAGGATCTGCTAAAAATTAAGGAATGGTTTAGTAATGAGATGTGTAAATACTTCTAAAGAGGTGCTTCAGACTGTTCAGTGAATATGAACCACTGTTTCTGAACTGGTAAAGCAGCCGTGTCTTCTTCCAGTGCCATGCAAGTGCTTTGTAAGCTGTTTCTGGTTTCTCCCTATGTGAATGCATGCATAGCAATTTTGCTTTGTCGGGGAAAGGTAAACCTACTTGCAAAGCAGCTGTATAAACATAGAAAAAAGAAACGGTTGTTTTAACTTTTTAAAAAATAATGGTTTGTACTGGCCTCCCATATTTATGTCTTCATTTGCCTAGGGATAATGTTATAGTAGTTGGGTTTTTAACAGACTGTTGTCTCTGCTATCTATCTCCTGTGTTCTTTGCTTAAATCAGTTGTATACCACTAGAATAGTGGCTATCAACTCTCTAGAGTCTAGATTAAAGGTGGGGAAGTTTATATTACTCAGTTGTTGCTAGCATGCAAGTTTTAACAAAAAGCCTGGAATGGCTGAATGCTGGAATCCAGCTGCATCTGGAGGAGAGGTTTTCAGTTTCCCTTATTTGTTCAGAGACATATTTATTACATTAATGGACTCCTAAAATGACTAAGTACTTCATAAAATCCCATTCCCTGCAACAGAACTCTTCCCTCAGTGCAGACTGATTTTGTTCATTGAACAAAGCCACAAAGTTTTGTTTTGTTTCGCTTGCTTCTGGTTTAAGACATTGTATAAGCCCTCCTCTGTAAACTATTATTTATGGCTTACCTTGTGCTAACGTAGCCATACCCAATATATGAACATAGACACTGTATCAATGAAATGAATCCTAGGACATTTGGAATAATATGTTTTGATTCGAAATCATTTAATGTGACAGTTGTTACTTGAAATCTATAAGCACAACATTCAAATCTTGCTTTCTTCTTATTTCAGTCAGGCTTAGAATATAATTTAGTAGTTTTGAATGCAGCAGACTTCACTTTGATTTCTTCACCATTCTCCAAGGATTTTGTGTAGGACTCTCCCGAATAAACGAATTAAGAAAAAGAAGGTGGTCAAGGGACCCCATAGAGCACAGTGTAACTTAGTATTGATTGCATTGAGCAGGAAACACTCCCTTGGTTATGTAGCACAGTTCATTCACGGTTTATCTAGTTTCAGTATGAACAGCACAATCCAAATCATGATGAATTTATCTTCTTTAGAATATAATGGATTATCTCAAACAGGACAGAAGATGCCTAGTATTAAATAGTTAATTATCTAAAATAAAGCTGTTCTAGCAGGCAAATTCTAGATAGATAATCCAGGGTTCAGCTGTTGCATATAACCAGTTCCAGACATTCCAATCAAAATACAGTTTGGGCAAGAAATATAAATCAATCTATATTTGGTATACTGCTACACATACTAGATACAACCTTTTCCAAATTCACATTTTGATTCTTTCTCTGTTTCTGTCATACATATGTTTGTTTAAATGTACATGTGTGAAAGATACAGAGATTCTTCTGCAAGCATATTACACTAGAGAAAAAGGATGGTTGAATCTCTAATCTGAGTAATTTTTAGCATGCCCTCTGATCCTGAGTTTTACGCCTCAACTGTATTAAGGGAACAAAAATGTTGAGCTGTATGAAATCATAAGATTTTCCATTTCTTTTGGCAATCAGAGAGTCTACCACAGAGTTCGCTATATCTGAATGTGTATGACTTTAATGTGATTCCAATCCCACATACTGTGAATGTGAATGTGAGAGAATGTTGAGTTTGGGGAGATGACTGTGCCCAGAAGTTTAAAATTAACCATGTCCCTTGAGAAAAGGCTTTTATATTGATTCAGACAATCAAAGCTACATACTGTATGTGTTGACTGGTATTTGTTCACCTAGGTTAAAAACAGAGGCTTTTCCTCTAATCTGTCTTAAAAATGCAGAGGTATCTGAACACTACACATGGGCTTTGGTGGCGGGCCTTTCAATAGGATATGTTGTGATGAATAGCAAAATTCCTTCTAATCTACCAAATTTGTTAAACTGAATAACATTCATGATTTATTGAGGTGAGAATGGGAAGAAGTAAATATGAATGTAATACCTATCCCCCCCAAAAAAAAACCCATATGTCCTAAATATATGTGTATCCATTCTTGGTAATAGGTGAGAGTCCTTGTAGAATTTACAATAATTACATATAAGAGATGGGTGTTTATAAGAGATGAAGTATTGTTTCTTTTCTTTAAAGAGTTGATGAAAGTGTTACAGTAGGAGCTGAGATATTTCTTTCCAAACCCAGCTTAAAAACATATTTCAAATGTTATTGGAAGATTTGTAGGTTCATATCCTAATTAACACAAGCAAAATGCAGCAATAGTGCTAAACAAAGGATATATCCGTTAGTATTTAAATATATAAGAAAATTCAAATCCATGAAGCTTGCTGTTGTGAACAAAAGTAAAGAGCAATAGGTGGACTAGAGTTATTTTTTGTAATCTTATAATGAGTTAAGTCACAGATATATGATTAGATGTTTCAGGGAAATCTAGAAATATACATAAACTAATAACAAATTCTGTTATTAAGGTTAAATAGCTGCCTGATTCCTCATGATTTTGAATCAGTGTCTAAGAATAAATTGTCACTAGCTTTAGAAAGAAGTAAGTATGCTTGGCACAAAAAGAAAGCCAGAGTTAGACTTTAAAAAAATGTTTTTTTTTTTTAAATTTATAATGGAAGAGCATAAAACTTTACTTAATGGACTAAGGGGAGACTTTAAAAGATATTAATTGATTTAATAGTTAGGATTTAGATTTACAAGGGAAATGAAACTTAGCTATTAGAAATAGAGAGGGAATTTTGGATGATGTAACCTGAGATAGGTACAAAAGATTTTGTTATTGGACTACCGACTACCCAATCACCACGTTGCTTCCTAAATATCTGGATGTAAAATTGGAAAATTAATGAAACTTGTTTTTCTTTTTTTAAAAAAGAAGAAGAAAGAATTAGGTATTGTTGTGTATGTAGAAATGCCAGGCTAGTACAGCCACCATAACACCAGGTGGCACTGGCCGGGTGTCCTGATTGGTCAACCTGTCCAGCGGGAAATATACAACACCGGGTTGGGTGTTACCTGGCCGGTGGGAAAATAGAGCAACCGGGTTGGCTGGTTGCATGGGCATCAGTAGGCTATAAGAGGACACTGGGGGATTGGGGACTCAGTTCCATCTTGTAACCAATAAAGGTATTTTGTACTATGATGACTCGTTCCTGTGTCCATGCGGTCGCCCATGCTACAACAGTGGCGATGAGGATGGGATCTCGTGAAGCGCAGTAAGTCAGTACTCTGGAAAAGCCGGACAGCTTCTGCCGCATAGAGCAGAGAGACTGCAGCGCACCACGGGAAATTTTAAAAGCCGTCAAACAAAGGTGGAAGAATGTCGAGGCTCGGCAGCATGAGGGAGTTTGATGTCCGGCACCTAGAAGAATGGGAAGATCATGTGGGGCAAGTAGAAGGATACTTGCTAGTCAACGGCATTACTGAGGACCACAAATAAGCGGCAGCATTATTGTCCCTCAGTGGACTGGCAATTTACAAGGTAGCTGTGGGACTGCGCCACCCTGACACAGTTGCCTCAGTTTCGTACGCCGAATTAAACAAAAGACTGAGCCAATACTTTATGCCTAGACGATCCGAGCTCAATTGGAGAAGGAAATTCGAGTGTAGGAATCAGTTACTGGGCGAATCCCTTACAGACTTTGTGACAGTGGTACAAGAAGCCGCATGCCGATGCAAGTTTGCCGACCTGGACGAGAGCATCTGGGACAGAGTAGTCTTAGGGTTAAGGGACGAACGATTACAAAATAAGGTGATCGTGAAGCCCACCAGGGACCTTCAAGAGGTCCTGGATGACTTAATGACACACGAGACCACCGACGTACGAGACTCCCCTCGTCATAGCAATGGCACGAGTGGCTCTATTCACCAAGAAAGCCTTGTGGACGACGGAGTGGAAGACCTTGAATTCGAAACTGAGATAGATGAAATAACCCAAAGATTTGAGAAGACACCAATCAGAAATGACCGCCGCGACACCGCAAGAAGGCAAAGGAGGTCAACAACAACAACCACAACTAGATCACAGAAAGACACAAACAACAGTCGCAGAGACACGGAACAGAAATGCGGCAGCTGCGGGGGATACCACTCGAGGGCATCATTCAGGTTCTGCAGTACAAAGTGTCACACCTGTGGCAAGATGGGTCACATTCAGGCCATCTGTCAAAGCTGGGTCTGGGACAGCCTCCACGACTTAGAAGCGTGGGCACCAGGTACCAAACCCATTACGCGTCGCAGCACAGAGCTCCTTTGGCCCCAGGCACTAACCACTAACCGGGGAAGGGGGATAGTATCCGTGGGCCACTCTACTATAAATCAGATGGTAGGCCCTAAAGTTAGAATCGAGGTCCTGTTGCAGGGAATTCCCTGCAAGATGGAGATCGATTCGGGGGCTTCTATATCTATAATTTAATGGGAAACATTGTCTGCTATTGCGGAAAAGAGTGGCCACCGGATTCACCTCAAACCCACTCCAATTCAGTTAAAAGATTTCCAATGGGCCCTGATTAAATTAAAGGGCAAGGCCACTATAGAAGTATGTTTTAAGGGATTTAAAGGCCCATTGGAACTACTGGTAACCAATGGCAGGAGAGCTAGTCTGGTAGGGCTTAATTGGTTCGGGGCGTTAGGGGTCTGGTTAGGGGGAATCAATTAAATTCAACCCAAGAACCTTGAATACGTTTGCAAAAAAATTGCAGACGTATTTGATGGAACATTGGGCAAGTACAAGGGGCCCCCCATTAAATTTAATTTAAACCTGGAGGTCATCCCCATCAGAATTAAGGCCAGGAGAGTTCCATTCGCTCTCAAGCACAAGATTTAGAGTGAACTGGGAAAGTTAGTAGGCCAGGGAGTGTTAGAACTGGTGGAAGGAGGGCCCTGGGAAACCCCCATCATCACCCCCCTCAAACCCAATGGGGAAATAAGGATTTGCACAGATTATAAAGTGACCCAGAACAGGGCTTTAAATCCTCATGCTTACCCGGTTCCAACGGTGAAGCATGTCCTCTCAGCTATCCAGTCGGGCGCCATTTTTGCTAAATTAGATTTAGTGCAGGCGTATCAGCAGTTAGCTGTAACCAAAGAAACTACGGATGCACAAACCATTGTAACCCACAAGGGGGCATTCAGAGTCAACAGACTGCGGTTTGGCATCTCAGCTGCCCCAGGTATTTTCCAAGAAGTGATGGAGAGAACTTTAAAAGGTATTCCTGGGGTCTGTCCATATTTTGATGATGTGTTAATTGCTGGAGAGGATGAGGGAACATTGGCTAACAGGCTAGAAGCTGTGCTTGAAAGATTTAGGGCAGCTGGCCTGAAGCTTAAAAGGGAGAAATGCTCCATTGGAGTGGCATCCACGGAGTTCTTGGGTTATAGAATTGATGCTCAGGGCATTCACCCTAGTGAATCTAAAATCAAAGCAATTAAATTGGCTCCAGCTCCAAAAAATAAGGCAGAGTTACAAGCCTTTTTGGGGTTAATTATTTTTACCACACATTCCTGCCACATAAGGCTGCCATAGCTGAACCTTTGCACAGGTTACTAGATAGAACAACACCTTGGGCATGGAAGGAGGTTCATGTTAAGAGTTTTGAGAACCTCGAACAGTTACTGTCAAGTGGGTCCACAGTAACACATTTTATCGAAAACAAACCCATCTGCTTAGCGTACAATGCATCACCATATGGGGTGGATGCTATAATAAGCCATTTGAAAGCAAATGGGGAACAGAAACCCATTGCATACTACTCCAGAACCTTATCCAGGGCAGAGAGGAATTACGAACAAATTGATAAAGAAGCATTGGCAATAGTAGCAGGTGTTAAAATATTCCATGATTATTTACTGTATTTTCTGGCGTATAAGATTACTTTTTAACCCATGAAAATCATCTCAAAAGTTGGGGGGTCGTCTTATACGCCGGGTCGTCTTATACGCTGGAAAAAAAAACATAAATCAGTCGAGCGTCCCTGTTCTTGCAAAGCCGGGCCGCCCCGCGCAACCGAGCTATCTCCGGCGTGGCTCCGGGAAACGGCTGGGTGGGAGCGTCGGGCGGCTCTCCCCACGCGAAGGCGGCGCTGCCCATCGGCTCTTGGCCCGAGGGGAGGGCCTCGCGCCCGCCGCACTCACCTGTCACCAGCACCGCTCTCCCCCCGTGGGGATGCGCTTCCGCCGGGCGGTGCTGGCCGAGATGAGCCAGCAGGCAGCCGCCGTGAGTGCGGCACTGAGGGGCAGCGGCAGGACGGCCTGGCCCAGTGCCTGCAGGACGGCCAGCAGCCCTACGCGCAGCAGCAGCCGCCGGCTCAGCAACAGGTCCGAGCGCAGAAGCCGCACCGCCAGGCTGCCCAGGAAAAGCAGCCACACCGAGAGGCTGCACGCCCAGTCCAGCTCCATGAGGGGCAGGGCGGGAAGCCGGCCGGGAAGAGGGACCGGGAGCCCGGGCCGAGCGCGCCTCGGCTGACAGTGAGAGGCGGCGGGCGGAGCTGCCCCACCCTGCGCCCAATGGGAGAAGTTCAAGGCCTGGGGGGGAAGCAGGAGAGGTGCCGGCCATGGTGGGGTGGCGGCTGCCCTCCGGCGCTGCCTGCCGCCCGGGAAACACTGCGCCTCGGGGGCCGGCAGAAGCACGGGAGCAGCGGGAGGGCCGGTGGGGCCAGTCGGGCCTTCGCCTCCTCTGCGACGGACAGGGAGGGCAGGGCGGCTCTCCGCTCTCGCCTTTGCGGGTCTTGTTTGCGCAGGTGCAATTGGCAAAAGTTGCCCCCTCGCCGCCCCCACAAGGCCTAGGAGCCCTCAGGTGAAATAGCCCCTTTTGCGCGTCCCCCGTGCCCTCCCCTGAGAAGAGCCTCCTGGGCTGAGAGGCATCCTCCCGGCCAGAGCTCGAAGGCAAGAGCCCCCCCAGCAGCCCCTCTTCCCCGCAGGGGCCTGAGAGCCACCTTCTGTGGGGTGGAGCTGGACCCCAGGCGCTGGTGCGGTGGTTGCACCGCCCCCCCCGCAGGACGCCTCCCCTGCATCCCCACTGGGGAGGGAGCGCCCGCCCGCCGCCAGGCCGTTCCAAGTTCCAGAAACTTCCGAGGACTTCTGGCGGGCCTGGCGCCCCTCTCGCCCGCAGACCACGCAGCGGCCCTCACCAGCCGGCCTTGGCATGGCTGCCCCAAGCCCGCCTCTCCAGCGCATGTAATTATTTTCCGGCGTATAAGACAAAAAACCTTAAAAAATCTTCTTAAAAGTCGGGGGTCGTCTTATACGCCGGGTCGTCTTATACGCCGGAAAATACGGTATATGGAAGACAGTTTACCATCTTCACAGACCACAAACCATTGCTGGGACTATTTACAACAGACAGACAAACACCACAAATAATGTCCCCAAGGATGTTAAGATGGTCACTATTCCTCTGCATATACGTACAAAATTTATTTATTTATTTATTTATTTATTTAGTTATATTTATATACCGCCCTATTCCCTGAGGACTCAGGGCGGTTTACAGGGAATTAAAAATCCAAAATACAAAAATTAAGAACCAAATTAAAAAATATTAAATTAACCCTGTAGTCAGTTAAAAAGAACCCCAAATTAAAAATTCCTCCTCAGTCTGGGCCCGAGAGCTCGAAGAGCCAGGTCTTCAGGCCCCGGCGGAATGATCGAAGGTCGGGGGCAGTTCTCAGCTCCACCGGCAGCTGGTTCCAGAGGGCAGGCGCTCCCACCGAGAAGGCCCTATCCCTGGGTGTCACCCGCCGGCAGTCTCTTACCGGCGGGACCCTGAGCAGACCCTCCCTGTGGGAGCGCACTGGGCCAAGGACATTTGATGCCGGCAGCAGGTGTTCCCTCAGATATCCCGGACCCAGGCCATGTAGGGCTTTATAGGTGATAACCAGCACCTTGAATTTCACCCGGAGGGCAACCGGAAGCCAATGCAGCTCACGGAGTAGAGGTGTTACATGGGAGTATCGGGAAACCCCCATTACAACTCGCGCGGCTGCATTCTGCACCAGTTGAAGCCTCCGAGTGGTCTTCAAGGGCAGCCCCATGTAGAGAGCGTTACAGTAGTCCAAACGGGAGGTCACAAGCACATGAGTAACTGTGCGTAGGGCGTCTCGGTCCAGATAGGGACGCAACTGGCGCACCAGGCGAACCTGGGCAAAAGCCCCCCTGGTCACGGCTCCTATATGGTCTTCGAAATTGAGCCGTGAATCCAGGAGGACGCCTAAGTTGCGAGCCCTATCGACGGGGGGTAACACCTCACCCCCCATCATTAAGGATGGAATAACTTGGTTAACCCGAGATGCCGATATGCACAGCCACTCAGTCTTGGCGGGATTGAGACGAAGCCTGTTTCTCCCCATCCAGACCCGAACCGCCTCCAGGCACCGGGACATCACGGAGAGGGCATCACTGGGTTGGTTCGGGGTGGAAAGAAAAAGTTGGGTATCATCAGCGTACTGATGATACCCCACCCCAAAACCACGAATGATCTCGCCCAGCGGCTTCATATAGATGTTGAACAGGAGAGGCGAGAGAACCGACCCCTGAGGGACTCCACAAATGAGAGACCTCGGGGCGGATCTCTGCCCTCCTGTCAACACCGACTGCGAGCGGCCCTGGAGGTAGGAGGAGAACCACCGTAAAACGGTGCCTCCCACTCCCAGCCCCCTGAGACGCCGCAGTAAGATACCATGGTCGATGGTATCGAACGCCGCTGAGAGATCTAATAGGACCAGGACAGAGGAGCAACCCCTGTCCCTAGCCCTCCAGAGATCATTCACCAGCGCGACCAATGCCGTCTCCGTGCTGTGTCCGGGCCTGAAGCCCGATTGGTACGGGTCCAGATAATCAGTTTCCTCCAGGAACAGAGGGAGCTGATGCGCCACCACACTCTCAACAACCTTCGCCAGAAAGCGAAGGTTGGAGACTGGACGGTAGTTGTTTAAAACAGCCGGGTCCAAAGCAGGCTTCTTGAGAAGGGGTCTCACCACCGCCTCCTTCAAGGCGGCAGGAAAGACACCCTCCTTCAAGGAAGCAGTTATTACTGCATGGAACCAGCCTCGTGTTCCTTCCCGAGCCGCATAAGCTAGCCAGGAGGGGCACGGATCCAACAAACAGGTGGTGGTGCTCAGTCTCCCCATGATCCTGTCCACATCATCAGGGGAAACAGGGTCAAACTCATTCCAGATAACGTGCTCAAGACCGCCTGATTCCTCCACATTAGACTCTGCCCAGTCAGAGTCCAAGCCGGTCCGGATCCGAGCAATTTTGTCCGCCAGATGATGACTAAACTCCTCGGCTCGTCCCTGCAAGGGATCCTCTCTCACCTCCTGATTAAGGAGGGAGCGAGTCACCCTAAACAGGGCGGCCGGGCGATTATCTGCGGACGCGATAAGGGCGGCAAAGTAGTTAGACTTCGCCGTCCTTATCGCCGCAAGATAAGACCTTATAAAGGTTCTTAACTGCAATCGGTCGGATTCGGATCGGCTGGATCTCCAACCGCTCTCTAGACCTCGTGTCCGCCGCTTCATCTCCCGGAGCTCCACAGAGAACCATGGGGCCCAACGGGATCTGCGTCGGGTCAGAGGTCGCATGGGTACAACGCAGTCGAGTGCCCTGGTGGCTGCCGTTTCCCAGGCCTCCACCAGGGCATCGACTGGGCTGTGGGTAAGGGTGATAGGTATAGGCCCAAGCGCCCTCTGGAACCGATCTGGGTCCATTAGGCGCCTGGGGCGGAACCACCTGGTCGGCTCCGCCGCCCAGCGGCGGGGTATGGCATGACGGAAAACTAGCCTCAGGAGGTAATGGTCTGACCATGACAGAGGGGTGATGGATGGAGAACCCCCTCCCAGATCATCCAACCACTGTCCAGACAGAAACACCAGGTCAAGAGTGTGACCCCCCTCATGAGTCGGGCCCTCAATAACCTGGGTCAGGCCCATGGCTGTCATGGAAGCCATGAACCCCCGAGCTAACTCCGACGACCCTCCCAGTGATGGCAGGTTGAAGTCACCCAGGACTACGAGCCTGGGGAACTCCACCGCCAACCCTGAGAGGGTGTCGAGCAGCTCGGGCAGGGCTGTTGCCACACAGCTGGGCGCCAGGTATGTAAGCAACAAGCCCAACTGAACCCGAGGACCACACCTCAAGAGGAGGATCTCACTCCCGGCCATCTGGACAATGGTGGCCTCCCGGGGACACAATGTCTCCCGAATAACCACTGCCACCCCACCACCCCTGCCCTGAGCCCGTGGCTGGTGCAGCACCCGGAAACCCGGCGGGCATAACTCGGTGAGAGGCACCCCTCCCTCCGAACCCAGCCAAGTTTCCGTGATGCACGCTAGATCCACACATTCCTCCTCAATCCGATCACGGATGAGGGGAGCTTTATTAACTACGGATCTAGCGTTAAAATAGACCAGCCTGAGCTCAGGGGCCTGATCACCCTCATCCCCGGGTAAGAAGGTGCTAACCGGAGGGTCGGAGCGCGCCACCGCTCGAAGATAGCGGGGGCGCGATCCCAGATGTTGATATGACCCTCCTCGCAAACACCTGCTGCCATACCCTATCGCCGTGGGGATTCGATACCCCACCCCCACATTCCCAGCGCCAGCAGCCACCTCCCCCAACCCCGTCCCACCAGGACCTCTAACAGGACCAGACTGAGTGCCGGTTACAAGTTCCCTCCCCATCCCCCCCTCCCTCCCCCTCCCTAACCTCCTAAAATAACCGGCTAAAAATCTGATCAGGGGCCTCTTAGCGCGTCTTAACTCGAGGCCCCTATCCAAGCCCAACCACCTCTCGGAGTCCCAAGGCTTGGGCCCGTCATTAAGGGGAGTATGAAAACAGGCGACAGGTCGCGCCCATGAGGCAGGAACCGCCCTAAGGGCATACAAGTCCGCTTCGGAATAACGATGGATCATATAGCACTCAATTAGTCTCTTGGGGCCGATGTTGAAAATATGGCCAAAGGATTGTTCATTGATGGTACGAAGATGGAAAAAGAACAGGTCCAGTGGGCATATCTCTCAATCTGCAAAGCCATCTCAGCTCTCACCCGAGATGGAGTTCCAAGGGACAACCTCAGCCGTCCTCTCACTCCGGCTGAGGAGTCTAGCTGGAACAGAGAGAGAAAAGGGGAGTCCTAAGCCAGGCCCACCCCAACTGGTCTCCCACACCAGAGAGGTGGTCGCTGACCAGTCCAGAACCGTCCTCCCACCACGGTTCGGTCCCGTCCACACTGGATTATCCATAGGGGGATCTTAGTTCCCATCAGGTATGGAGCTAGCCGTAATGCCTGCCTGTCAACAAAAGAAGTAAGGAACAGGCAGGCCAGGCCTCTGTCAATCCTCACAACGCCAGCCCACACCGCCAGTCTGGGGGGGGGAGAACAAAACATTCTCTCCCCAATGTCCATCCACCAGTCCAAGCCATCCTTCAACGGCGGAAAGAAGTGATCCCAGCAGTCATGTTGGGTCCTGGAATTCACTAACATGTCCGCCGGGGCCGATGACCAGGCCCACAATCTGCAACCACCATCCGGGAGAAGAAGGAGGCTCCTCGCCACCAAAGAACGGTGTCGGTCAGCAGATGGTCGTAAAAAGGATCTCCATCCGGTGGGGTCATCGCCGCTGCCCCTCCGACAAGCAGAGGGTATCCACGGCGAACAGGCAGAGGAAAGAAGGCAGGTGAGGCGTCCTGTGCTGCACGGTGCTGTAGAGGTGATTGACGCCATAACAGAGCTCAACAGGTCAGCAGAGATTGTCAGCGCTGCTCATTCAGATCAACAGGCCGCTAGCTCGGGGGGGGGAGGCTCAGTGTCATGAAAAGTAGCGTCCAGGAGCCGTTTCAAAGATCCCCCAATCCCTAAAGTCGCCTCAATCCGCAAGCAGATAAAAAACAGGCAGACGTCCCGAGTTTCACAGCGAAGCAGCGCTCAGCGCCATAATAGAGCTCAGCAGTTCGGCAGGCAGTTCTCAGTTCTCAGCGCCGCTCGATTGAATCAACAAGCCGCTATTCCGGAGGGGGGGGGCTCAGCGCTACGAAAAGCAGCGCCCAGCAGCTGTTTTGAAAAACCCCCAATCCCAAAGTCGCCTCGGCCAGCAACAGCATGAAATCAGCTCAGCCAGCAGCATATGAAAAGAAGCAAGGCAGACATCCAGGATTCACAGTATAGCTGCGCTCGGCGCCATCGTGAGGCCGGCAGATCGGCAGCCGGCAGATGTTAAAACGCCGCTAATTCAAAGGGGGGGGGCTCAGTGCCACCGAAGACAGCACGTAGCAGCTGTTTTTAGCTCCCCCACCCCCAGAATCGCCTCAACATACCTAGGGCTTCCCGGAGCAAATTCCTTTGGGGCCCTCGAAGAGCGCCCGAAGCTTAAGTTGCGGCCATCGCCATCTTGGGCAAAAAAAAAAAAAAAAATTGTCTACAGACCTGGAAAGGAGATGGGACATGCAGACGCTTTAAGCAGATTGCCCTTACCAGTAATTGACCCTGATCCTGCACCAGTAGGTCAAGTCTTGGCCTTACAAGAACTCCCTGAATGCCCCCCCTCACAGCAAGGGATATTGCAGCTGGAACAGCCAGTGACGCTGTGCTCAGTAGAGTGGCATTGTGGGTACAATCTGGCTGGCAAGAAAAAAACCCTGGGCCACAGTATATGTTTCTTTAAAGAGAAAATTAATTGATTTGACAAATTCAGTGGCACTTTCTGCCATTAGAAGCATATTGAGCTTTCTTGTTAGAAGGTACAAAATCTTGCAAGGCCTTGCACAACTTAAGTTGTGCAGCTGTTAGTGACAGTGTTGCTAATGAGCCTCCTTCACCACTTAAAATGAGACCCAGACTAGAAGGAATTAAACAAACAATGCTATGAATGTCTGATTTTTGTTATTATTTTTTTTAAAAAAATTATACTTATTTCAGACACTAAGAGAAAAAAACAGTTTTACAGTTTGCTTACAGTTGTGGTCTAGAAATGTGATTGTGTAATTCCAGTGCTCTGGTGATAATGTTTTTTGTTGTTCTGTCAATAGATCTACTCTTTAAGAAATGCATTATCAATTACCAATCTCTAACAGAACAGCCCCAAAATTTTCTTCCAAAGGGTCTCTGGATCCTAAAGAATAATTGTGAATAATTTCTGGAATTTATATAAAATATAAATATTTCGATGTATAGATGACATAGCTTTAAGCGGTTATACTGATATGTCTGTAACTGTTTTATAAAAACAACTTTTCTTATTCTAGCTTACATTGTGAATTGCTGTGAACATAGCTCCATTTTTCTCTAGAGGTTTCACATACTCTCTAATATTAATTTACAACATCTAGTGAGTCTTTTGCAATGGAGTTTTTGTGGTAAAGAAGGAACTATTTATAGCAGAACAGTGTCATCAGAGACACTGCTTGGCATCTCTGGAATTTGTATTTTCTTTTATAGTTTTGCATTTTTATACCTGTTGCATTACTATTATTTAAAAAACTTTTTAAAAGTTTACCATCATATTTATATTTTAATCCTTATAGTTAATCAGCTCTGTTAAATTTTTCTTGTCTTTAAACCTTGATATTTTTTTAAAAAATCTGATGACAATGGTCTATGTCGCAAGAAAGAAAGGACTGAACAATGTAGTTCCATGTCTCCATGGTACACTGCCAGGATATTGTACTATTGAAATATTTTACTTTTTGCATATTTACCTTTTTATTACCAGCTAAGCAGCAAACCCTGTAAGGATGCTATCTCCCTCTTATACTGAAGTTACACTAGAGGAGCAAATAAGGTATCCTCATGGAAGACAGAACATCTAGAACCACCAAACCATTATGATAGCAGTTGAATGAGATAGAAGGCATCTGTGAAAGAGCGTTTGAGGCCTCCAGCTTCCCATCCTATGGACTTTACTGTCAATTAAATGACTGCATAATTCCCTAAAAGATATGAATTAAATTTTATTATAATCTGAGATATTTAAAACTATCCTTGAAGATAACTGCAAATTGCATAAAATCTAAATACTTGAATATGTCATTCATTCCACATAGTTTGATTTGTTGGTATTAAGTTGAAAATCCTGTCTATAATGAGATCTCTCCTTATGCAACTATCTGTGTTCTAAGATCTTCAGAGGGTTTTAAGTTATATAGATGTAAGAAAGAAAGAGGAAATGAGAGTGAAAACTTGTGGAACATTACCATTAAAGTCAATATTGAAATTTTCTTAATGCAATGTTTTAAATTCCTCAGGCATTTTAATTTACATGTGTTTATTTGTTCTTATTTTAATTGTTTCACAATTATCTTTAGTGGATAATGTAGCTGATGATGTGGGTGTTTTTTTTTAATCATATATGCCCTATTTTGTCATCCTTTGTTCTTATTTTTTTATAGTGCATTGTACATTCTCTTTATATGCAATATTATCTTGGGATCCACATACACACAAAAGTTTAATTTAGAAATAAATCCTAATTAGAATTCAGGAATAGTCAACTACTGTTTGCTGATGCGTTCTAGACCACTGGTCCCCAACCTTTATGGCTTGGTGGTCCAACAGGGGCAGGGGAGGAAAGGGGTACCATCCTGTGCAAGTGTGTGTGCACCAGCCCATCACTCATACAAGTTGAGCTGCATGTCTGCACATTGGCCTGTCACTTATTTAAGTTGAGCTGGGTGCATGCACACTGGCACACCACTCGTACAAGTTTATCTGTGTGTGTGCGAGCCAGCCCACCACTCATACAAGTTGAACTACACGCTGATGCACTGGCCTGCTGCTTGTGCAAGTCAAGCTGTGTGCGCCAGTGCACCACCTAGCTGCTTGTGTAGCCCAGTTCTGAACAGGCCACAGCCCATTAGTGGGCTTCAGACTTCATCTAATATATCAAAACATTTTTCCAAAACTTAGAGTAACAAAATTTCATTAACATTTATTTTAAATGTGGCAAGCTGAGTTTTTCTGGAAATGGGAGATGCTTTGTTTTAATGGGTTTTCTTTTGTTTGTTTTGTGGTTTTTTGCCCTGCTCAGTCATTTATGATTCTCAGAGACTGCCTGGGCAACTTCCTGCAGCTTTAATGGCAAGTTTTTCAGAAGACGTTTGCCATTGCTTCCTTCCTAAGTTAAGAGCAAGTGACTGGCCTAAGATCACTCAGCTGATTTTGTGCCTAAGGTGAGACTAGAGCTCGCGGTCTCCTAATTTCTAGCCTTAACCACTTATACCAAAGTGGCTTGTTTGAATGTAGAGGTTAGTCAAGACAAAATTGCTTAACGATTGTTTATATTTTATTAAAGCTATTTCAATGATAGAAATTTTAGTGGCATTCACCACTCTACCATTTCATCCATCCCATCACAGCCAAGGATTAGGCAAGCAATATGTCATGTGATAAATAAATAAAAAAAACAACATCCCCAAAATAACAGAGCAATAAACTACATCTTTATCGCTGTCAGGTAGGTTACATGGATGACTTGAAGGCAAGTTTAAATAACCACTTTGTGTATCTTTATGTCTATTTAGTTTTGTTTTTGTCAGAAATACTGCAGGTAACTGTAAAATACACACTTTAAGTTATGTTCTATCTGTTTTTTATTCTGAATTCTGTGGGATTCCACTTAGTCTCTTAGGATTTCTTTACACCGGATGATCACAGCAATTCTATGTGAATTCAAGGAAAAGTATCTGAGGGGAAAATATTCCTTCAGGGATACTGCAGAGAGGGAAGAATATGAGGCAAGAAAAAATATCACAGAAGACCATGATAAACCATTTTGGCATAAATGTCCAATAATGTAGAAAAACTACATAGTTATGTCCACGTAATCACCAAAACTCAACATAACATTTTTTTTCTTCCACCTCAAAACAATAATGGAGAACAAAATAATTGAATAATGAGAACACTTGGATATTTATACTTGAATCTAACTTTCACAGTGCAGCATAGGTTGGGCTTGCCCAACAGCTTTACCAATAGGAAATACAATAGAAAATCTTTATTGCTTGGTGCAGAATTACACACTTGAATATGCAGGTGTACATTTTCTGCATCAATTGAAATGAAGTTCTGTACCAAAGGACCCACTTTGAGATGGTTAAAAAATAAAAAATAAAAAACAATTTCATTATCTTTGATTAATAAATGAAGGACTATCCTGTTTAAATTCATGTGGGTTCTGGAGCACTTGTTTTTCAATGAATATGCAGGTCATTATAGGTGACTTTGAGGAAGTTCTACATCTAGTGCTTCTCAAACTGGCTGCCACATTAATAAAGAATAGCATCGATTTTATCTCCAAATGAAAATTAACATTGTTAAATTTCTCTTCTTTTCAAGGGAAAACAAGCAATAAAATATATGATAAGACTTTTCACTTGAAGAGATATTAGGCCTGTGCAAAGCCTCAAAAGGGCACTTCGGTTCAGCAAAGACTTTAAGAAATTGTTCTTTAATGGGGTACTACAAAGCAATGTCTCTTTTCTAGGTGCTGAAGCAAAGGAACTATGTCACAGTGAATCAGGGCTCTTTGTTGGTTGTCAACAGTCTTTTGGCCACCCAGTTAAAGTTTTGTTGAAGCAATATGGCCAAAGTGGCCTATAAGTTCAGCCTCAACCATAAGAATGATTTTGGGCAAGTCACTCTCAGCCCTAGTGGTTTAATTGATCTTCAAACTAGGATCCTTGCATGAATAACACTGTCTTATAGTTTCTGCCCTTGTAGTAGAATACACTAAGTTGGCATGCCCTGGGTCAGATCCATGAATCAACAAGGTGACTTGAGGGAAATTGATAAGAACCATTATATAAATAAAGAGGGCTGAAACATTCCTTATACCTGGGAAATAAAATAGTTTTCAAAAGAGGTTCAGGTAGGCCTCTCCTTGATTCATTGGAATAAAAGGTAAAACTACAAAAAGCTTGGATGATACCATTAATTAAGGCTATTTCAATCAAGTGTAGTTCTAGTCTTCTGTGGAATTTGCTTCCTGATCTGATATATTTCAAAGGGCTGGAAGAAACACCATCATCATGTGAAACCCAGAGCTATATTTTCCTCTGTGTCCACACCTACCCTGTGGATTAACACCATCCTGGAAGTCCATATGGCCCTGATCCTGCTGAATTTTAGAAGAGCTATATAGCTCTGGCTTTTCTGGCAGGGTGATTTGTAACCCCACTCAAGGGCATTTTGCCTCATCCACTGACATAAAAAGAAAAATCTATCTTGTTACAGTTGAATGAAGATTAAATGTAGGGACTTGGCTTAGATCAATTGCAATGGCTTTGGTCTGACCATGTGTAAAACATCTAAGGCAAATATAGAATGACAGGTTTGAAGTCACTGATCTGAGGCATCAAGAAACAGAAGAGATAATAAGTGGTAATAAGCAGGCTCTGTTCCAGGTGACTGCAGTGCAGTACCAACCATAAAGCCAGAAGGCAGAAGTTCCATGATCAAGCTCAGTGGAGGCAACTTGTAGATCTAAGTTTAAATTGTCTCTAATTGGATTGGAGAAACAAGTTATATCAACCTCCCAATTTAACTCATTTCTCCAGTTAAATCATGGAACATATGAATCCCGGACTGTTCAGTAATGTCTCAAAACATTATTTTATGCTTTCTGGGTTAAATGTATTTCTGTGTATATATATACCTTTATTATTTGGAAATATTTCAGAGCAAAGCAAGAACATCTAATGTTAAGACATTAGATGTTCTTGTTTTGCTCTGAAATATTTCCAAATAATAAAGGTATTTATTACTCATAATAAGACACATTTACTTTATAACCAGACATATTTATTTATTTATTTATTTATTTATTTATTTATTTATTTATTTATTTATTTATTTATTTATTTATTTATTTATTTATTTTATTTTATTAAATTTGTATACCGCCCTTCTCCCGAAGGACTCAGGGCGGTGAACAGGGCATATATAAATAAAAAATACAAAAATTAAAAGAGAATTAAACAATTGCCCAGATAAAAAACAGTAACAATATAAAAACCCATTAAAAACCCTAACGTCCCCCATCAGGCCAGGCCAGCTTGTTCAAATAAATGGGTCTTCAGACCGCGCCGGAAGGAGCGAAGGTCTGGTGCCGTCCGGAGCTCAACTGGCAGTTGGTTCCATAGAGCCGGAGCGCCCACAGAGAAGGCCCTGCCCCTGGGGGCCACCAGCCGACATTCTCTGACCGGAGGCACCCTGAGGAGGCCCTCTCTGTGGGAACGCACAGGGCGGAGGGAAGTTGACGCCGGCAGCAGGTGGTCCCCGAGGTACTCCGGACCCATGCCATGTAAGGACTTAAAGACCATAACCAAAACCTTGAATCTCACCTGGAAGACAACTGGTAACCAATGCAGCTCGCAGAGCAAAGGTGTAAAATGGGAGTACCGGGAAACTCCCAAGACAACTCTCGTGGCCGCATTCTGTACCAGTTGGAGCCTCCGAGTGGTCTTCAAGGGGAGCCCCATGTAAAGAGCATTGCAGTAGTCCAGGCGAGAGGTCACGAGCGCATGAGTGACCGTACACAGGGCATCCCGGTCCAGATAGGGCCGCAACTGGCACACCAGGCGAACCTGGGTGAAAGCCCCCCTAGTCACGGCTACTATATGGTCTTCCAGGGTAAGCCATGAATCTAGGAGGACTCCCAAGTTGCGAGCCCTATCCACAGGGGGTAAAAACTCACCCCCCATAGAAAGAGGTGGAATATTTTGAATGTCCCGGGATGCCGGAATGCACAGCCACTCAGTCTTGTCAGGGTTGAGCTGAAGTCTGTTCCTCCCCATCCAGACCCGAACCGCCTCCAGGCAACGGGACATCACATCGAGGGCATCACTGGGGTGGTTTGGGGTCGAAATGAAAAGCTGGGTATCATCGGCGTACTGATGATACCCAACTCCAAAACCACGAATGATCTCACCCAGTGGTTTCATGTAGATGTTGAACAGGAGAGGCGAGAGGACCGACCCCTGAGGAACTCCACAAACGAGAGTCCTTGGGGTCGACCTCTGCCCCCCTGCCAACACCGACTGCGAGCGTCCCAGGAGATAGGAGGAGAACCACTGAAGAACTGTGCCTCCCACTCCCAATCCCCTGAGACGCCGCAGCAGGATACCATGGTCGATGGTATCGAAAGCCGCCAAGAGGTCTAATAGGACAAGGACAGAGGAATATCCTCTGTCCCGGGCCCTCCAGAGATCATTCACCAGAGCGACCAATGCCGTCTCCGTGCTGTACCCGGGCCTGAAACCCGATTGGGACGGGTCTAGATAAAGTTGTAACTACCATAATGTAAGGCAATGGTAGTTACAGAAGCCAATAGCCAGTGGTACTTTGACTTTATCTTGCTCTTCCCAGTGGCTTATTTCTTTCCCTCCCTCCCTCCCTCCCCCCCTCCCCCCCAACTTCTGCTCTCACCACAGTAGACTAGTGTGTGAGGAAAAGAGTGAGAATGGCCATAAGTGCCAGCAGCACTGGCTGAGTAAAATCGACACCTTTCCCCTTTCTTACTGGGCTGAGTGGATCAGAATGGGGACAGCTGACCTTTGTGCCTTCATAGCTGTGAGGAACAACTGTTTTATTACTGTGAAAGTAAAGATCACCAACATGGCATTTCTGAAGTTTGAAAGCATAAATGAAATCCTCCCCATAATATGTGTGGTGTTTGAAGAAGAACAACATCTGCATAATGATATAAATTTCGCAAAATAAAGTTAATTGAATGCTTCACTTTTTGGCACTTTGACCTGAATGTTCATTCAAGAGATCCATTTGGAGGCATGTTTTTGTACCTCTATGGAATGACACTTTGATGTTCCTTGTCTAAGAGCTTCCTGCCACTTCTTGCCTAGGAAACAGGAGTACATTATTGATTAAGTGATTTTAGTCTTTTAAATCTATATTGTTTTATAATGGAAAGTGCTATACATTATTCTTGTATTAGCAATGAATGATGTAAAATGTTTTGTATGTATAGACTCATAAAATTAGAAAATGTGATGAGAAAAATAAATAAGTAGATATGACTGTAAAATAGCTTTCTACTAATTCACCTAAGAAATATATTAATGTTAGTTGCTATTTAGTTAAAAATCATTTTGACTACTGGCTGATATCATCATGTGAAAGACTTCTCACAGAGAATGTTTTGACAGAAAGTGTGATAAAGTACAATACTGTGGATATCTCCCCCATTTGCTATTTATGAGAAATTTTTCTAGCTAGGGGATTAAGTCTATAGCATGTTGCAGTACAATATAGATTTCTCTGCTTTTCACTACTGTTCCTTTGCATGTGTAATAAGTTAACCTTCTTAAATGTTCCACATTATATGGCAGATTTTGCGGATCGTTTCTTCCGCAGTATGCAAGACACTATCCCACTTTAGCTAGCTGGAATTTCAGAATGAGAAAGACAGAAAATTGGTTTGTTTCACTTGTGAGATATCTCTGTGTTCTTTTAGATTGCACAACTGCATGAGTCTTCCGGTTCAGAATGCAAAAAATGACAGAAAATGTGCAACAGCATATTACCTTTCCTGTATCAAAGCTATGGATTATTATTATTATTTTGCATGCAAGACTTGTGGCAATTCTATTGTTATTCCCAGACATGTGGATGAATAACATGGTGTAGATGTTCAGAAGTTACCACTTGGGCCTCCTTAAATCTATAATGCTTTTTTTTTTTACTCTTCTTGAAACATGAGATATTTTCTCATGTTATTTTGAGAGATGTTCTCTCAAAAAACAGTGCTAGAAGAGCAAAGATCATACAGTATGGAAAGCTATATGTTAAAAGACTATTATCCCCTTTGCATGCATTGAGATGTTTAGAAGACACTCATCTTGATGACCATAATTGCTTAGGTACATATGTCAGACTGTGCCTCTTCTATGTTGGATTGCCCCAGCGCTAGATCTAATGGTTATTTTTTTTTTGTACTAAATAAAGAGATTTTAACACTTTACAAGATTTCTTTTAATTTGATGGTATTATTAGTTTTAGTTACTATAGAAAACAATATACATTTTTAATAAATATATAATATATAAATATATTTTGGGAGCTATAGTTCAAATAGATAATTTCATGATTGTGCCATATTTTTCTTTAAATTAATAAGCACACAATATTTTCATCATTCAGATATATGCTGATAAATAAGGCCACACTCATTTTCATGCAAGACACATGAATGGTTTAAAATTTAAATTTAAAATTGGCTCCGTTGATGAATTAGACTTATTGATATTCTTAAATAACAAGGAACTTCACACATTGTTGCAATTTTGTTGATTGTAAAGAAACTTACAGCCAACAATGTTTCACTCCGGAATGTTACCTCTTTTTTTTTTTCTTGTCAAGTCTATCCTGACTAATGTCTTATGTCATTTCATATAATCTGCAAAACAGGTGAAGCATAACATGCCTCCCTTCAAGGTAACAACTTGCTTTTAAAGATTAATGGTTTAACAGAACCTCACTGTTCAGAAATCATGGTTTGAAGCAGCATGCATGCATATTCTATCTGCACGCCGTACCATATATATAGTAAATCTGGCCTAGCATATTGGCACAACTGTCTTCCATATGTATAAGTTGGCAGCTTGTGTGTTTGCTGGGGCCAAAACTATTCTTCAAACAGCCTTTCTTGGTGTTTCCAGGACTTTTCAGGACATAAATCATGCAACACAGCAATCCATTGTTATGGGCAAGTTTCTCTGATTCCATTTTGCAGTTTCTCCATAGCCTGGCTCAAAACTATACTCTCTTTCAACTATATTCCAATTTACATGGAGAAATCCACATCTGGTGAATACAGAACTTGATCTTGCACATTTCTAGTGATGCCCTTTCACAACTGAAAAAAAGACTCTTTCTGTTCAATAATTGGGATTTGAGGAGAAATATGAAGATGTTAATACAGGTGGTATCACCTGGGGGTAATGAATAATAATTCTAAACATTGATAGAACCAAGGGAGAAAAATAGAATCATAACTAAAATCACTATTAGTCTTCTATAGTCTTTTAGAAAGTGTTTTAATTGATATCCTGTAGTATCGGGCAAAGCAGTAGTTTGTCCAATTGTGTGAGTTTCTGAGGCATGCTTAAAATTTTAAGGTGCATATAACATACAGTACATATCCATTTTTCCCACCATAGAAAGTCTGTCTTATATAGGATGTAATTGCCACTCACCAGAGATTCTTCTTAAGTCTTCATTCTGAAAGTTATGATGTGATGAATCAGAGTTTTCTTTCTGCTGTTCAAATGCCTCTGTTCAAATGTGTGAAAATAATTAAGCATTAAGAAAAACCAGTTCAATAACTGTGGGAGGACATGCAAGGAGATCATTACATTTCTAATCTCAGCTTTCCAGAATTGTTTCCTGGTGTTTCATGGAATATTTGAATACATTTTTATATATATATATATATACTGTGTCATTCAACATTTTACATGCGGACAAATTTGCTGACACATTTCTCTCACATTAAACCAATATGCAGTGAAATAATTCTGACCGGTACTTTAGGCTGAACAGCAGATTTTTTTAAATAAATAAATAAATTCAGAGCTTGTTTCCATATGCTGTCCTAGTTGAAAAGAATTTTAAATAGCAGAATGTGAATTTTTTTCACATAAATATAAAAAGAAGTATTCTGTAATGACAGATGAATCAGTTGCATGTGCAATTTCCTTTGCATTTTGGGAAGTACTAGAAAGATCTAGGCATAGGCAATCTTAGGGCCCCTAGATGTTTTCGCTTTACCAGTCCAAACTAGTGTGGTCAACATCAGTGGACTGGCTTCCTAAGATCTTATTTCTTCAGAATGCCATATCTTCAGACTCACTTCTACGTCGGTAAAATGGATACAGCATTCAATAACCATGATCTTGGAAGTTAAATTTAGAGTAAAGAAATAAGGACAAAGTTATAAAGCAAAATAGAAAAGTTCTATTTTGTTCATGGCTGAATTTTGTTCTGTAACACCATCCTAACTACTCTTGTACTATGTGTGTGTGTCCTTTCAAGTTAGTGTTGAGTTCTGGCTATTGCCTGGATTAGTCCCTACCACATGCTATAAACTTATACAAATTGAGATCCATTTAGTTTAAGCCCAGATAAGCAAAGTTCTCCATATTTAACTGAATTTCCCTATATATTTCTGTTTGTGTATGTGTGGCTGCACTTTCACATCAGTGTTGCCTCTAAGCAACTATCTGAACTAGTCCTGCAATTTTGGTAAGATTTTTATGAAGTGGTTTGTCATTGCTTCCTTCCTTGGGTGCAGAGAGAATGACAAGGCCAATGTTTTTCAACTGGCTTTTTGCCTAAGGTGGGCCTAGAACTCATATTCTCCTGATTTCCAGCCTGGTGCCTTAACCACTACCTCAAACTGGGTCTTATATTCTGAGTTACTTATCTCCAAATATCTAGATGGAAAATAGGTCTACTGATGGAAATTTTGCCATCAACTGGGAAAAGGTAACAATGTTTTAATCAGATGCAATACAGCTCCTTCTACATCATAGTCAAATCCCCTTTCTAAGTGACTGTGGTCTGATGCACAACAATGAATTTTGTTGCCCCCATTTTTTTGTCCATTTTTCTTCTTTAGAGGGGTCCCTTGTTTCATACATCCTACTTGCATTTCCAACAGACTCATTGGAATTGGGTAAACCCTGGATGTAAAGCAACTAGAATTTGCTTACATGTTTTGTTCTAGAAAGATAAGGGGAAAAACAAATGAAAGAAGCTCAGCAGAGAGTTATACATGAATCCATGCTGTAAAATTAAAATCAAGAAATATGCTTCAGGCTATCAACATTTTTGTGGGATTTATTTTGGAAATTGAGTATTTTACCTCAGGCAATAGACCTGTCTTTTTCACCCCAGTAGCTTCCAATCCAATGCTGTGAAAGCCAATGAATACATTTTCTTCTAGTTCCTTGAAACAAGTCTAGCCTGCAATGTAATATTGATAAATTTAATTTCATGCTGGGTTCAGCAAAAGCCTGCACCAGTAGTAGCTGTAAAAATCTTTACATTAATAGCTTACAGTATTCAGAAGAAGAAGACCCTTGTCATTCAAGTTTCATTTCCTTTGCTACACACGCATCATTCTTGTGGTCTGTTTCTCATAGTATTTGCTATAAGCCAGACTCTATTCTACCAATAAGTCTGTACAGCAGTAAACATTACGAACAAGCCTTGACCCTTTTGTTTCTTTAGTTGTCATGAGAATATCCAAACATGATAGCATTTGGGGATAATATGTTCTCACATCCTGCTTTTCTTGCTTAGCTTTAAACCTGAAGAGCAGCAATAAAGCAGAATTCATTAGTATTGCTTGGATTGGAGAAGATTGTTCAGACAATTAGTTCTTTTCATATAGGGAGGGGTATTATGTCTCCTTCTCCTCAAGATATATTTTTTTGGGGGGGAGGGGGTGCAAGAGACAAGGGAGTGAGGGGGAGGGAGTACAGGGACAAAGATAAAGACAATTCATACCTCAGCAAATACTATTACTAGTATTGCCAGATATTAATGTGCTGAAGGCATAGTAATTGTATTATTTTTTTCCATTTGGAAGGTAAAGCATGTGTTTAAAATGGATGGACAACTAGTAATTCTAGACCAGACATGTCAAACTTGCAATGTCACATGATGTCATGCAACATATCGGGACGGTTTTGCTATTGCCGGCAATGGAGTGGGTGCGGCTTCTGTGTGATGTATCCAGCCTGCGGGACAACCCTGTTCTAGACAAAGTTTGAGGCCTTCGTCAGTATCAAAATACTTCTTGCAGCTAACAGATTCCTACTCAGCATAGGGAGAAAGCAAAATAATGGACAAACAAAACAAGCAAACTATTTTCAGTCATTTGGGGCTTAGGCTGTGTCCACTGCTAATTTTAATGCCATCTCATAATAAATTCATTTTTATTTGAGGTAAATAGACTACAATGATCCTTAAACAACATACTTATTTATAATTAATGAATCGTGGTGTATTTAATTATCTCCATTTTCTGGACATTGTAGGAAGAGGGATGTATTATTCTCTGATTGCAAAAAAACCCAAAACAAATTCCAAACCCCTATAGATCTTTTCCACCTAACAAATTGTATTAAAAAGCATAAATTAATGACAATGACAACAACAACAACAACATTAAAGTTGGAAGGGACCTTGGAGATCATCTAGTCCAACCTCCTGCTCAGGGAGGAAACCCTATACCATTTCAGACAAATGGCTGCCCAGTCTCTTCTTAAAAACTTCCAGTGTTGGAGCATTCACAGCTTCTGGAGGCAGGTTGTTTCACTGATTAATTGTTCTGTCAGGAAATTTCTCATCAGTTCTAGGTTGCTTCTCTCTTTGGTTAGTTTCCATCCATTGCTTCTTGTCCTGCCTTCAGGTGCTTTGGAGAATAGCTTGACTCCCTCTTCTTTGTGGCAGCCCCTGAGATACTGGAACACTGCTATCATGTCACCCCTCATCCTTCTCTTCATTAAACTAGACATATCCAATTCCAGTAACCGTTCCTTATATGTTTTAGCCTCCAGTCCCCTAATCATCTTTGTTGCTCTTCTCTGTACTCTTTCTAGAGCAGACATGTCAAACTCGTGACGTCATGTGACATTGCACAACGTATCGGAGCCTTTTCACCATTGCCAGCAATGGGGTGGGCAGGGCTTCCAGATGATGCATCCGGCCCATGGGCTGGCAGTTTGACACCCCTGTTCTAGTGTCTCAACATCTTTTTTATATCGTGGTGACCAAAACTGGATGCAGTATTCCAAGTATGGCCTTACCAAAGCATTGTAAAGTAGTATTAACATTTCATGTGATCTTGATTCTATCCCTCTGTTAATGCAGCCTATCACTGTGTTGGCTTTTTTTGGCAGCTGCAGCACACTGCTGGCTCATATTGAAGTGATTGTCCACTAGGACTCCCTCTCACAGTTGCTACTGTTTAGCAAGGTACCACCTGTACTATACCTGTACATTTGTTTTTTCTTGCCTAAATGTAGAACCTAACTTTTTTCACCATTGAATTTCATTTTGTTAGATAGCGCCCAATGTTCAAGTCTGTCAAGATCCTTCTGTATCTTAAGCCTATCTTCTGGAGTGTTGGCTATTCCTGCTAGCTTGGTGTTGTATGCAAATTTGATGAGTCCCCCTTCTATCCCCTCGTCCAAATCATTGATGAAGATATTAAAGAGCACTGGGCCCAGAACAGAGCCCTAGGGCACCTCACTACACACTTCCCTCCATGTAGATGCAGTTCCATTGACCACACACTGAGTATGGATGATCAGTAAGCTACGAATCCATCTGGTGATGATGCTGTCTAACCCATATTTTTCTGTCTTAGCAAGTAGTAGCTTGTGGTCTACTTTATCAAATGCCTTACTGAAGTCCAAGTAAATTATATCCACAGCATCCCTCTGGTCCACTAATTTTGTCACCTGGTCAAAGAATGCAATAAGATTTGTTTGACATGATCTGTTTTTGACAAATCTATGTTAGCTTTTGGTAATGATTTTGTTTGCCTCTAGGTGTTCGCTGATTCATTGCTTGATTATCTTTTCCAAAATCTTCCCAGGTATAGAGGTCAGGCTGATAGGTCTGTAGTTTCCTAGATCCATTTTTTTCCCCTTTTTTGGAGATGGGAACTACATCAGCTCTTTTTCAGTCCTCTGGTTTATGTCTTTTAATCATAATCAGAAAAGGTGCTACCAGGGTTCTGATTATTTTGCCACCATAGCCTAGTATAGTTCTGATCTGAAAATTTTAATTTTAATTTTATTTTAATCCCATTTATATCCCGCCCTTCTCTGAAGACTCAGGGCGGCTTACAATTTAAAGCACAAATCAATGTGCTTAGCAATAGCTTTCATTCTATGTATATGCCTGCTTATTAGGGCTTTCTCAGGCGGCATTATTACAAAGTCAGTTTATTGCCCCCAACAATCTGGGTCCTCATTTTACCTACCTCGGAAGGATGGAAGGCTGAGTCAACCTTGAGCCTGGTGGGATGCGAACCTGCACTAATTGCAGGCAGCTGGTGTTACTTAAGGAGGCATTAGCCCACTGCTCCACCGAGGCTCTGGTGATCTGAAATTTGAATTTTTGCAGGAATTTGAGTTCATAAACTTACAAAATCTGCATATATGGTCAGGGCACTAATGCATTTTTTATAACACCTAATATGGCTGGTGGAATATTCTAATGATAGTCATATTAGCGTTAATGGATCTAATTCACAATTAATATTCAACTATGCTAATTGTCCATATTAGTCAGTTTGTAATTTCCAGAGAATTGACTATAAAAAAGAGAAATTAAGGTCTGAGAAAGTCATCAATACAACTAGCATAATTGGCTGTCATAACTAAGTTTGGAAATGTGATGAGAAGTATATTCATGAAGCAAGCTCTTTTTTATCATCTCTCCTTGTCAGCCCTTGGCAATGAAACCTAACAGTCACAAAGAAAGCTTTTGCATATCCTGCCAACTTGCTTGAAGGATTGTAGAATCCAGTAGAATCACCAGATGGACATTGCTTTGTATTAATTAAACAGTCCTGAGATGTTTGCCAGGCCACACAGGACTGCAGATACTTAATTGTGGAATCCTTAGTGCTCTCTGAGCTTGGTTGTTTGCTTGCAATCATTTGGTTAGTCTAGTAATGAAACATCTGCAAGCAAGGAGGCCGGGTCAGACAGAACCAAGGATTCACCAATTCAATCCTGAGCTACATATATTTTTTTCTGTAGTTACTTAATCCCCAGCTGTAATTCATGTTCAATCCATCAAGTTTTCTTGTCACAATAAAAAACTTGATTTGAGGGTTACATAATCTCCTAACATGGGATGCACAAAGGAAACAGTATTTTGATTTGTTTCAGGATTGTATCTTATCATTAACTCTACAATGTACATGCATTTGTACTGCATTTTTTTTAAAAAAAATACAGTTATAACTCATATTTGATAATCCTGATTCAAAGAATTTCTAATAGGAAATACACATATTTCAGTGTAGGATTAATATATAATACAAAGCTAAACTCTGTCATTTTTTTTCTGCATTATTCATCCTGTAGTGTTCAGATAGAAAATCTCCAGATTATAATGATAATTCTGTTCTTTAAAGGATCCCTCAGAGGAATGTTTCTTACAATCATATTTTTTCTACAAGAAAAAACGACTAAAGCCTTTACACAAAAATAAATATTTCATATGAATGGGGAATTTAAAATACTTCTGTATCCAAATATCTACCCTGTGTTCATTGATTCTTTCTCTTCATAACAGTTCTGCTGCACAATGGGGAGTATTTTCCTAGCACAAAATCTGTGGCTGGATTCACATATCATGTAAAGCCATATTTTTATTTGGTCTACAAAAATGAATCTTAAAATCATCGCAGGTTTTATCACAAAACCTCTAGAGCAAGACAAACCCATTTTTCATATCAGTTGCATGCATCTCATAAGCTATATAAATCTGTATGCTTAATTTCTGAGGGACGAATGCATTTTAGTACATTATCTGAATGGACACACAAACTATTTAGACTAACGGCTATGGGTTAATACAGCCAGGAAACTCATTAAAGAGTTCAACAGCAAAGCAGACTCATAATTAATAAAGTATAGACTTTTATTTGAAATTATTGCCCAGGGTAGCTTGGTAATAAAGGCAGAACCATCTGTTTGGTCCAGTCAAGCACTCAGTTTGTACCATTCCTGTGGACACTCATAGTCTCAAGATGGTTTCTTCCTACAGATGTTAACTGGGAGCACTCATCATGTCCAACAGTATTTCAATCAGTGCTAGTTCACTAAACAGCTTTTTGTAATGATTGCAGTAATTTAAGGGAAAACTAGCAATTCCTTATATTTTACAAACATTTGGAGTAAGCTAAAAAGAAGATTATCAAGAAAACAAGAAACTTTGTTGCCCTGGAAGAAAAAAAATAGTCAGGCATCTACTTTGAGAATATTATTTAATATTTAATATTAAATAATAATATTTAATATTGAATCAGTGAATGCTCCAACATGGGAAGTTTTTAAGAAGAGACTGGACAGCCACTTGTATGAAATGGTATAGGGTTTCCTGCCTGAGCAGGGGGTTGGACTAGACGACCTCCAAGGTGCCTTCCAACATCATCATCATCATTAAACAGATTAATAAATCACATCAAAACAACCTCTATAAGTGGCTGATTCTCATTTGTTGAATTATTAAAACTCTGGATATCAGTAAGTTTGAAATAATCCTGCTGTAGAAATTACCAGGGCTGATTCAAAAGTTGAAAATAGCTTTTATAATCTGTACAAACCTTTCTCAATCTACTGGCCATTCCAAGACTGTGCAGCTATGGTCCAAGTTAAAAAAGGATGATTTATTCTATCCATAGCTTTTGTGGGAGATGAGTTTGAGGCATGACACAACCAAACATACATTTTTGGTTGCTCTCATTTTGTGGTGTCCAATATTCATGTTATCCTGTTAGTGTTGAAAAATAAGGGTTACATTTGGAATGCATGATGAAGTGTTGCTGCAGCATGATCTACCAAGAAGTAAGTCAATTCCAAGAGAGTATTTCTTAAGTCATAGTATATTCTTAGAAACTCAGATTCAATTCCCTCTGTACAAAAATCTTTTTTTAAATATACTTTATTAAACAAGTTTTAAATAAAAACAACAAAAACATTATTACAAAGTACTGAAAAGTGCGTCAAACAGAAAAACACCAAAACATCTTATACATCAAAAAACAAAAACAAAAACATTAAACAAGACCAGGGAGTGTAATACTACCCTTAATTTTCTTTTTCTCATACATCCCAGGCTAAGTAACCTTTAATTACCAAATATTAGAAATCTATAATTGTATATATCTCCAGATTCTATACCTCAAATAATAATACACACAATCATCTGGTATTTCCCCCATTGAAATTAAATATTCTATTTTGTAACCATGAATACCAGGAGTCCCAACTTTTATTAAAAAGTGATTCACTTTTCCCTTTGAGAATATATGTCATTCGATCTGACTCTGCGCGTAGTAATACTTTCTCTATTACTCGATAGTCCGTTGGGATTTCCTTCGTCTTCCAATATTGTGCATAAGTCATACACGCTGCTGTTGTAATATGTATTACTAGATACCAAACATTTTTTGGTACTTCTTGTGGCTTCATCCCCAAGAGGAAAATAGCTGGGTCCAATTGAAAATCATATCCTGTTATTTGAAATAACCAATTTTTTATATTGGTCCAGTAACGCCTAACCTTTGGACAAGTCCACCATTGATGGTAGAAAGTGCCCCTGGCAGAATCACATTTCCAACATTTGTCATTTGCATTGGGAAACATTTTTGAAATTTGTGCGGGAGCTAAGTACCATCTATACAACATTTTGTACATATTTTCTTTAAATGCCGTTGCTAACGTTAATTTTATATTTTTCTTCCAAATTTGTTCCCACTCCTCTAATTCTATAGTGCGACCAATATTTCTCCCCCAGGCAATCATTACATCATTTATTGTTCCCCCTTCCATCCCATGGAACAAAAGTAGATTATAGGTCTTAGATAAAAATTTAGCATCACTTCCCCATAAAATCTTGTCTAATTCTTCTGGGATTATATTGATTCCAAATTCCTGCTTATCCCTATTAAACCTTGAGCTCATTTGAGAATACGACCACCAATCCAACTCTATACCCCCAGAATGTAACTCCTCCCTGGATTTAAGATTGCCTCTCAGATCTATGAGATCTTTATACCTATAGTTTCTGTCTGGATTGTGTAACGTTGAATAAGTTACAGCTTCCAAAGGAGTAAACCAGCCAGGTATCTTTGTATAGATCCACCCTCTCACCATACGCCAAGAGTTTATCAATACATCCCTAATATAATGATTAGAGAAAACTTTATATTGACTATCCTTCCTTGGCCAGAGATAGGCATGCCATCCCTGCGTTAAATTACCGTATATACTTGAGTATAAGCCGAATTTTTCAGCCCACTTTTTGGGCTGAAAAATTCCACTTCGGCTTATACTCCAGTCAACAAAAAAACTTACCGAGGACTTGTGCGCGGCCGAGGCTTTGGTGCTTCCGGGATCGCGCGCACCTCTCCCAAGCCACCGCCGTCTGAGACCTGCCGAAGTTTGGGGAGGTTTGGGGAGGTGCGCGCGCACCTCCCCAAACCTCCCCAAACGGCAGGTCTCCGTTCCTCCGCGCCCTGCCTGCCTGCTTCTTTCCGCAGCGGAAAGAAGCAGGCAGGCAGGGCGCGGAGGAACGGAGACCTGCCGACGTTTGGGGAGGTTTGGGCGCCTCCCCAAACCTCGGCAGGTCTCCGTTCCTCCTGCCGACGTTTGGGGAGGTTTGGGTGCCTCCCCAAACCTCCCCAGGTCTCCGTTCCTCCGCGCAGACCTGCCGACGTTTGGGGAGGTTTGGGCGCCTCCCCAAACCTCCCCAAACGTCGGCAGGTCTCCGTTCCTCCTGCCGACGTTTGGGGAGGTTTGGGCGCCTCCCCAAACCTCCCCAGGTCTCCGTTCCTCCACGCAGACCTGCCGACGTTTGGGGAGGTTTGGGCGCCTCCCCAAACCTCCCCAAACGTCGGCAGGTCTCCGTTCCTCCTGCCGACGTTTGGGGAGGTTTGGGCACCTCCCCAAACCTCCCCAGGTCTCCGTTCCTCCTACCGACGTTTGGGGAGGTTTGGGCACCTCCTCAAACCTCCCCATGTCTCCGTTCCTCCGCACAGACCTGCCGACGTTTGGGGAGGTTTGGGCGCCTCCCCAAACCTCCCCAAACGTCGGCAGGTCTCCGTTCCTCCTGCCGACGTTTGGGGAGGTTTGGGCACCTCCCCAAACCTCCCCAGGTCTCCGTTCCTCCGCGCAGACCTGCCGACGTTTGGGGAGGTTTGGGCGCCTCCCCAAACCTCCCCAGGTCTCCGTTCCTCCTGCCGACGTTTGGGGAGGTTTGGGCGCCTCCCCAAACCTCCCCAAACGTCGGCTGGTCTCCGTTCCTCCTGCCGACATTTGGGGAGGTTTGGGCACCTCCCCAAACCTCCCCAGGTCTCCGTTCCTCCTGCCGACGTTTGGGGAGGTTTGGGCGCCTCCCCAAACCTCCCCAGGTCTCCGTTCCTCTGCGCAGACCTGCCGACGTTTGGGGAGGTTTGGGCGCCTCCCCAAACCTCCCCAGGTCTCCGTTCCTCCGCGCAGACCTGCCGACGTTTGGGGAGGTTTGGGCGCCTCCCCTAACCTCCCCAAACGTCGGCAGGTCTCCGTTCCTCCTGCCGACGTTTGGGGAGGTTTGGGTGCCTCCCCAAACCTCCCCAGGTCTCCGTTCCTCCGCGCAGACCTGCTGACGTTTGGGGAGGTTTGGGCGCCTCCCCAAACCTCCCCAGGTCTCCGTTCCTCCGCGCAGACCTGCCGACGTTTGGGGAGGTTTGGGCGCCTCCCCAAACCTCCCCAGGTCTCCGTTCCTCCTGCCGACGTTTGGGGAGGTTTGGGCACCTCCCCAAACCTCCCCAGGTCTCCGTTCCTCCGCACAGACCTGCCGACGTTTGGGGAGGTTTGGGCGCCTCCCCAAACCTCCCCAAACATCGCGCAGACCTGCCGACGTTTGGGGAGGCGCCCAAACCTTCCCAAACGTCAGCAGGTCTGCGCGGAGGAACGGAGACCTGGGGAGGTTTGGGGAGGCGCCCAAACCTCCCCAAACGTCGGCAGGTCTGCGCGGAGGAACGGAGACCTGCCGATGTTTGGGGAGGTTTGGGGAGGCGCCCAAACCTCCCCAAACGTCGGCAGGTCTGCGCGGAGGAACGGAGACCTGCCGACGTTTGGGGAGGTTTGGGGAGGTGCGCGCGCGCCTCCCCAAACTTCGGCAGGTCTCCGGACGGCGGCGGCTTGGGAGAGGTGCGCGCGATCCTGGAAGCACCGAAGCCTCGGCCGCACGCAAGTCCTCGGTAAGCTCCGGGCGGTCACTTGCTTCGCGTCTCCTGAGGGAAGGGGGGGCAACTGGAGCGGGCGTGTTTCCTCGCCTGCTGGGCGCCGCGATTTGCCCGGGGAACGCGCGGGCCCCGAATGGCAGCGTGGAGCGAGGAAGCGGACAGCCAGGGCTTCCCCGAGAGCCGCGGCCACACAGGGTATTCCTGTGTATTCAGGCTTGCAAAATGGCGGATCGAGCCTCTGCTGGCGGCGGAGGCTTGCAGAACGGCGGATCGGCTTATACTCGAGTCAACAACTTTTCCCAGTTTTTGGGGGTGAAATTGGGGGTCTCGGCTTATACTCGAGTCGGCTTATACTCAAGTATATACGGTATATCCTTCAATAGTTAACACCCTCCTTCTAGATAACACAACCCAGTCCCCAGTCCAAGCCAAGGCAGAGGCATGGTAATACAGCTCCCAATGTGGGAGCCCCAGTCCTCCCCTTGTTTTGTGCTCCTGCAGCGTTCTCCTTTTAATACGTGGCTTTCAATTATTCCATATGAATTTACCAACTATCTGTTCTAATAAGACATTTAGAAGGTTTTCTATTTTGTAATTTTATAAACTGTTTCCACTACTTCCAATGAGTGATTTAATGGGGTTGTTAGCAACTCTGTCAGGATAGTTCCTGCAGTTTAGAAAGTGGTACACACATGACTTTACTTGTGATAAGTGAAAGAGAACTAGATCTAACCAATTGCCATAAATGTGGTGTATTTTTTTCAATATTACTACTTAATAGGAAATGTTCCATATCAGCATGACCGAGTTAAGGTATTTTCTATCAGTTTTGTTATATATCATTCATTTTAATGTATATGCAGGGTTCATGCAACACATTCATTCTTCATGTTTTTATTAGTCTAGGCTTATGTATGAAATCTGCATTTTGGGGATATAAAACATGATTTATTGCGTAGAATGCTATACAAATGTTTCTAGTTGTGGCTTATTAACCAAGCATAATTGAATCCTCTCAAAAATATTAAAATGAAAGAAGTAACGGAAAGTTAGAAATCTATGAAGCAAAACATCCCAATTCCCAGCTATTCAATCCTAAAAATCCCCAATATGATGCCAAGAAGATAAAAGTGTGTGGCCATTTCCCTTCCCTTCAAATGTCTTGATGTGCCCCCCTATAGCTGCCAGGACAGAAGTTAAGTCAAAGTCAAGCTCATTGGCTGAAAAACATTTCCATTTTTGTTCTGGATGATTAACATATATTAAAATTTAGTTAAAGATTTAGGAGTTTCCCAGTGCTCTAAACCACAGGACATTGACTCTCCCAGTGTAATTTGTCAACAAGCCATTTATACATCTTCATTCTCTGTTCTTATGAAACTTAAGCTACACGCTAGAGGAGCTGAAGTCTCGAAATTTGGCTTACTTAACTGTATTCTATGAAGAGGAATGCAAACCACAGCATGTGATAATTGCAATAACATTTCAATCTTGAAAAACATAGCTGTTTTGGTTACATTTTGATTTATAGAGCATAATGTAGAGAAGTAAAAGAGAATTCTTAGGAAAACCAGCCATAATCTAAAAATATACACATTGATTGGAAATTGGAAACAATTGACTGAGATGGTATAAGATTGTTCAGTGAGTATTCCTGGTCAAAATTTACAAAGAAATTGACATAGCTTATGCAAAGGATTTTTAAAACCACTGATAAACTCCACTATTTTAGAGTATCATGTGCAGAATAGAAGCATCTTTTTATCCTGAAAACATGGTAATATAATATTCAGTAACATTGAAACCATAGAGCAGACATGTCAAACTCGCGACGTCAGGTGACGTCGTGCAACATATTGGAGCTTTTTCCCCATTGCCAGCAGTGGGATGGGCATGTTTTTGTCATGATACCCCTGCCATAGAGCAAGACATAAAATTACAGTCCTGCCTCCAGTATTGGTTTGCTATTTTTTTTTCAAAATATACATCATACAGTAATATTTTTAGTATATTCTGAGTTGATCAGAACTGTCTCAAGCCTTTGTATTTGGCTGTTATATTTTAAGAAAAGACTCTGATATAAATGTAAAGAACAGAACTGATAATAATCTAAGAACTGAAACTTAGTTTGATGAGAAGATATACTATAGAAATAAATGGATATGTTTAGCCTTGAGAAGATAATACACAGATGAGATTTGATAGTGCTTTTCAAGTACCTGAAGGAATGTCACATAGAGGACATTCAACATCATTATCTATTTCCACAGAGAGCAAGACATCAAAAAATGACCTGTTGTTGAATATTAACATAAATATTCTAACCATAAGGATAATAATACAATTATTACTTTATTTTTAAAAAATGATAATAAAATTAGTTATCAAGTAAGATGGTATATCTCTTTAATTGCTTCCTTTAATACAGAAACTGTAAAGCCATCTGGCAAGGAAACTTTAATATGAATTCTTGCATGGAACAGGAGTTAAATTTGATCTAAAACATCATTTCCAATGTGATTCTTGTTTGAAACATCATAATTTTTTCACTAACACTCTGCATAGCCCTTAATTTTGCAAGGTTTCCAATTATGGCTGAAAATGTGGAGTGTGGACTCTTTCTAAAGAGTCAGACATTTACTTGAATATGTAAGAAGAAACGTGGGCATCAATGATGTGTTCCGTATTCTATTTCCTGCTCCATATCCATCGCTCAGAAGATATTACTAAATCAAAATAATTGTTCCTGGAAATCTCATGGCAGAAGAGGGGCTCCAATCTCATTACTTTAAATGCAGAGTTCCCCTCTGATATCAAATTGACATTTTAGCCACAATCCAGCCTTAGGGAACATAGGTGTCAAAGAGAACAAAATCAATCAATGGGCAGAAAAAACACATCAAAGAAAAAGTACTAATTGTGAATAACAAGCTACAAATAAATAAAGACTTTAAACGTAGCAACAGCTCAAGGTCATAGCTTGTGGCTTTCAGCTGAGACTCAGACAAAACTCTGAGAGTTCATCTTTAAAAGCCCTCAACTGAACAGTTCTGATTGAATAAAGTTTGTCTCTTTATCTTCTGTTTGTTGACATGTTTCCAATTTTTCCCCAAGCTATTTTTTAAAACAAACAAACAAACAAACCATGAACAGGTTTAGTTTCATTATAAACAGAACACAATGTGTCAATTGATCACTTTCCAGAACTCATGTTTTAAGAAATGAGATAAACAATGGGTTAAAATGCTGAATAAGGCCATGGCTGTAGATCTTTCAGAATGCCATAGGAAGCATTTATGTAAGAAAGATGGGAGCCAAGTTTAACATGTATTAAAATATTTCTAAGAACTTACGCTATCTTCACTAAGGAAGAACATCACCTTATTTACATAGCCTTCTGCAATAGATGGCACTACCTCACAATTAGAAATTTGAAGCATTTTATTTTAACTGTATGAAAATCACAAATGAGAATTACCAATATGGACTACAAAAATTTAGGTTATCAATAGATGGCAATAAGTTGATAAAGTGTTTTGTATCTCTTTGCTACCATCTAATGATCAGCCTTTTTTGTAGTCTAAATATGGTAGAGTTGGCTAGTAGGACTTGTCCTTTGGTTAGCTTTGTCTAAATACTTTATTAAATTTCTGCAAAAAAATATATAAAAAGCAGGAAAAAGGGAATTAAAAAGAAAAAGTAGGGAAAGAGAAGGTACAAACAAATAACTTCCAACTTTATTTGATACAATTAGAAATATAAAATAATTAACTTTTTGATCTGAAATTCAATACTACACAGTATTTCTATAATCATAAACAATTCAAATTGTCCAAAATTAATATAGCATTTCTTTCAGTTTCTAACAAAATGTCCCAAAGTGATTTTAACCTAGAAACAAAGCTGGACAAAGTCTTTTCTTTAATTAATAAGCTTTTTTCAGCAACTTGGAACAAAAATGATTAAAAGTATTGATTTTGCTAAATCATTAGAAGTGTATAATTATGTGTAATTCATTTTATGATGTTGAAATATATTCCATACCTAAAGTTAGAATTCTATAATAAATGGTACTGGATAATAGAAATATGAATGACTGATGAACGAGCAAAGAGATAGTGGAACTGATTATCTGGTGAGAAAAATAGTTTACCAAAAGCTTTCCTGAAGATCCCAATCCTAAAAAAGCCATTTATAGTAGCTTACATAAGACATTAGGATTCTTTGACATCTCAAAGAAGTGCTTTGATTCACTCAAAGTATCCATATGAGAATATTCTGTAAAACAATATGGCTAAATTGATATTATTTGCACATTGGTATTTCCAGTGTAACAGTTAGATAGAGTGAAATGGCTGGCAACAACACCTTGGTTGTAAATGCTGAGGTGGTGTCTGAAAGTAAATCACAGTCACATACTGTATTAAGTGGAGAAGACATGCCTAGGGTCTTCTCACATTTTTAATGGATTGAAAAGTGTGATAGCTGCTTTCTCTATGTCCTCCTGCTTTAGAGAGTTCTTATGCAATGTGCAACTTCATATTTCTCCCCTTTCTTTTAGAATTTGACCTTCTTTCCATGGCAAAAGAAAGTTGGATAATGTTTGGCTTCATGATCTCCCAGTCAAACAATTTGGGAAGAACCAAATTTCATTACTTTTTAGAAGTTTGTGAAACTTATTTGTTCAGTTAATCTGATTTAACTCATGAGGAGAAAAATGAGTGAGCTGGAAAAATTCTAGAATCAGTGTTGAATGAGTAAAATTCAAAACAAGATGAATAAACAATATATAGTTTATGCAAGCTCACTTCTGTCTGTAAAATTTCTGTTACATTAGCTCCACTGTCTGTGGCCTATAATTAAAATAGTGATTGACTTTGGCTTACCATTTTCTACTGCCAGGTATCTTTACAGATCCAGCAAGTACTTACACTGAGATGAAGCTGTCAAGAAGAGGCTTTATCAGCCACTCTCTCCCCTTTTCAGCAACTGCTAGCTATTTAATGTTTAAATAGTCGCATGTCAAGATAGTTGTGTGGCAGCCGCTAACCTTATGGCTTTTGAAGTGTGATTTGAAAAGCAGCCACAATCTGTTGTTTTGTCACCCCCAGGACTTGACTTTAGATACAGCTTTACTTGGCTCATAAATCAAGCATGTCAACTCCTGGTTGTGCATTTGAGGCATCTCCACCATCCTCAAGATGCTGTAAAAGGACTGCTGAAAAATTATTGAATTGATTTGATTGTGCTTGCTACTTTATCACCTGCCAAGTAGCTGTGCAATATGTGGCAGAGAGGTCAAAGCCAGTTATGTGAGCTTTATCATTTCACCTTAGGCCTGCCATGGAGCTAAGCTTTTTTGACCAATCTGAAACCCAGCCCTTTGTAATTTAGAAGCAACAGAGGGAATGTGTTCTCTTCCTACCCAACAAGTTTGTTTTTTTTAAAGAATTAGAAAATTAGATTTTAAAACTGTGTGACTTTTTAAACAAAACATGAAAGATAAGAATTGGGTTGGAACCAATACTAGATGGCGCTGAAACAAAGAGACCACACACCATTAAGACAGTAGCTTGGGTTACACTGATATTTCATTGTGGTTCTTTTGTTGGCAATAGTTTCTCAGCAGCTCAGTTAAAACTACAAAAACTGCAAAGAGACAGAAAAAGGTCTTTTGAAATAAGTCACTCTACTGCAATCACAGCATGTCACTGCTGTGTGTCAGCAATTCAACACCTCCCTCCCCTCCAACCAGACATCATGTGTTTAGGTTTAACATGGCACTTGTGGTTAAGGAAGGAAAATTGGCAGTATGGAGAAGAGGACTCGCTTGTATGTTTCCTATCTCAGGTTCCTGGAAATAGGCTTAATCTGGAGCAAATTTCATTTGTTCTTTTTCTTCTCCCCCCCAACCCGCCCCCCTGCTATCCATAAATCCAGAGAAAAATAAAGTCTTCCCTTTACACATTAAAGAGATTTATACTTGTAAAACAAGGTAAGCAGTTAGGGATCATAAGAGTCACATTTGCTTATAAGAGATTATCTTTGTGACAGTTTTGTGGCAGATTCTCTAGTTTTGAAGACCTGCTGTTTTGAAACTGAATATAATTCACAAATTTTGCAAAACTTATTGTAAGAGCTGGCATGTAGAAATTAGCATTAAGCCAGTAAAGGAAACAATTCTATTTTATTTTCTGTTTAAGAAGAGAGGGAGAGAATTGTTACCTATGGTTTCAAGATATGCTAAACTGTAAAGTTCACTGACTACACTTCAAGCAAACCTTAAAGCAACATAAAGTTGTTTGAGGGGGAAAAAAAAGTCTTTTCAAATCTGAGTTCTATTAAGAAGCTTAAGATACTTTCCATCCCTGGTTCTTATGAATTTCTCTAGATGGCATTAGATTTGAAAATAAAGTGACTCTCAAAGATGGTTGAAGCAACACTTTTGTTCCTAGTTGTGTTATGTTATGAGAGTTATGTTGCTGTACTACTACCTTTGATCATAAGATGCTGATTTGCTGTTCTTTTGAATGGTGGGAAAGATGTCTGAAGTTATAACTCTGTGCCAGTTGTAAGAGAAAGTCCTAATTAAAGTCCTGGGATTCATTTTTGATTATAGATATATAGAACTGTGTTGTAAGCAGCTACACAAACTATGTATTTGCTTCTCTCCATTAAAGTTCCTCTATTACAGAAGGCACTGTCCTTTCCTGGGATGTTCCAGGGAACATGGGCAGCTGGATAGGTATGCAAATTACCATGACAGCATTCAATTAAAAACATGCCTCAGTTTTAAAACAAAGAAGCCACTCTTGAGTTGAGTTAAAATTTCTTAGAAATGTTGAGGTTTTCATTTTATTTGTTTATAAGCCCTTCTCTAAGGCACAATGTACTGATTGCAGTACATAAATGAATAGCACTGAGGCTGTTCCCAGGAATACTAAACTGTAGCTGTAGATCAATTGTGCAATTCATGGATGAGTCATGTGAACAGGTTGTGATCACTGTTAGTAGGAGATATGAAATGGTGTAGGTTTGAAGTGCCAAATTGCTTATGAGATCTCAGGAGGATAGCCACTCAGTTACAGACGCTTGGGAGAGAATCCCATTTCACTTTGGAGAAACATAGGACTTCTCTAAAGTGTTCTATATTGATCTGGGATTCAATATTTGCACGGATCAAATACCTTTTATGTCTTGTAAGCACATAGTCCTAAATTGCTGTTGTCTAAAGAGTGCAAAACAAGGGGAACTAAATAGCCCTGATGTTATCTAAGCTTCCAAACTGCATATTTGGGCCATATGCCTTAAAAGCTGATCTGCCTAAAATCCTTTGGGACAACATATTGGACATTTTTTTCTGGTTCATTGAGGGTACAGAGGGAGTTGTTACATATTTGTTGTTGCAAGCTAACACTACTATTATTGAAGTTCTGTCATCAAGCCAGAAGGCTATAATCAATGTCTTATTTCTTGCTGCTTCCCAAGTGTGAGAAATATGAACATAGAGGTGGAAGACTGGCTCATCTTGTGCAGTGATGGGTATCAGCTGGTATTTTGCTTTCTGTAAGTCAAATTTCTATGGGAAAAAAGTATTTTTTTTATAATTTCTTATTTTTATCCACTTTGGTATAGAACAAGTTCTGGATTGGTAATAAAGAGAAACTGAATGGTCACTTTCAAGAGATTTTTTTAGGCCCATAAGCTTGAATGTGGACCTATCTAAAATAAAGACTTTTTTCATTTGAACAGACCAGTTTTCAGAAAGGGCCAGAAATCAGTATTAAGAGAAAAATTGCAAAAGGAGTATATTTGAGATTTTTTGCATATAAAAGAACGGGTCACTGAGATTAATTTAGACACAGTGTATTTAGGGAAAAGGAATTTGAATATTAAGGTGAAGCAGCAAATTTAACAGGATTCTACTCCACTTCCCACAGGCATACCATCTGATGACATTGGAAGAGATTCAAAATCTATGTCATCACTTCCCCCATGATATTATATGGGTCTGTGAAAAGACCAGTTCAAAGCCCTATTACTGCTTTCAAATTATTCTTCTCTGAGAGTTGTTTTGGCAACACCATATCTTGTCCTAAAGTTGTATTTGCAAGCCACCTTTGAAAGCTGTCATGGGTTGATAACTGCATATTTTTTGGATGGCTGAAGACATCTTGGGAACAGATTGATGATATTGATTTGCCCAACCTAGGCTTTTCCCAAGCGGTGGGGAACTCTATAGAGGTATTGAAACAAGTGTCCTTCTAGGTGGGGTGTCTGTGAATGTTGCTAGTTAGGGTTGGGGGAAAGGGTGGGGCAAAAGCCCTTATTCCTGATTTTAAGGCAACTCAGCCTTTCCCTATGAATTTTCCATTTGTTCAGTTTCACTCATTCAATTTCCACATGTCTGTTTTTTTAATGCATAAAATGTCATTTTTTCACATTTTAATATGCATATTTGTATTTAATTTTGAACAAAGAACATATCACAGAATTTAGAAAAGTGTAAAAAAGCTAAATAAGTCTCATAATTCATAAATTACTTCAGTTCAAATTAGACTGATTTGTTTGAATATTCAGGGGTATTTTCCTCCCCTGTATTCCTTAATTGGGTTTCCTAACAATATAGGACAGGAGGCATTGGGGGACCATCCTATAGCAACGTGTATCCAGACACGGCCAAAGCAGGCAAGGAGAGCAACAACGAGAGAGGCGATGATATATATATATATATTAGTGTAAGGGACAGCTAAAAATTCTTTTCCTCCTAATGTCTAGCTTCACTGGTATATTTTGCAACCACATAATTGGCATGTATGTCCCTTTCGGTTTACATAATGTTTTTTTCCCCATTTCTGTTCTGCTCTTATGGTTTGATTTTTCTCATGCTGGTTGAGAATCCTGCAAGTTGTAATTTGAACACATTTGAATAATGTAATTGTTGAATACTTGGGAGTTTTTTTCAGTTGCATTACAATGCAGCAATGGCATGACTAATAAAAGTTGTAAGAGGCAACAATGGTAAATAGACAATCCTTTATGAAGGTGTTAGCAAAAACAAAGCACCCTTAAAGTCCTGAAATGAGTGTTGTGGCTGCTTCAAATGCATCCCCTGAAAGTTTGCAGATGTGTATTTGTGAACAGAAAGATTCCACTGAAATGTTAGCAAAGTATATGACTGGATGCCTGTACGTACATGTACCAACAGCCAAAGAAAATCTTTGAAATATGTATATTGAACTTTCCAGGGATTTTTGTTGCTCTATTACTCTAAAGAGGATTTCATCACTCGTGCTGGTGCCCAGCAAGATGGTTTATAGATGAATAGGAGCTTCATGAGTTTTTGTAGTATTTTTTATTGATTATGGATTTATACCTTGGAAGTTTCATTGCTTTTACTGTTTTGTGCGCATGCACACACGCACACACATACACCCACCAGTTTGTGTGGTAATATAGGTTACTATGTAAGTCTTTTAAAATAAATAAATGGCAATGCACTGCATTGGTATGTTTTCCACAGCAGAAAGAGGCAGAAGATCTGGAGTTCTTCACCAATCTGTAATTATTATTTTAAAATGTTACCCATTGAAGAGATATCCTGTTAAATCAGCCATTTAAAATTGTACAGGATTAAGTTCTATTACGTCTCAATTGCTACATTGTGACATATTCTAATCTATATGAAGCAAAATAAGCTGCTTGCAGGTGTTAAATATGGATGAGACTGTTTAGAGCAGGAAACAAAATGATCATAAAATCCATTCCAGTCCAATAATTTTTAGAATTGTATGGGCTCCTGAATATCAATTATGACAGATGGAGTAGAGGTTTTTTTTCCAGAAGTCTGATTTATAGAACACTTCACATTAAATTTCCTTTTCTCATCTCTATATATAATATATTATCAGTATAAGCTATAAAAAAAATTATAAGGAGCCTTCTTATTATGCACTGTAGTTAGCTGACATGCTTTGTTTAACCCTATAAAATGTGTCCCACTGTTTTTTTCCCCTCTTGTTTTGTTTGTACTCTTTACAACATAGAAATGTATATGTGATGGCATGGCAATACAATGATGTAATTACATTTTCTTTTCATTCAGTGTGACATTTTTCAAACCTGTATCTTATTAATAAAAGCAAAGCGAAACAAAAAAAGGCCCCTTGGAATTCTGGAATTCACAGCTGGGCTTCCAGTTAAAATGGCTACATTCTCTAAAGTCTTGCGCATCTGTCACTTTCTCCTCTAAAATCAATCAGGGCAGCTTAAGCTACGATACTCTGGGAATCAGGCCATTTTTATGCACAGACATAAGTGTAAATTCTTGATCCAGCTGTAGACAAATATGTTTCAAGGGAAAAAGCTTGGCCTGAGAAAACTGGTGTGTGAAAAAGTTAATTTGCAAAGTTTGAAGTGCAGAGTTGCCCATCCGAAAACATTTCACTTACAGTAAGCTTGGTCTACCAGGTTTATTTACCTATTTGCTTCTACAAAGGAAACAAACTGCAGTCTTTTTGCCTGGATAAGAGAAATAATAGACAGTAATACTTTGTGAGATTTCAGCCTATTATACTTGAGAAACCATTCAGTGTTAATTTGGGGAAAAAACAACCTATAAAGATAGCAGAAAACAGCAGAGAACAAATAGTTGTTTCTTGTTAAATTCTTGAACTGCACACTTTTATTTCCTAGCTAGCTGTATATGAAACACTATTAAAAACAGTGCATTTCTGCCTAATGTTGGCAAAGAGGCAGGTAATTATGTTGGATTAGAGATTTCTGTTTTATTACATGAAAAATAGAATGAAAATAACAATCAGAAGGTTATATGGAGACAGTTCATGTTTACACACTTAGTTGATCAGTGAGGTAGTCATATTACCAATAATACTCCTTTCCTGTCTTCTAGGTAGAAAAGCAGACAAGTGCACTCATGAAATTCCTGGTGCTATTATTACACTTAAATACAAGATTGTTGTCTTCTGCATTTGATTACATGAAAACATACCTTGATTGTGAATTTGGCCTTTTAGGCAGGATCAGACTATAGTAATTAGGTTTATACTAAGAATAAGAAAATAGAAGAGAATCTGAAAAAAAATATTTCTAAGGGGGAAGAAAGCAGGAGGAAGGTAAAACCACAAGAACAATTTTGCTGATAGATTTAGAGATGCTGTACACCAGGGGTGTCAAACACAATTTCATTGAGGGCCACATCAGCATTGCAGTTGCCTTCAGGGGGCCAGGTGGGTGTGGCCAGAGTGGACGCAGCCTATTGGGTGACACACCTTGAAAATCCCTTAAAATAGCTGCACTTTCTCCCAAGATCATTTACCTATCTTCCACAGTTGCAGAGTAATCCCAACACACTTGATTTAACGAGTTGCTGACATGTGATATTGAAAGCTTCTCTCTTCATATCCCCAGTGTTTCAGTTCTCTGTTATCTAGAAAATCTTGAACAGGATTTTAACTAAGATTTCACAACAATGTTGTTCAACCTCAGCAACTGAGATGCTAGAGAATTTTGAGAGTTGAAGTCCATATTTCTTAAAATTGCTGAGGTTGAAAAATATAGTTCTGCAATATTACAGAAAACAATTGCTTTCATGAACATGCAAGATGTTGGGCTACTTAAGGATAAACCATATGAGGAATGGTCGTAAGAACTGGGAATGTCTAATCTAATGAAGATAAGTACTGGGGGCACTACAGTAATGTTGGGAGTCCCAAAGTGCTTTCAGGTGGAAAGGATTAGCTAGTGATATAACTATTGTCCACAGGACACCCAGTTGGAGGGTCCTTTTATGTCCCTGTTAAGCTGTCCATTAAAGTGCTACCCATCTACTCACAGTCACCTGCTTTTGAATTGCTGGGTAGGCAGGAGCCAGAGCAAATGACAGGAGCTCTCCTTATCCCACAGAGTCTCGAACATGAGCCTTCAGTCATCATACCATCATCCTAACCACATGAGCCACCACTCTTTTTCTAGTACTAGAGGGTTAGGGTTATGATAACAGTCTTCTAATATTTGACGGGATGTCATGGAGAGGAAGGGATCAACCTCTTCCACAAAGCACATGAGAGCAAGACAAAAAGACAAAGAGAGATACAACCTAGAATTAAGCAAAAATTACCTGTCAGTGAGAACAATTATTCAATGGAAGTGCTTTCCCCCAGAAGTTGTAGGTATTCTATCACTGGAGGTTTTTAAGAAAAGATATGACAGCCATTTGTCCAAAATGGTAACTGGTCTCCTGCTTGAGCAGGGAGTTGGACCAGAAGACCTCCAAGGTCCCTTTCAACTCTGTTATTCCGTACTCTGTTGAGAGATGAAAAGTATCATGCCTAATCTCCAAAAATAATGTGCTATTTTGTGTACATTTCAAATCTTCAACTCTCTATGTCATATTCCTTGTTAATATACTATACCTAAATATTTTTTTTCTGCTGCTGCTATTGCTATTTGCAAAAGTGGTAATACAATAGACTTGTGGCCACCACTGATATTCTTCATCATCAAGTTGCAGTTGGAGGCTTGATGTAAAATGCAATTGGAGAGAGGATGCCTGAGCTAATTTCTTTTTTTTTTACAATTGTTTTATTGATTTTCTAATTTTACATTTAAGTATTTAAAAAGCAACATGGCTTTTTAATTCAATGACATACAAGTATCTTTATATAAGTCTCAAACTATCACATTAAATATTTCCTCTCTTTTCCCCTTAGTATTTACTATCTCATGTTTAAACTAATACAATTCTTCTTATATCAATTAAATAAAAATAATATTCTTACATTTATAATTATTTTTTAGCTTATACATATCCTGGTTATTTTAAAGTTCAGTCTTTATAGACAATCAATGTCCTAATTAGTTTTTCCCAATTTTTAGTTTCCAATTAATATTTAAATTTAACATTTAATATTTATAATTTCCAAGTTTTAAGTAACCAAAGTTCCCTTTATCACAATTCATCACAAAGTCTAATATTCAGGATACACATCTTATCTATTTGAATATATTCTATTTCTCATCATCTTATATCATCTAATTAATAATACAGTATAACATTACTTTCTACTAATTTCCAAATGTCTTAAATTTAGTAACCAAAATTTCTCTTGTTTCAACATCAAATACTTCCTCTCTTTTTCTCTTAATATCTATCTCTATTTAAGCTAGTAAAGTTCTTATTATATCAGCTAAGTAAAAACATGTTTATTTCATTTATCAATAGATTTTTAGCTTATATATATCTTAATTACCTTTACATTCAACCTTTATAAACAAATCAATATTCAAATTTAACATTTAATATTTATACTTCCAAGTTTTAAATGATCATAGTTTTCTTTATCTCAGTTCATAACCAAATCTTGTATTCAAAGTTCACATCTTATCTATTTGACTACATTCTATTTTAATCCTCACTAATAAGTCAAAAACCCAATTTTCTTCAGCCATATTCTAGCTTTCTTCCATATCCGTGCTTTTAAGTCATCAAACAGTTCTCCCTCTGTTATTATCTATATTATTTGAGATAAAGGAGGCCATCCAGTCACCATTTCTTTGGAAGGACTAACAAATTGTTTCTCTATTTTTCCATCTCAACGTAGTTGTCCTGAAACGTTTATCTTCCCTTTGAACTGTTCTTCTTCTTGACCCTCAGGTATCTTCTGGTTTATATAGAAAGTCTTTGTCAGTCCTTTTTCTGAGTTTTCTCTTAACTGTGTTTGTTGATCAGTTGAATCATCTATCATAGTATTTGATTGTTCCACTCCTTCTATTATATTCTGTGTAGTTGATTCTTTAGTTGTAATCAAAGTTTTGGTTCGTATATCTAGGCTGAAATCTTATTCTTTTCTGTAGCTTCTTATTTCATCAGAAGCTGTAAGAATAGTTTCATAAATTGCTTTCAACATAAAGAGAATCTGTTCCTGAACCTCATCCATGTTCTTTTAGTGGTATGTTAAATTAAAAGCTTTACAATAAGAGAATAAGAAATCTTTTAGTCCTCAAATTCTAAAAAGATAGAAATCCAGTTAGAATCAGGTTATTCTTTCAGCGTTTTAAACTCCCCTGGAGAGTCAGTTGCCACTGTTTTTAGAAGGTGGGATAGAATTTCCCTTTCCTCTCTCCACAGGGGGAAAAATACTTTGGGCAGCTTATACAGGTGAAAAAAATAGTTAGGATTGAAGAGAGGTTCAGATCTCACCCAGTCTCATCTGCAGTGCTTTATAGGTGCCTTGTGTCTGCAGCCTAGTGACGGGCCATATTTCTATGGCTGGTCTTTCGTCTGCCAGTTTGGAGGGCTGCCCTGGATCAAGTAGAAGGGCTACTGCCCTCCTGTGATCAAGCAGGGGTCCCCTCCTTGCTTGTCACCCCTACAAGGTGACTTTTGACCCTTTCCAGGGTCCCCCAGCGGTGTGAAATCGGATGTGGAAGATGGAGTTCTCCTTCCAGTGCCCACGTCGGCCACGTCGGGAAACTAGTTAAAGCATCTTGTTTAACTCGAATGCAATTATGTTATATGTTTGAAAGAGCTATATCTAGCTTTGTCTACAGCAAAAAAAAAAACATACATCTTTAGAATAGAAAACAAAAAGCTCCTTCAGCAAAGCCAAGTTCCTGAGGCTAGCTTGATGTTCTTCAGCAGACAATGTCATGATTCTATTTGTTCTGATTTGCTTGCAGAAGAACTTTAGGTCATGCAAAACTGTATATATTACAGTTCCTTTAGTCTTTGAATTAAATAAATTCCCAGGAGATATGTGACATATCCTTTATAAGTCTGATGCAGGATAAGAATAGACAAAATAGTGTGAAAGGTTTCTACTAATTCACCAAGAGATTTTTCATATAGGGTGTTCAACTTTAGGTAATGATCAATTACAGAAAACCTCTGAGCAAATATTATTTATAATTATATTAATAACATTTCCAGCTGCTACCTTTTAATTTAGATCCTTCACAACAGGAGGTCTGGCTGCATTAGCAATTACCACTTGCATTCTTTTCAAGAAGCAAATAAGACATTTGATTTTAACATTTCAAACAGTTCTCTAGTGATTGAATCTAATAATAATCATCAGCATTGACAAAATCACCATCATCAGAATTGACAAAAGCACTATCAAAAGGCAACTTTACTTAGAATACTTACATCCTACAACAATACCTGTAATACCATCAAACAACAACATCTGTTTATTCCTGAATAAAAGTGAATAAAAGTGTCAAATCCAATCTAAACATCTGGTTGCCTATGTGACCAACAATAATAATATACTTACCTTATAGGTGCAAAGCAATGAAATCTAGGTGTCTTACAGATTTGTAGAAATATATGAAATCCCAGCATCAAGATATAATGGTAGTATTGTACATCATAATTCTTGGTTGCATCTTGCCAGGAAAGTTTTGGGTATGGGAGAAAACATTTTTAATAAGAAAATACCTTGCTGCCAAATTAGATTTTGATGGTAGATGCTAACTTGGCTATAATGTCCTATGGACATGAAATGGCTCAAGCAAAGAATTCATACATGATCTTTTATCAAACAGTACAGAGAACAGTGATTTATTCCATGTTGCCTAACCATTCAACCAAACTGAGTTAGTTCAGGATGTATTGCTGTCTTCTCAGCTGTGAAACCTGTTATTGTGAATCATGATCTTCTGGGATTAAAAAATGACACTGACTGAAGGTCAGAATATTTTTCATGTCAATAGGCTTGGGAAAGCATGACTGGGCAATACTTGAAAGCCTTTCTGTACAGACTTTCTGGTTTAAAACTGGGAATCTGCATGTAAATGATGCTTTTCTGTGGTTCTTTGTATAATATTTGCAGATACTACATATATACAAAGATTATCAAAAATCCATAAACTGTATTATGCTAAGACCATCTGAGGTAGGGATAAACATAGTATTTTCACCATAAAGCTTGTTCCAGTTTCAAAGATCCAAATTTCTCTATAACAAATTCTCTAAATTGAGTTGAGATAACTGGAAATGATTTATCCAAAAATGCAGATACTGTGTTTGGAATCTTCAAGGAAGTGTACAGAACTAGCAAAACTCCATATGATTAGATCAATAATAACTATCAATTTGGATTCCTATCTGCCCTCTTTCTTTTTGCAAATTTCTGTTAGTTTCATTATTTTCTTTTGAATCATACTACCGAGTGATCCAATCACAGGTTTTCATTCTCATCAGCATCCTTCCTGAGGTTAGTTAATGAAGTTACTTAGCCCTTCCAATGTCTTAAACTGATGCTTATATCTCAGTGTGTTATATAAACCCAATGAGTGTTTGTTGCTTGGCTTGGTTGAATTGATCAATGCAACCAATATGTTTCTATGCATATACTTTGAACCATGATTAATTTCAAAATTGTTGTACTGTATTGTATTGCCTCTGCTATTTTGTAAAGGCAAATTAAATGATTGTCAAAATATGAAATGAAAGAACTGAATTCACTTGTAGTCAATCCATTATATCTTGTCTTTAGTCATATGTCATCTTGCATATATTTTCCTTGGGGTTGCAGAAAGTGAGAGCTATATCCCAGAATGTCCCAAAGCATCAGACTGAGAAAAAGCAGTTCTGTGAACAACAGACTCATGGGGAAAATAAAATATCAGATCTTGATAAAATCTTGTCAACCCAACTCCCCAAATTTTATTCAAATGAATCTGTCCCTAGATGAATAGTATTTAATTAATTAGGAGCTCATTTGCATGAAGGTGGCACATTATTAAACTTCTTCTGCAAGCTGAAATATGACATGGTGTAGTCTGACAGTTTTTCAAATTAAAAGAAAGCTTTTAAAAGAATGAACTTACTGAACCTCTGGCTTTGTTTTCAGTAAACTTTCTCAAGGTAATAAATTAAAAATATGGGACTATATCTTGTTTGCATCCTCCTGAAATAGTTGTTGAATTAGAAGAAGAAGTGGGTGGGGGGACAAGAAAAATGAGAAGACCATTAGATCTGAGCTACATTCAATTTGTGTCTTTATACTAGCTTTGTTATAGAAAGATAAATTTAGGTAAAGTAAAACTGAATCACATTCTATTTAAACTAAAAGACAAAGTGTTATTATTGAAAAAGAAAAAAGGTACATTACCTTTCAAGATTTGGACAATTTCAACTAAGTAAGGCAAGATAAAAGAGGATGATAAGGTCATATCGATGCCAAAAAAGAGACTCGACTGCCATTTGTCTGCAATGGCAGTTGAACTAGACAACCTCCAAGTTCTCTTCCAACTCTACAGTATATATAGACACTTGAACAATGTTTGATATATATATATATATATATATATTTTTGTTGTTGTTGTTGTTAGCTGCGAAGTCGTGTCCGACCCATCGCGACCCTATGGACAACATTCCTCCAGGCCTTTCTGTCCTCTACCATCTTCTGGAGTCCATTTAAGCTCACGCCTACTGCTTCAGTGACTCCATCCAGCCACCTCATTCTCTGTCGTCCCCTTCTTCTATTGCCCTCGATCTTTCCCAGCATTAGGCTTTTCTCCAGTGAGTCCTTCCTTCTCATTAGGTGGCCAAAGTATTTGAGTTTTAGCTTCAGGATCTGGCCTTCTAAAGAGCAGTCAGGATTGATCTCCTCTAGGACTGACCGGTTTGATCGCCTTGCAGTCCAAGGGACTCGCAGGAGTCTTCTCCAGCACCATAGTTCAAAGGCCTCAATTCTTTGGCGCTCAGCCTTTCTTATGGTCCAACTTTCACTGCCATACATTGCAACTGGGAAGACCATAGCCTTAACTATACGCACTTTTGTTGACAGGGTGATGTCTCTGCTTTTTAGTGTGCTGTCTAGATTTGTCATGGCTTTCCTCCCCAGGAGCAAGCGTCTTTTAATTTCTTGGCTACAGTCCCCATCTGCAGTGATCTTGGAGCCCAGGAAAATAAAATCTGTCACTACCTCCATTTCTTCCCCATCTATTTGCCAGGAATTGAGAGGGCCAGATGCCATGATCTTGGTTTTCTTAATGTTAAGTTTCAACCCAAGTTTTGCACTCTCCTTCTTCACCCGCAACAAGAGGCTCTTTAGTTCTTCTTCACTTTCTGCCATTAGAGTGGTATCATCTGCGTATCTTAGGTTGTTGATATTTCTTCCGGCAATCTTAATTCCAACTTTTGATTCATCTAGCCCTGCCTTTCTCATGATGTGCTCTGCATATAAGTTAAATAGGCAGGGCGACAGTATACAGCCTTGCCGGACTCCTTTCCCAATTTTGAACCAATCAGTGGTTCCGTGTCCAGTTCTCACTGTTGCTTCTTGGCCCGCATATAGGTTTCTCAAGAGACAAATAAGATGGTCTGGTACTCCCATCTCTTTAAGAACTTGCCACAGTTTGTTATGATCCACACAATCAAAGGCTTTAGCATAGTCAATGAAGCAGAAGTAGATGTTTTTCTGGAACTCCCTAGCTTTCTCCATGATCCAGCGTATGTTGGCAATTTGATCTCTAGTTCCTCTGCCTCTTCGAAATCCTGCCTGTACTTCTGGTAGTTCTCGATCCACATACTGCTGAAGTCTAGCTTGTAGGATTTTAAGCATGACTTTACTAGCATGAGAAATGAGTGCAATGGTGCGATAGTTTGAACATTCTTTGGCACTGCCTTTCTTTGGAATTGGAATGTAAACTGATCTTTTCCAATCCTGTGGCCACTGTTGAGTTTTCCAAATTTGCTGGCAAATTGAGTGTAGCACTTTTACTGCACTGTCTTTTAAGATTTTGAATAGCTCAGCTGGAATACTGTCACCTCCACTAGCTTTGTTGTTGCTCAGCTTTTCTAAGGCCCACTTCACTTCACATTCTAGGATGTCTGGCTCGAGGTCAGTGACCACCTCATTGTGATTATCAGGGACATTAAGCTCATTCTTGTATAGTTCTTCTGTGTAATTTTGCCACCTCTTCTTAATCTCTTCTGCCTCTGTTAGGTCCCTGCCATTTTGGTCCTTTATCATGCCCATTTTTGCATTAAACGTTCCCTTCATCTCTCCAATTTTCTTGAAAAGATCTCTGGTCCTCCCTATTCTATTGTTTTCTTCTATTTCTTTGCACTGTTCATTTAAGAAGGCATTCTTATCTCTTCTAGCTATTCTCTGGAATTCTGCATTCAATTGGGCATATCTATGTTTTTCTCCCTTGCCTTTCGCTTCCCTCCTTTCCTTAGCTATTTGCAAAGCTTCCTCAGACAGCCATTTTGCTTTCTTGCATTTCTTTTTCTTTGGGATGGTTTTGGTTGCTACCTGTTGTACAATGTCGCGAACCTCTGTCCATAGTTCTTCAGGCACTCTGTCTATCAGATCTAATTCCTTAAATCTATTTGTCACCTCTACTGTATATTCAACAGGGATATGATTTAATTCATACCTGAGTGGCCTAGTGCTTTTCCCTACTTTCTTCAGTTTAAGCTTAAACTTTGCAAGGAGAAGCTCATGGTCTGAGCCACAGTCAGCTCCTGGTCTTGTTTTTACTGACTGTATAGAGCTTCTCCATCTTTGGCTGCAGAGCATATAGTCAATCTGATTTCTGTGATGACCGTCTGGTGATGTCCATGTGTAGAGCCGTCTCTTGGGTTGTTGGAAAAGAGTGTTTGCTATGACCATCGTATTCTCTTGACAAAATTCTATCAGCCTGTGCCCTGCTTCATTTTGTACTCCAAGGCCAAACTTGCCTGTTATTCCGGTTATCTTTTGGCTTCCTACTTTAGCATTCCAATCCCCCATGATGATAAGGACATCATTTTTTGGTGTTAGTTCTATAAGGTGCTGTAGGGCTTCATAGAACCGGTCAATTTCATCCTCTTCAGCACTGGTGGTTGGGGCATAGACTTGGACTACTGTGATATTGAATGGTTTGCCTTGGATTCGAACTGAGATCATTCTGTCATTTTGAGGATTGTATCCCAGTATTGATTTTCCTACTCTTTTATTGACTATGAAGGCTACTCCATTTCTTCTGAGGGATTCTTGCCCGCAGTAGTATACCTGGTGGTCATATGAATTAAATTCACCCATTCCTGTCCATTTTAGTTCGCTGATACCTAAGATGTCGATGTTCAGTCTTGTCATCTCTTGTTTGACCACGTCCAGCTTTCCTTGATTCATGGATCTTACATTCCAGGTTCCTATGGAGAAAAAATCTTTACAGCATCGGACTTTCCTTTCACCACCAGACACATCCACAGCTGAGCGTCCTTTCGGCTTTGGCCCAGTCGCTTCATTCTTTCTGGCGCTACTAGTACTAGCCCTCTGCTCTTCCCCAGTAGCATATTGGACGCCTTCCGACCTGAGGGGCTCATCTTCCAGCGTCATATCGTTTTGCCTTTTGGTACTGTCCATAGGGTTTTCATGGCAAAGATACTGGAGTGGGTTGCCATTTCCTTCTCCAGTGGATCACGTTTTGTCAGAACTCTCAGCTATGACCTGTCCGTCTTGGGTGGCCCTGCACGGCATAGCTCATAGCTTCATTGAATTACGCAAGCCCCTTCGCCACGACAAGGCAGTAATCCATGAAGGGGATATATATATATATATATATATATATATATATATATATATATATATATATATAGTGTGTGTGTGTGTGTATGCATATGTACATATATAGTTTGACTATTATAATATATATAATAATTATATAGAGATAATAGTAAACTGTTTATTGTTGTAACAGTATAGTATAGTGTCCATTTTAGTTTATTTTTGTGATTTTTTCACTTATTTTTAAGTGCTTCCCAAGCATTTTTTATAATGTATATATCTTTGTGTTTTTTGTTCTTTTGTTTCTTTTTTGTTATTATTTTAAAAGCAATAAATTTGGATTTGTGAGCTTGTGTATAATTCAGGCAAAAAAATGCACAGCTGTATATCTTGACATGAGTGTTGAACTTACAAAAGTCTTGAATCTATAAATAATGTGTGTCATAAAGATGTATAAAAATAAACCTTGTGGCTCAATTTTTCCCTTGCTTCCAGCACTGATTCCGCTGTAGTTCTCCCTTTACTATCTCTTTAAGCTAGTTCTAAAGTTTCTTAGAATGGATTTTCAGCTTTCTTTGTACTTAGTCCAGGACTACTGTTCCTTTAAGGGTAGTGCATGATTCACAAATCATGTTTGTGTTTTCTTCCAACAAGGATATGTTTGCATATATTGATCTCACATAGGAGTTATCAGACAATATTATTATTTTAAAAACAAACGTGATAGAAGGATCAACATTTATTTTTTTTTCTTTGAGGTCCTAAAAGAAAGATAGGACTTAAATCTAACAAATAAGTAAAGAAGGTATGTCAGTAATGACCAGGCCTGAACAGCAGAGCAGAGAAGCTCAGCTGTCTTCATGCTGGTTTACTGCTTTGTTTATTTTATGTCCAGCAGTGTAAGGAAAAGGCTGAGATGTCAAGCTGGATTTGCAGTCCCACTTCAATTGTCTGCTTTAGATTGCAGTCCCAAATTGCTCTTTAATATTCATGATTACCTATCACTCTGGCTTTTGGAAGCTTTTTGTAGAATTAGATGTTACCATGCCAGTACTGTATAGTTCTATAACCTATTTATTTAGTATATGATTTTTAATTAGAATAAAAAACCACTCTAGTTTGCTTCCTAATAAGATAAATAATTAATTGCATCTAACTTTGCTCTACAGAAAGAAAAAGAGCACAATTCTGTGTTTCTGCTTCATCTCCTTGCAGCTTTTGATGTCATCCTGCATGGTATCTTACTGGATTGATTCTTTGGGTTGGATGTCAGACATGGTGATACAGTGATTCCACTCTGCCTACAGGGTCAGAGGCTATCCACGCTAGCAATTTATAGCATTAGCCAGTCATTGCTGCGGTGATATATCACTAATGTGGACAGGCTTTATATCGCTACAGGAGTGGCTGGATGATGCTATAAATCACTAGTGTGAATAGCTTTTAGACTCAGAAAGTGACATTGGGAGAATTTTGCTCAGCCACATAACATCTGAGATGCAGCACCTACCTATGCTTCTACATCTGTGTGTGATGGCACTAGGTGAGGTCATCAGAGAATTTGGAGTGAGGTGCCATCAATAAGGTGAAGAAATTCATTTCTCTTGTCATCTGAAGCAGATGAGCTAGCCCAGGCACTCGACTAGTGTGAGGGGTTAGTAATGAGCTGGGTGAAATTCAATAAATTCAAGTTGAATCTTGGTAAGACAGGGGCCCTGTGGGTAGGAATTGAGTGTGCAGCCTATTCTTAATGGCATTGTTCTCCACTGAAAGAGGAAATGCATTGCTTGAAGGAATTTCTTAGTCTCTGTCCTCATAAAAGTCTAACTGATGCCAATATTGCAATTGTTTTGTCATCAGTTAAAAATTGTTTTGTTTATATAGTCATTGCTATTGTTTATTTTTTCTGTTCTATTGTACAAATTTGATTTGTAATCAAATTTAATTAATGAATTATATTTATGTGCACTGACTTTCTTCTAAGCAGCATTGCAAGATATCTTTCTTATTTTAACTTCCCACAGCTTCTCTGTGAAGTTGAACTAAGAGAAAATTATTTTGGCCCAAAGTGACCCAGTGGCTGAATTTCCTTGGCTCAAGTCCAATACTTTAACCGGTTACATCTTGGTTATGCACCACTACAGTATTTGCAGGCATCCATAAAAATAGATTATAAGTCAGAATTCAGTTCCCCACCCTGATTTAATTGTGTAACTGCTTTTTTTTAAAGTGTTCTACATATCAACAGAAATCTTTGTTATTTCATTAGTACTCGGGGAGGGCTAACACAAGAAACAACAAAATAAAGGTGGCAATTGTTTCCTTGATGTGGGTTATAGCAGTTTTATTATTTGCTTGATTTATTTTGCCTTGTTATTTTAACTCTAATTATGTATGCTTTGAAAGCCACCTAAGTTGCTATTGTAATTGATCTAACTAATAGATTGATTAAATAAACAAAATGATAATCCCTTTAGAAAATCTAGTGCTTGCTTCTTAAATTGCATAAATGTATACATATGAAGCCTTTGATGAATCATTATTATTTAGGAAAAAACATGCCTATATAATGATATAGTATAAGAAAGGCTGCACCATAATCAGTATGAGGATGATGAAGATTATTTATCTTCCATTCCAATTAAAGAAACAAGTGGATATATTTGGCATCTTTATTATGACTAATATTTAATACTTATACCTGAGCAAAATAGAGCAACATTTATAATGGAAATATAGTACTATCTGCATTGTCTCACTTGTTAACCAATCAGTAATGAGTAAGGAAATCTCAAGAGGACTCACAGTCTTGAACTGAATAGAGATTTTCTCCCAGCCAGGATCCTGGTTTAGCAAATATGCTAAGTAGACTGCTAACAACAAGGAAGCTGCTTGGATGAGCAGCAAAACATCTCAAACCAACAAGAAAATCAATCCAGTGGCCATGACTCAATTTCCAGACATCCATACATGCTGAGGAAGCTGAGAATCTTCATCAACATTTCTCCTAAGTAGAGTTTGAAAAGTGACCTTTTTCCAGTTTCTTCACTTAGTGAAGGAAGTTAGGGCTATAAATGTGAAGGTAGCAGTGATATAAATGGCCCTTTGCTCCTTAGATAAATTGCCATGAATAGCTCTTTAATCACTAATACACTCCAAAGTGACTTCTCTTGTCATAGATTTCCCTTTGGTTGAGGGAGAACTTTGTTTTCACGTTGTACATTTTTCTACCTTTCACACAGAATGTATTTTCACAGTACCATTTTCATACAACCTATCGGTGACCTTTAAAAAAATGAACCTGATGCCTTCACAACAATACAAGGAGATGATGTTCCCTATAATGATTTTATTCTTTCATAATTCAGGACTAAAATAGAGAAAATATGACAAAGATGCTGAGCCGAGGGACCCTTCAGGTAACTCAGTTAATTGAATACACTGATGTGAATTGAATATGTGTGTAAAGTGTTCTCATTAATTTCCTCATGGAAATTAATGTTAAAGGGAACATTTTAAATAGGATTAGTATTTCACTTTTAATTTCAAAGTGGAAGCTTCCCACCTAGAAGACAGATCATTAAATCACGTCAGGGGTGAGGTAGGGAAGTTAGGTTGCATCCATTAATGGGGCTTAGTGCTTCCAATTTTTGTAGTAGTGATATTAGCAAATTTGGTGGTTGCTTCAATACTAAGAAAAAAACAGAAGCTATGTAGTTGTATGTTATAAATATCAAAAAGTCTGATATTGTTACATCTAAATCACCATTGTGGGTTTTAGTCATATGCCAGGTCATGACATTTTACAAATATAAGTTTACTTCCATGCATGATTGAGGTGGATTTTTAATTTTTTTTCTTCAAGAAATAAAAAAAAATGACTGTTAAAATAGGGAATTATATACTATAGTATTTTTTAATGGATCTGAATGTTTAGAACATGATGTCTATAAGAATTAGATAAAAAAGCAGGAAATTAGATGACATCCAAATCTGCCTAAGAACTGTCTGCTGTCAAGAAAGGAAAAAGCAGTAGTCTAATTATTCATATATTTCTCCTTCCTTTTCCATTTCTTCTTCCTCTTTGAAATAAGATAGTAGTAAAAAGAGAAGTTATAGGCATATATCTCTCTCTCTTTTTCTCTCTCTCCCTCTCTTTCTGTCTTCCTTGCCTCTCTCTCCAATTTTTTCAATTATTTTCAGGAGAATATTTATCATGCCAATACTAATATCATAAATTTGTCCCTCCAGCCCATTTTTTAAAAAAAGTTTGTTACTGTCTATGGTAATGTCAGGAGGAAATTAGTGTTTTTCAAAGGCAACCAGTTGAGAACTTCCCTATTCCCATGGTCCCCCAAAATTCCTCTGGATATCAGATTATTAATAATTTATTTGCCTTTCCACCAAAAGCCACAAGCAGCCTACAAGAGGCTGTCTCAACTTTATCCCTACAACAGCCCTAAAAAAATCCTGCATCCTGATTTAGAAGCTTTCCTCATGAATAATCCTTAGTAGAACCCAATTCTTGCCAAAAAGATGATAATAGAGGCTATATGGAAGCACAGAATATACTGTATATAGTTCTTCCTCCACCCACCTATCCTAGAAAGAAAATAAAGGAGAATATTTGACAAATCTCAGAGTAAATCAATATAACTCTAAGTCCCCTCTCCCCACAATGCATATATTGGATCACCATTTCCACTCAAGCTGAGTGTGAACCTGCTAGTGTAATAAATCCATCTTCTTCCACTCTGTAGTCAGTACTATTGGTGGCTCTATATTAGGCATGTCAAACTCGCAACGTCATGTGACGTTGCACGACGTATCGGGACTTTTTCCCCATTGCCACCAATGGGATGGGCACAGTTTTGGCATGATGCATCTGGCCCGCAGGCTGGCAGTTTGACATGCCTGCTCTATATAAACTCACCTGGTCATATTTTACTAAGTTTCATACATAAGTCAAGCAAGTTACTCTTAAATGAAGGTCTCAACCAACATGATGTATTAAAGAAATAACTCTAGAAGACCTGCCTCAATTATTACTTATACCAATGGAGAGAAATTAAGGAATTTTCTCATTGTGGCTTGACTCTACAATATCCAGAATCAATATATGTAGTTTATATTTCAGCTGTTGTACAGTTTTAATTATATAGTTAAATGTAGGCCTCCTCAAGTTATTTCTCTGCTTTGTTTTATTTTTAAGATTTTTGAAATAATTGCATGGGAAAGTAACATGTTACAAAGGATCGGTCATTATCACCATGTTTATCAAAGTGTGTATTGCCACATATATCCCCCCATACATACAAAACCTAGGTCCTTTAGGCAATCTCAGAAAATAATATTGCTGGATATCTATAATCAAGAGTTAATTATGGATTAGGTGTCTATTGTGACAACTAATATGATTATTTGTATTAAGTGTAGTATCCTGTAACTAGTTGCAAGGAAAATATTGATTTATGTCTGGCCATTTTAACATGGGAGTGGAAAATAAGTGAAAATTTTTAAAAGAGAAAAGTGTGGACAACACACAAAAGCAAAAGATGTGAACAAAAAGAGCAAAGCTGAGTTCATAGTTGACAATATTTTATTCATTAATCTTGAAGTACTCTTGTTGAATTCTACCATGTTGTGGAAAAAAATATTTTCTTTGTGCACTGTTTGAATATGTGCTCATATGCCCAGGAAAAAAAAAGTTAAGATGGCAACGGAGCATTCTAAGAAGCTAAAGGAGAAAACCTTGTCATGTTGTTTTGAAAGATGGATATTGTGTGATTGGCTTAGCCTCCTACTATTCCCTTATTATATCAAGACTTTCCTCTTCCCCAATAGAGCTATTTTTCTGAATATGAAGCCACTATATGTCAACCTAACACAAGAGACTATCTTTTTTCTTTCTGAATGTGTTTCTGTTTCCATAGAATAAATTCTAATTTTTTAAGCCATGAAGCTTGGTGTACAAGCAGGCACTTATTCAGCTTTTTTTTTCCTCCTGACATCAACACTTTGTCATGAGATCCTGTCTCACTGAAGAATCATAATATAAAAGGTTGGTAATTTAATCACAGAAAGTTCCCACAAATAGTTTTTAGCACCCTTTAATGAGAGCCTACAGAGAAGAACTAGAAGGAGTTGCATCCAATTGTAGCTTAGTTATAATGACAGTTGTGGCAGTGGGTAAAACGCTGAATGGAAGAATCAGTATAAAAGGCAAATAGAAGCTTCTGTATTGCATTAGCATACTGAATAGATCAGATACTATCACCAGGGGTGCTACTCTGCAACATAGATTTGACACAATGTAGTGTTCTGCTAATCTTTTAAAATAATGTTGAGTTTACGCCTGTGGTCTGCACTGTAGGGTATTAGCTAAACAAATCTCCTTTGAAGCATTGAAATTTCTGGAATGCATTTTACTTGATCATGTGCAAATGTTGTTCTGGTCTTAAATGCTTTGAGCTGTGATTGATATTTGGATTTGCAGATTATGTTGTTAGGCTCCTTTCAAACTGTATTTGCAAACACACATGAGAACTGATTCAGGAAACAAGCTCTTTCCATCCCAGGAGAGTTTTAGCATCACAGCTGAATTTGAGTATAGCCTCCATTCTTTATAGTATAAACAATTATGTGGGTTTCCATTTGCAGAACTCATGCCTTTTCTTATAAATCTTATCCTGAATTCTGAAGATCTGGCAGAATAGGTGGGTTTAGCTTAACCAATAAATGGTTAGGGGTTTGCTTTTTAGGAATACATTTTTAAAGTAGATACATTAAATTGTTATAATAGTATTCAGATAATTTTAAATGCACATAATTTAATTCTTCTTGCACAGTAATTATGTTACTTTTAGGATCAAGTATACTGCCATTTTTTTCATTTTTTCTGATCCCAATCAAAACTATTCCTATCTTTCCATATTTACCCTTTCTCATTTCAAGGTCAAGAGGAATTATTAAGTATGCTGCTGGTTTGCAGTCACCCACATCCTTGGCTGGGATGTAAATGCTTGCAGACAGTGATGTTGAATTTGCCTTAAAGAAAAGAAATAGTACAGATTTCCTTCCTTCCTTCCTTCCTTCCTTCCTTCCTTCCTTCCTTCCTTCCTTCCTTCCTTCCTATCTATCTATCATCTATCTATCTTGAATTAAAATACATCTAGTAAAGCAGGTTTTATACTCTTAAATTCTTAGTTATAATATAATTTATATAACTATAAGATCCCTCTGTTAAAGTACTGAAGTTTGCAGATGACACAACAGTGATTTGATCAGTGTTGACTCATTCGAGACAACAACGAATCCACATACAGATGTGAGGTTGAAAAACTAGCCTTGTGGTGCAGCTGGAACAATCTTGAACTGAACACACTCAAAACTGTAGAAGTGATAGTAGATTTTAGGAGAAGCCCTACTATTCTACAACCTCTTTCAATACTAGACAACATAGTATCAATAGTAGAGATCTTGAAGTTTCTAGGTTCTATAATATCTCAAGTTTTAAAATGGACACCTAACATCAAAAATGTCATCAAAACAGCACAACAAAGAATGTTCTTCCTGCACCAACTCAGAAAGCTCAGACGGCCCAAGGAGCTGCTGATACAGTTCTACAAAGGAATTATTGAGTCTGTCATTTGCACCTCTATAATTGTCTGGTTTGGATCTGCAACCAAACAAGACAGACATAGACTTCAATGAATAGTTAGAAGTCTATGTCTGTCTTAGAATAGTTAGAACTGCAGAAAAAAACAATTGCTACCAGCCTGCCTTCCACTGCACAAGCAAGAAAGAGCTCTGTGAAAATATCAACAGACCCTTCATATCCTGGACATAAACTATTTCAACTTCTTTCCTCAAGACGACACTATAGGGCATTACAAACCAGAACAACTAGGCACAAGGACAGTTTTTCCTCCACGCCAAAACTCTGCTTAACAATTAATTTTTACAACACTGTCAAACTACTTAGTAAACCTATATTACTATGATACACCTCATCTTTCCTACCTATCATCTTATGACTATAACTTTGTTGCTTGTATCTTACAATTTATATTGTTTTTTAGTATCCTAGTATGATTTATGTTGTTTGCTTAGCTAGTATTCTATGACTATCACTAAGTGTTGCATCTTATGATTTATGATGAATGTATTTCATGTTGTTTATGAATGTGATTATCACTATTACTTGTATGTACACTGAGAGCTTATGCACCGGAGACAAATTCCAGCCACACTTGACCAATAAAGAATTCTATTCTATTCTATTCTATTCTATTCTATTCTATTCTATTCTATTCTATTCTATTCTATTCTATTCTATTCTATTCTATTCTATTCTATTCTATTCTATTCTCTGAACTGCCAATATTTGATTAATTACAAATGGATATAGATAAATCTGTCAACTTTCTCATATGTTTATCAATCAAAGATATTTATTTGTACATTCAACAAAAATAAATCCACAAAAATAACTGCATGCATTTTGATAACACATGTGTTAAAATAAATGTAGTTTGCATGTATTTTTCTTAACGTATAGGCTTTTTGAAAATGTTTCTTTTAAAGCAATTTCTTATGTACCTTTCTAAACCTTGCTCCTAACTAAGAATTTTGTGCATCAAAAGGGCTTCTAAGTATCTAAAGTGGAAGAGGACATATTCATCAATAAGTGACTGAAACATAAGATGTGTTTTTTTATTATATAGGTTACATTTACACATTGTTTCTCCCAAGTATGTATATGATAGTCCTTGAAAATATTATTTATTTTCCCCTACATATTATTATTTATGCAAGTACATAAAGATGATTTATGCACTTTTCTCTCCTAATATTTATGCATTATTGTGCATTATTTATTGAAATTTATAAAAAAGATTATGCATTATTCATACTATATAAAAGCTGTACCAGTGTTTTATAAACTAAATCACTTGAACCAAGTTCAAATTTTTGCTTAGCCACTACACTCTATTTCTTTGTCTGCCATTCTTCACATTTAAACACTACCTTGAATTCCTTGGGCAACAAACAAATGCATGCATGCATACATACACACATACGTATACACATCTTAATCAATGTAGATATTCTTTTACAAATATGCATTTTGCTGTATGGAAAGCAACTATAAAGTCAAGCAATTTAAATCTGTTTGATTTGAAAGTGTCTAAAGAAGGAGTCTGATGCATGGAAGTACCTGCCAGAGAACCTCATTCAAAAACTAGTCACTATGAAGCAGTTTTCCATTGAAATGCATTTAAGACCTCTTTTTGAAATAATGTACAGATAAGATCTAGATAATGGAATGACATTTTTAAAATAGCACCTTCTTAGAGAAGATTAGCTGACATTGTTGGTATAAACTATAGAGAGTCTCTCGCTTTGGGTGGGGGATACAGCATTATAGTTGATTTAGAGCATTTTTTTTCATTTGAAGATGAAGAGTATTTCCTATTTTATGGGAACTGTGGATTATCTGTTTCTGAAAAGAAGACAATACAGAAACTTCAAATTAATCATGTGTTCTAATCAAGAAATGCCACCATGCCAGGCCTAGCAACACATTGCCTGCTAGCCTATGAGGATTAATTAAATTACAATCAGGCATTTTAATGGAAGGACATTTGAAGCTGTTGTCTTGGCAACTGTTTTAAACAGCTGGTTTAATGATAGGTGGAGAAAGGGACTGCTGAAAAACTTAAGGGCAGAGTTGTCTGCCTCCCTACAAATAGTAAAGTGGAATAGTAATGACTTCAAATTACTTTAAAGTTGCTTTGTCTGTCAAGTATGATAAAACCTTTTCTCTCTTTTTGGATGTAAGCAGCATTTTTAATAGAATAGTACATGTATTATTACTATTCATTTAATAGTTCTGTTAATGTTCTGATTTTCCTTCTAAGCTTTAGTATTATTTTTTTGACAACGAAACTAGAGTTTAAAATATGTAATTCCTTTTCTGGAGATTCAGCCTATATTAAAATTTCTTTTTTTAATATATGACCTTAACACAACTATCAGACACAAAATAATTGAACAGTAAAATGGGATGATGAGTAACAACCAGGCATGAGATTGAAGTTGGCAGATTCTTTGTGATGAACAGCTCTTCATAAACAATGGTTTAGTTTCTGCTCCCATCTCAAGCATGGTAGTGCATCCATATGCTTTGAAACTTTCCTGCATAACAATGTTGTGTCCAGCAAAGTGAAAGAATTCCTGTCAATGAGTACCACTAAGCCATCAGATGGCTTCATGGAACTTGGACTGCCTCACCTGGTTACAAAAGCAATAGCAATTAGACTTATTTACTGCTTCATGGTGCTTTACAGTCCTCTCTAAGTGGTTTACCCAATCAGCCCCAACAATCTGGGCCCTTATTTTACTGACCTTGGAAGGATGGAAGGCTGAGTCAACCTTGAGCCAGTCAGGATTGAAGTCCTGGAAGTGAGCAGAAAAAATCTGCAAATACTGCATTCTAACCACTGCACCACCATGGCTCAATATTGGCTATATTTGCAGTCTGATGCTATGTATGCATCCCTTTGTAAAAAAAAAACAACCCAAAACTAATATTCACATATTAGTTAGTTCTTAGAGAAAATGCAATAAAACGTGTTTCTCTATTCCTCTTTCCAAAGGCCATCAATTATTAACATTTGAAAAGAGAACCAGAAGATACTCAAACAGTAGGATGGCTTACAACTAGAGAAATTCTCTCTTGTGAGCGAGATTTGCATGACTAAACCTAATATATCATTAATATGAACAGACCAAATGGTCTTTTCAGTAGTTTGTCTGCTGAAATGTGAGTTTGCTTTTCTTTCTTTCCTTCAAAGAGCAATTTTTTTGCAATGAAGTAGTTATGTGGATAAAAATGCAAAAACATTAAAACAAAAATTATAGATAATAAATCAATTATTTCGACTTTGATATCTATGGCAGAAAATTCAAATGACAATATTATTGATGACTGAAAAGATCATAACAATCAGGACTATTCTGAATGAAAGTTATCAAGTAATTTGACTTAGGGTTCATTCCCAAAGGGAATGAAATCAAATATAAACCTCTGCTTTTTTTCTCTCCCTGAAAGCAAACAAACAAAAAAAGCACTAAACTTATGTTTCACTTATGTTGGGAGGACTTTTGTTGTGTATTTTATTTTCAAGTGCTGTCATCTTTTATTTTTTATTATGACTAGAGGTCTCCAGAGCTGGAGGTGATCCAAGCCTCTATAGATTGCTGATAGAGCTTGATAATAAACTAAACCTTTCACTGATCACATATCCTGTTCAGCAGAAGATACTTTATATGGGGGAAAAATGCAAAAAAAATGTAACTTTTAACACCTGCCACTTGTGTAAATCTGATGATCCTCTTTTTCATCATGATTTTCTCCTTTTTGAAAAAGTGATTATAAGTGCCACCCTAGGCATCCATCTGGCATCCTAATGAGAGCCAAGTTTTTGTTTTGTTAAAAAATGCAATACAAATTTCTGCTAGCTTGTAATTATTTAAGGCTTTAGCTATTGTCTTAAACTTCAGTTAGATTGCCAACTTGGGTATGAGAACTGCAGTGATATATATTTATATTGTGTATAACTGGTTCAGGTTTTATAGAACTACACACACAAACATGTGTGTTCATACAGACAAATGCAGATACATGCAGAGGCATACTGAAATAAGAAATTTTTGGATTATTTTCATGGAGAATACTACCTGAAATTTTTGAAGGTGATAAATAAATATGCTGAAGAATTCACACTTACTAGGGTGTGCATTCAAGCTGTGTAATGTAACTCTTTCTCTGCCCAATTTCTATGTATTCAGCAGAAAATCGGAAAGTAATGTATTTTTGCAATATGGCCCCTGATTTATTAGGACTTGGACTGCATAGGAAATGACAGTCAAGTTGAGTCCTGCTGCCTTCCATACTGAATGCTTGGGGATTAGAATGAAAGAGTAGGAAGTTGAGGGCTTGTTTGTCACTCCAGTTTGTTGTTCATGCATTCAGAACTCATACAGGATGTTGTCTAATTAAATGGCTATTTATTTAATTTTAATGCTGCCCTTCAGGAGGTTTCTAGGTCATTTATTTTACTGTAAAATAACACATTTTCAAAAGTGATTCCATGGGTATCTATGTTTAGATTCAGTTCTGACAGGCAGTGCATGAAACTATGTTTGATTTCTGTTTCTAGTCTACAGTGATATCAGCCTATTTCCTTAAATTCAGTAACAATGACTAACCTGTAGTATGTCTGACTTTTATCCTAGATACGAGCAGATGGGCCTCCTCATGGTGGCATTCAGTATGAAACGGTGCCAATTTTCAAGGATGGGAGTCATATCCTCCGTGACATGGCCTTTTCCATAGATCATAATTACCTCTATGTCATGTCAGAAAGACAGGTAATTCTTACTTTTCCACTCCTAAGTGCATGTATGCTAGATTCACAGCACTGGTAAAACACTGTTCTTTCTACGGTATCCTTAGCATTTATGTCAAATGTGGAGATTCTCTACAAGAGATTTATTTATTTATTTACCTTACTGAAGGCAGGTGTTAATGCACCAGGAGAGTAGGACCTTTCCTTCTCATTGGCACAAGGCTTTTTTTTTTTTTAAGAAATCCAGAGGCACTATGAATGAAATAAAGTTTGAGGATTTAGGCTTCATTTTGCTAGCAAAGTCCATCTTGTTGATTGGAAGCCTTATCCATTCATTTCTCTCCATATGTTTGGCAATAGGCAACATTTACACATAATTATTTTGTGTTGTATTATTATTCTGGATTTAATGTAAGACAAATATTTATGGTGATTAAATTTTACTTTATATGATATACTTGTATGTTAAAAAGTCCAAAGTAGCCTTTTTAATATAAAATTTGTTTTAGATACATTGGCTAATTTTATTTACAATTATAACTAAGGCTCCTTTGATCTCCTTGCTATTGTTTAAGAATCAATTGGACTGAAACTCTTTTTGCATTCAGCTTAACCAAGACTTATTCAAAGATTTAGTTCTTGTTTTTAAGATTCGTACATATATGCATATCAAGATAGAGTTGCTTTTTGTCTCCATCAAGGTGTGAAGAGTTAGAGATAGAGACTTGCTATGTCAGCTTTTTGACTCTTTGGTATTTATTATCTGCAGAACACTTGCTCTACATGTGTTTATCATCCTGATAAAATGTTCCCCTGAAAAAAGGAAACAGATTGCACCTAGCAATACCAAAATGACTGTAATGGAAATTTATATCCTTTGCAGTCCACTCATGTCTCTTGCCTGCAGAGCCAATACCATGTAAATAATCCAGAACACTGACTCTGACTGATTGACTATATTCAACTCCTGTCGGAAATGAGAAAATGTACAAGGTTCCAGCCATGAAATCGTACTCTTGGGTTCACTGATTCTGTTAAGCATTTTAGTGGCTATCATTCATGACTTGATAATATTGAATAATTTCTTTAGCACTGTCTGTAGGGCAAGCAATGAAGGTATCCAAATTGCCCTATATATTTCTGTATCGAATTTAACAGGTTAGGTATGAAAGTGACAGAGAGAGAGAGAGAGAGAGAGAGAGAGAGAGAGAGAGAGAGATTTGAAAATGCTAAATATAAAAGAGGTCATACTATGCCTGTTCTTTATTTTTTAAAAAGAGAGCAAAAAAATGGATAGAGAATAATCCAATGCAATAACAATTGAATTGGCAACCCATTTTCCCTGTGTTTTCTTAGCTTGTGTGATAAAAAAATATATATGTCTGTGGGTGTTATTCATTCATGACAGAGAATCACTCATTTTTCTAGGGAAAGAATAGAACCACTTCTCTATGCTGCTATCAAATAGACAAAGAATGTGATGCTTGCTTTTCAGAACTAGAGGAGGCTGCTACTTTACTTGACTAGTTTGTTAACCTTCTAGCCTATTTTAATGCTTAGATTGACAGAACCATACTAGGATAATGTTTTTTTTGTATGAAGTAGGTCTCTACCTTTATCTCTTGGCTATTATGCTATGTTACATATAACAAGTCTGGTGCTTTATTCTGTTCCTGCTTACATCTATGCAAGTAAGATCATGCAGGCTCATTTTCTTATGACTGTTCCACAATTTAACAATTCCATGCCCCAGTCCACTCACATAAAAATAATTCTATTTTTTTTTAGTTTTGCTCCAAAATGTTTCTTTCTGACATTCCTCAAAGAAATATGAGTTCAGTAGAAATCCTGCGAAGTATGGCTAGCTAAAAGCAAGCTTGATTAATACTTTTTTTATAACTCTTCAAAGGTTACTCTGCTAACGGCAAACCCCCCCCCCACACACACATATTCAAAATAAATATTTTGATGGACTTGAATCATGGTAGTATTTTTTTATCTTCAAATCCACAATTGATAGGCCTGCTTTGTCATTACTTTTCTATAATAAGCACAAGGGAAGCATTTTATTTTATTTTATTTTTAAAAAATGAGATGATACTTTATACTATATGTCATTTAATTCCTTCATGTAGTACATGATACTATGTTGTACTTGTGCATTTTTTTCTTGAATGTGTATGCATATTTTGTCACAAAGAGTTATGTAACATTTGGAAGCTTCTTAAAGTGTGAAAACTTTATTTTCAATCTTTATGTAAACGTGAAACTTTACTTGTAAATAAATATATTGATAAAACTGAAAAAAACAACATCAAAAAAGCTGAAACCTAATCTTTTTACAGGCCTAAGGTATTAGCTGCCACCCTCTTCTTTGTATCCAATTACATCAGGCCTTGACTCAAAGTACACTTGTGAAGAAAGGTTTAATATCATGTATGTCATAAAAGAAAACAGTACTTTATTAAGCAAAGGAAGAGTGTTTCTTATTGATGATTTAGCTCCTTTCTTCTTTCTCTAGGAAAAACACAATTTATATATTGTTATGAGTTATAAACATTTAGAGCAAGTGGTGAAATATCCCATAACAAGGAGGCGGCCACCAAGAAGATGGGCTTCTGAACTCCAGTGTTGTAATTTCACTTGGGATGGATTCAGAGAAGCCACAGGAGAAGTTAATTTTGGTCAGGAGAGAAGCTGTACTGAATGCATGAGAGCCAAGCCACACAGGCCTCAAATGTTAAAACCAGCACTTGAATTAGGCTGAGAAGGCCTTTGATAACCAATGTAGAGACCTCCACTTATGAGTCATTCCTCTGAACACTTTTTCCAGTCAGCAGTTAGGTTGGCATAATTAGAATCAACTGCATCTTCAAGCCCAACGATAGAAGGAGGTGAAAAAGATAAGTGCATTCCAATCTTAAGAGCAGCAATGTTAATATTTTGATAGGAATTTGAAATTTCAATGGCAGAAAAGGGAAATGAAATGCAATGATACTAATATGTTGTATTAAAAATTGCATTTCAAAGTAATCTGATCCGAATAACAGAAAGCTCCTGCTGCTTTGAAATGACATTGTTGCCTTTTTCTATACACATTTGCAATGTGGTGCTTTGGACTTCTTTGTATGTGACATATATTTGATAATATTTGGGATATCTAGTGACCACAATGTGTTTCCTTCTTTCATTATGGTTAAGTAGCTTAGTTTACTGCTTAGAGTTTAGTTTGTTAATGTAATTCAAATGGTTTACAAAATATGGAACCATACAGTAAAAGCATTCATTAAGATACACTTATGACAGCTAAAAGCTGTAATAAAAGAAAGCAAAGAAAGAGAAGCTTGTATTTTTCACAGAAATGCAGAGTACTTTTCTCTGTTTTACATTTCTTTCTGACTTTCAGCCATTTCTGAGTATAGGGTGTTATATAACACTAAATCACATTTAAAATGGAAAAAAAAATAAATTGTCTTGGGTCAGACTTAACTCTGATAATTTCATGGACTCAACCATGTCATTTTCTTGGCAACAGTAAAGTAGCTTCCAGTTGCTTTCTTATAGGCTGCTTTTGGACTTCCCCATCTACTCTACAAACTTGGTGTTCTTTACTGGTCTCTCATTTTGGTACTAAAAAGGCCTCATCTTGCTTACGATTTAAATCCAAAGGTGGCCTGATGCTTCTGATACCTAATTGGAAAATATTTCATTTAAAAATCATCTGTGGAACCATAATTCACCATAGTTTTTGTAAATTCTGTAGATGTTGATCTTTTTATTCTTTCCTATCTGTATTTGTTCAGACAAAGAAACTTCTACTCAGAGTAAAACATAAACATTTCCATTTTTTAAAAGAGCAATAGAACTTCAGAACTCCACTGTAAGGTGGAACATTTTTGATGTAAAGAGATTTGATAATGAGGCAACATATACACGTTTTAACTATTTTATGTATGATTTTCAGACTTTGCCTTTTATTATGATTTGTTAATTTCTAAACATTCAAACAGTTGAAAGGAATTTCATGACAACAGCTAAAACTTTCAGATTTACAAAACCTGCAAAATTGTAATGTCATATACAATTCAAAAACTTCAAAACAAAAGTAATATAAAGGTTTTTTAACACTTTGACACATTACAACATTCACACAAATCCAAATGAAGTTAACAGAGTGACATAGCATTACTCTGTTCTGGTAAGGAATAACCACAAGTTTAAAATCTTAATCTTCAGCTTTTATACTGATTAAAACAATTACTGTCTCATAATTGTCTGCAATTATGAAACATTAATAGATTTTAAAAAAATCTTGAGCAAGCACTTTAAGGAATCATCAATACTAATGTATCAAATTACAGAGGCAAATTATCTTTTTGTTGGCCTGGTTTTTCTACTTTTCTCACACTGATCAAGACACTCTTAAAATAGCCTCACTGTTTAGGTTCTATCTACCTTGCATCTGTGAATGAATTTGCTTTGGTCACAGTGTTTGGTGAGTGCCATTTTGAAGTTTTTCATATTCATATGTAATTTCCAATAGCAGATTTTTGTGGTGGGACAGTTCCTCTGAGAAAGAAATTCTTAGGTATGTCTGGGTTAGCATGGCCAGCTTCGCTTTGGAAAATAATGTCAAATCCAGCTGCACTGGAATCCATTTTGAACCGGGTGTTGAACAGAAACTCAACTATTCCTCCATGTCTTCCTTTTCATACTGCAAGCCATTTCTTGAAATGACTCCTCTATAATTAATTCTAAATACCTGATCCAGTGAAAACTTCTCAGAATCATGTGAGGAAAGCTTCTCCCTTTCATAAACCTTGGCAATTTATGTGCAATTGTTCATTCCAATAGTTTTCCTTGAACTATGAACACTATCTGCCTTTTTAACTGTAATTTAAAGGGAAAACATCTGCCTATCATCTTGGTGTGTGGTCTGTTTGTTTGTTTGTTTTTTTTCATTTAAGTAAAGTTCAAGAGTCTTTTCCATGCACAGTTTACCTGCCCCCTCCCAGGCCTGGGGATAAGCAGTTCTGTCATTTATATAGGCAGAACCCTAACCTTTTCTTTCTTCTGACTGTTTTGCCCTTCTGGATGCCACGTGAGGAGAATCTTTACAGCATGGCTTTAATCTTTCACCACCTCCTGCAGAGTGAGGCATGACTGCAGCTCTGTTCATAATATTCTGCATAAAAGTCTTTAAACTACATCAGACCTGAGTAAAAATGTCACATACCTATGGCAAATAAGTTTCAGGTGCACTATTGTCCATCTTTTCTCTTTCTTTTGAGGAAAATTTCTATGGAGGAACTCTAGGAAACCATCTAGTATTCTTAAAGCAATCACTATAAAGAACTTGGGAACACAAACCTCCATTTTTATATCATAGCCTCAATGTGCTCCTAGGGGAAAAGCAAAAAAAGTTAACTGTGGAACATGAACACATGCTTAAATATGCTGACATTAAAGGGTTTTTTACCTGGAAAGAAGAATAAGGAAAGCTGTAGATATAAAGCCAAAATATTGTTTTGGTGAGCACACAGGGAGCTCTGGTTATGAGATGCAATATAATTTGTGCTGACATTTGTTACCCCAAGTCTCTGAAGACTCTCAGAGGTTCTGCTCCACAGATAAATGAATGTGAAGTTTTGTGGCTGGGCTCTAGGGAACAGTTAGGGCTGCTGCTGGTGTATTACTTTACTTTCTGCCCAGCAGAATCCCTGCTTAAGCTGCTGGATTTTATTGCTGGGCTAACAGTGGAACCTCCAAGATGTTTGGGAGTTTCAATCTGCCATCTGGAGGAGGCATAGGAGTTTTTGGCCTCCATAGCAACCATGAACCTGTGCCAAATTATCAAATTATTACTCTTTGATTGCCTTCTAGCTCACTAGTACCACTATCCCCTGAAGGGCAATTTATCTATTTAATTGACCCATCTCAAGCAAGTGATGGATTCCATGGGCTTCCAGACTGAATTTGGGGTTTTCTGGTCCAGCTGAGGCCTGGAGCACCCCTGTAGGAAGATTCTGAGTGAACCTGACTTAACAAAAGCCTATTTTAGGAATTGCCTCATAGAGATAATGCCAGCAAAACATCGGTATTTTTTCATCCTTACTGAAGTAATTTGATTCAAAAAGCTGGCTATTACCTATAAAAGCCAGTTATTTGAGGGACCACTTATGTCTCACAATTTCTATACATCTGGAGTCATCCAGCAGAGTGAGTATAACCCAGGTCCCTTTAGTTAAATAGTGTTACCTTTCCATACCCAAGAAGTATTTCCTCTTTGTAGCTGTGCCTATGCTTAGTGGCTGAGTTCAGACATAATCCCACCTTGAGGGTATTCTGGAATGACTTAGAAAACTGGCTGTTCACCCAAGCTTTGGGGTAGAGTGGACAGAACTCTCCTTAATGTTTTGATATATGATCTAGGTTGCCATCTTGTAATTATTTTGTAATTTCTTTTGGTCTAAGTTATTATATTTGATTTCATTTACTGTTACTTTTATAAGTCACCCAGAGTCAGTTGAGGTTGAAACAGCATCCAAACTCAACTATACACTACTTTAAATAATAAAACAGGAAATTTAAAGAGTCTGGTATCTATCCAGATTTAATAAACTGTGTAAAACATATACAGTATTTGGACTGTATTTACTAGTTCAAGTCTGGGTTGGTCACTGGGACCATAGGTTTATTCTTCCAAGCTTGTACTTGATAGTCCTCATTTCCAGAAGAAATTAGATAAGGGAATATCTATATAGCTATTTAAACAGGTACACCTCACAGATAAAGATTTAAATATAAGATTTAAATTTCAAAGACAATCTGCTCAAAGGATAAATGAAATCAAGGAAAGCCTTGAGCCAGATCTTATTGTTCCATTATTTGAGAAGCACTTTGAGAGAATGCCTAGTCCTATCAGTTAGAAATTCCCACAGAACATTCAGGAATCCTTCAGGCAAGCCAGTGTTACAGAGGAAGGGACTGGTACTCCCAGTTTTCAAATACCACCTCCAATAAAATAGTCTTCATAAGTTAAAAAGCAAAACCCAAAACCCAAAGCAGGTTTCCTGAAGAAAGTTAAATGTTAAATATGGAAGTTAAATCTTCCAGAACTTCCATCCACCAACATCAATTTAAGATCATTTCAGGCAGGAAGAACTTGCAGAAGACAGATTTCCTGTCAACATGAGAAAGATTGAATCTTATGGACGATGACAACACAAACTTTAGCATGCTGAGTAATTTACATGTAGTATTAAGAAAAACTGATGGACAAAGAATTTGCAATAGTAAAAAATGCAATAATAGAAAGTGAACTAGACATATTCATCCATAGTGAAACAGTTTTACATACTTATTGCACATGTAGAGACATACATTTAGACTGTCACTGATCCAGTTTATATTTTCTCAGCAGAAGGAAATTTGATTAATTTAATCAAATTTACTTTAAAAAGTATATGTTAAAAGCTCAGCAGAATGAACCTGCTTCTAGTATACAAATGTTAAATTGCTGTTTTCTCTTTAACTCTTCAAGTACTATTTAATTAGGTTATACCGCAACTTCAAGTCAAGGTACAACATTTTTGACTGTGTCTTCTTGAGACTTATTAATTTCTATGGAAGCAAAATAATAATAGCCACAATATGAGTAGCAGCAAGTGTCCAAAATTTATACTGTATTTATTTAGACAGTACCAACAAAAACAAAATTGTAATTGGATCTGTATGTTGCAAGACAGTTGGTGCTGGGAAGACAACTAAAAATAACTCCTCACAATTTCCGCCTTATACATGTCTCCCTGAAATTTTAATTTGGTTGTAACAGTCATGTCTGCACTTTTAAAATGAAATCTGCCTAAAGAAATTCAGCCATTGGGCAGTTTAAAATTTTGAATAAATAAAATACTGCATATTTTTAAATCTTTATTCTCCTCTGAAAAATCACCAACTTTCTTTTCTCTACTAAAAGTACCTTTAATTGCACACCATCAGACAGAGACCATTAAATCATTTTTGTTATAACAAAGACCGCATCAACTCTAAGCCTGTGAAATAACATGAACAATTTTGAAAGATGATTTTTACATATTAAGAACAGATCTTTTTAAAAAATATTAATAATGTATGTGTTTGTAGAATTGGTCTTAGTTTTAGCCCCATTTATAATAGATTAATTCTGCCATCAAAGAGTTTTGTTAATAATCATGACTTGCTCCTTTGATTTGAAGGGGTTTGGCTCCAATTTTTAGAGGATCAGATTTCAGCAAATACAAGAAATATGATTTACATTTTACTTACCTGTGGAGCTGTCTCCACCTCTTTACATTGGCCTGTTCCATTTGGTGATGCAAGGAAGGTATGCTGCCAATCCCAGCAGTTAAATACTTTTGACTGGTAGGGTCCAGAAAGAAAGCCTTTTCTATGGTTACCTCCAGTTTTTGGAACAATCTCTCACCAGAGGTGAGAGGGGCTTCCAGACTCACAGCTTTTTGGTAATGCTTGAAAACCTGGCTCTGCCAACTTGCATGGGGCTCACAGAGAAACATACACCTATGGTGCTGGTTGGTACCCTGAAACCCCCTCCTGCCATTTTAACTCTGTTTTTTAGTGTTTTAATCATTATATTCATATATAATTGTTACATTTGTATGTCTATTTATACACTGCTCAGAGACGCAGGAGATGGGTGATCTCTAAATATGATAAATAAATAAAAAATTAATCATGACATTTGGTACAAGTCATAATGTCATTGCATTAATGGTCTGATCTGTGTCAGTTGTATCATGGTGCAAATGATGTACAATATGTGGTTTGAAATACTTGTGTGAGGGCTTCATGGCAGGAGTAATGAGGCTAGCTCTTCCTGTGGACACCTGTAACTTAACTGATGGTTTGTCTTTTTTCCTCTGTCAATAGCACTAAAAGGAAACTCAATTTTCTTTACACTTCAGGCAGGTCTACCAGACAATTAGATTAAGGAAATGGACAATGATTGTTATTTAAGTACAGCTTATTTCGATACTGTGCGATTTGTGCCATCTCCTTTGAGTTTTAACTGGATTGAGATGAGTTTTATTGCAAACTTTATCACGGTGGTAGAGACCACCTTTCACTTCTCAGTTGTCTGAATTATTTCTGTATTGGCTGAAAAGAAAGACCAGCCAAAATGATAATATGTGGTCAAAGTTTAGGTTTAAAAAATAAGTTCAAAAGAGTGATTATTCATTTTAATTGTCAAAATTACAATTTCAGAGCTTGTCTATGTTTTCCCTAATATGTTAAATCAGCACAAATTCTGTTAGCTTAATGTAGCTGTGTTTAATTGCACATCAGTTTTTTTTTTTGGGGGGGGGGGAATCAGTCACTGCTATGTCCATCTTTTTATTTTCCCTTTCTTCACTTTCCTTTGCTGGCTATGAAGCAATTGTCCATCAAATAATTCTGGATCGATAAAGAGTAGCAGAGGCATAAAACTCTTTAGAAATGCCTTACGATATGTAAATTCCATGAAAATAATCTGATTTTCTGGCTGTTGAATCTGGATGGGATCAAAGTTTTAGTGGGAGGAAGGAATAAATGTTAAATGCCTAGATAATTTACAAGGAATTAGGGCTGGATTAAGAGTTAAGAAAAGTAAAGAAGTATAATTAATCTTGGAGCAGAAGAGCCATAAATGTTTCCACTGTCCTGAAAAGAACTAAAAGAATTAACCACCCAGAAATACAGACAGCTTGAAGACTAAGGGATTAAAATAAAAGAAATGAAAAGGATAGAACCCAAGTCTTTCAAAGTTTGAACTTCATCTGTTTTTTCTGTATGTCTTTTAGACATGATCTTGAATAAATTTGTTATACTGAAACAGCAATACTTGTTTTTGTTAGCTTAAATATATTTTATACCCACTATTTATTATGGCTGTACAAATCATTTGAAAGAGGTTTATTGAAGCACACAGGAGAATTTGTAAAGTATATCATTTGAAGAATTGCAACAATGTTTGCTTCAAAAAATGAATTGGACCTTGCACAAGAAGGACCAAAGCATCACTCTGCTATTTTTTAAAACAGCCAATTGTTTTAAACCTGAAAATTAGATGGTGCAGCTTTAACAGCTAACTTCTTAAAGAAATATTTTTTTCAGATTTCAGAAGACATAAAAAGACAGACTACTTTAATAAACAGCAGAAAAAATGCTTCGCTCACACTTCTGTGAGATCCAAAGGACTTCTTCCAAATCACTTCCAAAATTGCACATTCCAAATATTTATAATCTTTTCTTTGAGAGATCTCATCCAATAATATTTATGCTGAATGAGTAGGTAATACATAATCCTGGAAATAGATGGCATTTTCAAAAAGGTTGTTTTAATTAGTCACTGGCTATGTATTTAAGATTTAAAAGTTAAATGTTTAACAGAGTTGTAAACTTACTTTTAAAACATTGAAATATTTTCCAGTCATGCCAAGTCATGATATTAAACCACTTTTTGATCCTGTAGAAAGAACTCAAATATAATAAATGCACACATTGTGCTTTATTATTATTCAATTGCTAAGTTGTGTATGACTCTTTGCAAGCGCATGGACCACAGCACGCCAGGCCCCCTTGTCCTCCACTGTCTCCTGGAGTTTGCCCAAATTCATGTTCACTGCATGTGTTGGTGACATATCTAACCATCTCATGCTCTGCCATCTCCTCCTTTTGCCTTCAATCTTTTCCAACATCAGGTTCTTTCCCAATGAGTTGTCTCTTCTCATTTGATGCCATGGTATTTGAGCTTCAGCTTCAGTATCCAAAGAATGATCAGGGTTGTTTTCTTGTAAAAACACATTGTATAAATGTGCAAAAATCATTTAAAATTGGGTGAAAACTTTTCCAGATGTTTCACTGAAATAGTCAATGATTTCACTGATTAAAATTAAGATTTTAAGCATTTTGCAGATTGTAAGCATTTTTAGTTTGAGAAAATCTGGAAAGCTTAAAGTTAGTAGTGAGTTGTTAAAATGAGTTAATGGTTGTAAATCAACCTAGAGCAGGGGTGTCAAACTGCCGGCCCGCGGGCCGGAGCGTCACGGAGAAACCGTGCCCATCCCATTGCCGGCAATGGGAAAAAGTTCCGATACGTCGCGTGACGTCGCGTGACGTCACGAGTTTGACATGTCTGACCTAGAGGAAAGAGATGAAACCATAATATAAGAAGGAGCAACTAATTATGACTCAAATAGGTTAAGGATTTCAAAGGAGATTGCAAAGGAGAAAAGCACTTTCTATCCTGGTAGTTGAAAAGTAGGAAAGGATTCTAACTCTTAATATATTACCTCCATCCCAATTTTTTTCTTGCCCCACTGTGCTTCTGCAAATAAGAAGAAAACTTCAAGGAAAATATCAGAAGTATGTATAAGGAGTTGTCTATGAACTGGGTTCAGGTACTGAAAACAAGTCAGAGAGAACTTTCCCAAGGATATCTTATTCATTAATCCCGTCTTTCTTTTTGAACCCCTGTTGTGTACTTGGCTTCATCAAATGAGATCCCATGAAAGCCAAAGGTGATCATGGAAATCTATTTCACCTGTCCTTGCTCTAAAATAGGCTCTTAACCCAATCTAGTCCTAAGTATAGGGAATTAGAAAAGACTCAAAATGACTCCCAAGAGAGGCTTATTTATGCAGCACAAAGTACTGGTTAGTCTTTTAGATTGGGGAAATTCTGGTTTTAATATACCCTTAGCCATGATCATTCACTGGATGATTTTGGACCACTTTTTCTCAGCTCAGACTATTTTACAGACTTGTTTCTATGCAGAAAATCATAATCATAATAGTAAAGTTGGAAGGGACCTTGGAGGTCATCTAGCCCATCCCCCTGCTCAGGCAGAAAAAAGAATCAAAATCCCCATGCATTTTATCTTCATTTCTTGAGATATAAATTTAACAAAAACATATAAGTAGTATCTGAGAGCAACATCCTGACTGCATTTGATTTTTTTTTTCTCAGTTCTGATAAACTACTGTATGTGATAAAGAAAAAAAGTTGGTACTTATTTTTATGATGCTTCCTAAATATAACATAGTGTTCTTTGTAAAAGATTTCTGCCTTTCTCCAAACTATTTCTGTTCTTTCTAATTTTATACTATAGTATCAAGAGAATGAGAAACTGATGCCAGATTAAGTTCTGATCTATGCGTTTGATGTTGTCTTACTTAACTTTGCAAAGTAGGCAAAAGTAATTTTCATAGAATGCTGAGACTAAATAGTAATTTCATTTTATCTGTCTTTATACATGCGTAGTATCTATGATATATTAGGGTCAAAAGAGCCAAAGATATAGTACAATCACACCTGTTCTTCAGCAGGGATCCAATTTAAGGAGTTCTACACTTTTCCAAGAAGTATCTTATTCCATTAGAAGGAAAATTTACAAAAAGGACCTAACCTTTGAAGAAGGGACAGTTGAAAACTGAGGAAGCCTTAGCATCTCAAATTCAAAATCAAGTACAAAATCAAGTATTGCTAAGCACATTGATTTGTGCTTAGATTGTAGGCCGCCCTGAGTCTTCGGAGAAGGGCGGGATATAAATGGGATTTTAAAAAAAAGTACATTAAAGGACATAAAAATAGGCTTAGAAGCTTTGTTAGCTTAGAGGTTTATAGTGACACTTCTACGATACTATACATATTAAGTTTTCTTATTAAGGCTTTTACTGCCCTCTCCCTTTTTTTTTAACTGTAGTTCTTAACAATAGGTTATAGTTAAAATTCTTTTTCTTCTAATGTTTCACCCGTAGTAATAGAATAGTCTAACTAAAATTAGTTTTAGGTCATATGAGCCAATTTATCTATAAGTAAGATACTTTAATCAGTTTTATTTATTTTATTTTTCAAAAAAGCCCAATAAACTTCTTTTTCTCTTCAAATAATAGTGTGCTATGGTTTGGAACAATAGCTATTAAAACACTTGTCCTAGTCTAAGTCAGTTTTAGGGTATTTCCCAATTGTTTATGGTTTGCAAAAACCTACCTACAGGCATTGTTATCTATTCTAAGAAATAAATTTGTAGTGCAAGCTTAGTGTATACATCTTTCAAGTGATGCATTTTTGTGTGATCACATGTATCTGAAAAAAAACATGATTTTCAATCTGCTTTTGTATGGAAAGTTGGAGCTGGACATCTCTTTAAAATGGGGAAAACCAAGCAACACTTTCTATCCAGAAGAAACAATTGTTAATGCTTTCACCTCAGCTGGCTTTTCAGCTAAGCAATTTTAAACTAGAGTGGTTGATTGTTGGTCTTTTTTCTTTGCTGGTCTGTTATTTAATTTTCCCTGTAATCTTTTCCTTCATGTCTATCTCAACTGCAAAGTTTCCAGCAAGAATTACCTTGATGTTCATTTCCTTTGTCATTTTTATTATATCCCTGTTGTTTCATTTTTGGATCAATGGTCAATGCTGTAAGAGATTTCCACCCTTCTCAAAACAAAAACATAACTCCTATGAAATGTCACTGGGGGGGGGGAAATAGCATTTGCTTTTAGTTGCATTACAAAATTTAAAATTCACAACAAATTAGCTTTGGTGCTACTAACAGCTAGATAAGACTGGGGGTTGATTTGCTTATTTCAATTCCTCCAACAAATGAATATGAATAATTTTGCCCCAGGATATTACAGTAAAGTGAGGACTGGTACTCCTCTTTTTTTAAAATGCTAAGCTGTGTAATTATAACAGTATCAATATAATGTGTAGGATTCCAAAAGAGTCAGAGTCACATGTTGCCTGGAAGGAAAATGGTGAGAAGAGAGGCATTTCAAAAAATAAAATTGGTGGATAATGAATACTTCCCCTCTTTTATGGTTTACCTCTTTGCACTTTGCACTTTCTCTCCCTGGATCAGGATAACCTATCAAACAGAAGCAGCAAACATATCAGTCCTAGCTCAGAAGAAAAAGTGTTGAGACCATGAGGAAATAAAGTTATGGGAAAGTTCTGTGTTATACTTCTGTTGCACATCTCTTTTAGTTTTAAACTATGAATTTATACAGGATCCAATTTGACTCAGTCACTGGGAGCAGAGGTTTTGTCTTCTGAGCTTTTGGGCTCATGCTGGAGCCCATCTTCATAGGTGATCCTTCATGAGCCTGAAAGCTCAGAAGACTAAACCTCTGGTCCCAGTCACCGACCCAGATTGGATCGTGCAATATTATCCTAGGACACGTATATCCGCCTTGATTTGTTATGACTTTATGATCTGTTTTTCAATTATACAGTATAGAACCACTGTTGTTTAAACATGAGAGCTGTGTGTGTGTGTGTGTGTGTGTGTGTGTGTGTTTGTGTATGCCCCAGGACCTTAATTTTGCTAAAAACAGAAAGTCCTATTATTTCAAATTTATAAATTACACAATCTGCATCATTTCTATGAATGCATCTATTACCCTTTTTTTTTCCTACTATGGCAAGTGTTCAAGGCACTAGTGCTAATATTTTATCAAAAGCCTGGGAAAAGGAATTCATTTTTACATATTTTTTAAACTTTGAGAGGGTAGGAAATGCAGGTTCTGAAAAATTACATTGCTGAGTTGACTGCAACAAAAGATACAGCTTTTCCCCACATCTCATGAAGACAGTTGTCTTGACAGTGGTAGTATCATTAAAAAGTTCCTATCCTGCAGATATTAACTAATTGACAGGTCATATGGGAGAGGTAGTCCATTAATTAATCAGAGAGTTATAAGTCAGTACCCTTTTCCCTGGGGTCTGTAAATGACTGTCAAATAGGTCAAGTATTTTAATATCAACATCATGTGATTTCTCTGTCTTGCAACAATTAGCAGCTTAGCATTTTGCAAAGCAGGTGCATGCTGAGGATATTTATGCAAAGATATCTTCACAATAACTTCTACATATGAATCTAATGTTTGTTAGGAATAACAGAGAAGCCTTATAAAGTGAACTGGCTTTTTCAAGAGAAGTGCAACCACATTAGAAATAGAACATCAAGTCTACTCTGATTTTCTAACTCCAAAATTTGGGATGGTTTCAATGTAATTGGAAACTGGAATTCTGATCAACAGCCAAATGTCAGGCAGTAGTTCCTGATCATGACTCAACAGGATGATTGGAACCATTGTAAAGCAATGCTCCTCAAGGACCAGTTCTCTCAGATAACACAGAAGGATGTTATCAACTATATTAAAATCTGCCAAGGGATCCAAAAGAAGTAGGGTTACACACACTCATCTAGTTTCAAGAAGTTTATTCACCAATGTGATCAAAGCAGTTTTAATTTCAGAGAAAAGCCTATTTGGAATGGGAAAAATATAATTTGATTCTGTCCAGAGTTTTGAGCTTTCTATTTATTTATTTTTTTTTTTTTGCAGAATTTGAATATTAGAAATGGACTGTCCTGGGTGAAGGGATTGTTTTTTTTCAGCAGAGATCTTTTTCTTGTGTCCTTTAGGCAGTGAAACACATTCATTTTTCAAGAAAGCTTTGACCGACTTCTTTGATTATGATGTCTAATGGGCCAGGAGATCACTTAACACTTTCTGTCTACATCTTTAAGTTCTACAACCTCCAAACAATCCAGGATAAAAAAATCATATAATTGTCATATAATTGTTTATATTTCCATAAATGCCCCATATTGAAGTCCAAATGAGATGAGTCTAACTGACTTTATCCACAAAGAAGCATTCAAATTGCTCATAACAAGTCGTCAATTTTTCAATTCATACTCTCCAGCATCTTGTATGGATGAAATAAAATACTGTATGGCAAAGTAAAGCCATCCCTGTTATATGTGTGTGTGGGGGGAAATAACACTGTTTCCTCCAAGGATTCAAACTGAATTTTTTGGTGGAACTCACTCTGTAATGATCCATATTGAAAATTCTCCCATTATGCTTCACCTAACATTCGATACATTTTATCACACTCAGCTCTCAGCTGATTTGGCTCTGTGATAAGAAAGAGACTCTATTTTTAGGAATAAGAGGGGCTTTTTATGCTGTCTTCATAGTCCATAGACCAGGGTTATAATATTGCTGACAGACAATGTGGGAAATTCTCCCAAAAGTTTTAAGAAACCCCCTAAACCATCAGGCACATAAAAGAGATTATCTTTAACTATAACACAATATTATAATTTAGATAATAATGTTACCATGTATATTTTTATCATTTTGACACATTTTATTTCCTTGGCCACATCACTACTTTTAGACAATGGAATGGATGGAATATTAACATTGTCTTGGCCACCTAAACAGAGTAGCATACACTTCCAATTGGAGAACTGCTAGATTGATATTTTGATCAGGAGATGAAATTTATGTTGACTTATGCCACACCATGTCCTTAGCATGTTGTATGGCAGAGTAGTCCAGTAGGCAGAGAAGAGAACAATGAATTTTCCCCTCTTCTTATAAATTGTCCCCTCTTTTATCAATTGGTCTCCATATAACCTGCCATAGTAGCATTCAGGGTGAAGTTTTACAACCAAGCCCTTTTGATTTCTATGTATGGATTTAGTTCAACTTATGCAAAACTAAGGAGTCAGTGGTATGGAAGAAATTAACCTTCATTGCCTATTATGTTTCTTGTGTTTCCTAAGGAATTCACATAATGAAATGCTTTTCTCATTCTATTTAAAGGTTGCAAAATAATTATATGGGGGGCCCTCAGGATTTCTATGCATTGCTTTGTGTATTCCCATTTTAAAAATCAAACAGGAAGTTTCAGCCATCAGTGGCATGGTAATATAAAAGAACAGATATCTTATTTATCTACAGTCTGTTAAGAAGATCCCAACTGCATGCTATCTAAGGCTAAATGTAAGAATACTCAAATTTTACATTGCATGATTTGGATATTTCCTATATATGTGTTTTAAATGCTTTGATGTTACAGATATTCTTAAAGTGGCTTGCAGAATAAAATAGCACAACAATATATGTCAAAGTTAATAAATACCTAGGAGAATAAAACAAAACATTTTCCTTAAATTCTAAAAAAACAAAATGCTGGAATTATTATGGTCTCATAAAAAATTACTTAGGAAATATCTCAAGAAATAAATTAGTTTTCAGAGCTTTCCTAAAAACTTTACTGATGGAGTAGCTTCTTCTTTCTGCTCACTAATTGTTCTCAACAATGGCAAGCCAATATTGTGCTTGTTGGAAGCAAACGTATATAAGCGAGGCTTTAAATTGGGTTCAGAAATGTACTAAAAACTACACTATTTTTACTAATGCCATATAGATACTGTATGAACTGACCAATTAACTCTGATTAGGCCTTAGATGACTGCATTCTGCACCCATCATAATTTTTCCCTGTGCCAATTAGCATAGGTGTCAAGGGAAACAAGCAAGTGATGAAAGGAGACACAACTCCATGATGCAAACTCTGCTGACTGTGAACTGGTATGTGGTAAAAGTATAAAAAGTTGGACTACAGTATTATTTGGATAGGAACAATTTTCTATGTTAATCAGTTGTACTTTTATATATCCACTGCTAATATGGTTGTGAATTGTTGGACCCACAGGTTGCCTGCTGTACTGAATCAGGAATGCATTGACATGAAATGTTATTTTAAAAAGGCCTGTCCCATTCCTTGAATTTCACAGTTATCTTATACTGCCTTGGTGGAGCAGTGGGCTAATGCCTCCTTAAGTAACACCAGCTGCCTGCAATTATTGCAGGTTCGCATCCCACCAGGCTCAAGGTTGACTCAGCCTTCCATCCTCCCGAGGTAGGTAAAATGAGGACCCAGATTGTTGGGGGCAATTAAGCTGACTTTGTAATAATGCCGCTTGGGTGTGTGTGTGAAAGCCCTAATAAGCAGGCATATACATAGAATGAAGGCTACTGCTAAGCTTGTAAGCCGCCCTGAGTCTTCGGAGAAGGGCGGGATATAAATGGAATTAAAATAAAATAAAAAATAAATAAATAATCACTTACATGTTTGGCCATGATTGGATAAAAATAAAGATAAAGGTATCTTCAAACAAAGATTGAGGATTATGAAAATTTAATGCCAAGCTGTCAGTCTTGGAAATTCTTCAGCTGCCAGTTTTACAAGAATAAGAACAACAACATTGAAAAATATATTCTCAAGTTAGATAACAAAAAACAAAACTGAAATATCCCATTGCACAAGTCAAAAATGATGAAATTTAAAAGCAAATATAATCATAATCCTGCCCAATCTTCTAGGGCAGAGGGGTAGGCAACCTTGGCTCTTTTATGACTCGTGGACTTCAACTCCCAGAATTCCTAAGTCAGCTGACTCAGGAATTCTGGGAGTTGAAGTCCACGAGTCATAAAAGAGCCAAGGTTGCCTACCCCTGTTCTAGGGCTTCCTTCTTCAGGCTGCTCCCTTTCAGTGTTGCTCCTGCTGCTAGAGAGTTGTCAGTAAATGAATTTGGAGTGTATTTAGCTGGTGAAGAAAGGGAAATGTTCACATTGGGCACTAACAGAAAAGAAACATAACTCACAATATGAAGAGGAGACCTCTGAAATTGTGCAAATTATCCTATTTTATATTTTAATTGGTTTGAATCAGCAGTGGGAATTGATGCACAAAGTGATCCAGTGAAGGATGAAATGGGAAAAGGGATATGGTGCAGTCTATTATGAAGTTTGCAGGAAGTGAATATAGGCAATTCTAACTGCTGAAATTCCAAGCATTTCATTCATGACGTCAAATAAGGATGCATGAAAAATTATCCTATGAAGAATTGCAGGCATGTTCACAAAGGATCACCTATGATCAAAACATTCTGTCTTCCTTCACTAGGAGGTATCTTTTTAAAAAACAACAACAACCGTGCCCATTAGTTCATGTCATCACTGTAAATTTCCTTACAAAGGCATTGTATAAGTAATGGTTTCAGAGGTTTCACAGATGTGAGATCATTAGCTTTCCACTGAGAATTAGTGAGAAGGAAATTGATAAATGTTCAAGCAAAGCACTCCCTTGGAGCTGCTTTGCAAAAAAATGTAAGTACCTCATATCTAAGGATGAAGTGAAGAGACCATTTTGCTTTGCTCTTGGTGGATGCTGCAAAAGATAAGCTGCTCATCTCCTCTGGCTTGCTCACTAAAAGCTTTTACAGAGAGGACTGGAGGAGACGGAAGAAAGAGAACAGAAGTGGAGGCAAAATGGCAGCTCCTCCACATCATTCAGCAAGCAGCACTGAAGAAAATGTGCCATTCATCTGTTCCAGTAAGATTCATCCCATCCTTTGATGAGCTTATGGGAAAACGTAACTCTCTGCTTTCTCCAGGATGTTCTTCTCCAAACCAAAGATGCATCCTGAACAGTTGGTAGCTGTGCTGCAGCCTTCTCTAGTGTTGGTAAATGAATGACAGGAGGTAATAAGAAGCTTTGAGACAGTAAAAACTACTACATCAAAATAAATTGTGTTTCTTCTTTGCTTCAACAAAGAGAATCAAGTTGCTTCTGTGGTGCATTTTTTTCTCAAAGCATTTTTTCTTATATACTGCTAACAGTAAGCTTCTTAAACATGGAAGTTGCTATTTGAAAATGTACTTCGATCTACCAACAGTTTCTGAAATACTTGCAAATAGCAGATTTTCAATAAGAAATTGTGTGCAATATTGTAGTATTCAATAATAAGCTAGAATGCTATTGTGATTAAAATGTTGGATTTGAACAAGGGAACTCTTCTTCACCCCCTCAGTGGACTGTGAAGCTTACTGGAAGGACTTTTGGAGTAAATAACTGTTTGCCAATACTGCTTACTTCTTGAGATTGTTGGTGCAAAAATAAAATGAGAAAAGATCCCCTCTGTTATAACCTTTTAATTACCTACAGACACACACACACACACACACAGAGAGAGAGAGAGAGATGACATTTTATAAGAGATATTTCCATATTTCTCTTCAAAATAGTGTTTGTTATAAATTATTAATATATTTAAAATATAGTTTTAATATCTCTTATTTTTCAAAATGGGAGAGGCACTACATGACCTGCTCAAGTCATGTTCGAGTTTATGCCGTAAAGAATTATATCCCCATTTTAGTCTATATCCTTTACAATAAGCTAAATCTTCTGACTCAAGCTATATGCTGCAACAAAACCTTGGATGGCAGGCCAGTTCTACCTTTCATCCGAAAGAAGGAGGGGAAAAAAGTTTGCTTATGAAAAGAGTCACTCTAGTCCATTTGCCACAGAGCCTTCAGCATTCTTCAGAATTGCTTGATAACTTTGGCATCTCCTGGTGATATGGCTGAGGAAAAGCAGTTCCACTTATGATCTTCTGTTTAGCATAGAAATCCAGGAATGTGCCAGCCAGACTAAACATTCTGGCTTCTCCTCTCTACCCAAAACTCATAGGAGTAAGGAAGTGAGCAGGCAGGATGCCAGTATCAACAATGCTCACTGCTAAGCCTGCAACTCTAAATCTGCCAAGTTGCCAGTGGCCTTGCTGAGCGTGGAATGTAATGCTCACTAGCCCTTATATAGTGGGTGTCTGGTAGGACTTGAATAGTCGTAGCGTGAGAATCTTTCAGGGTCTTAGGCACATAGCTTTAGGACTGAGATTTGGAGAACACCTTGTTCTCATTTGCCTAGACTTTGAACTTTATTTATCTCCTCTTTGAAAAAATGGTAGTAGTTGGCTAGACACAAAGGTGGAATAATTTGGGATTTGGATCTGTCAAAATATATTAGAAGGTCTGTGTGTTTCTTGATATAAATTGTATAAATGCATGGTTACTTCTGCATGATTGTTACAAATATTTCTTTATGCCATGGCATGCATGCTGAAAACATATAGCTGAATTTCTTCCACCCACCACCAAATTGTGTGTCAAAAAGAATATAGCAGTTTTTCCAGGTGGGCAATAGCAGATTGACCCAAATTCCTAGTTTATATGATAAGCAGTAATTTAAATGCATTATAGGCTTCTTGCATGCATTTGACCATCTTTAGGAAAATCAAGGCTAAGCCAGGAATATTTCAAGGGCAATTGAAACTACATGGTTTGAATCTAGACTAAGCATTTGTCATATCCATAGTGCTGCTTATCCTAAATTCTGTATTCACCTACTTGGGAGTGAATCTCACTAAGCTCAGTGGGATTTCTGAGTCAATATTAATAGGGGTTCACTGAAAGTAAAGTACAAACCTGTGTATGTTTACCTCAAATAAATCCCACTGAGTTTAATAAGACCATCTGTCCTGCAAAAGATTGTATCCCTATTACTATAGCATTCTTACTACAACTGCAAGCTAAATATAATCATTTCAATATGGATAAAGAATTAAATTCACTGCTGGGATCCATTGGAGTAAAACATTGTGTCTGAACATGATTTTCTCTAATGTACAGCTCACACATATATTAAGATAATACATTTTCAAAATACAATATGTTCAATATTAATGTTATCACTACTCTTATCTATCTATACTATTTTTTTTAATCCCATTTATATCCTGCCCTTCTCCAAAGACTCAGGGTGGCTTACAATTTTAAGCACAAACCAATGTGCTTAGCAATAGCCTTCATTCTATGTATATGCCTGCTTATTAGGGCTTTCGCCCCCCCCCAAGCGGCATTATTACAAAGTCAGCTTATTGCCCCCAACAATCTGGGTCCTCATTTTACCTACCTCGGAAGGATGGAAGGTTGAGTCAACCTTGAGCCTGGTGGGATGCGAACCTACACTAATTGCAGGCAGCTGGTGTTACTTAAGGAGGCATTAGCCCACTGCTCCACCAAGGCTCTCTGTATCTATACTATATTGAGTATAGATACCAAATCAAGGATTCAAGGCCTGGAGATAAATCTAAGGGGTTCTAGGCAAAGATTCTCTAGATTAATTTTTAAAGTATGAGCAATTTTGGCTGAGTGACATTTGACTTTATTTTTATTCAGAAGTTTTATGGCTCTTAATATAATTACCATAAGGAGAAAGAATAGATATGGAGAGCATCCACATAGTTCTCATTTTTCCTTTCTATTTATAGCCTTACATTCTTAAATTAAAACATATGAAAAAATAATGTTGGTCTCAAGCCTGTTGAACCTTCCAGTGTCTATCAATACTGGCATTTTCCTGTCTGTGTTGAGTGTAGATGATGGTTCAAATGCTTCATTGAGATCATACTGATAAAACATGATGCAGCTCAGAAAGAAAGACTGCATCCTATTCTTATCTTCTTATAATGTATTTCACTAATTCTGTTAAAGGATTTATTTCAGTTCTTGGAAGTAAACTATCAGGTGACTTTGAAAAATATATTTTTGTTGTTCTTGTTGTTGTAGCATAAAACAACAATTTAATAAAAACTTAAAAGATGGGAAGCTATTAAAAACAACCTCAAGGAAACCTGTGAAATATCACAGACTTTGAAAAAACAAAAGGACATAATGAGAGTCTAAAAGTATTCATAATAAGGGTATAAGGGTGTTCATAATAAGAATACATCTAAGAAATTCATGGAACTAGAGTGTCATCATGGAAAAGGCCTTTGCAGAAGCATTAAATTCAGGATCATCACCTTAGAAGACATAAAAATATGCATTGACTGCCAGATATTTAAAAATGACAGTTCTTTAAATTCTGGAAGCCAAACTATTTAACATGTTAAATATAAAATCTAACACTTTGTGGAAAATTTAAAGAAACACAACAATTCTTCCAGCATTTGAGCAATGTGTTCTCAGTCAATGGAATTCCAGTATAACAGTTTTATAGTTGTGTACTGTGCCAATGTCTGCTGCTTTCAGTTTTCAGAAGCAATGCATTGGTAATGCATAGCAGCATCCTAATTTGACATTATCAAAGGATAGCGGAGACAAGGTTAAGCTGTAATGTTTCTTCTCTAATTATGTATGGAAGAAATATTCAATAGGAAAGGTTAGAAAGGGGCGTGAATGTTCTGTTCAATAATCTAACTACATTTATTTGACCCTGACTGATTTAAGCAATCAGCAGTTAGAGATTTTTTTTCCAGAAGCCTTTCCCATTTACAGTGCTCTTGTGCCAAAATTGGAAAATGAGAAAAACTAGTTTGATGGCACTTAGTGCCTGATAAAAAATGTTTGAAGCTTTTCAGTGTACTTGACACTAGCACAACATGACTTGCTTACAATTTTTCTGTTCTATTCCATTTTGCCCCCTTCTTTAATTGCCATTTATAATCCCAAATGGAGCTAGAAGAGCACAATGCTTACTGTTGAACTTAGCTAAAATAGCAAGACTAGGCAGGGAGCTCACAGGGTAAAACTCTCGCATCAAATTCCTGGGGGTGGAGAATTAGATATATTGCTCTTTCCTTAAAACAGAAAGAAAGAAAAAGGGTGGGGTGGATGGATGGATGGACTAGATAGATAGATAGATAGATAGATAGATAGATAGATAGATAGATAGATAGATAGATAGATAGATAGATAGATAGATAGTTAGTACAAACTGCCAGCAATGATTGGGAGCATGCATAGTGTTAAATCATGATTTCTTAATGAATTATAATAAATGGGGTTACACAATGCAGAAAACACTAAACAAATAAGCCATAATATAAAGTGTAGGTATGTTATGTGAGTCCAGCCATTGTCTAAAAGTGTGCCAACCACTCCATTTGCAGCCAAGAGTGGGGGAGGAGGTTTCTAATATAAGAGAAATCTTACTAAATACATATTTGAAGCCTCTGTTGTATAATAATGAAACTAATGATCTCATCCTTCCATCTTAAGAAGTTTACTACTCAAAGCCTTTCAACGTAGGCCAATTCATGGATTTACAGGAATGTGTCTTTATTATTGTAGGTGTTTTAGGTATAATAGGATTTTGAAAGACTGCAGTTTCTCTTTGCCTCCTCTATTATTAAATAGCATTAAATTGGGATTATCTTGTGTTTTTCTTACATCTCTCTTCCATAGCTTGGTTGCCATTTGTTTTCCCTTAACCATTCCTATATACCCTTTCCTTATTCCTTACACAGATTAAACTTGGTTCTTTGAAAGGAAAATACTTTTTTAAAAAGATGAATGAAGTAGGAATGAATTCCTAATCAGTGTGAGATGGTTCAGAAACTTTAAATGTACTCAATGTTTATGGTATATTTAGAATTAAACAGTAAAACAACTTCAGTCTTGAATATTAATCTTCTAGAATGGACTGCAGATCTGAATCTGATTTCCATCTAACTATTCTGAGATTCAGGGGGGGGATCCTAACTAGAAAAATAACAGAGCAATCTTAGGCCTTTTTACTCAAAAATAAATCCCATTGTATTTTATGGGACATCCACCTTTAACTATATTTAACTTTGTGACCAAAGGATACAATTTTAAATTGTCTGCTTAGACAGAATAAAATTAAAAGTCCAAAATATAAGAAAATAAGTGGGTTTATATATCACCCAAAGCCATAATGTGGTTTGTGTAATATTGCTTTGACATGTTGTCTGAACCCAGCCATTGTGGGTTTATGTTTTAACTCAAAGTGTAAATTCAACCAAATATGGTTTAGTCAACCAATATTGGTTTAGTCAACCAATAAGTATAGATACAGAGAGCCTTGGTGGAGCAGTGGGCTAATGCCTCCTTAAGTAACACCAGCTGCCTGCAATTAGTGCAGGTTCGAGTCCCACCAGGCTCAAGGTTGACTCAGCCTTCCATCCTTCCGAGGTAGGTAAAATGAGGACCCAGATTGTTGGGGGCAATTAAGCTGACTTTGTAATAATGCCGCTTGGGGTGTGTGTGTGTGTGAAAGCCCTAATAAGCAGGCATATACATAGAATGAAGGCTACTGCTAAGCTTGTAAGCCGCCCTGAGTCTTCGGAGAAGGGCGGGATATAAATGGAATTAAAATAAATAAAATAAAAATTGTTTACTTGACAAATCATGGTTTAAAAGGACATAAGTAGCATGCTCTGTGTACCAAAGCATTGACATGAATTTCTTAAAGTGAACTGTCACTTGTGAAAGCCTTCTGTCCTTTTCTGTCACTTATTCCTTTTTTCTACTTTCTTCTTTACTATCTGAAATGTGTGAAAAATCCCATCTTTATAGACCATCTTCCTCATGTAGAGATAGTCTTTCATACATTGTATTCTGGAAAACTGAACACACTGATTTACATTCTTGGCAACATATTCATCCTCAGGATAGATCTGACTAACCTTCTCACAATATGAAGCATTTTGCACTGGCAAATTTGATTGTGATATACTGATGAAAGGTTATGCAATTGGGCAAAGCCACCAACTAAAATCCAACCCTCCTGCTGGGATTGCCCATTTCTCCTTGTTGGATGAAATTGGGCTATTTTAGTACATCCAGAAGACAGCAGGAAAGAGATTATGTATCACATTATGGTTATCTTCCAACTCTGAGGATAGCTAGCCCAAAAAAGAGTTTGTCAAAGCACTCAGTTGCATAGAAGTCACTACCAGCATTTCACAGTTAGCTGGGCATAAATAGCTGCTTTATGTGGTGATTTTTTTAGAAGTAAAATATTACAGCATTTTTTTTTCATGTAAATGTCACTGACATCAATGCAGTGGTACTGTATATGCCACAAAGTTAAAAATGAAGATTGGCAGGCATAAGAAGAAGTCAAAATACATTATTTCATAAAAAGTTGCAGATTTTGATACTGGACTGATCTATATACGATCTGTGTGTATTCTGATAGTGATTATAAGCATCTTTTAATAATATCTGCCATCAAAACTGTGAATAAATATATTGGAGAATACACACATACACATACACACATATATGTATGTATGTATTGTATGCATGCTTGCACTTTATGCTCTATTTTTTAATTATAATTTTTAATTATAAAGTGCAAATGAAATGAAAATCAAATTAAAGTTATATTATATAATGTCTCCAGTTTTTTTTAACATTAATGTTCAGTATGAATGCATTTTTATGGATAGTAAAAATAATGGGTTAGGTTGATGCATATTTTTTGCTAGTGATATATATTTTTAATTGATATTTTGATACTATATATTTCCAGGACCCTTTGGAATGTAGAAGAATACAAAAATCAATTAAGTATTTGGTAGCTGAACTGGTCTACTTTTAGAAAATCTCTTAGTACCCCAAATAGAGAAGAATTAAGGAGATGATTAAATAAATGAGTATGCTTAGCGTTTGAAGAAAACACACTTGAAATTAGGATTATTGAAATTGCCCAAATGCAAAATGATGAAAGAAATGCAATGATGATCACAGTGGTAACATAATCATTGCTATACTATACTAGGATTTCTATATACATCAAATTGTTTTAGAAGGAGTCCTGCTCAAAATTCATTCTTTATTGGAAACAAGATTAGGAACTGATATTGCCAAGTTATTTTTTAAAAAATAGAACAAATACTTTCTTTAGTATTCACCTTCATTAATCCTGCAAAATGAAAAATGCATTCTTATCTAATAGAATTTTAAGAATAAAACTAAATCTCACTCTTAAAACACGAGTAGAATCTGAATTTGGAAAATCAATTTGAATGAATTTATATGGTCTGCTCAGAGAACCATTACAAAATAGTGATGGTGAGTAGTTTAGGGAAGTGTAACTCCTGGAATTATTAAAAAGTAGGAATAAGGAAACCATTTTCTGTAGTGCTGAGTAATTGACAAACTCTTTGTTCTGACAGTTGAAAGAGTGGGACAGCAAGACTTCCATTCTTTTTTCTTGTTTGTGAAAAATTAACATATAATTAGAGAACACGGACAGTATTCTTACTGCCCATGACCAATTTAAATTGTAATATTTCAATTCAAGGCTCTTGCATTGCTAATTAAAAATTTGAGGATGTATTTATGCTGGCTGAAGATATTCAGTTAAAGGTCAATATTTTAAAAGTCAAAATGTGGCCTCAGTAGGAAAAGAATGGTATAGAACTTGTCCCAGAATGAAAGGATTATCGTTTATATAGGTTATATATACTTCCCAGTAAATTGTAGATTATGTGTACTATAGCTGTTTGGATTGTGATTAAATATGTGAATATATAGTATGAGTATATATGCATCACTCACTCGTGAGCATACATGCGCACACACACACACACACGCACGCACACACACATGCACGCACAGGCACAAAATCCTTATTAACACAAGGTGCTATTATACCTATACAAGAGTTCATACTAAGCCCCAAACGTAGTGTGTTTCGGCAGTTTCATCCTTCCCCAAATTATAGCAGTGAGAAACAGAAAATCAAGACTTATGATAACTATGAGTTTAGCCTTCAAGAGCTAGAAACCTGATCCTTGGCATTAGAACAAATCAGGCATCAACAGTGACCTACCTACTCACCATTTAATGATACAGGAAGGAGGATACAAGAAGAAAAAAACAACAGGCTAGAGCAAATATTCTCTAATAGTTAACATCCAGATAAGTAAAAAATAGGAACTCATAAATAATCAGGGGAGAAACAATATTCTAATCAAGGAAGAAACCAAATCTAAAATTGGTAGTGCAAGCTACTGTTTATTGTATAAGCAACTAGCAAGTTCCACTCTCTGAACTGATGATGATACCAAGTCTGGTAATGAAGTGCCTGCAGAAAAAACAGTAAAGCCCAGAGAACCCCAGGAACCCAAAAGTTTCAAAATTTGTAAATCATCACTAACCATCAAGACAGCATTCAAGCATGTTGTTCCCATGTCTGTTACTTTGATATGGCCACCACAATCATATTTTTCCACCTCTGTAGACCTTTGATCTTTTGAATATCTCTATTCAGCAGACTTCCATTTAATCCCTGCAGTGCTTCTTGTTTCATAAGTAATGGCTGTCATATCCCAATTATAGCTTTGGGAAGTACCACTTATGTTATGATTGTATGTATTGTCTTCAGTTCACCAGTGCAAAGACAAGGATCTCAAAACAGTTGAAAAATAATAGAACTCTTGGTCTATATCACATTTCAGGTAGCACAAAATTTCTTGTCCAGGCACCAGTTTATATAATTCTTAGATTGTGAGCTAGGAAAGGACCTTTCTGGAGGTGAGAGAGGCTCTGAGAGCATCACCAAGCATACAGTGCATGACATCATTCATTGTAATGGTTGATTGATGCTGTGGGAAGAACACAAGATCATAATTGGCTGATGGTGGTGTAATTGTCCAGCAAATTATGTAAGTTTTATATTACCTGTAATAGCCGCTAGTTCTGCTCCACGTTACATATTGCTGCCTCTGAGTTCATGAAATGGCAAGTATGCCATACTGCTTAATGATAGATGAAACAAGCAAAATGAAATGATTTTATTAGTTCTTCTAGGTTAAAATGCTGCTAAGATTTTATTCCAAATGTAAAAATTATGGCCATTTTATACAAAATAAAATATATTATATAGAGATCATTTCTGCAAAACCTCTGTTTTCACACACCTGGAAGAATGCCCTCTTTGCACAGAGGGTGAAATAGATACACAAGAATTTTAAAATGAAATGCTTTGCACATTTGTTTCTAGTAATTTCCTACCAAAAAATTGGCTTGGCCCTTAAGCACTGACTGATCTAACCAATACATCTGAACTATATCCAGATGTTGTGGTAATGTAAGGTGGCAAATATCACTTGGCCTCTACACTGCTGATTTGTGGTTGTACATACTGTATATCCTTTCTGACCTGACCTAAAAATAAAAATGGAGTGGGCTTTCTTTCTTTCTTTCTTTCTTTCTTTCTTTCTTTCTTTCTTTCTTTCTTTCTTTCTTTCTTTCTTTCTTTCTTTCTTTCTCTCTCTCTCTCTCTCTCTCTCTCTCTTTCTTTCTTTCTTTCTTTTTCTTTCTTTCTTTCTTTCTTTCTTTCTTTCTTTCTTTCTTTCTTTCTTTCTTTCTTTCTTTCTTTCTTTCTTTCCTTCTTTCTTTCTCTTTCTTTCTTTCTTTCTTTCTTTCTTTCTTTCTTTCTTAACTCTAGGGGTCATTTGAAGTCAAGCTGCAATTCTATAGAAGGTCAGGCTTTATTTCATTGTGCTCTTTGTGTATAATCATATTGATGGCAGTGGCATAATGTGCTTGAGTTACTGATGCATGAAGCAGAAGGCAGCACCTCCTTTCAATTCCTGTTATTACCATCTCAGGATATAAGGAGCAACATATGCAGGCCTTCGAAGCGAATGTATAAATTGTAGTCACAAACCATTTCAGGATAATGAACCCGGGGAAAGGAGGAGATAGCTTTCCACATTTAAACTCTGTGGCAGAAGTTCTTTCTTCTCCTGCTATTTGTGTCTGTTTCAATATATTATAGAAACAAAAGTAGTTGCTCTTGAATAATATTGTGTTTCGATGGGAGGTTTTGGTGAAAATTTCAATATTTTTTTCTATAGAAAGAAAAAAAATGCAAAGAAAATCATGAAAATGGCAAACAAAAGCAAATCCAGTGAATGGGATAAAATTCAGCCTTTCTCTATATAATTTATGCAATACAGTTCTGAACAAATCACCTGAAGAAAAAAATAATGGATAAATTGATCCTATATTACATTTCTTTTGTGGTGGGTCTGTCCATATTTTAGAATTGAATTGCATTCAGGATTATGAATGCAATTTTCTTTTGCTGCTAGGTACCACCTTACTGTGTAAAACAGGATTGTCTGAGTTCTAGGATTTTTCCTATTATTTTTGCCAAAATGTATGCATATATTTGCATCATTATTGAACTTATTAGAATAAATCCTAATAAATGATTGTGAACATAAACACTTGTTTTCTGATCTAGGCCACAAAGGCTGTGCTATTCTTGCAGGAAACACCTGGGCTAGTGAGTCCTGGAATCCTTCAATTAATATTTAAACATAATAACTAGAGATATTTTATAATTTTACTTATTAATTATTAAATATCCTTTATTAAGGAGGCACAATACTGTTATCTATACTGATCGTATTATGATATTTGACTTACAGAGAAATAGGGAAGATATACTATTGATTACTGATAATATGCAATTGTTCTTAGTTATACTCTGGCATTAATACATCATAACATTAGAGGAGTTCAGGGACATACTAGGACAGTATAAGACAGCAGTTCTATTAGTTTTAATGGTTATATTACAAGAGTTAAAATCAGTGCTATAGCTCCATAGTCCTCTATGAAAACTGCCAAGAATCTTGAGTTCAGATGAAAATGTGTTATATAAACACCAGACCAGTCATGCTGTTCCTTTTTGGGGGAAACAATGTAATGCAAAGCATAAAAATTAGCAGAAAATACTAATGGTGTTCTTTGGCTTACTGAGAAAAGAGGGGGAAAGATGCAGCTAAACATAGTATAAAGCAACACCATTTATTATCTTACCTCATACCTTATGTTGTTCCAAACCATCTTTGCTTCTATCTTAACCTTAGAGGTTTACACTTTGCTTAACACACCCACTTAGTTCCATCTACAAAGTGAGCAGAAAACTCAGCCAGTTTGTGTTTTTCAACAAGCATCCATTCCTTACAACAAACTACATACAAGCTACTATGTTTCTACCAGCATTTACATGGCCTAACTTTACCTACAATAAGAGTTTTCCCATCTCATTTTCAGTAAGAATTCCACCAAAGTACAGAAATCTATTTCCTTGCTTTAGTGCTTCTTCACTATTTATGTATAATTTGCCAAATTATAAACCCAATATACTCAAGCACAGTTTCTTTTAAAAAGAATCCTTTGAAAGTCTACTGTAGGTATTTACTGATTTTACAATAGGGACAAGTATCCCTTCAAAAAAGGTGAGTGGATCTTTGGATACATTGCAAAATGTTGTGTGCATCACTAGCTGAAAAGAGTATACAGAGCCCAATAAACTGAATCAGTATACCCAGGGCTTTTTTTGTCATAGAACCTTTTTTGAATGGAACCTTGTAGGGTAGGCAAGGCGGGTTGTATGACATGTGTGAGTTCCGTCACCTTTTTCTTTTACAAAAAAAGCACTGAGTATACCCTAATAACTTTTGAAATGTAGGAATGTAACAGCTTATATACCATATCAGCAATGAAATAACAATTATTCACGAGTGCCAACATCTTGTCCCTGCTTTATGAATTAGCTTCTTGTGTTCTGCCATTCCTTGTCTTAACTGCTGGCAATTTAAACTTGACCTTTGTCTGACTCTAAATATTGATCTTTCTAACAGGCATACCTTCAGACTGACAGCCTACTTAATTCACTCAGTATCTACCACATTTACAGTTGCAACCGATGTTCTTGGAGAACTCTGATAGCTGATTTAAACTACTTAGTAAATGGAAGGCTGATAATCTTGTAACATTTTTTGTATTCCACTGATGGAATCTTAAACAAAAAAAGACAACATAAACCATTATATGATTTCAAATAACAAAACTATTCTATCCTATGCTAATAGGTATTTAGCAATAGTATGACTTCCTTAATTTATCCTGCTAGAATCTTAAGGTATATAAGTTTTGTATAATATTTTTTAAAAATCCAGAACTAGTACTGTAATGTATTTTATTTCTGCAGAGTTGTCTTCTATACTTAATCATGGTTTATTGAATAAACAATAATTTATTTGGTTTATGAAATATAAATCAATGTTTACACATCACAGTGGTTGGATTCCCTCACTGTGCTGCTGAAGAACATCGGTTTCACTTGCTCAGCATGGTTGATCAGCACTTCTAAGTTAAAAGTATCATGGCCTTAAGAGACTGAGTGTATAAACAAGCGATCTGAGGAAGGAAGGGTGTGCAATTGTAGGCACCTACAATTCTTAACGAAGGAGGTATAATAGAGATAAATTGGAGGTACATAGATGTGATATATGGCAAAAGATTGTGATTAATGAGCTATACATAAACAGAATAAAATTGCATTTAATGGAAAGGATACAAATGCAAGTGTAATAAAAGCATTCAATTTTGTTGAAAGATGTGAAGTTTTCCATTGTTTTGTATTCTCTTCATCTCTTGCCTTGTCCAATAAATGCATGTTGTCCTTTCCATTTAAATGAAAGCTTTGCACATTTAATACACTTTTGTTTTTAAAAATTCTAACTTATCCTTATGTTCCACACTTTAATGTTCTTTATTTACAAAATAACATTCAGGGTCACTTTGGATTTCCAATTATTTTTCAGTTGGACTTTGAGGATCTGATTGCTTTGTCATTTTGATATGCACAAAAGAGGGAAACATCAGAGCAGGCAACAACAAATTATTTCTGAAGCTGATTACTAAGATAGCTGATAAAACAAGATGACAAAGAGCAAAGCAGATTTCATGGAAGAAGTTACTGAAGCAAGTAAAGATTTAAATCAGAGATGGATTTGATTCACTGTGCAAATGCTTGGGAAGAAATTGTGGCAATAGAAGAAGAAAAAACAAGAGTGACACAGAGGTAATTTGGTGTGTCTCTTGGTACAATGAAATCCTAGTGCTTGGGGATACAATAGCAGCAGAAAACATATTGATGGTGCCAATAGCTAAATCTGAGTGGACCTAAAATATGAGACTATATTTCAGTGCTTGCAAGTTTTGACATAGACTAATCAAGTAACAATGTGGAACAGCTTTCTAATTTCTCCAGTTGATAATTATTTAATTTGCATAAACCAAGAAGAGAATGCTCCAACACTGGAAGTTTTTAAGAAGACTGGACAGCCATTTGTCTGAAATGGTATAGGGTTTCCTGCCTGAGCAGGGGGTTGGACTAGATCAGGGCTTTTCAACCAGTGGTATGGGTACCACCTGTGGTACATTGGCACCTGGCAGGTGGTACGCGACCATCCTAGAAAAGTGGCAGCGGGGGAGGGGAATGAGCTGAACTGGTGGCAGCACCACACAAGCCTGAGTGAGAGATGGCTGGAGCGACAGGGCTATCAGGGCTCAGTGGAAGTGCCAGGATCAGCGCCAGGCTCCAGCTGGAGCTTGGCGCTGATCCTGGCACTTCTGAGCCCAGAAGAAGTGCCGATCAGCTGGAATGTTGCAGCATCTCCAGGGTCTTGTGATTTACATTTAGATGCTTGGCAACTGATTCATATTTATGATGGTCACAGTGTCCCAGGGTCATGTGAAGTGACCAAAACCTTCTGCAACAACCCAGCAGATGCAAGAAATTAAAACCAAAAACCCCCAGCCCCACCTCCGCTGTCAATCCTCAACAGAAATGCTCACAACAGTGATAACCTCAGGCAGGAGGTAGAGTGCCACTGGGCAGGCAGGCAGGTATCTTGCTCAGCTGTGGCTTGGGGGGCACTTTTTTCAGTGCCATTGTAACTTCAAACAGTCACTAAGCGAACTGTTGTAAATCGAGGACTACTTGTACTTCATCACTTTTTTCCTTTTTTTTTTGGTCATCAAGTTTTTGACACTTTGCTAGGCAATTGGTGGTACTCAGATATTGCCATATCCTAAAAGTGGTAGAATGGGTGAAAAGGTTGAAAAGCCCTGGACTAGATGACCTCCAAGATCCCTTCCAACTTTTATTGTTGTTGTTGGTATTATTATTATTATTATTATTATTATTATTATTATTATTATTATTGTTGTTGTTGTTGTTGTTGTTGTTGTTGTTGTTGTTGTTGTTGTTGTTGTTGTTAAATATGCTCTAAACCTTTTTAGAACATAAAGCTATAAATTAAGTATACAAATATTTCAAACAGAAAGTGGCTATATTGTTAAGAGGAGACATATAGGCTGTAATCCTATGAAATTTCATTGCAAAAATTGGTTACAGCCTCTTTTAGACAAACAACCATTATTTTTTTTTAAAAAAAACGGGCATTTAATTTAGTTATAATGACAGAAGGTAAATTTAACTGGATTCAGTCTAATTGTTTTAAGGAATCAGGATCAAGATATAAGGTACATCAAATAATTAAATTGGGGATCATGGCCATACCTCATTGTATTAAATCCACTCTTATTTTCTATGTCTGAACAAGAAGAGACTTGCTTACTCTCATCTTTTCTGCAGTTCTATCATTTCTAAAATGTTTAGATTATTTGAAATTCAATCTCAAACTACTATGAGCTAGTTCTATTTTCCTGCACTGCTATATTTAGGAACAGTGAACTAAATTAAAATATTTTAAGAGAAGATTAAAAATAATAATAACATCATTATATTTTTGCATAAATTATTGGTAGGCATCAGTAGAGTGAGAATCACCTGGCATCCTGTTACCCTTTGAACTTAGGAGAATGGAGTTTAAGGTTGTATGATCTAAAGGACATACTATTTTTGAGGCCCTGAACATTGTAGTAAGGTGGAAGTCACACATATGGAAACATTTCATTCTGTCACTGTTAGATACTCAGTGTAATTTCTTTTTTTTTTTCTTTCTTTTTTCAACTTCAATAAATTGTACAGGGAGACTTGCTTGAAATAATGGTTTGGTAGAAATAGAATGAGTATTTAATTTTATTTCATGTTGGGAAGACTGCAGGGAGCTTCTGAGTGGCTAAAACATCTCTACAGATATAACATTTGTCTTCAATTTATAGCTCAGTGGGCTGAGCCATGAGAAAGATTCTTAAACAAAAAATCAATTTATTATAAAAGCATGCAGAAAATTAAACCACAATTAGAAACCAATAAGGAAAAAAACCCAAAATATATTCACATTGTTGAGTAGCCTCTCAATAAACATATTTATTATATATTCATTAAACAAATTTATTTGGCAGCTAATTCACACTCAGGTGACTCCAAGTGGCTTACAATATTGAAAATCCACAGCATAAAAACCATAACCCGCCCCCACGACAGCAGTAACACAAACAGCTATTTATTTATTAAACAAATTTATATGGCAGTGTGTGTGTGTTTGTGTGTGTGTGTAGAGTCCTATTTGTCAATATTGGATTTGTTGCTATTCATTGATACACCAAATTTATAATGTGTATATATCACTAAATGCATATGTTTCTTCAGGTGGTATCTAAGGTTCTCTAAATCTTTTGTTAATATCTTCTGAGTTGACTATGCACGCCATAAATATGACACAGCTTCTGCAGGCTTAGCTATCCAGTTCCATTCTTTTGTACTTTCCTTTTTTTTAGAATACAGTGAACCCTTTGGACTTCCACAATGAAATCCTTCTCAGAGCACAATCGTGAAATTACAGAAAAGTTTTTACTAAAGGATTTAAGTTTGCAGTTTGCAAAGCATTCTATTGTCTGTAGAGATCTAAATTGTTTCAGTGGGGATTCCACTTACATTATGGCACTGATATTTTGTCATAAACATTTGAACTAAACTGAGTTTACCAGCCTCTTACTGTTCATTTACCCTTATAGCTCATTGAAACGCAGCGTGGCTTGTTCTAAAACACAAAGCTATTTGTTTCTGGCTTCAATTTCAGTCAATCCCTATAATGAAATCATTAATTAATGGTGTGTGCTGCACAGCATGTGGGACTTCAGCACACAGCTGGTTTTATGAAGGCTGAATAACCTTGGAGATTCTACAGTGGCCAATACGGAAACATGTATGTCGCCAGAAGGACAAATTGGCAAAGCAACATTGATATTATTAATTCAACTTCCCATGCCAAACTGAAACACGGTGTTTTCTTCCAACAATATGTCAATAGAAAAGCCTCTACAAATAATTAAAATAACTCACCTAGAAAGAACTTGGTATATTCCTGTCAGATGACAAAAAATGTATATACCAAATGCAGGCATAGTTATTCTGTGTTTGCTAGTTTTAGATCATACAATCATTGGGGAGTTTTAAAATGTTAGACAATGGAACATATTGCCATATGGTATTTACATACCTTTCCGAGCACTGCTGTGTTGATTTGCATGAAGATATATTGTGATCAGTTGCAACAAAGTGAATAACTTGCCTTTGCCACTCTTGCTATATACTGAATTAAGGCAGAAGATTTTATTTCTGAAAGGAAGATTGGATAGGATGTTGCTTTTAGTAATTATTCCTAAAACTAAGTTTTTATACAGACACACAGAGAGACAAATTATGTTGACCAAATGATTTTCTATAGGTTAACTAGTCCTACAACATCTAAGAAAAAAAAGTATGAATAGCATTTTGTGCCTGCTATAATTTTATTGTTCAAGATTGTTTTAGGCATGGATGTATCAACCTTTATAATATTCATCCTATTCCTAAGACAGTTCTTACAAATTAATATCAGTGGAGCAGAAAAATTAGATCATAGACCCATCTTGGACTGACATAATTATATTAATACAGATTGTATGGATATAGAAAGATAATATGATTTTCTGTGAAATCCTGATTATAGCCTATTTTAATAAACAAGGCCATATGAAACACAATCATCTCCGGGATTCCCATGTGATTTACAACAAAGAAATATGTACTTTCTGTATTCTTCATAATATTTTTTTCCAAAACTATATGTATAGTATTGAAAAGGCAACCAAGTTTGTATATAAATAGCACTTCAGCCCTTTCATTTCTCAGATGCAATTTTACTTTCTTCAGATATTTTCTCTGGTGACTTTTTTTCCCCCACCCCATTCATCACTTGCACAGTGTAATCAAGCATCCAGCAGTTGATTTCCTAGCAGATGCTGTAACGTGGCCACCTATTGCAATGCTCCATTTTCTGCATGGATATCAGAAAAAGGTTCATACTTCACAATGGTAGTCAGGTTTGTAAATTGTTTTTGACAGCTAAATGAGCTGATATATAGAAATGGGCAGAATGACAGACCGCCCCCCCAAAAAAGTAGGTGCTAAAACAACACAATGGAAGTCATTTTAGAAAATGACACCAGTTGTCTATAACCTAAAGGGTAAATGGGCAAGTTATGAATTCTCCAGTCATCTAAATTTCTATAAATTACCAAGATGTCATTGGAAATGGTTTGGAAATTATACTCAGTGATATAATGATTATGTTTTAGAGATCTAAGATATGTTTTTGTAGTCTGTGCCTTTTAAAGATTAAGGAAAACTCTGAAAGCATTTTCATTATTTTTTCTTCAACATTTTATAAAATATCCAAAATTATCTTAGAAAAGAAAAAAAATTGTATGGTTTCATTACAAGAACTTTCAGATAGTAATTAATGGAAAATGTTTAGCCTAGATGTCAATAATAATAAATGTTGATTTTTCATACTTTTTCACAATTATTTCATTATTAAATTTTAGATTGTTAGGACCTGTTTTGAATGCATACTCAGTTTACGTTTGGTCATAGTAACCTCCCTGGCTTGGAGGTGCCACAGAATTCAAGAAAGATTTCCCTAATCTGCTTAGTATGTTTGAAACTTTTGGGGACAGCTGTGTTCATCGTCCCAGGCTTTTCACTCATGAACTCTGTATACATGTATAACCTAGTATGATAATTAGTGTATTATTTTTTCCCTTATAATTTGGACATTTTCTTTGCTTTTATGATGTTCTTTGTGAATCTCAAAACAAAGTATTCCTGTATCAGTTAGATTTTCCTGATACTGATTCCATCAAAAGTAGTTTAGAGCTCAAAATGTGTATTTTGTATATTGAAAATTACAAAGATTTTTAGGAAGAGAATTAAAAAATTGTGTGAAATATTTGTCACCTGTGGAATTTCTCTTCCTTCCTTCCTTCCTTCCTTCCTTCCTTCCTTCCTTCCTTCCTTCCTTCCTTCCTTCCTTCCTTTCTTTCTGTTTCTTTCTTTCTTTCTTTCTTTTTCTTTCTCTATGTTCATGTTATATACAAGAGAAAAGAAAAAAAATGATACAGATTTCATCTTTCAAATGTATATTTAATTTTTACGGTTTTAATCTTCCCCCTTTTATTATTGATACAGTGTGTATTATGAGTCAGTTTGGTGTAGTGGGTAAGGCCCCAGGTTAGAAACCAGAACAGCATGAGTTCCTATCCTACCTTAAGCACAAAGCCAGCTGGGTAACCTTGAGCCAGTCACTCTCATTCAACCCTTGGGAAAAGGTTATAAAAAATCACTTCTGAAATCTTGCCAAGAAAAGTATAAGGTCTTGTCCAAGCAATCACCAAGAATCAATACTGATTTGAAGGCACAGACACAGACACACACACACACACACACACACACACACACACACACACACATTTTTATGTTTTTGCTCCTTCTGATCCTGAAATATAGCCATGTCTTAATATTGATGCTTTTGTAGCATCAAAAAATTATCTTCCCTACCCTGAAAGTTTGTTTTGGCAACAAAGATTTTGAAGTTGATAAGAAGATGGTTTATTTAAAAATTACACAAAAAAGGAATCCTGGATTCTAGAATGAAAATGTGGCCAGAAATTCCCATTAAAGAGTAAAACTGTTGTTTTCTATTGTGTAGAGGAACAAAAAGCTAAGGAATTATTCACACTTAGTATTAGGCTTTGAGGGATAAACCTGGCTCTAGATTTGTGCCTCAGTATGAATATTTTTCCAATGAAACAGACTGAGACAATTTTATTACAATTTTTTCAGAATGTTCTGATAAAAGAGGACTCCTCTCATTCAAAGAATAGAATAGAGTAGAACAGAACAGAACAGCAGAATAGAATAGAATAGAATAGAATAGAATAGAATAGAATAGAATAGAATAGAATAGAATAGAATAGAATAGAATAGAATAGAATAGAATAGAATAGAATAGAATTCTTTATAAGCCAAGTTTGGTTGGACACACAAGGAATTTGTTTCCGGTGCATAAGCTCTCAGTGTACATACAAGTAATAGTGATAATCATGATCATATACAACATGAAAATACATTCATCATAAATCATGAAATACAACACTTCATCATAAATCATAAGATGCAAGACTTAGTGATAGCCATAGAGTACTAGCTAAGCAAACAATATAAATCATAAAGGTAAAGGTAAAGGTAAAGGTTCCCCCGCACATACATGCTAGTCGTTTCTGACTCTAGGGGCCGGTGCTCATCTCCGTTTCAAAGACGAAGAGCCAGTGCTTGTCCGAGGACGTATCTGTGGTCATGTGGCTGGCATGACTAGATGCCAAAGGCACACGGAATGCTGTTACCTTCCCACCGTAGTGGTCCCTATTTTTCTACTTGCATTTTTATGTGCTTTCGAACTGCTAGGTTGGCAGAAGCTGGGACGAGTAACAGGCGCTCGCTCTGTTATGCGGCACTCGGGGTTCGACCCTGCCAAACTGCCAACCTTCTGATCGACAAGCTCAGTGTCCTAACCCACTGAGCCACCGTGTCCCTTATATAAATCATACTAGGGTACAAAAAAAACAATATAAATTGTAAGATACAAGCAGCAAAGTTATAGTCATAAGAAGATAAGGATAGGTAATAGGAAAGATGAGGAGTGTCATAGTAATACAGCTTTACTAGTATTTTGACAGCGTTGTAGGAATTAGTTGTTAAGCAGAGTGACAGCATGGGGGAAAAACTGTCCTTATGTCTAGACGTTCTGGTCTGCAATGCCCTATAGCATTGTCTTGAGGGAAGAAGTTGAAATAGTTTATGTCCAGGATGTGAGGGGTCTGCAGATATTTTCACAGCCTTCTTTCTTGTTCGTGCAGTATACAGGTCCTCAGTGGAAGGCAGGCTGGTAGCAACTGTTTTTTCTGCAGGTCTAACTATCCGTTGAAGCCTGTGTCTGTCTTGTTTGGTTGCAGTTCTAAACCAGACAGTTAGAACTGCATCCAAATAAGACAGACACAGACTTCAATGGATAGTTAGATCTGCAGGAAAAAAGAAAGAAAATTACAAGAAAAAAGTTGATTGGACAGGACAAAAGTAACTTCCCCTTTGCATAGGAAATCAGTTATATGGAATTAAACATGTTACATGTATGTCTATTTAAATGAACTCTGATGTAAGCAGGGCCTAAAATTTACCATATTCATGAGGATAGATTGTTTGGAGTTCACAAGGAGACAACCTAGGTCCCAATTAACACTAACAAGCTCTCTCTCTTATCAGGAGACATTCTGACCTGGAGAGCAAAGATAGTTTTTTTTATCAAAGTTTAGGAATATTAGAAGTTAGCAACCAATCCATAATAGAGAGCTTTCTACATTCCAGTCTGCAATGGTTTGGTAAACCACTAACATCATTTAAAACAGACATGTCAAACTCGCGATGTCACGTGACATCGTGCAACATATCGGGATGGTTTTGCCATTGCCAGCAGTGGGGTGGGTGTGGCTTCTGGATGACATGTCCGGCCCGCAGGCCGGCAGTTTGACACCCCTGATTTAAAAGAAAGAAAAATAAGTCAAATTCAAATAAAAAATAACTATGTTAGCATGTACAACATTACTACAAAGCCTATGTTGTAGGTATTACAAAGTCCATGTTGGGTGGCCTTAAGCTTACATGAGGATGACGTTACATAATAATAATAATAAATAATAAATAATAAACCTTTATTGTCAAAGTACAACATGTGTACATTGAGATTAGCTGAGCCTCCCCCCGTGCTCTCTCCCGCCAACACACAGTGACAACAAACCCTCCATCCCACCACACTATGTGAACCAACTACACCACACACTGGCCTCCCAAGTCAATTCTGCATAAGATTATGTCCCATTTAAAAGCCTAACAGCCCACGGATAAAAGCTATTTTTCAGCCTGTTGGTACGGCTGGCTATACTCCTATATCTCCTACTGGATGGTAGGAGAGTAAAGAGATACCGTCCAGGGTGTGAGTCATCCCTGAGAATCTTCCTCACTCTTCCAAGGTAACGAGCCCTGGCGATGTCATCCAGTGGTGTCAGGGAACAGCCCACAATGTCTTGTGCTGTGCTCACTACCCTCTGTAATACTTTCCTATCCGCAGCTGTCAGACCAGCATACCAAACCACAATACCATACGAGAGGACGCTCTCTATAGTAGACCAGTAAAAGAGGGTCATTAGCTGTTGTTCTACCCTGTTCTTCCGCAAGACCCTAAGAAAGTGAAGCCTCTGTTGGGCCTTTCTAGCCACCTGAGTTGTGTTAACTTTCCAGGTCAGATCTTCACAGAGGTAGACTCCCAGAAATTTAAAAGAGGAAACTCTCTCTACACAGTTCTCTCCGACGTAAAGTGGGGCAGGTTCCTCCTTTTTTCTCCGGAAGTCTAACACCATCTCTTTCGTCTTGCCGATGTTTAGGTGCAAGTTGTTGTTACTACACCATATGGATAGTTTTTGTACCTCCGCCCTATATGCTATCTCATTCCCACCTGTAATAAGACCCACCACAGTTGTATCATCTGCGAACTTGATTATCGCAGTAGATGGGTCAGATGATACACAATCATAAGTGTATAAAGAGTACAGGTAGGGGCTAAGCACACAGCCCTGTGGCATGTCGGTGCAAAGCTTCAGGGGTGTGGACAAAGTAGAGCCGACCCTCACTGTTTGTAACCGATCCCTAAGAAAGTCTTGAATCCAATCACAGATGGAGGCGGAGAATTTCAAGTCAGTCAGCTTCTTGATGAGAATGCTCGGCAAAATGGTGTTGAAAGCCGAGCTGTAGTCAACAAAAAGCATCCTGACGTAACTTCCAGGCTTCTTGAGATGACTTGCTACAGAGTGTAAAGCAGTAGCTATGGCATCGTCTGTCGACCTATTTCCCCTGTAGGCAAATTGATGTTTATCAAAGTCCAGTGGGAGGCATGTCCTAAGATGTTGGAGAACCAATCTTTCGAAGCATTTCATGACTACAGACGTTAATGCAATAGGTCTGTAGTCATTCAGGCACTCAACTGCAGTTTTCTTGGGGACTGGGACAATGGTAGCTGCTTTCAAGCATGATGGTACACATGCCGTTTGCAAGGAGATGTTAAAAATCCTTGTCAGGACCCCTGCTAATTGATCGGCACAATTCCTGACCACTATCCCCAGCACCCCATCTGGGCCTGCGGCTTTGCTGGGATTCACAGCCTTCAATACAGCTCTCACTTGGTGTTCACACAGGGTGAGTGGATGAGAGTCAGAAGGCCGGCCAGCAAAGGCTACGGGGTCTGGTCTTTTAACCTCGTAGCAAAGAATAGTGTAGTTCTCTTTTTACTTGTTTTTCATAAGACTTTTCTTTGGGAAATTTGAAACAAGTCATTTGTGAGGAAGGAACATGATCAACCTATAAAACATTGTGAGGAAAGTTGCTAAAACATTGTCTCTTTCTTCCAGTTCCATTTGTTCTGGACCATTATATCTACTTATTTCTGATTAACCTGTTTTCTACTGTTTGCATATATCTCACATGAAACAGCTAAGTATGATGGTTCATTTGCTTTTGCTATATAGTGTACAATGTCATCTACATTGTTTTTCCCAACTTCATACTATGTTTTTCCCAACTTCATCTTAATTATCCTTTTTTCATAACTAGTATTATTTATTTAAGATCTGGATAAGCTACGGAGGATACTTACTGGCTTTTCCTATCTTCAAGTCCCAGGAAGAGATGAAAAACATATGCTTCACCTGAAAGGAAAATTCTCAGTGATTACCAGTTCACTGAGTTTAATTTGAGAGGATGAACCTGCTCTATAAGATTTTCCCTTCCCACTGCCTTTGCTTGGTAATTAGGAAGGATGGGGTAATTAGACTAATTAGGAAGGATGGGGCAATCCTGCTAACCTCAATTCTAACTGATTGTTTTACAGAGAAAATTCTCTGCATTGACTTAGATGGGGAAGCTACAAGAGAGAAATCAGTATTTATTGTCAACAGTAACAATCAGAATAGAACTGGAAGGGACCCAGAAGGTCTTCTAGTCCAACCCCATGCTCAAGCAGGAGTCTCTATATTATTTCAGAGAAGTGTCGTCTAATCTCTTCTTAAAAACCTCCATGATGAAGCACCTACAACTTCTGATGGCAAGCTGTTCCACTGGTAAATTGTCCTCGCTATTAGGCATCACTGCTCCATATACAAATAACCAACCAACAATAGATTTGAATGAACTTAAGATAAATATTACTTGGGACAGGGTGTTATCATAAAAATACTTTTTCTTATTTTATTTTTAATCTTAATAAGGGTGGGTTTTTTCCCCTTTCATCATCAATTTGTTCCCTCATTTTTTGGCTTATATATGTACCTGAGGTACCTTGTTTCCCCCAAAATAAGACTCGGTCCTTTTTTTTCCCTCCAAAAGAGGCACTAGGTCTTATTTTCAGGGGATGTCTTACCTTAGGACCACTGCAGCCAGACCCTTCCATGCCCTGACACCTGTTGCACTGCTGCTTGACTTCTTTAGTGGCTGCTTGCCGCCACTTGCAGCCAGATGCCATGTGGTATATTGCACCATTTCTGCTGCTCGGAGCAGGAGGCTGCATGGTGCTTCATGCCATTGCACCACTTGCAGCAAGAAACTGTGCAGTGCTTTGGACTGTTTCCACTACTCTTGGCAGGATGCCACATGGCTCTTTGGGCTGTTGATGTCACTTGCGGCAAGATGTCACATGGCGGTTTGGGCCATTGCAGCCACTTGTGGCAGGAGGCTGTGCGGTGCATCGAGCCAGTGGCAACAGCTTGAAGTGTCATGCAGTGTCCTCCCACAAAAGGCAACAATGGCATGAAGCACCATGCAGCCTCCTGCTGCAAGCAGCAGCAACAGACCAAAGCGCTGTGCAGCCTCCTGCCGCGAGCAGCAGGAACGTCATGATGAGCCACATGGCACAACAAGTGTTGGGATGTGGGAGGCCTGGCTGTGGCTGTCCTACCAGTAAGGTAAGCAGGTGCTTACCGGTAAGGTAAGCAGGAGGGGCAGCTCCACCCCATCCCCACCCTAGCTTGATTTTTAGATGTGTGCCTCACCCCAAAATTAGGTATTATTTTTGGGGTAGGGCTTATATTAGGCCCACCCACCCCCCAAAAAAAAATCAAGGTAGGACTTATTTTCAGGGTAGGGCTTACTTTCTGGGAAACACAGTATCAATTCTGACTATCCTTTGAACCAAATTGGAAGAGGAATAGGTGATGCCTGCATATCATCAGCAAATTAAACATGCCTTTTCCTTCCTTAATTACTATACAATTTTAATATCAATATATTTATGTGACATTTCATTGATCAATTTATTTAATAATGCATTTTATTAATAATGTCAGTGTGTTGTTTACACACATGGACACAAATACATTTATTCCAACAAATATATCTTATTAGCAGTATATGAGTTTCTTATACAGCTTTTATAGTTTGCCTTGCAGCGGTGGAAGGATCTTTCTGTCTCATATTGCACTATTTTACTTTGGTGCATTTTACCAGAAATAAATCCCATAATTTCTTAAATAATTCAAGAGGTTTTATTTTCCGTTTTGTTATGTTTTACCACTATAGCCTTTGTTCTCCATATTATTTATATTAATCCTGTAAGAAATAAAGCAGAGAATAATGTTAATTGAAATTGTACTGGATGAATTTTAAAAATCCAACAAGTAATTTTAAGTAATATAATAATGTTTATAGTTGTATAATACTTCAGCAGCTTTCTCCAATACCAAAATATTTCCCATTCAATCATATTTAAAGTCAAGAAGCTACCAAATAATGGATATTTTTGTTTTCTTAGAATTTTCCCATCCATATACAGGACCCAAGGAAGCATTAAACTTAAAGTAGTAATATTATAATATGTACAATGCAATGAAAAAATAAATTTTAATTTTTTTAAAAATTAAAAAGAACAAATTATTACATTTATTTTAAAAAAGAAGGATGAACTTGAGGCAGGTCAGTTCTGTCTGAATGGATAAGGATTGGATAATCTAAAGAACCAGTTTGGTTTCCCCTCCCCCACTGTCCCTTTTGTGTGAGGTGGCAGGCAGGTGAGGGGTATCTGTTGCAGCAGAATCTGCAGCAACTCAAGAAATGATCATCACACCTTGCTCTCAGTAAATCAAAGTGGAAGTGCAGGCAATCACAGATCTTCTCCAAATGAGTTTTGGGATCATACAATGTCCTCAAACCTTCTACATAACCCCTCTCCTCAAGGTCGCTATGAATTCGGATGCTGTTTCACCTGGTTGCTGAACTCTCTGTTCAAATGCGTGGCACCAAGCGATTACTGACAGCTTGGGTTGAAAGTGGTCTCCGAGCTTCTTCTTCAAGTCTGTGAACGTTATGGACTCCAATGGTGTTGGTGCGAAAAAGTTCTCTGCAATGTCAAATGTGTCTGGGCCACACACACACAGGAGCATAGAGGCCTTCAGGCCGTCCTTGGCAACTTGATTCACGCAAAGATAGTTCTCGACCCTGGATAGATACGAGGACCATCTTTCTGGGTGAGCTATGTCAAATTCTTCCAGCTTTCTGACCTTGGCCATTTCTGCTGGTCTTCGTGGCTGGGGCTCGTTGTCTTCACGTCCTGCTCCTCCGTGGCCCAGGGACTGGTCCTCTGGGCGCTTGGTCACTAGCGTGCCTGTGCTAGGCCAACCATAGGGGGGGAATTGCTTTTCCCACCAGGCGTGTTCTGCCTCTCCCCTATTGACTCATCAGCTCAGTTGGAGGAGCAGGATCCCACCTTTGTCGCCAGAGTTACTGTAGATACTGGGTTCGTTGCTTCAATGATGAGACAAGGCGAGTGAGTTCAGCAAAGATCATTGTTTATTGCATGCAGGAACTGAACTGAGAAACAGGACTGCGAATGCAGCAATTTATACCTTGGCCTCTAGGCAGTGGCCAATAGGTTTAAAGCAACCTATTGCTGCCCTAGATGCAGCCAATGGTGGCGCTGGAGATGGGTTGTCTAAGGAGCTGGGAGCTGTTAACTAGCTTCCCTGCTTGAGCAACCTTCCAGCAATTAACCCACATGATATTCCTTTAGCAAGACAAAGCCCAATACATTACATATCCATGCACTTCCGGTGGGCCATTCTAGGCCTGGGAGGCTCCGAGGCCTAGATTGGACTTCCAGAAGCCAGCCAGTTCTCCGAATTCAGATAAATTTAGCTACCGGTTCTCCCAAACCGGTGCGAACCGGCTGAATCCCACCACTGTATCTATCTATCTATCTATCTATCTATCTATCTATCTATCTATCTATCTATCTATCTATCTATCTATCTATCTATATATCATCTATCTATCATAATTCCTATGATCTACCTGTATACCTGCCCTATTATGCTACCCCAAAATCATCCATAACTGCATTACTTGCCATATAATGCAAAAATCAGAAAGTGATGGATTAGCATAATTCTTACATATAGAAATACCCCGTTACTGGACAGGATACGATGTAACAAATACAAAGCAAAGCAAATTATACTACTCCTATAATAAGCAACCAATTAGCATGATATTATACAAAAGTAAGGTGTGTTGCTGCATTAGATGACAATGGGAAGGAGAAAGGCTTTATTTCTCACCAGCAACCTAGCACCAGAAGTTAACAATCAACTTTCTTGGGTTTCCTCCCCCAGAGAGTGGGAAGCAACCTCATCTGTGAAGTGATTTTGTTAGGCTAATAACTCAGAATGGTGGATTTATGTCTCTTGGGGGGGGGAGCTAATTGTTATAGTCTCCTATCCTTGATATGGGTACACAAAGCTGCAGTTTAGAAGAAATAAAGAACTGAACAATGGCTGAGGGCACCTTGATCCTTCTGGCACTGATGAGAGCTAACAAATCTACTCTCATACAGGGATGCATGCTATTTCTTTTTACTTGTGCTCTACTTGTATATTTGCAAATGAATTAACCCCTATAATGATAAATATATCAAGGCTGGACAATATGAAGCATGAATGTATGTTATTATTTTTCATGCTGATTGTAATTTGCAATAATGTATTTGGGAAGAAAAAATATAGTTTTTGTTTCCCCTGGCTTTAATTTTTTGTTAAGCAAATTCTGTTTCCAGGGCTACTGTCACTCATGCTCATTCAGTGAGAAGTCACTGTGCTTTTAAAGGAAAGAATGTGCAAGGCCTGCTATTTGATTTTACCCGTCTGTCTGCATACTCTCAAACTCTCAGCATAAATATGTTGGAAAAAAATGATTTAGCCTGAACTTACTCATTTCTTTTGTAGGAAATTTCATTATTTAAGATTTATAAATGTACTGTATTGGAAAGGTCATCTGTTCCCTCAGCTTCAGAGTAATAGTGCTGTGACTCTCTTGCCTTTTGGAATATTTCACAAAAATAGGATATCAGAGGCAGTGTGAAATGAATTTGTATTTTCCAATAGTATAAATTTCACCTCCGTAGCTTCATTCATAGTGACCTGATCTCTTAGTAAACTTTTAAGAAATGACCATTCATGCTTGTTTTAAGAACTCTGGCACTTCAACTTGATTGCAATATAGGCATGGTGAAAAGAATTCTTTCCACTTATAGGCTGAAATAGATTTGTGTTATAGTGTCTGTTTTTCTAACCAGATTTGCTGTAAATCTAGGAACTTCTTTCTGTAACTGATCAGCAAAGAAATATCTTTCCTTGATCATATGAAACATAATATTCCCTGTGATTGTCAACAAAGTATTATAAGTTCTCTGTATTCTGTGGTCAATAATGTTCCTAGATTTTTTTAGTTCTTCACATGTCCACAACACATATTCTGTCAGTAATGACAGAGATATCACATACCTGTGTTGTTTCATTATCAGCCTACCTTCAAGCCAATAAGTAAATACTAAAAATTACTCTTTTCTGATTTTAATCTTACCAGATTTAGTCAGGTAAGACCAATCAGCTCTAACATTATGTCTTAAAAGATAATATTAAAATTGGTTTGTCATATTTTGCTGCATTTTTCAGCATCTGTGTTACTTATATATTTCTTGTCATAAAATCTCTTCTAATAGCTTCAAACAGCATCAGAAAAGAGCCTGCTTTTCCTAGAATATGGCTTTGTTATTTACCAGTAATGAGTGTCTGTATTAGATTTTGCTAATACGTGTCCAAAGGTCTGATCTATCTGGATACTTATAGGTAATATTCCAAGGCTTCTTTCATTCATTATTGTTGTAATCCCATTTAGAGGCTTGTTTGTCATTTTAAACTCCTTTGGTTAATCATGCCCTATCCTAATCCTTTTTAACAGCACAACTGAACTGGAGAATTTCTAGCAGCTGCAGACACCAGGAGTTCCCTGATTTCTAGCATATGGTGGTTGTAGAAATAGTTGCTCTCTCATGAATTGATGGACTTTTGTCATTAAGGGCAATGGGCAAAATTGCCAAAGGAACTCTGTTCTTTTCAATTTTTCCCCCCTGAGAAGTTTAATGATAAGGAACATAATAACAGAGAAGAAATGAGTGATACTTATATTATGGCTCTTTGCAACATGGAAGCTTTTATTTGGATCCAAGTTCAAGTTGGTTTTGTGAAGATTTATGAAACTTTGTTGGAAGAGTGATGCATATACCTTTCTGGCAGAGTACATTAGAACAGGCACACTTAATCAATCTGAAATCCTACCGCTGAAATTTTGAAACTCTGCATATTCTGACCTCAAGCAATGTGCCTTATGCATTCACTAGCATTGACTGGTGGAGCAAAAAAAATTATTTGCTGATAGCTTGTATCTTTGTGAAACTATGGTGTTAATAAACCAAATTACTTTTTCTTCCAGAGCAATAGTCTGAGGTACAGAATCCAAAGCAGGTTGTGTTGACTAAGCTACAAGTAATCTATATTTCTAATGCTGAATGATCACATTTCCTTGCTTGCAATTATATGTGAATTTTAGAAAATGCAGGTATCTGCTTTATAAATGGATACAGTCAAGGAAATTAGAAACATTGCCTTGTTAGTTAAGGTTTACATGAGAATAAACTGGTCAAAAATATATATTTTCCATTATTTAAGTCTGAAGCATAGCCACATTATTTAGTGAGGCCAAGTAGTTAATACCTTTGTAAGAGAAAATTCTGAATCAGGTACTACTGAGGAGCAGCTTCTATCCTTTGAAACTAAATGTACTGAGAATCAGGATCAAAGTATTTGTTTATACAACACATAAATTATCAGTAGACATTCTACTTACAGGTTTCCATCTGGTCACCAGGTGACATCTCAAGTTTGACCTGAGAAAGATTTTATTTTAAAAAACACAATGCCATTTTGTTAACTGTTAAGAAAAATACTTAGAAGAGCTTATTATGTAAGTAAAAGTAAAAAGTTCAAAACACATATTACAAATTAGGAAGCTGCCATGTCAATCTATTGTTTAGTGAATTTTGAAAAAGTTATATAGTTTTGTTTTCTTGTGTGCAAGAATAAATAATGTGCTGGGAAATAAAGAAGACATTCATTCTAGGAAGAAAAACCAACAACAGCCTTAGAAGAGATCGTGAAAAATAAGGACATATCTACATTTACAAGGATCAGAATAGTTAAAGCAAAAGTATTCTTGGTGTAATATATAGTCGTGAAGCTGGATACTGAAAAGAATGAGATGGTCACCTTCAAATTCTGGATTTGGAGAGGGTTACTGAAACTACCATGAAAAAACAAAAATCATTCCTGGTCCAAATAAAGGTTGAATGTTTCCTTGAACCAAATTTCTACTTCAGCAAGTAGAAATTCAAAAATTCAGAGTATGTAATGCAATGTAACACACAAGAAAACATATTGTGTTTGTCAAAGTTTAGGAAATAGGATATAATTGATAAACAGATTAGATTTACAGAATAAAGCAATTATTGTAATATCTTTGGAAGAATTAAACGTTATTAAAGGTCAAAGTAATAAGCAAATCAGATTCAGTGGCATGTCAGGCAATGGCTACTCACCTTTATTTATTTATTTTTTTTTGTAGTTATGGTCAACGACCAAGATGTAAAACACAATACAGTAAGAAAAAAATGAATTGCAGTCTATCTGGGCAGAGATCAATTTGCCAGCAAATATAACTAGTATTAAATTTAAATGTTTCTCATAGCAATTCTACTTGAATAAACTTTGATAAATCTCCTATATATAGTATTTCTCTAGATCTGGTTACTAAAAATGGATCATTCTTCTCACTGGACTAGTGTGTACTGTAAGCTTCCCAGAGTCACTATGAAATGAGTTGGGCAGCAAATAAATAAATAAAATACTACTACTACTACTACTACTACTAATAATAATAATAATAATAATAATAATAATAATAATAATAATAATCCTAATAAGGGTAGAAAGTGCAAAACTATCTCAGACACAAAGCTCAGGTGGTCTTGTGATGGTTTTTCAATATGCTCTAATGCATAGATGGCAAAGAACTGAGTCCAGCTAATAAAAAAATATTCTGCAGAGATGGGAGACAAATAAGATATTAGGAAATAATTAGATAATGACAGCACAGGCTGTCATTGCAGTAACAAAAAGCTTTGTTTATCTTTCCATGGTCCATGGAAAAATACTTGCTTTTACTTTCGAAATGGTTTTCTTAGAACTTAACATCAAAAATTGGGCAGATATTTTTATGATGCTTCAGATCCAAGTTTATATTTTTCCCAATAAGAAATAGTTATTTGAATAGTTTTAAATCAAATTAATTAAAATTAATTAAATTTAGCTTACTCAACTAAATTAAACCAATACGTAGCAGGTTTTTATGCAAGAATCCAACAAAGCAATACAGACTTCTAACAAAATAAGATTGTTATGTACACTGAGAGGAATATGTAGAAGAATTCATGAAAAGTAGATGTCCCATTAAAATATAAGGCAGACCACACAGAAGTAGGTAATTCAGTAAATTTGTGGGACCCAAAATATGTAAGATTTTATTCACCAGCATGAGTGCCTTGAATTGGGCTCAGAACATGAGGAACAATAGTGCTGGAAAGCTTGCCAAACAAATCTGTTTGGTCACAGTATGCAGAGTTAGATAGCCTTTGGTGTACTCTAGAAGGCTGTGGTTCTCCTCTTTTGTTTCACCAGATGATCTTATGTGAGTTTACTAAATAAGGTTTGTATGTATGTGTGAAATACTACAGGGACAAATTACTATATAGTTTAATATGTTAAATGCATGTTCAAATGCACACTCAAATCCACAAGCCTATTAATCTACAACACAGCTCTTGTATGTGAGGAAGTGAGGAACCAATTTCTGTCTTGAAAGAATAGCTATTAGGGCACAGGGCCAAAAAACCTAGAGGATAGAATTAAGAAAAGCAAATACTGTACATTCCTGCCTAGAGCTATCTGAAGCTCAGAGGAGAAGCATTAAAGGAGATAGTACAAAGTAGAGATTTTCTCTGGTTACATCCAGAGACAACAGAGTTACAGATCTGTTGTCTATAAGGTGACCTTTGCAGTTTGACCAAAGAAACCAGTTCTTTAGACTAAAGCAAACATTCAAACTTTGATTCCTAGAGGCAATAGAGTACAATCCTTTAATGTATCAAAAGAGCCTTCTACTGTCTTTCTTCTCCGATTTTTCACAATCTCCATAGTCACCATGTTTATTCTGGGTTGTGGTATCACATACACAGAGAGAGAGAGAGACAGACAGACAGAAGACAAATTGGTGAGAACTTGACAAACAGCATCCATTTCTCACAGGGATGTTGTATTGAGGTAAGCTTAAATTCTCTGGGGGTATGGAGTCTAGTCCTAATCAGGCTTCCAGGAAATCAAGGCATTGTGATATTAAAGATTCTCTGTCAACATTTTGATTAAAACAGTAATTTTAATAAGCATAGTTCAATTGTTAAGTGTTCACTGAACACCTAATTATACTAGTTATAACTCCTAAATTACTTAAAATCCCCTTCTTTTTTCTTTTCCACTTATACCTAGAGAGGAAGAGTTGCCTGCTCAATAATTATCTTATAATTACTTTTTAAAAATAAATAACTTAAATAACTTTCAAATGTGTTTCACGTTTAGCAGTAAGGATGGGAGAAAAAAAATCAAGTTAATATCAAAGTCTACTTGTGCTGGACAGTTTTATTCTTTGTGAAAAGATATTTTTGAAGATAGCTCTCCTTTTGTCCTTAATTATTTTCTGTCAAAGTCAGTGGGTGGAAGATTATTGGAGAGAATAATTTTGTAGACAATTGTGTAAGATGACTTTGAATCTATTATTATGTTTGAAGAGAATGTGCATTTTTAAAAGGCAAAGGTAGTATTTATAATGAGAAGAAAACTCAAACAAGATGCTGGGATAGGTCAGATCAGCATTCAACCTCTTTGAAGATTATGCTAACATGTTTTTTCTGTTAAACGTAAATTGAAGGAGTGAAATTGCTTTATTTACTGTATAAAGCAATAGCTGTTGCTTTAAAAATAAAATGCAATATGAAAAGTGGATGTATTTCACTGGCATTTTTCATCTCAGTTTTTGGTATTAAGTGTTTAGGAAAAAGAACCTGCCATTTTGTTCTCCAATCATATTTAAGAAACCTTGTGAAATAGTGAAAACGTTGCAGAATGACAGTGGTTGGCAAGACTTAGTTTATCATGACCAGCCAGATTTCAGTATTGGACTCTCTAGTATTTGCAACCTGATTCTAAATAAACTAGCTTGAAATTCTAGGTGGAGAATTCTGGGAGTTGAAATCCTCACATGTTAAAGTTGCCAAGGTTGAGAAATACTATCTTAGATAATGGTTGGGTTCTGATCAAATCATAATGGTGTTTATTTGCTTATGTTTCAGAGTAATGAATGATTCCTAACAAATATAATTTACTACTCTGTGAGAAACAAGTGAATAGGCACTTTAGCAAAACCCCTTTTAAAAAAAGTTATATGTGAATGCATTCATAAAGCAACTGTGCTGAATGTAGCCCTGAACTGTCAGAAAAGCTCATTATCTTTCCGAGTCCTCTCTCAGAAAGATATAAAGTGATCAAATACCTGAGCCCATACCTTGCTAAATTAACTTAGAGACTGAAAGAATATTTACTAAGGTTGTTTTTTTTTCTTCCTATTCTGCAGCAATGTCTCACAAAGGGAAAAGAAATACTTTAATGTAGCTTGCTGGATCACACACAGATCCCATGGAGGCTGATGATCTATATAATTATTATTCCATGCTTGGTTGGTTAGCAGAGTAGCTCATGTCATTTAGTAGCCATTATAAATTCCCTTGATTGCCTGCTTGAGAAGGAGAAATAATTTTCCCCCCTTAGGAGGGATGCTTTTACACATTATAGGAGATTGATTATAACTTTTAGAATAGATAGAATCTGTAAATCTAAATACAGAGGCTTGGAGGCTTTGTAGTTTGCTGCATAGTAGTGTTCTTTGTTATGCAAACATAGCCACCTCTATAATCAGTTGTCTTTTTAGAAAAATTGTACCTCTGCAAGATTCTCCTAGAGACACTGGGCTGTGTCAAAATGGAAAGCTTGATGGGGGTGGGGTGGGGTGCAGTTTATTATCAAGAAAGGTCCTGTTAAATAACAAGCATAATTGTTATGGTTACTTTGGTCCTAAGTATTTTGCAAAAGGGGCTACATTTGAAATTACTTAGTAAAATACAAGTTTATCATTTTGTATTTTGGTGTGTGTATTTGGAAGGCAGCCTTTCATGTCAAAACATTTTTTTTTAAAAAAATAGGGATAACTTTCAAGTAGACACTACGATTTAACCTCCTACTGGAAGTGCAGTATTTGGTGTTCTATGTTGCCTCTGTTCAAAATCAAAACAGATTTTATGACCTAAAACAAAACAGTCCTAAATCACTACATCTGGGGTTCAGGTTCTCTGGTTTCTTTACTCAAGACACAGCTGCTGATTCTGTGGTGGGCTTTCATCTGTGACATGTGTATGCACAGGATTGCTTAAATAGCAGTGCCTGTGGCAAAGCTGGGAAACTATAAAGATTTCAGCAGCTTATTCAGGTTGCCTGAGTGATGTGTCTGGAAGGAGCCATATGTTTATGTAAGGCCAAAGTTTGTTCACTTTATGAAGCTTTCTAAAAATGATGCTATGGGAGGACGCAGTGGGAAGGCTGGAGGGAAATTAGATATTAGCCAGATTTTAGCGCATAAGAATACTGTATATGTACCTGTGCAACAGGTTTTCAATCAGGATGGTGATAATTACAAAGTAGTACTCTATCTGTAGACTAATGGCTGAATGATAATTTTTGCCGTCAATATGATCACCCGTTCCTGGACTTTTCCTTGCTCCCAAATGTTTGTGCATTCTTTCCACTGGTTGAGTTTACTAGCACAAAATTACTCCTGTAAGTATGCATATGCAAATACTTGTAATTATTTTAATCTCATGATTACCTTCATGACTAGTAGACGTGTCCTAGATCAATATAGAAAGTATTTAACTTACCATAAATACGATTTTGTGGTACAGGGTAGAGTGTGTGCATTTATGAAAAATGGCACATCTATTTTTTTTTAAATTTGTTTTTAATTTTGTATCTTGGTTTTAATTACCCTGTAAACCGCCCTGAGTCCTTCGGGAATAGGGCGGTATATAAATGCAATAAAATAAATAAATAAATATTAGACTGTATAAGTGATAATTTTAGCTATAACTTCAGCTATGTTGTAGTAACCAGTGTTATCTCTGTAGCCCTAAGTCATGCAGACCCAACTACTGATGCTTTATGTATCTGCAGCTGTTCTGTGTTTTGCTATTTTCTGGGGATTGTCTGTTGGGAGCCTTCAAAGCATTGGACTTAGTGACCATCTGTAAAAATCTGAAATCAGCATCCTGTTCAGTTTTTCATTTTCCTTCCCCTGGTAATGCTCTATGGCAATGCTACATGACTTCCATTGAGCATAGCAGATGTAGGATGGCTTGCTAAGGTCTGGATTCCAAAAATGGGTGAAACCAGACCTTAACTTTAGAGAGGAATTCAAAAGTTTATAAAAGGGGAGGGATGTAAAGATCCATAAATTTAAGGAATCATTTTGTCCTTCAGAGTCCTGCAAAATGCCAATAGGGGCAAAAAGGTTACATTAACTTTGCCACTAAGTTGTGTCATAATGAAATAAGAACAATTTCAAAAACTCTAAATACTTCATATCTTACATAAATGAGCAACTATGCAGGTTTTCCCAGTTCAATTTCAAACACTGTAAAACAGAAATTCAGTTGACAGTAAGGTTAACTTTTTACCTTGTCAAACACATGTTCTAGAAGGAAACAGACACTTGCAGTAAACATTTAAAGCTTCATTAAGTCATGGACAGAGGTAATTGGCAATATATTGGAGCAATCAGTCAGGTGTTGCTATAAGTAACATGAAGAAAGTCATTCCATTATTGTTGGTTTTAGTTTTCATTTTTTTAAAAAAAGATGTATTTATATTGCATTTAAAATTTCCTCTTCAAATTGGGCATAATCTAATTTCAAAAATATAAATAGTGAACAATAGCTGACTATTCCTATGTTTCTTCTAGTTTATAGTTCTGTTATCTATATTTTTTTTAAATAGCTAAGCTCTTTCATCAAGACTGAAAGAAAAGTGATCATACTTTTTTGGAGAAAACAGAATCAAACTAGATCCCTTTACCTATTAAGCTTAAAATTAGAGTTTCATCTAACCACTCAAGGTTATACATGAACTGAAGAATCATGGATATAAATGTGCTGTTCATAGTTGTGTCTATTTTAGCCAGGGATTACTAGATTAAAAGGAGATTCTGATATATATATTTTTAAGGGAGCAGCTACTGGCCTGAACATGAATGGCTCTTGCTCCAGGGCATCTTTTCAACGATTAGGAAAATCTCTATCTAGTTTTCTGATTTACTTTAACATGTTTCATTGAGGTTCCTTAATGAACTCCAGTGATTCACCAGAACTGTTGTAAACTACAGACAGGCAGAGGTTTTATTTTGTTTTTGTTTTTAATTCTATCATTCAGTTTAACAAGGATTGAATTACTGTTCTGGATTTTTCTCTAAGCATTATCTTCTATTCTGAGAGCCTGAACAGAGTTACCATAACTGTAATGACAGATATGACAGTTGAATTAATTTATGGAAGGCACTACTAAGACATGTGATGAATATTGTCAAGCCTAAAATGCTTTAAAATGGGATTAGATCAATTTCATTGTGATTTTTTTGTCCCCTTGGATATCACCCAAGCAATATTTGTCCGAGTCCCAGTTGGTGGGAAGGAAAGTAGAAGTAGAGTAGAAAATTATCCTCATGTTCTTCTTATGCATCCCAAAGTTTCAAGCCTGAGAAAGAATACTGGACTGTATAAACCTTTGTTCTAGTAGGAACAATCAAGACTGATAGGGAACAGTTACTGTGTTGGGCAAAAGTTAACCTATTCCTCCTTGATAATGCCAGTAATTGAGTCAATTGTACACCTTATGCAGTCTCTGAGATATTGCCTTTCTAATGTGTTATTCGTGCAGTGTATTTTTATTTTTCTTTGATCAAATTAAGAATAACCTTCACCAGATATAGACGGAATAGAAAGAAGTTTTCTTCTACAAAGTTCACATAGTGCTTGCTTTCCAGTTTCTTTCTCACTATCATTCAAAATATATAGATATGATCTCAGAAAATTTAAATCCTGCTACTGAGTTCAAGTGAACTAGAATGGAGATCTCCAGTTTTGACTCATTTGGATCATTTTTGCAAGCCTTCAGCTTCTTTGCAAATATAATCTATAAAATATTTTTTTACAAAAAGTTCAGATAATTATTGCCTCAAAGTTCACAAGGCTTGATTTCTCATTGTTGTTCCTAATATAAACATATTTGCTGGTGTAATTAAGATTTACCAGTACTTCATATCATGTGAAATACTGAGTTCAAAGCAATTATAAGGAGAATATGAATTATGAAGTTGTATTCCCAAAAGAGTTCTTTGGCAGTCTTTGATAACCCAAATTAGAGGGGATGCCTTGTTGACCCTCTAGAATTATTGAAATATAAATCATATTATCTTTTAAAATTAATCCAACTCTGTGAAGGTAGCATAAATATGCATGTTTAGTAACTGCCATAATGTCAATGTGCAGGTAATCATACAATTACTGTCATCTGTGTGAAATGTTGACCTTTAAGAACCAATGAATTAAATAATTGTCTTTGGGGGCTTCTTGGTCTTAATTCTGTAAGATCAGTCAAAGTCTGACAGATGCCTCTGTCCTCCCCCTCCCCAGTTTGAGGCCATCATTTTCTTGTGGATCAAAAATACATAAAACTGTCCTTCCATTGTGTGTTTTGCTAAAATTGGCATAGCTTTATGCCAATTACTGGTGGGACTGGCATCCAGAAAAACCTTAGTAACAGACACCAAAATAATGTTTTGATCCAAGTCAGTAATTGCCTTGCATGCCTTACAGGTGTGTGAATTTAAGTGTAGTTGTGAACTTTTCCATCTAGGTAAGCAGTGAGAAATGAAAAGAAGATGAAAGCTATAGTGGAACATGTTTGTAGTTGGCTAAGAATAATTGTGCTTATCCATTGTGCATTATATAATAATTTATAGTTTAGCTTGACCAAGTCAATTGTGGATTACTTAACAGATTAAAACTTGGGGCTTAGTGTCATGTGAAATCCCACAAATGAGTGAGGTAAGTAAACTAATGATTATATGGATGTATATTGAATTGTATTATTTTTTTCTTTTTTAAGAACTATGTATTAAAATCAGGTCTTACAAGTTTAAATCTATAGTTGTTTGTTGAATGGCAATGATGGCTAGTATGTAATTATGAACAAAAAAACCCATAATTTTGTCCCCTGTCATTTAGTACAATCCAGATTTGTCTCTTGTATTTATTTTCTCTAAATTCATACTGCACTAAGAACTTCAGTATGATGAGCTGTACTGTCTACATGCACGTAGTTGCTACACATTGATTTTCTTACTCCTACTGGTCTGTGTGTGTCTGTGTGTGTGTGTGGTGCATAGACAGAAAGATAGAATGTAGTACATATATTAAATGAACAAAAATATCACAGCAAAGTTCATCAACTTCCAGTTCTCACTCACTGAGTGATGGATAGCTTTAATTACACTGAATTACTCAGCATCTCCCCAGAACTCCCCAAAGTCATTAAAAATAGATTTTCTGTTTGAACTCCTTTCCCCACAACAGGCCTCCAAGGTGGCGTGCCACAGACAGGAAGGCTCATGTGTTGATTTCTAGTCAGAGAGGTCAGCTGCTTGTTTTGGTAGCAATCACTAAAGTGGGATTGGAGAAATAGGGCAGGGAGGTCCAGAATATCACCCAGACAGACACATCTACTTTTTATTTAATCCATTCTTTCTACTATAATAGCTTGTGGCTTTGGTGGTTATTCAAGAAGAAATGTGATTCTAAATGCAAGGGTTGTGGAATGTCCCTATGGACCTTGAAAAATAGAGCCAATCAGGCAATCAAGGAAAACTGTAATGAATCTTTATCATTTAATTACTGGGTAGGAAGTTCTGTAATTAGGGAAGTAAAAAGTGAGCCTCAAAGCTGTTATGTTAGCTAAATAAAAAAGGTTACTGTGGTCTTAAGAGTCTCTTAGAACAGTGAGAGGAAGAAATGCTACATTAATGCTGGCATTTTCATGTTTGTAACCGAGAATGTTAAATAGTATTCATTTTGAAATCGCCAAAAATGGAAAGAGAGTAAAACTCTAGCAAATCTTATTTTGCAAATGTTTTATGTTTTTGTTCTTTTCATTAGAACAAATTACCAAAATTGTTTGTTGCCAAAAAAAGTAATTATGCAATTTATGATCATAATAATGATGTGTTGAGGAAATGTTTTGAAAGACTGATAGGAACTTATCAGTTTTGGGAATTTGGATTTTGAAATCAACTGTGTTACCATAACATGCTGTTGCTAAATGTATGGCAGATACAGTTTTTAGGTAACGCAACTTCTTTTGCCTACTTAATTTAGTTTCACCAGTTATATCACAGGAGGTATCAGTTTTTGATAATTTGCAATCATACTGTTATCAGTATGATACAATAAAACATATAATGATGGTCCTCGTGGTTAAAGACGATATCTGACATTCTAAGAGCCAGGGTGGCACAGTGGTTAGAATGCAGCACTACAGGCTGGCTGACTGCCCATTCCAGGAATTCTATCCTGACTGGCTCAAAGTTGACTCAGCCTTCCGTCTTTCTGAGGTCGGTAAAATGAGGACCCTATTTGTTGGGGCTAATATATTGACTTTGTAAACCATTTAGAGAGGGCTGTAAAGCACTATCAAGCGGTATATAAGTCTGAATGCTATTGCTATTGGTTTTGCAAAACTTCAGATGCTGCAGCAGAGCATCAAAGTTGATTACATACCATTATCAATCTATAGAAGCAACCATGATAGATACTATAGTTTCCTGTTTCTTGCCCTAGGATACAGTTAGAACTGTTCAATGATTCAGATTTCAAAGGGAAAAGATGCTCAGGAGCATCTCGCAATACTCATTAGCAGCTCTTTAAAGAACTTGTGTCTTGTCCTGGCATTGCTGAGTTGCTGCTGTGCAAGCCTGGATAAAGGAACTGACAATAAGTACTATGTGAATGCTCACACAAGTTCCAAATCATCATTTCCCTCTTGAATCCAGGTTCAAATACTACTCAGTTTGCTTGTTTTTTTTTAATCACAGGACAGTTATGTCGCCTACTTGATATTGAGAACTGTCATAGGGGATATCTGAAAGAGGATTGTCTGTTTAAAGGAGTCATATATATGAAATATTATATTCTTTGATCTATTTTAAAGAGTGAGAAAGAACTGGAGTGTTTAAGTTACTGATTAACAGTTAAATGTGCATGGCAGACTGAATAGATGCCGACAGTAGCTGACCATTTTTACTCCTTATTTGAGATATATTTCTTTTTTAAATCATAGTACTTCTACATTTGTGATGCTCTATGTATAAATACATTTTGTATAAATCTGAGTCCTCTTTTTCTTTTTCAGTGATGTTTCATGGCTTTCTTAGTGATCTTTTCCCAGATTTATCAGTTATTGTAGCATTTCTCTCCTTAAGCTGGAGGAAGACTTAAGCTATCTTACTTACTGCAGTTTCAGTGGAAGCAGTCTGGAGCATTAACACTGATGAATGCAATAGAAATAGAAATGTAAGAAGTACAAAGTGATAAGAATTAAGATGAAGGTTCCATTATTTGTGGGAATCCTGCAGAAGCATTTGTCATCTGGACCTATGTGGCCTCTTTAGTTCCCTTTCTTTCATCCATTTGCAATTTCTAAGACTGGAGCTATCTAAGTAGCTTTTGTTCTCAGGATGCTATAGTGAAGGAAGAAGGCATCACTGATATTTTCTTTGGAAGAGGATATATTGGCTCTGATTTCAACTCTCTTTAAATCCATAGCCTTCTATCTTAGATCATCCATCAGGAAATAGCTATTCATTTTGTATATGTCAGTTCCATACATTGACATTCCAATACCTGGTTCCATTACTTTTTAACAGACATGTTATAATTCAGACATGCAGGCACTGAGCAGTGTCAACAGAGGGTTTTTCACTCTTTTGTATAAAGTTGGGAGCTCTTCGACTTTGCTGGAATATTCTGAAAAGAAATGTGAAAAATACATATACAGGAACTGTTTGGGAAAATATTGTAAGTCAAATCCAATAAGGAGTGTGTATGTGAGGGAGCCGTACAGTTGCCTATTCCATGACTGCAGCACAACATAATGATAAGACAAATTGTGCATTGATCCAGATTGCTAATTTGGTTTCATAAGATTCAAGGACAGATTTCACAGCAATAACATAAATTTATGAGGTTAAATTGGCTAACTAGAAATGACAGACCTTTTATGGGACTGGTGAAAGAACTGCTGGTAAAATAATTTGGTTATATAAACAAATCTCAGAGTCTTCCCACATGGAGAAGGTTTGCCTTTTCTTGCCATATTTAAAGTGCCAGTAGGAGATAACAGTGAGGCAGATGGCTGCCATGCTATTTTTGCAGAAAGGTGAAAACTCTGCCCTTTATTAATTGCCTTTCATTGTTGGAGACAATTCTTTGTCTTTTATCACCTGCAGCATAAAAATGGAGGTGGATGGAAGATGCATTCTTCCATTTATTTATTTTTCCCTCAGTGTCCCTGGGATTTGTCTTGTGACTGACACCTTGCATTCTCTTTCATTCTCTGTTGGAGAGCTAGAGAAACTCAGGCAGCAGCCGATAGAATAGTACCTTAATAAATCCATCAAGGCATAAGACTTCTTGCTCCTCCAGTCAGGAAACAATTCCCCAGTAAGGATATGAAAGGAATTCAAGTGATTATGTATTTTTAAGGCTTTAATCAGGATATCACTTGGAAAGGAATTATTCATAAAGCAACACTTACTACTTTTCTATCTTGGATTTGTGTAGATTTTGTTTTCTATTAACTATGGGTTATTTAATTTGCATCTATCTTGGTTCTCCAACCAACTTTCTTTCTCTTCAATCCCACCATTGCATCTGGCCACATAGCTCCCCTGAAAAAAGATGGCATCCAGTAATACAGCTAAATAGGAATAGCTTGTTTTTAAGAGATGAAAACATATGCAATATATTATTAATATATTAAAAATAACAGAAATCAATTTTCCACAACTATAAGTGAAACTGTACTTAGATTTTTATTCTAGGTTTTTATATGAATAAAAGTATTGTGGTTGGTCTGCAGGATGATAAAGTCTAACCTGAAAACAGAATAGTCAGACATACATGTGGTAAAATTTGCTTTCTAGCTATGCTCAACAAGGCAACCCATTTTGTCAATAGGCCATCCTCCAAGACAAGCATCTTCTTAATGCCATAGTTTTAAAATGTCAAATTCACACAATAGCCCCCAAAGTGTGAATATTCGTGGAATATGCAACATCAGTGAAATGTTTATTCTGGAATTCTAGTATATAATACTTTTTACAAAGTTTTATCATGTAAAAGGAATTACAGTTTTTAAGAGATAAATTTAATATATCATTCTTGGCTGTGATAGAAATGGTGCATCAGAAAATTTATTTTCCTGTCAATCCATATTCATCTGATTCAGTGCTAAGTGTATGTGTTTGTATGTATGTGCATTTGTTTGGCTTCAGCATTTCAATTAGGTGAGTCTGATAATGGCCGTTGCAGCAAAGAATTCATCATGTTGTGTTAAAGCTTCTGCATTCAAGGTCTCTGATCTAAAAACTAGCTAAATAGTGAAATAAGCACATATTTTAATGTATTAGTCACAATAACACTGATGCTGCTATTATTAGCTTACATGTTCTGTCCAAATGTACATGTTTGTATGTATATATTTTCCAACCCTTTTTTCTCTATGTTCTGTGTTTCATGTAATCTATGTAGAGTCTCTTAAGAAACTCATTAGACCCTCATCCGATATATTTATGACCTTTACTGCTTTACCATATCTCTCCATTTAACTCCTCTCCCTTAAAAAACATGTCTGCTGGATTTGAAAAAAAAAATATTACACTGGCCCAGGTTTTCTGAATTGGAGGGGTGGTGGAACAAGTAGGATTTAAACTCAGAAATTTTCAAAAGAATATAAAACAAAAAAGATAATCCCACCCCATCTCTAAACTATGCCTTCTGAGCAGGAACTCTGTTCTTGCACACATTTCTGCAAATGAAATACAACCCACCCCCCATGTAATATAGACCACAATTGAGCCCAACATTTCTGTTGCTAAGTGAGACATTTGTTAAGTGAGTTTTGTGCCATTTTACGACCTTTATTGCCACAGCTGTTAAGTGAATCACTGTAGTTAAATTAGTAACATGGTTGTTAAGTGAATCTGGCTTCCCCATTGACTTTGCTTGTCAGAAGGTTGTAGAAAGTGCTCCCATGACCCTGGGTCTCTGCAACCATAATAAATATGAACCAGATGCCAAGCATCTGAATTTTGATCATGTGGACCATGGGGATACTGCCACGGTCATAAGTGTGAAAAACAATCTCAAGTCACTTTTTTCAGTGCCATTGTAACTTTGAATGGTCACTAAATGAACAGTTGTAAATTGAGAATTACCTATACTGAGCTCTTAAAGGGGATATTCATGAAAGTTCTGCATAAAATCTGATGGTCTCACTCTGAGAATCAGTTCTGGATCTTCTGCAGACAGAAGAAGGAGAATCATGATTCAAATCGCCCTCCCTTTTCTCTGGAATTGCCACCTCCCGGCTCTGGAATTCCTGTCACTCAGCAACATTGTGCTTACTGACATCCTATGGTGTTTTAATTAAAGCAATTGTCCTGGGACACTGTGCAAGATGTGAATTTTTCTTTCTTCACAGAGAGGTAAAGCAAAAGCTGAGTCTGTCACATGAAATGTCTGCCAGAGGCCACAGAGGCTTTATAACTCTGGCTTTTTAATGTGATGAAGCACTTTGCAGTCCTGTCATGCCTTTCATCAAGGATCTCAAAGCACAATAAATTAGAACTTGCAATCTTAGCTGGAACATTAGGCACACAGCAACACTGGACAAAGCCACTTGACATAAGAGTTTATAGCCAAGATGGGGTTGGGCAAACTTTCACAGGGATGGAACGTAAAACTAATACTGAATTAATTAGCTACAGAAGCATTTCCTGGTTCCTTTCTTGGGGATACACTCAATTTTGTCTGTTTAACCCTGCATATCCAAAGGATAATCTCTTTCCGAGAGGTGTATCATGGAAGCGTATAGCTGTATGTAAAAATCCATGACTTTTAGAAACATCTACAGTTTCTATGATTCAATGACCCTTATCCAGATCTGATTATACAGATTATAAAATTCTTAGATGAATTTTACCTCAAAATAAAAGCAAGACATTATTTTGTTTTTGAATGTTTCCCTTGAAGATGGTTCATACACTTCTTTGGAATGGAGAGTAGTAACTGTATTTCATGAAGTGCATGTGCAGGAACAGATTTCTGCCATATTCAAAATCTTTATTGTGAGTCAGATCATATAGGTAAAGGTAAAGGTTCCCCCGCACATGCGTGCTAGTCGTTTCCAACTCTAGGGGCCGGTGCTCATCTCCGTTTCAAAGCCGAAGAGCCAGCGCTTGTCCGAGGACGTCTCCGTGGTCATGTGGCCGGCATGACTAGACGCCAAAGGCGCACAGAACGCTGTTACCTTCCCACCGTAGTGGTCCCTATTTTTCTACTTGCATTTTTACGTGCTTTCGAACTGCTAGGTTGGCAGAAGCTGGGACGAGTAACAGGTGCTCACTCTGTTACGCGGCACTCGGGATTCGACCCGCCAAACTGCCGACCTTCTGATCGACAAGCTCAGCGTCCTAACCCACTGAGCCACCGCGTCCCTTCTAGATCATACAGTATACCTGTAGGCATCTAACACAATAGGCTCATCCATGTAATCCGATCAACAAAAAAACAGTGTATCAGGTGGTGAGGGAAGCATATGGACCTAAAGTTCTTCCTCTGTCTCATTGGATATTGACATATCCTGATGGTAATCAGTTATAGGATTCCTGAGACTTTTATCTTCCTTCACAGAAAGCAGTTTAAGATTTATCTCTGTAAACAATCAAATATGAAAATGGATATTTTCAGGAATTTCTCCAGAGGATAGGCAAAACTGCATGTAGGGTGTGAGACCCCACTGCATGAGTGGGCTTTATAAATCACTGTAAAATCAACACCTGAAATTGTACCTAGGAACCAATTGGCAAATAACACAAGGACCACAGTATTAGCCTTATATGTGCCTAACATAGGTCACTGTATTCCAGACCACTTGTAACATAAAGTGCATTGTAGTATTCTGAATGGTAACGAGGACATGAATCATTCTAGTTAGGTTCTCCTGTACCAGATGAGACTTTAGTGCACCACATAACCTGGGCAAAAGCCTTTCTAGCCATGTCTTTCTTCTGCAGCCTGAGCAGTAGCCATGAGTGCAGAAGGACCCCAAATTGTAAATGGTTCCTGGGTGGGTTGTGTAAGCCTGCCAAATGATTTGTAGAGAAATACAATACACATCAGCTCTGGGTTCATCTTCAGCCTGCTCTTTTTAATACAGATCCTTACAGCATCCCAGGACTGGAATAAGATGCTGGCAATCACCCCACATAACCTGGAGTTGAAACGTAAAGCAGGCTATCCTCAGCATATTGATGAAGTCACAGCTCAAGCATTTAAATGAGAGGAAAGAAAGCCTGATTAAAACTTTCTCATTGTTAACTTCAGTTATGTATAGAGTACCTATCTAAACATATTTTGCCTTCAAAAACCATTCCTGGCATTAAAAAGTATGGCTTTGCTATACAAAGGGGAGCCCAGCATGTGCTCTCACTTCTTTTATTAGCACCATCTCCTAATATCAACATTGTTGTAGAAAGAGTTGAGTTCTTGTTGGGGTGTCCTCCATCGGAAGGAATATCCATCAAAGTATTTCTGAAAAGAATCCACTGGAGCAACATTCATTCTACCTGGTTTTGTTAGATTCTATTTGTTCCTGAAATCCATTGACAGATGTAACCTAGTATTTCCATTCCAGATACAAAATTTGATTGACAGTGGATGATATTAAGACAGAATTAGCACTTTCTATTTAAACATTGTGGCTTAGAAGCCAAAGAGAAAGAAAGAAAGTAAGTAAGTAAGTAAGAAAGAAAGAAAGAAAGAAAGAAAGAAAGAAAGAAAGAAAGAAAGAAAGAAAGAAAGAAAGAAAGAAAGAAAGAAAGAAAGAAAGAAAGAAAGAAAGAAAGAAAGAAAGCTTGTGCATCTTGCTTTGTAGAGAGGTTGAACAGAAGCTCACTTATTTGGATTAATTGTTTTTATGTATGATAACCCTGTAATTATCATTCTGAAATGTGTTCCTGCATGTGAAATGCCATATGAGAAAAAACCTCTGTGAAACTGATGATTGTCCATAGAACAAAATATATGATAATATTTGATTTAGACCAGTACAATTATGCAACAAAGATTCGAATCACAAAATGAATGAGTGCAAGAAACCAACAGAAAATAAAATTAAAATTAAAGAAAATACATGGTTACTAGTTGTTACATTGTTTTTAAAGGGGTAGAAAAAAACACATTTGAATTAGAAGCCTTCCCCATCTTAGTACTCATCATGATTTTCAGGTAGCATTGACCCAGCTGGCAGGGTCTCTTTAAAAAAAAAATCTGAGCACTAAAGGGAAAAAAAGGTGCAACTTGCCTGAAAGAATTTCTTGAAGATGTATTCATTGATTGATTGATTGTCATTCATTCATTTATTCATTTATTTGGGGTGGGTTTACAAATAACTCAAGGCAGCAAACAGATCCAACACACTTTTTGCCTCTCCTTTTGCCTGGGAGGTGGGTTGGGCTGAGAGAGAGAGTGACTAGCCCAAAATCACCCAGCTGGCTTTCATGGATAAGATGGAACTTGAACTCACAATCTCCCACTTTCTGGCTGGGTGCCTTAACCACTAGGCCACACTGGCTCTCACACATAGAAAATATGAAACATTTATTAGAAAGATCATCACAATCCATCAAATTGTTGGAATTTAATGGTACAGAATAGAGGAGGAATCTCCGGCTCTCCTGCCTGCACTCTATATGTATGTATACATTTGATGAATTTGACGAAGCTGCCACCCAACTCCAAACTGACTCTATCTTGCTACTATATTCTATATAAAGGGTTAAGTCTGGAATAACCAAAGGCCACTAACTTTAAAATATCCATTACCCTTGGTAATTTTCCCCAGTGTGATTTGGAAATTTGGGTTCCTTTTTGAAACCATTATTAGAAGATATAGATAGTATAAATTTTTGACTGTTCTTTGTGTCTCTCTCTCCACCACTTTCACCTATCTATTATTTTTTGTTGATGATGTGCTGATGCTTAATATAGCATTTTTCAGCTACATTTTTGCTAGCTGAAATGATGTGTTTGTTTATTCTGGTCTGGTCTGGTCTGAAAATAGAGATTATGAATGTGGTGAGTTCAAGCCGAACTGAAAATTACCCAGAATAATTTCCCAACAATGTGCAATAACAATTATTTTGAGATAAAATGGCAAAAACTCACTTGAAGTAAACTCAACTCCATATAGTTTTCATAGCAATAATATAGAAATTATTTGCCTTTTTTTAGTTTCCCCAAACGACTTTGTTTAGCCCACAGCTAAGGTGTCTCCTGCTAGTCTCCGTTCTAAGATCTCATCAAGTCTGACCTTCCTTAGCTTAGCTAAAACCTCTCTCTCTCTCTCTCTCTCTCTCTCTCTCTCTCTCTCTCTCTCTCTCTCTCTCTCTCTCTCTCTCTCTCTCTCTCTCCTTTCTTGCTGAAATGAACACTTAAGATGTCTCGTAACAAAAAATGCAAGATAAAACTTTAAAGTGAATGTTAAAATCATTTAAGTATTAAAAGCCTGGAAGAATAAGTGAATTTACCAATTTATTAAATATTAAGAAAGGCCAGAGGGAGTATGTTCCATAGTCAAAAATCAATTCAACAAAGGTATTCTTCACTCTGAACCTATCCTCTTCAGCCTCCACTCTCAATGCAACCTCCCTCATGAACCCTGACAAAAAATATTCCTAAACAAAAAATAGTCGTCTTTTTGTATCTGCCTTTTTCTAATATAGTATATATGGTATACAAGTATTTTCAGAAGTTGTAGTTAATGAATATGTAGTTTCAATGGGCTGTAATGATCACATAGATCCTAACTTGTGCTGTTGGGCTTCATATGTAAAAATATAGACATGTAGAAATGCTTCTCCAATTTTACAGCTTCGTTTATTTAGATTGCAAATGTTTATGTTTATTCATTAGTTAAGATCCAGGAAGTCCAATTGTTCCCAGATAAACTGGAATCAGATGATAGCTACTGATTAATTGATTACATTTCTAGACCACCCAGTAGAAAAAGCGAACTCAATGGTTTATGAAATAGATTTTTTTTAAAAAAAGTAAGCATAATATAGTCTAATATCAAAACTTATAAATAGGTCTAAAAATAAAATATAATAATAATAAAATGATTTTATTATAGTTTGAATTATTTAAATTTTATGTTCCATTCCTTTGTATATGATCCTGGGAATATAACTGAAAGACAATATAATTTATATCACATTAAGTAAATATACAAGTAATAGGGATGGGATGAGCAGAAAAATAAATGATTAAACTTATCTTTTAAAAGTAAAATAATGAGGGTAAAGTCACAAAAGGAAGCATCAAAATTGGAGAAATGGCAAAAGCAAATTAAAGCATGCAGTCATAGCAATTTGTAGCCATTTTGGTAAAAATTAAAATACATAAAAAATAAAGAGAAAATATTAAGACAAAGCAGTACCTACACTGGCAGACATAATACAAATGATATCTCATTAGATTTTTTTCCCCTTAGTTCTGCAACCTGTGTGATGCATAGGTATAAAAAGTATGGGGATACAGTAATACAATTTATAGATGAACAGGACAGAAGCTCAAATAACAAATTTAAAAAGCATACAAATTGAACCACTTAAATATTCAAATTCTAGAAAACTACAAGTGTTCCATAAATGTAATATGAAATGCTTTTATAAAGACAAATCAGCTCAGTTGAAACTCCAATTGCAGATTTTGATGCATAAGTTGTACTTGGACCTAAGGACCGTGACTAATTTAAAAATGTTGTAAAAGGTTAATTTAATGGGGAAATTTAGAAGAGCAATGCAATGATGAAAGATATTACAAAACCTGCATTTCAGGAGCCCAGTTGTTTACAAGAGCTACATGCCATAAAAATGCATCCATAGGTACCACTTAAAATTTCAGCGACACAGAAAATTCTGGTGGCATTGGCTAAAAGAAATGAATTAAATGAACAAAAACAAGAAGAAACAACTTAAAAGAATCTAAGAAATTTCTACAATGTAAGAAATCCAACAATTGATTTTAGCAAAGTCTGGCAAAGACTAGATAAGAATGTGTATGGACCCAGGAGATAAAAATAAAGCAATTCTAAGAGAATGTGCTAAGATGCCTTTTGTAGAACAAATCTTCAGTCAATTAACAGGAACAGACATATAGTTTTTTATAGATTGTAACGTACTGAATTTCCATAAATTCATTAATTTAGTAGTAAACTAATAAGGATACGTCAGGGCTTCCAAGCCCAATTCAAGGTGCTTTTTCTTGACCTTTCAAGACCTTCATGGCATGGGACTGGGTTATTTGAGGAACAGATAAGTTCCTCAAACTGTTTAAATTCAGTAGTAAAACAATTATATGGCCAGATTATTATTGGTGAGCTGATAGCTTCAGATATTATATAAAATATATCCTTTAAATAGATATCTTAGAAAATGAATATACCGAGTTCCCAGTGTAACAATATTGTTACACAGTTTGTTTTTTAAAAAAATAAGTCAGGATTTCTAGGAATAGCAAAGTTTAACTAAAACCTGGCAATCCTGACTTCAGGATTAAATAAAATATTACCTGAGATAATTATAGAAATTTTTAATCTATGATGAAATATTATTTAAATAACTGAAGGAATTACAAAACACAAAACAAAATAAGTTATATTCAGGTACAGCAGGGGTGTCAAACTGCCGGCCTGTGGGCCGGATGTGTCATGCCAAAACGGCACCCATCCCATTGCCGGCAATGGAAGAAAAGTTGTGATACATCATGACACGTCATGTGACATTGCGAGTTTGACATGCCTGAGGTAGAGAAATGTCAATAATTTTTCAGTGCACATGTTCCTCCACTATGTACTGTATAGAAAACAGCGGATGTGGAAAGTCTACGAACAGGAAATACACTTGCCAAAAAACACTGAGCAGCATAACTGGGAGATGTCAATAATAACTACTAAGATTTGAGTAATATCAACAAATGGTGTGTAGCTAGCTTATGATACTGATTCCCATAACTTAGCCAGGAAAATATAAAATAAATAGGGAAGGAGTAATTTGAAGAAGCTGATATTATTTCATGATATCTTTTTCACCAAACTCAAAAACAGAAGCTAAAATCATATTATTAAACAAGTAATATTTTTGAATTCTTGAGGGGATTCCAGAATATTAATAAGGATAGAACTAACCTTAATTTAGTTGGGGGCAGAGATAAGAATGTTCCATAAGACAGAGAAGGCCCACCTCCTTGGGGTCCCCAAATGTACTTCCCTTGACAGATGTGTCTCTCTTGCCAGATCTGTTCCTCAAATAACCCAGTCCCATGCCATGAAGGTCTTGAAAGGTCAAGAAAAAGCACCTTGAATTGGGCTTGGAAGCCCTGACGTATCCTTATTAGTTTACTACTAAATTAATTTACACTAACAGCCACAAGTTTTGGCACAGATCAAACAATAGCATCGTTTCCCTTAGGAAAGGATTTCACATTATATTTCATTCAACTTTGGCATAGCAGCAGGTCTCTCAGAATGTTATCGCTACACTTATTTATGACTTCATAACCACTGATTATTATTTTTTTTCTCTTCTCCTCTCCCTGGAAAAATCTGTTAAGTAGGACCCAGGAAATAAGAGAAAGAAGGGCCTTATTGGTTTCAAATGTAGAGAGGAACTGAGTTCTCACTGTATCAAAAGTATTTGGCATGAAAGTAGCCTTTGTTCTAGGATACACTGATTCCTTTCAGCTTCTGACTCTCCAGCTGCTGGGAGCAGGGCAGTGTTTTGACGGACTGAGCAAATGTAATGCAGTCAGTTGTTTTAATTCCCAGCCAGTTGCCGACATCACTCACAAGAATCGGGAGGAAAAAAATGGGGGGGGGGAAAGGAGACTGGATTCTTAGTTAGCTCAGCATAAAAACTCCATTCGGATGGCAGGGTAGAAAGTGAGCTGATTGCTGAATGTAACAGATACAGCAGGCAGCACTAATACATGTAGGAGAACTGGAGCAAGAATCAGACGTTTCTCTGCAATCTACTGGAGCATGAAGCCCCTTTTGTGGTGGTGGGGGAAGGAGTACATTTCCCCCTTCACTTTCATTTTAGCCCCAGGGAGCTCCTTTCTCTTTCAGTTCTTTCTTCTCCCCGCACTCCTCTTTTCTTTATTATAGTTGTATATATAATGCCAGAAGAAAACAAACACAAATCTTTCTACTGTAACGTAACCACAATATACATTCTCCCCTCCAGAACTTCATTTCTGCCTTGCATGTTTCAGATATTTTAACAAACTTACTACACTAGATTCTAGGGCAAACGTACACTTAATAACTTAGTTCTCAAACTAGATCGTTTTGCATTCACCTATGGGAACAAACTTAGCAGTAGGAGTAACATAATTGCAATAATGAAAGTAAGACATTTTTTAAAAAATTAAAGAAGACTAGAGATAGATGATTATAAGAAAAGTGTCTATTTGACTGCTAGGAAGTGCTTGATAGTACATAAGCAAGCAAGCAATACCTTGGAAGACTTAAGAAGGTGGATCTAGATTATATGGGATCCCAGAAACAAATAGGATCGATACTTGCAAGGAAAGATAGGAAATTTCATGGCATTGCATAAATGATTTTAATTGCTGAACTGTTTCTATTTTGAGGCAGTATGTAGATAAAATAATTTTTCAATTGTTTAACTCCATGATTGAAATGTATGTTCGTTCATATTTTCATTTCTCAAATATATACATTTCATAGTAATTTTTTATCTAGATATCCATGGCTTCCTAATCAAATTGGCCAAAATACTTCATAATATGTTGAGTGGATGGTCTGATTTCTGAGTAGCAGACTGCATTCATTGGTTTAATTTCAGAAGACTTTCTATCATACAATATATAGGTCAGGTTTCTGGTTGCATTTTTTCAAATCCTATAATATCCCTGAATACTGGGAACTTTACCAATCTATTTTCTGAAATCATGGAATGAGGTCTTCCTAAGAATGAGATGACACAGTATATTTTTCCTCCAGATGGTGTCAAATACCTTGTCATCTTCAGTCACACCCTTCTTTCTGATAATTCATGAGGTTGGGCATTTGGTAGAGCAGCTTTTTAATCTGAAACTCAGCCAGGAGAAGTACTGCTTGAGGCACTAACAAACAGGTTCCCCTTGCATAAGCCAAGAATTGATCCTTGATGTGTTCAGCTTGGACTGCTGGGCCATCTGTCAACACAGGCTGTACCTTGTTCTCTGGCCTTGCTAGATTACCCCATAATTGCTCAAAGTACCAACAGGCAGTAAGATGGAATCATTAATTTGTAACTGATCAGTTTTCACTACCCATTTTCTATCCTCTTCATTTTAACTTCCCTTTCTATTACATCTGTCTTATGTTAATACTTCTTTTTGCCAAGAAACAACACGCTATATAATAGCTTTAAATCTATAATAGCTTTAAATCTGTGGATTGTTCTGAAAGAGCCTATATTTTAGAGTTATTAATAGGCCAAGTATCCACAGGCAGTTATATGTATGTTTCTCATTGTGTATATCATCTGTGAAGTCAAGGGAGTCATCTGGATATGTATATGCATTTGGCTGCAATAGAGAATTCTGTTCAGCTATCACCCTGCATGGGTTTATCACATGTTTATAAGTAGCACTGTGGTTGCAATGGGTCGGACACGACTTCGCAACTAACAACAAAGTAGCACTGTGGAATATACAATTAAAATGTCATATATTTCTGCAGAGTCTATTATTGTTCATCTGTGTACTGATATGGATTTGAACTGCCTCTTAATATGTTCCACACCTCTGGAGTATTTTTTTTCCTAGGCTTTGCTGTTCCATAATCCGCTTTCAGCCAGAATGGTGAAAATTCAGCTCATAGTATGGTGTTAAATTAGAATCTTGTTAAATTTCAGTAGTGTGGCTATTGCTTTATATCAGAATATGAATGTCAGAGGGTTAATATCTGTCAATAAATGGAGAATCTCATGTGGTTTAGGAGTTCTGTTATTCTCCTATAATACTGATTCATGATGTAGTTTTCAACAAACCCTTTATTCTCAGCCATAATATAGTATTTCAGAGTTATGCAGGTTGCAATTATCCTGTTAAATTAATATACAATTAAAAGATGATATATTGATTGTCATTCTACAGTTTTGTTTTAATACTACATTCTGCTGTTAATTATTAGGAAACTGTAGAATTAAAAAAACAGAATATGTTTAGTACAAATTTGATTGTGCTACTTTCATAGTTCATGTAGAAACTATTTCTTAAAGTAAGAATTTGGCAATTGTTGCTACTGTTCACCATTTTCCACTTCCCATTATCAGGCTCATTTGGAGGAAAGATAAAGGAGAACTTTCAACTGCACCTCCAAGACTCTTTTGCATCTGTGCCAAACTGTGAGAGCTCTTTGAAATGCAACAAGAGAAGTGTTAGCAATGAAGCTAGGAAGGCTTTGTTTATTTAAAAAGTTTTTAAATAGTGATTTTGCTTGTACTCATGTTTGGTCTTGATTTTACCATTGCAATATTGAAGGTACCGGGTATGTTCTGTTTGTTGAATTGTTACTCTTGCTTTATTCTTGCTGCTAGGTTTTGTAGCATTTTAAAAAACATGATTAATATTTAAACTTGATTTATTTTGAACGACTTTTGACATATATCACTATTGAAAAAATGTATCTCTAAAACAACCTAAAGGAAGAAATCATTAGTTATTGTATGATTGACATAGAACTTCAACACTTCATGGGATTTCATTGTGCTTACCTGGTTTTAACACTCTTACATTGCTTATGGTATGATTTCACTAATGTTGGGGGGGGGAGTGTACATTTTCACTGAATATGTTTCATTTCAGCTCAGCAACAGAGCTTCATTGATCAAGCACATTGTTTAAAGGATGCTAATACTTTTGAAAAAGAAAAATTCCTAGCAATATGTAGAATGATCTGAGCATGAATTAAGAAGTGAATTGGCTAATGCAGTTCATACTAGGTTACATGACAACCAGTTCTCTATAGCTAGTCCAGTGGGGAATGTTTTTTCTCCTGACAACCACTCCTCCTAGGAATCTCTTCCCCTTTATTTACAGTTAAGGGACACATCAGCATCTCTTTCAATTGTGTTTAAGGTTAAATACAATGTCCTTCTAACAGGCATCTGAAACTTAGTTTGAATCTTGTCTCAAACACTAGCTTCAGACCTTGTGCTGAGCTTCACACAACATGTGTGAACATAGCCATTGCATAAAGTGACATTCTGATTAACCAGTGATATCAATACACTCCTTATCAAAGAATTGCATTTAGGTGGTGGCATTTTTTCCAGAGAGTAAGGGAGATATATGAAGAATGAACCATTCATTTCCAAAGCTGACCTCTGAAAAGATAACCACACTTAATGAGTCATTGTTATTATATCTTATCTACCTTTCTGTGTGCCATTTCTCTTGTCATTTCAGTAAAAACAGATAGAGATGAGGCAAATTATTTATCTTTCAGGCCCTATGAGTCTTAAATTAATATCAATGGGTCATTTTATATGGAAAAATTAGCAGAGTTAGGCCTGCTTTCTTAGTGTATTGCAATTACCTTAAATTTGCTTTATTTTTTGTCTCTCTCTAGGTGTCCCAGATTCCTGTTGAATCCTGTGAACAGTATACAACCTGTGGAGAATGTCTGAGTTCAGGAGACCCTCACTGTGGCTGGTGTGTTCTGCATCACATGTAAGTTCAGCATCAGCAAAAGATGGTTATCTCAAGATCAACCCTACACTTTTTAACTCATGCCACATGCATTCTGTTATTATTTAATAAAACCCTTTGAGTTCCTATAGGGATTTCTTAGCTCTGTGTATCACTGAACTTCAGCAAATGACTGTCTTGTGAAAGAAATATAAACACAGTTAAGATAATAAAGATAAAACAACTGACTTTAGGAATGGAAGCATAAATATACAACTCTTTTAATCGAGAGAAGTATACTATCATTTTAAAAGAACCTCTGAGCAGAATTAGTGTAATGCTGTTCGTAATGAGACGGGAGTTATGATGTATCATTTATCCTACTAAATAAAAGGGTAATGGAAGTGGATTTCCAACTATTAATTATATTTATATATAAAAATATTATATTTATATATAAAAATATAATTAATAGTTAGAAATCCACTTCCATTACCCTTTTATTTAGTAGGATAAATGATACATCATAACTCCCGTCTCATTACGAACAGCATTACACTAATATATATATATATATATATATATATATATATATATATGTATGTATGTATGTATGTATGTATGTATATGTATATGTATATGTATATGTATATGTATATGTATATGTATATGTATATGTATGTATGTATGTATATATATATATATATGTATATGTATATGTATATATATATATATATATATATATATGTATGTATGTATGTATGTATGTATGTATATATATATATATATATATATATATATATATATATATATATATATATATATATATATATATATATATATATATATATATATATATATATATATATATATATATATATATATATATATATATATATTTATATATTTATTTCAGGCTGAATTTGTAATTGCAGTTTCCTTCCTCATGCTTTGTTTTGTACTGTTTTCCACAAAGCAAGCTAATACACACACCTGCCAAGAGACTTTCTTGGCATCAGTCACTTCTTTTCAACTGTAGCTTAATAGAATCACTGCTTAAATACCCCTTAGAATTCCAGAAAGGCTAGATACTTCAGCCTCCTGTTTAAACCTTGTAAAGCTATGAAATTGCCCAGGCTTGCTAGCCTAAGTGTTCTCTCCCGAGCTTGATAATGTCTCTTAAGACAAAGGAAAAAGGTTTTCCAGGCAAGCCTTTAAGACGATCTGAGGAAGATGTGCCACTGAATTATTGAAGTGCTTAGCTCTTCTTTTTGCCTTCATGACCATGCTTCTTTAAGCAGAACAAGTCTCCAAAATCTAAAAGAGGGAGAGGTCTTACCTGAAGACTAAAGACCAAAGCATCTTATTTTTCACAGTGACCTAATAAAAGCTCAACAGAAAGAAAACCCAGCACATTTTTGTCCACCTTCTTTTTTTGTAACTCTTAAAGTATCAACATCTTTTTTGGTGAACATATTACAAAAAAGATGTTGAGACTTTGGAAAAAGTATAAAGAACAAGTAAGGTGATTGAGGGCCTGGAGACAAAAATATATGAACAACAGTTGCAGGAATTGGGTTTGGCTAGTCTAGAGAAAAGAGGGATTGGGAGTGGGGACATGATAGCAGTATTCCAATATTTGAGGGGCTGCCACAAAGAGGAGGGGCTCAACTTATTTTCCAAAGTACCTGAGGGCAGAAAACAATGGATGGAAACCAATCAAGGAGAGAAGCAACCTGGAATTAAGGAGAAACTTTCTAACAGTGAGAACAATTAACCAGTGGAAAAGCTTGCTCTCAGAAGTTGTAGGTGCTTCATCATTGGAGGTTTTTAACAAAAGACTGGACAGACATCTATCTGAAATGGTATAGGGTCTCCTCCTTGAGCAGGGAGTTGGACTAGAAGACCTCCAAGATCCCCTCCAGGTCTATTCTGATTGATAAGATTCAAAAGCTTATTAAAGAGTACATTGTAGTTTGCATGTTTGCTTAAGTGCCTCCCTGAGGAAAAGGTCTAGATTTTTAGAACTGAAATTTCTTGAGATTTTGCAATATTCCTGTTGCCAGGATTCTGTAAATATAAGACTATTTGGAAGTTCATAATTAGCAAGGATTTATCATATAAGGAGGAGCATGTGGCTCACATAGGACACTGAGTTGGAAACTAACAAGACTATGTTTGAGACCCATGTGCTGCCATGGGGTGGGGTGAGCTCTCGTCCTTCACTCCAGCTCCTGACAGGGGCATGAAAGGATCCCCCAAGTGGGCAACTCTGAGCAAAGGTGATGTCACAGGCTAATCTTTTCTACCCAGAAGCACCTCAATATTTCTGATACAAGTGCAAGGTGATCATATAATGACAAATATATTTTGTATTCTTCCTGATCGTATACTGTATATAATTATTATTTTTCTTTCCCAGTCATCTCAGCCATAGAGATATACAAGGGAATGTGTTTCTTCCTTTTCATACTATATAAAAAAATGCCTATTTTTGTAAACAAATTTGCACTCATGAAATGCTCTGTGATTTATTTTATTTCATTTTCATCTGACAGATCTTGCTTTAAAATGAAGAGCCCCCAGTTGTGCAGGGGGCTTTCATGTATTCCATCACAAACTGTAGATCCCTTCTGAGTGTTTCCAGAGCAGGACACTTTAAATATGCCTTCAGATTTGTTTTGAGCAAATAATCAGGAAAACTTGTGGTCCTAGTACAAAAAGGTTGCCATAAATAGTGTGATGAAAAAATTCAATGAGAAAGTCAATGAGATAAAGACTCCACCCAAGAACTCACAGTTTAGAGCAATCCTGCTTAAGTTATTTGCTTAAAGCACAATAATTCTTTTCCTTGGCAGCATTTATATTCTGGTAGTTATTCAAGTAGAGGAGGAAAGGGAATAGCTGTATCGTTTGCCAGATATTTCTGGGGCTGTTTGCAAAGAAAAAGTGGTTGGCGCCTCCCCTCCTTCCCCCAACTACCAAATGCTATTTCTAAGTCAAAAGCAAATGGATTTTTAGTAATAAAGATTCCTGTTTTTGTGATCTATTCTTGTCACCTCATCTGGAGGAAGTTTGTCATGGGAAGATTAAGATTCTTTGTTGAGCAGACAGCATGTCTACTAATGTAGATGTTTTATCTGAGCCTGAATCTAGCTGTGCCAAATGGAAGAGAGGGAAAACAGTAGAACTGGCTTTTGCGGTCTGCCTCCTTTTCATTAAATGCGGGCTCAGCAATAGGTGACAAACAAAATCTCAGCATATCAATTATACAAACAATTGTCAGAACTAATCCTTCCATTCTCCTTTCCCCATCCTCCAACCAGAATTAAAGAAGCTTCTTGGATGAAAAGCAAAATATCTTCATCTTCCTCAAGGGGAATAAAAAATAGTCCAGTATAGAAAAAGCACCTTTGAATTATGCAAACCATTGTTTCCAGAAAAATGTGCTAAGGGCTACATTGCAGTCTTCTTCATTGGACTTCAGTTCCCATGAGTTGTGCTAACTAGTGGTTAGGGGAAGAGGTCCAATATACCTGAAGGGCACTTGATTAGAGAAGATAATTCAAGTGGCATTCGGGATCTACCCAAAACTTTAGCATAGTCAATATAGATTTTGAGGTGGATTGCTGAAAAAGGAGGAACACTAGGACCCAGTGGACTCCTAAATAACCTGTTCCTGCAACACACTACAGAAAAATAATTTATCAAATGGGGAGAAGGCAACCCCATCTTTGCTATTATATTTTATATATTATTATATCTATTTTATCCTTAATCCAATACATTGATTTTATATTCATTTACTTTTAACATAATCACTTTTTCTAAAAATACAACAAAAATTTCCCTCTTCCCATGTTTCATTTTTTATTTATAAACACCAATAAATCTTCATCATTAAGTCCTGGTCATCAAAAGTCCATTAAGTGTTACCAAAAATCATAACATACATGTTTCAACCATGATCAAATAACCAAATTTTATATTCTTTTGCTTTTAACAATCTTGATTTTATTTAATTAAAATTAATTAATTTTAAATAATGTCCGAGCCCTTGATTTTTTTTATTTATCACTTTGTCTATTCTCAAAACTCCTTCAAAACATTAACAAGTCTCTCTTGTAAATCCAAAACAAACAGTTTATCCAAGTCATCTTTTTGCCTGTTTTTTATTTAATGTTTTAATTATTAAGACATAAGTTGGTAGTATTTATAAATCCAGTGTAATTGTTATGAGCCACAATTCAGAGTATAACTCTGACCTTGAATCTGATGTTGCTCCAGCTGAATCTGTGCTTCAGAATTGTCAGTCTCAGGAATTAGTAAGTTGGGACTGAATTGAGACTGATCAGTCACAGGCATCTCCTGTTCACTGGAGCAGTGAGGTGACAAGGCACAACTTCCAAGGCCCAGGTCTAGGTACGTAGAGAAGTAAGCAGAGCAATGTTCCTCAGTGACGTTTCTTGTGAAACAATGGGCAAAGCATGAATAACTGTAGCCAGCTGGTTGCAGACAGATTTAGTTAGCTCCTATGCTTGCATTCCTTGTTGGAAACAACTGTTTAGCTAACTAGCTCTTGAACTATGTTCCTACTTATTGTTTGTGATTCTTTACCCTTGGACTTGTTGACTACCTGTTTTGGCAATCTGTGACTTTTGGAAACATCTCAGGGCTATGCTATTGCTTCTTGGGTTGTATTTGACTCACTTCAGGTGAACATTCTTTACTAGGCATTTGAATTACATTCTTGTCTGTTGTTATCAGCCTAAACAGCAGTAAATATTCCTGCTTCTAAAGTACTTTGTGCAACAACCTTAGAATAGAACAGTACCATCTTGTTCCATATCATTCTTGTAACTTGTTTTTATATCTGCGTTCAAATCATTCTTAGGCTAAATTTTGTCCAGTGAAATCTGTTTCTCTTCTCTTTAAATCCCATTTTTATTGTAGGAGAGAATTTTCACAAACTTCTGCATGGATTGTTCCAAAATATCCTTGAAGTCTTTCACAAGAGTATTTTGTTCCACTCTTATTAGTTGGTCTCTTCTTCTTTAATTATAATTTTATTCTTTCTGGTTCCCTCTAGAATCCAACCTTCAAAATCACCTATGTTTTTCTCTAATCAACATTTTCCCATGAGTTTTGTTATAATTTCAATTTTTTTCATATTTTATTTAAAATTCAAAATAATCCATGAAAGATTCCTGTAATTAATTTCAAAATATTAATTCAACTTTGTCTGACCCTTTATCAATTTATACTTCTCCAAAATCAATGTTCTAATCACCCTTTTGCTGTTTATTCCAAAATAATCCTTTCAGTACCTAGAAACTTCTTTCAGAAAGGATGGAAGTGTGATAAGCCTTGCCTTTCCAAAGAATCTTAATATCCTAAAAGCAATTTAAAAAGCAATTTCCAAAAGTGATTAAGAGAGGAAATATGTGAATCTAGTGCTTGTTTGAAGACTCTGAACTGTGGTTGGGCAAGATGGTGGTCCCTCTGCTCCTACAGCTCTAAGCTTTCTAGAGACTGCTTTTTTTATAGAAGAGCAACTGAAATGATTAAAGACCTGGGGACTAAAACTGCAGTGTATGCCTCCCAGCATACACAAAGGACAGCACAGCAGGAGGCTGATGGTTCAGATCAGCAGAGGGGCTGGACAGCTCCTGACTGCTCACTCAGGATAAGCCTAATGACTTAAGCTGTTGACAGCCCCAGGCATGGTCAGCCTGGTGGGAAGCCAGGATCTACACCCATTGTCACCTGCACTGGCAGGAAGCCCAGGTTTGAACTGATTGGATGCCATCCACCTGGGCAGGTACAAATAGACACCAGGCTTCCCTGTTTCCCCAGTTCGTTCTGTTCAGAATAAACTCATCTTTACCCCAGCTCTGTGTCCGTCTCTATGTGAAGCACGCGACATTACAAAAACATAAGAAGAATAGTTGCAGGATTTGGGTATGGCTAGTCTAGAGAAAAGAAGGACTGGCGGGAGGGGACATTATAGCAGGAGTTATGGGTGCTTCATCACTGGAGGCTTTTAAGAAGAGACAGTCGCTTGTCTGAAATGGTATATGGTTTCCTGCTTGAGCAGGGGCTTGGACTAGATGACCTCCAAGGTCCCTTCCAGCTCTATTCTGATTGATTGGTCGCCTCACAGCCTACACTGCAATTCAGCATAGGGGCCTAATGAGCTGGTCGAATGAACAAAGTTACTTGGAAGTTATTACATCTCCGAAATAGTTAGCAGACCTTTATGAGCATTCCAAAAATGCAGAGTTGCTACAGCCAGCAAAAAGTAATCTTTTTTTTTCTCTTCTGCAAACTGATAAAGACTGAAGACCATAGAAGCAACTCAGTAAAAGGGTGCTGTTGTGTTCGAATCGACGACGCACACAGCGAGGTAGTTGCAACAGTGTAGTTTATTGGAACACGTGGAGATAACTGGCGAGCCCGGTCCGGGTAGCTAATATATATGTCCAGCAGCCGCTGGACGCTAGCCAACCCCGTGTCCGGAATCTCCCGCCAAGGAAACAACACCCAACCCAGGGTCGTGGATTTCCCGCCGGTGGAAGACCACTCCCCTGCTAATCTACATATACAACAGGTGCAATTATAAGGCTACCTCAAATTTTAGCAATGCCTACTGGAAAAAGGCTGAATGGTATTATACAGGAGAAGGTGTAGGATAATAGCACATTAAGCCCTGAGTAAAAGGAACAGAAATGCCAGTCCTTAAAATTTAATTGTTAAGGAAATAACAGTGGTAGTATTGCCTTTATGCTGCCCTATTGTTGCAGTTAAAAAAATCAAGAAAAAAGGAAACGTTAAAATATTATCACTTTTTACTATGACATTGTCACTGGGTATATTGATATAATTAGGCATAGATGTGTATAATAAAACAACATTTTATAACTATTAAAGGAAAGCATTCAAACCCCTGATCCGTGGCATGTACCATAACCTAATTGGAACCTTCTCACCATCTACTTTTCTTTTTTTTCTTAGCTCTTTATTTTTTAACAGTACCATCCCTAACTTAATACTGTGCTTGGTGCTGGATCTTTTAGTCAAGGCTCACCATATACATTACTTTATATCCTGCTCAGTCCTATGGGACTGATTGGAAAGCATTACTTCTAGCAGTTTCTCAGAGTTGAGTCTTCATGAGTGCAATGACCTCTTAACCTCTCATAATGAGGGAAATGGAAAGAAGAAAGAGGAATTAGCCTTTTCTCTACATTTTTCTTTAGCTTGATAGATTCGAAGAGTTTCAGTCCTCTCTGTGGTCTTTCTGCAATGAAATGATTTCGGTGATGAGCCAGGTGCTCAATGCATGCCAGCTGCAGAACTCATAACTCAGCTTGTGACATGTGATGGCTTCTAATCAAGGAAGCAGGAGGTGGGGGGGGGGGAAGACAGCACCTGAGTAATTCAGGTGTGAATCTAATGCATTCAATGTGGAGGGAAGAAATCTGGGCTTCAGGACCCTTCACCTTTATGAGAAAGAGTTTAACTAACCATAGATTTGCTTTTTAATTAAAAGGTAGCTGGCGGACTGCTTTCCTTTTTTTAAAAAAAAAAGTATGACTAGTGGATCAAATGCTTAGGAATGATGATTGGCCACTTGTAGGCAAGAACCCAAATGCATCTATTCAATTTCATGACTGAGAACTTGTTTTCAAGCAATTAACATACAAAATTTGCAGAGTGTGGTAATGATCCAGTTTAAGCTTCAACACGGATAATCTTTCAAAATGTGATTATCTGTTCCCAGCTAAGGTTGCCAAAATCTTTAGAGAAGCCTTAGAGCCTGAACACCTTAAAATCACTTGCTTCCTTTCCATCTATTTTCTCCATTGAAAATAGCTATAATTCATGTACCAGATCTGGATTCAAGTTCATAAAGAGAAATTTATGTACTAAACAATTGAATTTCTCTTCACTAGAGGAAGGTAACATTTTTTCATGTGGGCCCATGTTTCTTTATTTTGGTGAAGGCAGAATGTTTATACACAATTGCTTTTCTTTTGAAGAGAAAAGGGAAGGATAACAGAGATAGGATTGAAGAGATCTATAATCTTATAGTGTTTGTTTTATAGTTTGTGTTAGCTATAACGTTGCTGTTGTTTTAGCAGCACGATGTTCTGAAGAATTGCAAAATGTGGGATAGGTTGCCCATTCCTATCCTACAAATTCAACAAAGTTTTGAACCAGAATCTATTTAAACCTGGAGAGTGCCACTGTATTTCCATAGAATTAGAGAAACAAGCAAGCCATCACCCTGATGGTAGCAAAGGTCTTTAATAAAGTCAGCATATTCTAGCAGAAAGATCTACCCAGCTATGAAGCTTAAATATCCATGTATGTCTGAGACATGGTATGTACAATATAAAAATAGTTATTACTTAACTTTGATGTCTTGAAAACATTTCCCTCAATAAGCTTAATCCGATTAAAGCTCTATAGAAACAACTGGAGCAAATAAAAATAAAATCTGACTCTATAGCAACCCTTACTGGCCACTGCTTGCTTTCTTTTAACACTGCTTTTGGGGATTTTTTTTTTATAGCTGAGCCATTACTGCTTTATTTGATAGCACTTTCCCTTGTTAGAAACTAAGGGCAGATGTGACTAATCCATTTAACTTTGTGAAAGTATCTAAAATAACATGTGGTTAGTAATGATTATATAAAACTAAGAAAGCAAATAAACAGTGAAAGGCATTGTAAATAATACATTGCTGAGAAGCTTGTATTATGGCTAAGTACACTCTGCAATCTCTCCTGCCTACTACTCACAAAAATGAGATTAATCCTTAAAAGAATTGCAGTGTATATCATAAAGTGCTGGTAGAGGATCAATTGTTCCATAAATGTTATCATTTTTCTAGTGTTATGGGATAAAAGTTACCAGTGGAAGGAGAATATTAGACTATAGAAATAACTTTGGATATACCTGCTATATATTTACACTGTCCTATACACTTGCTTTCAGATGTTCACGGAGGGACAAATGTGAGCGAGCCAATGAACCTTTCCGATTTGCAGCCAGCATCAACCAATGTATGACTATTGTTGTTCAACCTAGCAGCATCCCAGTTTCTGAGCATAGCCTTCCGGTAGGTAGCCAAGGCAGGTAATTGCTTGCTTCTTATGATCATTGTATCTGTTACCAAGAGGATGTGATCTCCTCCAGTCTTGAACAGTACCACTAAAAGAATTTTATCTAACATTTCCTGCCTCAGATTTGTATAATTATATGGGTATTTGTGACTTAATGCCTGCCATTTGCATGCTTCACAACCAGCTTTTGACAAGCAAAGTCAATGGAGAAACCATGTGATGTATTATTTAATGACTGTGGGTGAGTTACTTAGCACCTGCAGCAAAACTGACATTGTAAATCTAGTGGTCATGTGCTGTTTTGCTTAACAACAGAGTTTCTGCTCTTTAAATGAGGACTACCTATAACGCAGATTAAAACAATCTAATTCAATGTCTCAAATTCCTGAAAATAACTTTATTCATATAACTGTGAATTTTGGCTTTTGGCTTTAAGAAATCTAATTTTGTTTTGTGTTTTGGTGTATTTCTCTTTGAGTGTAACTTGTTGAAAAAGCCTACTTCCTTTGGTGTGTATATTTTGGAAGTGTTATCTTTTAACGCAATGCAAATATTCTAGTTTTTCCATTTGTACATGTTTAAATGAGACCTGGTTTGAGGAATTCTAAAAAGAGCAAAAGTAAATAGAATATAGTACATTCTGGTTTTCATTGATGTTTGAGAGTGTAAAAAAGCAAAAAACTCTTGAAACAAGCTATTTTCTCTTCCATTTGATGATTACATAGGCAAGACTGATTTCATAGCCATTTCATAGAAAAACAGTTTGAACTATTCCATGTTAACTTTTAGCTGTAAGTACAATGCTTTGAGGTGTCCATTAATAAGTTAATGCTGATTAGCTTTTTGCATACCATTGTGAATGGGTTTGGGGCATTCATTATTTTGGGGTATAAATAGCTAAATCATGCCAAATTCTGTATAACATATTCTGTATATACTAATGAGGTAACTGGGCACAAATTATGGGAAAATGTTACGTATGTAATTATGAACAAATTACATCAATTCAGATTTAATGGCCAACCCTTTTCCCTAATGGTCTGGTATATCAAGACTGTACTGTATATTGATTGGAGATATTGGTGAGGAGAGGCCCCAAGGAAATATTTTACTGATCTACCTCCATTTTGTTTTTTTAATTTCAACCAAGAGTTCATCTGCAAGAGTTTCCCAATTAAAAGTGAAGAAGTTATCTTATGAAGCCTTGGTCTTCTATGCTATAATAGAACTTATTTATTTATATACTACCTTTATTATTTTTATAAATAAATCAAGGTGGCAAACATACCTAATATTCTTTCCTCCTCCTATTTTCTCCACAACAACCCTGTAAAATGGGTTGGGGTGAGAACGAGTTACTGACCCAAAGTAGTCAGCCAACTTTCATACCAAGGCAGGACTTCATCTCACAGTCTCCTGGTATCTAGCCTGGGGCTTTAATTACTAGACCATGGGTGTCAAACTGGCCGCCTGTGAACCGGATGCATCACGACATGCCACACCCACTTCAGCTCCACAAAGGCAAAACACATCACAATGCATCACATGACGTAATCGAATTTGACACCCGTGCACTAGACCAATCTAACTCTGGTATTAGGTCAGTGAAGCAATTACAACTGAAATATAATGATTTTTTTTAAAAAAAGTTTAAACACTTTGTTGTGGTTTTCTTACAGTATAGAAAGAAATATGCATACTGCCTTCTATTTTATGCCTCTTCTCTTCATTTTTTTCCCCGTAGCTCAGCTTGCTGGTGAATGATGCTCCAGATCTGTCACCTGGGATAATTTGTGTATTTGGAAACCTCACTGAAGTAGAAGGCCAAGTTTTGGGGAACCAAATTATATGTATTTCTCCATCCTCTAAGGATGTCCCTGCCATACCTGTGGACCAGGGTGAGCTGGCTTCTCAGTGGTAAACTTGTGATACTTAGAGAAAGAACTAGGAGAATGGGTAATGATGGTCTGCAGTATGGAATTAATTTAGATTTACTTTGTTACTGACTTCTCCAATATTGACCTCATGTCTACTCTTAGGCACTCTAAAGTGGCACCCATTAACTTGTGGAACACCTGTCAAAAATGTTACTATTACAATCAGATGTGCATGATTCTATTCTTATTGCTAATCTCAGTAAAAATCATTTTAGTCTTCCTATGAAGCTGACTTCTTGATCTTGTCTGTCTAATGGAGCTGAGATCAGTCTTACAAGATTGAGTATATGGTATCTCCTCTTTCTTTTTCTAGCTCAGTGAATTAGGAAGGTTTCTGCCTAAGTTGCTTTTATATGTTATCTTGTATTCCTGGATTTAAAAAAAATGCTTCAGCCTCTTTTGCCTAGATAATGGATCCTGAATTTTTCCACCAGGGTTATCTACTTTCCATTTTTTATTTTAAAAAGTCTAACAATACATACATTTTAAACATTAATAATTGTATTACAGCATATATTTTCACAATGTATACATTAAATATGGCATGTGCCAGATGTGCCATGATTGTGTATTCTAGATCTCCAGAGATATAGGTCATGCTGATTGGGAAATCTGAGAGTTTCCTAGTTCTCATTGCTGCTCTGAAGAACTCTATATTATTATTTCATTAAATTTGTTATAGCCACCCACTCCAAAATTCTGGATGGCCTACAACATATAATATTAACTAAAGCAATTAAGAGCATAGCTAAAATAAAATAGCCTGGACTAAAAACAGCCTAAGGCAGACCAAAAATGAGAAAATAAACTATAATGTCACCGTTTAGTACATGAAGTATTACCTGAATTGGAAATGTGTATATTTAGAGTGGAGCCAAAAGTTCATGAAATGCAATAAGCACAAGTATCTCCCTGACATTTCTACTCAGAGCCAAGATAGCAGAACCAAGTAACAAATGAGCAAACTATTGACACCAGCTTCAATATTACCTGTGTTGCTATGTATTGCACAGAATTGAATTGAAATTGAATTTACTTTATTGAATAACTTTACCTTAGAATCTTTCTTTGTATCATTTCCACTGAAAGGTGATGTTACCAAACTCATCAACACAGTGCCCTGGAAGGCTCAAATATTTTCCTGCTGCCTTCTGAATGTTGCATCTTTTATGTCATGTTTTTAGCTACATGCATAGAGAGAAATCATTTTGTGTAATATAAACTGAAGTAGGGCATTGTATCCAAGTAGTGCTGTATATCACATGATTACGACTCAATAAAGGAATGGTTGAAGCTACTAGGATCTGTAATAGTGCCGTCTAAGTGGATGTGGCAGTTTTTTGGTGGGCCTAATCCTGAATATCTAGTGCTCTGTTGACATTGTGGTTTCAGCCATAATGCTGTCTACAAACAAGTATATGCTTTCCAAGTAACCTGTAACAATAAAATATGAATAACCATGATGGACTTCTATTTTGTTTTATGGCAATGTTTTGTCATGTTATTTGCTCAATTTAATTTCCATTCTAAAACTGCTTTATATTAGGAATGCTTTTTCATAAAGGAATTGATTATTACTTATTTGATTTTGGACAAGTTTTAATCCCAAAAGCAGGCAAGAAAAATGCCATCTACATCTATGCCTTCTGCATAGTAGGTGTAATCTGCTTCTAGCAGATTGTACATACCCCACACATTTAAAAGCCAGCCTTCAAGCCATCTGCTTGCTAAGCTTACCTATCATTAGGGTTTCCATCTTTTGTTATGTGAGGAAGGGAAAGAAGAAGGTAGTGTGGGTGTTACTCATGCTCTAAAGTATGACTCACTCCCCATGCATGAGTGGGCGAAGGTTTCCATTTTTTTTATTCTTTCTTCGCTAATATAATTGCTATCAAGATTTTTCTCATACCATTACCAAACAGCTAATTGTTTGAAATTGATTTTTTTACATTGTCTCATTTACAAGTAGCTCTTCCTGTGAGGAGAGTATTTAATAAGCATCCATAGAAGTTCACGAAAGATCTGGGCAGTGTGTAGAGCAGAAATGCCAGCAAATGGCTACAAGGAAGTGAATGCAATTCATGGACATCATGGCTGTGTGCCATTTTACCTGGAGGGAAGATAACAGAAATCAGCAACTGGCATAAAATTTCAAGATGCAAATAATCTTTTTGTCTATTTCAAAAGATATGGTTTTTGGCAGGTGTTGCCTACCACACTGTCAGCCAATTTCCATCAATCTTTCTTCACTGGCACTGGATGGCATTACAATGACTGCTTCTGATTTGAACAGAACTCAGCAGAGAAAGTGTAAATTTATGTTTCAATTTAATTAATGGTTGCATTCCTGTCTCAGTCTTTTTCAGTTGTTCAAGGACTGCTTCAAAGACATCAGTCTTCTTGAATTTTCTCCTAGTTCTTCTTATTGCCTTTATTAGTCATTTTGCACTTTCAAATGAATAGATTCCTATAATTTTGTAGCAGCTACTGTGAAAACCTTTCTTTGTATACTGTCATAGGTATATGGTGTTAACGTTGAATATTCAAGATTTTACTTATCAATTTTCAAGCATTATTATAAACATTCTAGCAGTACCATACATTCCCATATTCTTGAGGCAACATGAAAAAAATCTGGAATATGGAAGTACGAGCAACTCCCTGGCTTATTTCACACAAGAAGTGCAGCACTAAACTGTACTTAACATAGCATAGTCACTTTGTGCATGAGATACCTTGCCCAAGCAAATAATGTTAAAATGGATTAACATTATTAACTGTTTTTCACAGTGTTAAGGGAACAGCTGGGTTTCTCATACTAATGATTCACAAAATATCAAATTAATTTTAGGCAAGATTACAACATTATATAAACCTCTGGCATAGGAAATGTAGTTTATATTTTCTAGTGTTTCTCACATAACCCTATGGCTTCAAATTTAGGGTTATCTTGATAGGATGATAGGAGTACTCGCCTTACAGATACTGAGAAAACATAGGAAGATAAGTGGCTTCTTGGATAATAAGCTTCAGGATTTTTAGGGTTTAGAGTTCAAAAGACAGCATTATTTTCTGATTGGAAGATTTTAAGAAACCAGTGTTGTAGCATTGGAAATGTGAAACCCAGTGCAGTTTTTTGAAACAGACATGTTGCCACAGATTGTTCCAGTAAAATAGATTAGCCTAACATAGAGGTACATTAATTTGATCCTGCCTTATTTGAAAATAAATTGCAACTATCCCATCAAAGACTGGGAAATAATACTTTTAAAAGATCAGTAAATAAAAATGAAGGAATAGGATTTAGAAGATAATTTAAAAATGCATAAAACGTCTGTAAAATGCCCACATTATTTTCGTGCATGTTGTTTCAATAATTTCTTTGTTTTGTTTTGTTTTTTCCCCAGACTGGTTTGGCATAGAGCTTCTGTTGAAATCCAGAGAGACTGGCAAGATGTTTGTCAGCACAGAATTCAAATTTTACAACTGCAGTGCCCACCAGCTGTAAGATATCCTTTAATCTTTCTGTCATTAAATGCTTTACAGTTATATAGAGATTTTTGCCCATGTTTTTGCAGCAAGAACTGCAAAACCGTGTATAAAAAGGTTTATAACCAAGCTCAGAACTAGCTAGGATTCTCTAGTATTTCCATAAAGAAGAATGGTCAGTTACCTAGTTTGTTAGGATAATTGGTTTTTATGTATCACTTGGATATCTAATACAGTTATTAGAAAAATGGTTAGATTCCAAAGACACTCTTCTATGAGATAACCACAGTATTATGATGTTAAAATAACATTTAAGCTTCTTCAAAGTTGTTCTGCATGATTGCTATAAATAGATAACACAAGTATAAATTAATAGATTATGTTTTGTTTTTAACTGCATTGTCATTTCAGTGTCAATTACTGGAATTTCACTAAACCTTCAGTTACTGAAAGACTAAACTTTAAAAGTAAAATTTCACAGGTAATTAATCATTTATGCTGAGGTAATGAGGAAAAAACACCTTTCCTAACATTAGGAACTCTACTGAACAACGGCCACTCTAAGTGTAACAAGGTATTCCAAGGTATTCCAACTCCTAATAGAAAATGTTATTCAGTGCACCATATAATAAAATTATATGCTCAGTGGCAGTATCTAATAGCAACACTTGCATGCTAAGATCATAAAAACTCATTCTGATCTGGGAAATGGAAACTAAAGAGCATGTGTCATTCAAATTCCTGTCAAGAGAACAAGAAAGAGTGAGAAATGTGTCAAATAAGTGAGTAATTGAATACATTCATGCTGCTTAATATTCCTATCCACTAGATTTGCATGTCTATGATTAAAATAAGTTTTTAAAGTCATTTCAGGAAAAGAAAAAGCACCTCAGTTGAGGATTAAAGTTGGACAAACAGGGTGTGTGTCTTGCAAATGAGAGATGGGGATGCTCATTGAACTTTGTAATTTGATAATGAAGAATTATCTGTTTGAGATACTAGAATCCCTTACAGAACTCAGACTAATTAATCAGAAGACCAGGAATGGGGGGGAGGGGGAATCAAAATCTTGCAGTTGTCATGTGGAGAAAACTGGTCCCTGTAATTAATCTAGTAAACTCTCCCTGATTTGGTAAGAATTAGTTGTGTTTAAAAGCTAAACAAGTATATATTAAGCCAATGATATTAATCCATAATATATTTGGGCATGATTTATTTTGTGTACATGCAGTGGAGAAGAGTCTTGAACATTTGCAATTAAGGTGAACTCATCACTTCTCACTGGTCCTCTTTTTTTGGGGGGGGTTGTGTGTCTGGAGTAATATTCCATTGGAAACTTCCTTCATGAATTTTAAGGGTGTTACCATATGCCCCCCCCATCTAGTGTTTTCATCAGAGGTCTGATTATTCATTCTATTTTCCCTACACTTTTCATCCTTAAATGTTTCCGTTATATGAAACATACCCATTAAAATTTGATATACAATATTGATGGAATAGAATTAATTCGCTTGGTCCTTCCTATCCAGGCACAAGGGCAAGAAGTTTAGGAAGATTATCTGTATAGGCTGTGTACCTTGAGATTTCATCTGGCTCGGTTCATAAACACTTTAGACTAAACCAGCAACATTTGCGTTTTTTAAGATTCCAAAGGATATGCTCCAGATTGGAAACAGATTTAACTGGAATATCAGACTTTCACTGAATCATTGTTTGTATTAATCAGGTGTTATTATATCTATACCATGGAGCCTAAACTTTAGAGCAGAGGTTCCCCAACCTTTTGGGCACTATGGACCAGTTCCGTGGAGAGAGGTTTTTCCACAGACCGGAGGATGCGTGGTTTTGTGTGCTGCCTGCATCCCTTGGATGGGGCTTTGCTTGTTTGTGTGGACTGGTTACTGGCATGCCGCAGCCTGGTACTGGTCCATGGACTGGGGGTTGGGGACCCCTGCTTTAGAGAATATCTTTGGCAACCTAATACATTTTCTAGATCTGAATTGGGAAATTCTCTTAGCTTTTGAGATTCTAAGATACGATATATTGAAACAAAAGATCTTTGCAATAAACCCCCAAATCCAGAAACCTGTGTTATATGAACTTAATGGCTTTGATTTAGAGGCACTGGTCTTATGCAAAATGCACTGAAAACATGGTAATTCTTCTTATCTGTCCTAAGAGATTATGACAAACTCAAGTATTTTTTCACCCAAGTATTTACCTTAAAGACACCTGTGTCTGGTACATGGAAGCTGAAAACTTTTTTCAAATGAAATGTTTGTTCTGTTTAAGCAAATATACAATTTTTTGCTGACTTACTGTTATTTATCAGGCATTATCAATAATAAACATATTTGCATATGTTCCTTTCTTGGCAGATGCCTGTCTTGTGTCAATAGTGCCTTTCGCTGTCACTGGTGTAAATATCGAAACCTGTGCACTCATGATCCAACAACATGCTCTTTTCAGGAAGGACGGATCAATGTTTCTGAGGTATAAACACTGGATTTAGGAACTAGACAACACAGTTCTGGTGCAAATCTTAAATGTTTGCCTTGTGATTCAACTGGACACCCTTTTCCCATTGCCACGTCACATTGTAACAAAAGAGGGTGAAAGAAAGACAGAGATTCAGAAGATCTAAATCTTGGTTGGTGGTCTCATTCCTATACCAGATATGTTGGAATATGAATATGAATATATATTGAGATTGCAGATCTCCATAAATTCATAGTATAGTTCAAGACATATCTGGAGCTATATTTGGAAGAAGATCATGAAAAACACTAATGACTTTCTGTTCGTTGTAAATAACATATATTTGATATGATAATAATTCCCATCATATATTTTAGGAAAGATCAGTTTTTATACCTTTAGGCAGTAACACAGCATCAGTTTATAAAGACAGACATCTCAGAGAAATTATTCTGGCAGCACTCTGCCACTGCACTACCATGAGATATATATTTTAAAAGCTGTTTTCACCATGTTTTAACTGAGAATCTCAGTAATAGAACTACAAAAAACAGGAATTTATATTATTAGGCTCAAAACAGTTTGGGAAAAGGCTATGCGCTGAAATACATTTCACTCTCACAGTGATTTGGTCATATTTTATTTTTGGGGTTTTGATGTGGTTGGAACTAATTGAAGCTTCTCAATATTATAAACATATTTCATGATGCTGATATGAACTGATTAAGATCAACATCTTTTTAGTGATATGGTGACCAAAATTGACTGCAGTATTCCAGGTGTGGTCTTACTAGGATTTTATAAAGCAGTACTAATACTTCATGTGATCTTGATTCTATGCCACTGTTCATACAACCCAGGATTGTATTAGCTTTTTTGGCTGCTGCTGAACACTGCTGGCTCATAGTCAAATGATTGTCCTTTAGGACTTCAAGGTCCCACTCAGAGTTGCTCTTTTTAAATAGGAGCTGCAGTACAAAAGGTTTTAGGGTAGACAGCTACCCAAGCTTAATGAATAGATCATCTTTCCCAGATACCCTGACTAAATTGAACATGTCCTTTCCTCAAAAAATTTTACAAATTACCAGCATGAGGAAATCAATCTGAACTGGGACCTGGATACTGTATAATATAGAGCATTCATACTTTGCTTCTTATTTTGAAATGGGAAAAAATGACCCATAGCTGTAGTTTGCACTGGAAATTTTATTACTAAAGACAGAAAACATTTGGGATTAGTAATTGAGAAGGATGACATAATATCCATGAGACCGAGGAAAGATTTTCATTTTTCTTTTTCACTATAAAAATGTTAAGCCATCAATATTTTGAAAAGATGAGAGGTGTAAAGTGACTGCCTTTGATGAAAAAAATTAACATATATTTCAGATTGCCAGTAGAAATAATTGGTTTTAATTGAATCTCATAAATGTGAAGTCTAACCAACAATGAGATTGAAGAGAATAAAATGCAAGAAAATAATAAGGAAAAATTAAATTTCCTTTCTGGTTATAATGTAGTTATACTGCAAATATACCCAAAGAGAAATAGCAAGCTTTTAAAAAAGGATATCTTCTTGATTAGCATGAATAGCAGATATATGTATATACAGTATGTATGTAAAAGTTATAAGGGTTGGAAACAGAAATGCATGTTTAGGAATGATCACTCAAGTTTTTTACCAGAAGTGAAGCCAAATGACTTACATATGCTATGAACTTCAAAGTGCCTTGAATTGTCAGCTTTGAGGACCAACAAAAAAGTTTTAAATGTTTTAATATAAATGCATGAATCTTCTTTCTAAAGTGGCAATAAGGACCAATCTGCTTTTATGAATATGCACTTTCTCAGCTGTTCTGCAGTAGTATTCTATTTAGCACTTTGGAAGCAAAATTTCCTAATTTGTAGGTTTCTATTACTACTTCAGTATAAATAGGAAATGTAGAACACAGGGAGAGACACACAGAGAAAAGATGATTTGTCTAGTCCAGAATAAAGAAGTGACAGAACTGGGATTACAACTGTAAAGAAACTCTTAACTTTTATTATAAAGATTGTGATTTAGATAAGATGTTAAGGACAATTTCTTAAGTAAGCTGAACTGTTCTTAAAATATGGCTAAATAAGAATAATTGAGGGGTGAAGGAGGTTTAGCATTTTTAAAAAAATATGTAGTTCTTTTAGAAGTCTTTTAATGACTCAAAGACTTACCTAGGATTTATTTGGGAGGACATCTATGCCTGGAAAATCACCCTTTGAATGTTTGTTTATTGCTTCCTGTCTGGGCTGTATTTCTGGCACATCCTTTCTTTCATTGGTCTATGTTAAGCATTTGCATTAAGCTACTTTGAGGAATCACTTTGCTAACCATAATTGTGATAACACAAATAAACAATTTTTCCTATTTTCTCTATGCATCTATGCACAGACCCCCCCCCATCTAACTTAGTAAACTAATTTTTTGAGTCTTCTCAAAAGAATTGAAATGCTGAATGTGGGAGCTACAGGATAATTTAGGTACTCTACAACGTCTTTGCAGATAGTAATACTCAGATACCAGAATATTTCTGTTTTTATGTTTTTAACACTACCCTGCTAGCAAAGCTCTTACTTTAACGTAACAGAAACCAAACAGCAAAAACTAAGATGCATTTGGAAGCAAAGCAAAAACATTATATCCATGAAACTAGCTGTAGCTATTAGAAAAACAGCACACAACAAAACTCTTCATTGTGAATATTAGATTGCATTTAATTCAGTATTAAGATGTATATATGAGAGTCTACCTCCTCAACTACATTTGATTGTACTAGTTAACACACCTATAAAATGTTAAAATCATCCCTGTCATCAGATGTTAGAGTTAAGAATCTTACACATTGCTAACAATTGTTTGTTTGTGGCAGAATGAAAGCAAACTCAACCCTTTTAAAGTAAGGTTATAGTTTTTAAAACTATTGAAAAAGAGGCACTTTCATGTTTTACCATTTTGTTCTTCATTAATGCTTAGAGGCAGATCTGCACTCTGCAGCCATTCAAGTAAATTTGCACTGTGTGAATCTTTTTCCTCTTTGCACTCTGGCAGATTTATTATTTAACACAGTTTAAAAAAAACATATACTTAAGATTGTGGAACTAGCCAGCTCTGACAATAAGGATGTATGACTTCAATTTTGTCCAAGGCATTCACTGAAAACAGTATGATTCATTCTGTGGGCAGAATCAGTTGTTATGCTTATTTCTTAAAGTGTTTCTATCCTACCTTTTATGTCTAATACCTTTCAAATTGAGAAACAGACTATTTAAAAAGGTATAAAACAGCCACTAGGGAATTGTTAAAATTATTCCCCAACTACGCAAAACTGAAAATAACAGCAAATAAACTTTTGTAGAAGAAAGTTTATTAAAAAGCCAAGTTTTAATTACTTGCTGAAGCATGAGCAATGAAATAACTATAAAAGATCTTGGAAAAGCATTTCCTGGTCCTTCCTATCCTATTTTCCCACCTACTAAATTTCAGAAATTTGATTCTGGGGAGAATAAGTATAATCTACAACCTAAACTGTAGAATAGAAGACTTGAGTAGACTATCATAGTATAAAGCAATTAATTCATTAGCTTTATTAACTTTTTCTCAGATATTTATTCTGCTCAAATTTTTCATGGTGGAAAGTGACATTCCAATAGACCAGTGTTTCTCACTTTAGCACTCTAAGAAGTTTGAACTTCAGTTGCTTGTTTGAACCTAAATTGATTTTCTATTTCAGTATCTTCATTGCCAATTCTAAGGCTGCTGGTTGTATCTGTTGTTGTTAGTTTAGTTTCCTTAATATTTAGTCCCATTCTTTCAATGCACTCTTTGACTTTTATAACAAGTTGCAGATCCTTTGCATTTTCAGCTATCAAAGTAGCATCATCAGCATAACATAGGTTATTGATATTTCTTCCTCCACTTTTAAAATCATGCTTATCTTCTTCAAATTTACTGTACCTTCCCTTAATGTACAGCATATAATGTAAGCATATAATGTAGGTGTTGTGTATTTACTAATTGTTATTACATTAAGTTAAACAGAAGTTACAGAGCTGAGGTAAAACCGCGGCAGCTTTTGACAGCTGTCAAAAGCTGCCGGGCGAAACCGCGCAAGCGCCAACCATTGACAGCTCAACACGCGCTACAGATGACAGCTCCGAGCTGTCAAAACCAAACAAACCCGATTGGCGGCGACCGCAGCGCGGGAGCAGACTCACCCCGGATTGGTCGATCCGCCGGCAGCTGTCAGTATAAATAGATGTCATGTTCCCTTGTTCTTTGCCTGGTTCAGAATAAAAAGTTAAACTGTTAACTAGCTGTCTCGCCTGCTTCTTAGCCAAAGCACTGGCGACGAAGGTGGGATGCTGCTTGCTTAGCTGAAGTCACTACCTAAGGGGAGAAGAGATTTTTCCCTTAGCTGAGCTGGTCACTTGCTGAAGTCACTGGAAGTCAAACTTCCATTCAACGCAAGCAGCGGCACCTCAATTACAGACAGCATGACGAACCACGGCCACATTCGAGAATTCGATACCCGCCACCCAGAAGGCTGGGAATCGCATCTGGGCCAGGTAGAAGGGTACCTGGTAGTCAAGAAGATCACAGATGACCGGGCCAAGGCGGCCGCCCTCCTCTGGCTCAGCGGCCCTGCTGTTTATGATGCCGCTGTGGGGATCTTCACCCCGGAGCCGGTCGCCACCATCTCCTATGCAGACCTCACTGAGGGGCTGAGTAAATACTTCATGCCCCTCAAGTCAGAACTCTACTGGAGAGTGAACTTCGCGCGGAAACTCCAGCTTCCTGACGAGCCAGCAAATGACTTTATAACCAGGGTCAGGCATGCCGCACGTCGGTGCCGGTTCCCGGATTTGGAAGACCGAATCCGGGACCAGATTGTCATAGGGCTCAAGGACGAACGGCTGAGGAAGAAGCTGATCGCCAAGCCTGAAATGACAATGACCGATGTGGCTAGAGAAGTCATCGCATACGAAGACTGCCACGGAGACGACCGACGGATACCGGACAGCGGACCACGGGGGTCCGTGCACCAGGAAGACAGCAGGTTCAGCGGTTCTGAGGACGACGACGGCCCCACAGATATAGACGCGGTGCAACGGCGGTTCGAGAAACTGAGGATGCAACGCAACTACAAGGGGGGCCCTGCCAACAATCAGAGGGGGGCCAACTTCCCGACAAACAGGGCGAAGTGTGCCAGCTGCGGGGGAAGCCACCCTAGGGCAACGTGCCGGTTCCGCAGTGCCAGATGCCATGGGTGCGGGAAGACAGGCCACCTCAAAGCAGTGTGCCGCAGCCGGAGCCGGGAAAACCTGCACGACCTGGAGGTGACAGCCGAAGGTATGGCCCCATATACACTCAGAGCTAGGCACAGCCCCAGAACCCCAGTGTCCAATGTAAGGGGGAGGGCGGAGAAACATACAGTCCACAGCATTCTTAAGCCCAAAATCAAGGTGGACGTACGGATTCAGGGAATTCCCTGTGAGATGGAGGTGGACTCTGGGTCCTCCGTCTCACTAATTTCATGGCAAACGTACAGGGACATTTGTAACCGAAGTAGGAAAGGGCCCGCCCTTAGACCCACCAAACTCCGCCTAGCCGACTTCCAGAAAACGCCCATTAAACTCCGGGGAAAAGCTTCCGTCCCCGTAGAGTTCAAAAAATTTAAAGGATCCCTTCCTATTTTGGTGACCCAAGAAAACAGAATAAGCCTGCTAGGATTAGACTGGTTCGAGGCACTAGGAATAGCGTTGACAGGTGTCAACGCCATTCAGCTGTCAAAATTGGAATCCGTCTGCCGACAATTCGCGGACGTTTTTGACAGCTCACTAGGGAAATACACGGGACCGCCCGTATCACTTAAACTGAACCCAAATGTGATGCCTGTCAGAATCAAGGCCAGAAGGGTTCCCTTCGCCTTGAGGGAAAAAATAGAAGCGGAGCTTGACAGATTAACAAACTTAGGGGTCCTCGAACCGGTAGAAGGGGCCGAGTGGGAGACTCCCATAGTGACCCCAGTTAAACCAAACGGCCAAATTAGATTATGTGCCGATTATAAAGCGACCCTCAACCTCGCTTTAAACGCACATGCCTACCCGGTCCCGGCTGTCAAAGACATCCTCGCGGCCATTAAGTCAGGCGCCATATTTGCCAAGTTAGACTTGGCGCAGGCGTATTTACAGTTGCCTGTCACCCCTGACACCGCTTTGGCTCAAACAATAGTCACCCACAAGGGAGCATTCAAAATTAACCGCCTTCAATTTGGCATCTCTGCAGCCCCGGGAATCTTCCAGGAAATCATGGAGAAAACACTTAAGGGAATTCCCGGGGTCTGCCCATATTTTGACGACGTCCTAATTGCAGGGGAATCAGAAAATGACCTGGCTGGCAAACTAACCAAGGTACTCCTAAGGTTCAGGAAGGCCGGTCTCAAATTAAAAAGAGACAAATGCTCCATCGGGGTGCCCTCAACAGAGTTCTTAGGGTTTAAAATAGATGCTAAGGGAATTCACCCCACGGACACAAAAATTAAAGCTATCAAAGCAGCACCGACCCCCAAAAACAAACAAGAACTTCAGGCTTTCTTAGGGTTAGTCAACTTTTACCACACCTTCCTACCGCATAAAGCCTCCATTGCAGAACCCTTACATAGATTATTAGACAAGGGCAAACCCTGGACGTGGACCCCAGAGCATGATAAAAGTTTTAACCTCCTAAAAAACTTACTCTCCAGCAACGCAACGGTAGCCCTGTTTAACGATCAGCTGCCCGTATGTCTCGCCTGCGATGCCTCCCCGTACGGCATCGGAGCGGTCCTAAGCCATTTAACTAAAGAAGGAATACAGACCCCTGTAGCGTTCTATTCGAGAACGCTGTCAAAACCTGAGCGGAATTACGCTCAAATCGATAAAGAGGCTCTAGCTATAGTAGCCAGCGTAAAAAAATTTCATGATTACCTGTATGGCCGACCATTTACTATTTATACTGATCATAAGCCCCTGTTAGGACTCTTTACAGTAAACAGGCTAACACCACAAATATTATCTCCCCGCATCCTAAGATGGTCTACATTTCTATCAGCCTATTCATACAACCTAGAATACAGACCAGGGAAAACCATGGGCCATGCAGACGGCCTGAGCAGACTGCCGCAACCAATTGTGGACCCAGACCCAGCACCAGCTGGAAGAATACTGGCTATCTCAGAACTGCCAGAATGCCCCTTATCTATCAAAGATATCTCCACAGCTACCGCGGCAGACAAAATCCTAGGCAGAGTCCTAGGCTATGTCACAACGGGCTGGCAATATTCACCCCAGGAACCACAATTCCAACCGTACTTCTTAAAACAAAAAGAATTATCCACCCATCAGGGATGTCTCTTATGGGGCAGCAGAGTAATCATCCCTGACAAACACAGACTTAAAGTACTAGAGAGCCTCCACGAAGGGCACCCGGGCACCGTCAAAATGAAGGCTCTGGCCAGGAGCTATGTTTGGTGGCCGGGTATAGACAAACACATTGAGGCACACGTAGCTGGCTGCTATTCCTGCCAGCTAGTTAGGGCAGCCCAGCCACAGGCGTCCATACATAGATGGGAAACGACAAAGTCACCTTGGTCTCGCATTCATATAGATTATGCAGGTCCGTTCCAGGGACAATCATTCCTAATTGTCGTAGACAGCTTTTCAAAATGGCTAGAAGTGGCGCCAGTAGCCAATACAACTTCCTCGGCCACTATACAAGTTTTAAGGGGATTATTCGCCACACATGGCCTCCCTGATGTTATAGTTTCCGATAACGGGCCCCAATTTACCTCCTACGAATTCCAGAGTTTCACAACGGCGAACTCTATTAGGCACACCACCTCGGCTCCCTTTCACCCATCGTCGAACGGCTTGGCAGAGGTGATGGTAAAATCAACCAAGGAGGCACTACGCAAGATCATCTCCGGCAACTGGCACCAAAGACTGGCACAATTCCTTCTCTCCCAACACACCACGCCTTGCACAACTACCGGGAAGTCCCCAGCAGAGCTTCGCTGGGGCAAAAGATTGACCACCAGACTGGACCGTCTCCACCCAGACAGATCCCCTCCAGACCCAGAACTGCCCCTCCATCATAGAACTCTCAACTCTGGGCAAGCTGTCTGGGCTAGAAACTACGGGGGAGGGAACAAATGGACACAAGGGGTGGTCATCGAACAAACAGGCCCCTTGTCATACATCATTGACATTGGACAAAATATACATATCCGCAGACACATAGACCAATTACGCCAACGCAGTTCTCAAAATATAGGGGGAAGGGGTGACGACGAAATACCAACAGAAGCACCGGCGCAAAGACTGGCACGACAAGACTCCCCTGATCGGAACATACCATTTCAACACCCCACTCCAGCAGAGCCAAACACCCCACCCCCGGAGCCAACCCAAGAAGCGCCAAGAGAACCAGAACATACTACCGAGGCTACCCCCCGGCGCTCCGAGAGATTAAGGAAACCTCCCACATACTTGAAAGACTATGAATGGGGAAAACCAAAAAAGAAACAGTTGGGGTAAAATCAACTCAATCAGAGGGAGGGGGAAGGGGTGTTGTGTATTTACTAATTGTTATTACATTAAGTTAAACAGAAGTTACAGAGCTGAGGTAAAACCGCGGCAGCTTTTGACAGCTGTCAAAAGCTGCCGGGCGAAACCGCGCAAGCGCCAACCATTGACAGCTCAACACGCGCTACAGATGACAGCTCCGAGCTGTCAAAACCAAACAAACCCGATTGGCGGCGACCGCAGCGCGGGAGCAGACTCACCCCGGATTGGTCGATCCGCCGGCAGCTGTCAGTATAAATAGATGTCATGTTCCCTTGTTCTTTGCCTGGTTCAGAATAAAAAGTTAAACTGTTAACTAGCTGTCTCGCCTGCTTCTTAGCCAAAGCAGTAAGCATATAATTCAGCATATAATGTAAGCTGAATAAATAAGAGGAGCATACAATTATGTAGCCTTGTCTCACTACTTTACCAGCCTGGGATATGTATACACCATATATACACATGTACACACCAACTGCATGCACACACACACACACACACACACACACAGAGAGAGAGAGAGAGAGAGAGAGAGAGAGAGAGAGAGAGAGAGAGAGAGAGAGAGAGAGAGAGAGAGAGTGTGTTAAAAGCACAAAACAAGAAAATCAGCTTATACAGCAACAGCCTTTTCAAATAAGATTAACTAAGAGAGAGCAGTCGCCAGGAAGACACTTACTATGATATTGTCATCAAACTTACTTTCTGGAAAATTAGGAAAAGTTTCTTTTTTTAATATTTTAAAGTATAATCAAGCTTTTGACAAAGGATTCAGTCATTCACAATTCTTGGCTTTGGGTTATATAAAACTTTACAAAATCAACTATCATGAGCCCCTTGGTTTTGGGGTGTTTTGTTGGACTCTAAGTCTGTGGATAATAAGACTGCATCCATCTAGTGTGCTGCAGCTGCCAAAAAAGCCAACATGGTTCTGGGCTGCATCAACAGAAAGGATAGAATCAAGATCACATGAAGTGTTAATGCCACTTTATAATGCCTTGGTAAGGTCACACTTGGAATACTATACCCAGTTTTGGTCACCATGATATAAAAAAGATGTTGAGAATCTAGAAAGAGTGCAGAGAAGAACAACAAAGATGACTAGGGGACTGGAGGCTAAAACATATAAGGAATGGTTGCTGGAATTGGGAATGTCTAGTTTAATGAAAAGAAGGACTAGGGGTGACATGATAGCAGTGTTCCAATATTTCATGGGTTTCCACAAAGAAGAGGGCAGGACAGGAAGCAATGGATGGAAACTAACCAAAGAGAGAAGCAACCTATAACTAAGGAGAAATTTCCTGACAGAATTAATCGGTGGAACAACCTGCCTCCAGAAGTTGTGAATGCTCCAACCTTGGAAGTTTTTAAGGAGAGACTGGACAACCATTTGTCTAAAATGGTATAGTGTTTCCTGCCTGAGCAAGGGATTGGACTAGAAGACCTCCAAGGTCACTTCCAACTCTGTTATTCTAAATACTTTTAAGATATGGGAACTTATGAATGCATAGACCTGGCATTTATTCTTAAGAGCTGGCTAGGTAGTGACAGGGAAGTAACCCTACTGGAAGTCTATCCTCCCAAGTTTCAGATTGTGCAGCAAGCATAGCATGAAAGCTAGAAAGGGCAAGAAACAGTGGTTATATGATATCTGCAAGATTCTCAGATGAGTTTGTTGGTTGCCATGTGGGTAACAATGCATGTGTACCCTGGCATCTATGAACTAGATCCATGTTTTCCTGGATATTTTGGGCAACTAGGAAATATGATATTAGCTGGATTTGAGAGGTTCTTTGAATTAACCTGTGAGGCCACTTGCCCTGAAGTAAAGAATAGTGCAGCCTATTTTGATGAAATCTCTTGATTTGAGTATACATGATAACATTCTCCATAAAATATGGAATCTCTATCACTTCCACTTTTTGCTGTTGAGAAAGAAGATGGGATTCACTAAGGAGAATTCTAGGGGCAATGGTTTATCTGGTTCTTTTTCAGTCAGGATTCAGACTCTGATATAGGATGAAAACAGTCACATATCTTTGGAAACAATCATACTTTCTCCAAAGTTACATAGGATATGGGTTACATTTCAGGAGAGGATCCCATTATGTTGTATATCATGCCCATACCAATTACATATGATCCCATCCTATTACTATGCCTTTGGTCTTGACTGAAAGTTGCAACAATTGGGATGATTGATAACAGTACTAAATCAATTAATATATTATCACACTTGACTTTTGAATTATCTATCTTCTATCTTTTCATGATAGAAAATGTAATAAGCTTTTGACCAGCCTCCAAAACTGATTGGACATGTTTGTGGAGATGCTATAATAAAAAAAAATAATGTTCTTTTTGTCCATTATTGCCATAACATGGATCTTCACTCAAGTTTCCAGCAATTAAGAAGATTATGCCATTGAAGTAAACGAACTATGAAATTTATCTTTCCTACAGAATCCTATAATGGATTGTTCAGTTAAGCTGTCACACTAAAAGCCTTTGACTGAAATACTGTTAACAGGATTCAGTGGTGATATCTAGTATTAAATGAGTTCTATAACATGAAACATTTATGCGGGCAAAAATATATAAAAAAATGCTTGTCATTTTATGCTAGTGTGGAAATTGTAACTACCATAGCGCAGGCCGGGCCTACGACCGTTCACGAAGGTGAGGAACGTGGGCCAGGCGCCGACAAAGCCCAGTGGCGAGCTGACGAACAACCAATTCCCAGGATGGTGGGGAACGGCAGAAGGTGCACAAGCAGAGGGCCGTATCGACACCGGGAGGGTCATCTCCGCTCTGTACAAGCGGTGAGACGCTCCGACCCTCTGTACTTCCCCCGAGGACCCGGGAGCGAAGATGTGCAGCCTCCTAAGCTCAGGCTGGTCTACCTAAATGCCAGGTCCGTTGCTAACAAGGCTCACCTTGTTCGTGACCTAGTGGAGAGCGAGCATGCGGACCTGGCTTGCATCACGGAAACCTGGCTGGGCCCAGAGGGTGGTGTTCCTCTGGTTGACCTCTGCCCGCCAGGTTTCCAGGTGCTGCACCAGCCTCGGGCTCATGGGAGGGGCGGGGGAGTGGCAGTTATCATCAGGGAATCCCTTAGCCCGCGAGAGACCACCGTCCCTCAGATGGTCGGGTGTGAGTCTCTCCTACTGAGATACGGCCCAGGGGCGCAGTTGGGCCTGCTGCTGGCGTACCTACCACCTAATCGTGCAGCGGCGGCCCTGCCCGAGCTACTCGATGCCCTCTCAGGGTTGGTGGTTGAATTCCCAAGACTTATGGTCTTGGGCGACTTTAATCTACCGTCCCTGGGAGGATCGTCCGAACTGGCTCGGGAGTTCATGGCTTCCATGGCGGCCATGGACCTGTCGCAAATAATTTCTGGACCGACTCATGAGAGAGGCCACACCCCAGACTTGGTGTTCTTGTCTGGACGGTGGCGTGATGATATCGGTGGGGGTACCACAACTGTTACACCCCTGTCATGGACCGATCACCACCTCCTGCGGCTAGACTTCCCCCTTGCCACCCCCCACCGTGGGTGCACGGTGCCAGTCAGATGGTACCGCCCTAGGCGCCTAATGGACCCTGATAAGTTCCAGGCAGCGCTTAGGGACACGCATGCACTCCCTGCTCACAGCTCGGCGGATGCCTTAGTGGAAGCCTGGGAAAAGGCAGCCACGGAGGCTCTGGACCGAGTTTGTACCCTTGCGGCCTCTGACCCGGCGCAGATCCCAGCGAGCCCCATGGTTCACCGAGGAGCTCCGGGAGATGAAGCGTCGGAGACGGGGCCTAGAGAGCCGTTGGAGATCCAGTCGATCCGAATCCGACCGATTGCGACTAAGAATCCTCACCAGGTCTTATCTCGCTGCGATAAGGGTGGCAAAATCCAACTATTTTTCCACCCTCATCGCGTCCGCAGATAATCGCCCGGCTGCCTTGTTCAGGGTGACTCGCTCCCTATTAAACCAAGAGGTGAGGGAAGAACCCTTGCAGGGTCGAGCCGAGGAATTCGGTCAATATCTGCTGGATAAAATTGCTCGGATTCGAACTGGCCTGGACTCCAACTGGGCTGAGATGGAAGAACAAGACATGGACAGTCTTGTCGACGTCATCTGGGAAGAATTTGATCCTGTAACTCCTAAGGAAGTGGACAGGATTATGAGAAGGTTGAGCTCCTCCACATGCTTACTGGACCCGTGCCCTTCCTGGCTGGCCTATGCAGCTCGAGAGGGGACACGAGGCTGGTTCCTAGCGGTCATCTCTGCTTCTCTGAGTGAGGGTCACTTCCCCACCGCCTTGAAGGAGGCGGTGGTGAGACCTCTCCTCAAGAAGCCCACCTTGGACCCATCCTCTTTGAATAACTTTTGTCCAGTCTCCAATCTTCGCTTCCTTGCGAAGGTTGTTGAGAGCGTGGTGGCGCACCAACTTCCTCAGATCCTGGATGAAGCGGTTTATCTAGACCCGTACCAATCGGGTTTCAGGCCGGGCTACAGCACGGAGACGGCATTGGTCACTCTGATGAATGATCTCTGGAGAGCCCGGGACAGGGGCCATTCCTCTGTCCTAGTCTTATTAGACCTCTCGGCGGCTTTCGATACCATCGACCATGGTATCTTGCTGCGACGCCTCAGGGGACTGGGAGTGGGAGGCACGGTTCTGCGGTGGTTCTCCTCCTTTCTCCAGGGTCGCTCGCAGTCGGTGCTGACAGGGGGACAGAGGTCGACTCCGAGGCCTCTCGCTTGCGGAGTCCCTCAGGGGTCGGTCCTCTCGCCTCTCCTGTTCAACATCTACATGAAACCGCTGGGTGAGATCATTCACAGTTTTGGAGTAGGGTACCATCAGTATGCTGATGACACCCAGCTTTTTATCTCAACTCCAAACAATATCAGTGATGCCCTAGACGTGATGTCCCACTGCCTGAAAGCGGTCCGGGAATGGATGGGGAGGAACAGGCTTCAACTGAACCCGGACAAGACTGAATGGCTGTACGTTCCGGCAAGCCAGGATATTCAGAACGTCCCATTGCTTAACATCGGGGACAAGTTACTACCCCCTGTTGATAGGGCCCGCAACCTGGGTGTCCTCCTAGACTCGCAGCTCTCCCTAGAAGACCACATAGGAGCTGTGACCAAGGGGGCCTTCTCCCGGGTTCGACTAGTTCGCCAACTACGGCCTTATCTGGACCTGGATTCCTTACGTACAGTCACCCATGCCCTTGTGACCTCTCGCCTAGACTATTGTAATGCTCTCTACATGGGGCTGCCCTTGAGATCCACTCGGAAGCTTCAACTGGTGCAAAGTGCAGTGGCACGGACACTCTTGGGAGCCTCCCGATACTCCCATATCACACCTCTCCTCTGTGCGCTGCACTGGCTTCCGGTTGCCTTCCGTGTGAAGTTCAAGGTGCTAACAATGACATACAAAGCCCTACATGGCATGGGTCCAGACTACCTACGGGAGCACCTTCTGCCAATGTCAGCACCCCACCGTCCTGTGCGCTCCCACAGAGAGGGCCTCCTCAGGGTGCCACCGCTCAAGGAATGTCGGCTGGTGGCCCCCAGGGGGAGGGCATTCTCAGTGGGTGCGCCAGCCCTCTGGAACAGCTTACCAACCGAAATCCGGATGGCCCCCGACCTCCGTACCTTCCGACGCGACTTAAAAACTTTCTTGTTCCAGCAGTCCGGCCTGGCATGATAGCGTTAATTGGGGACCCAGTTTGTTTTCACTATTGTTTTATTATTTTTATTGTTCATCTGTATACCTTCCTTCCTCTGTACACCGCCCCGAGTCCCTCGGGAGAAGGGCGGTTTATAAAAACTAATAAATAAATAAATAAATAAATAAATAAAAATTTGAAAGGTGAACAGAAAGTCATAGACATATAATTATTTTATTATAATAAAATATCTCAATATAGTCTCATTTAAGGAGATTATATTTTTATTAACTTTCAGTGTATTTTTAACTAACCCAAAATATATCTTCTTGGGATAATTGATAATTATTCTCATAAAGTTGGGCATAATCTTCCATTGGTATCCATTCTGTACAAAGTGTGTTTTACATGTGTGGCACTGATTCAGGCAGATGAGAATATTCACAGATTTTGAAAGATTAAACTGAATGTACATTCCATTTCTTTTTCATGACAATGTTTAGATAATGTCTGATGTTTCCAGCCTGGTCTTAAGCTACTTGAAATTATAATCATATTATAATTTTTAAAAATATCAACAAAGGAATTAAAGTATCTGCCTCACCTTTAAGTACCTAGATCTTTTAGCAAGGAGTTGCAACCCAGAAACCAGTAAAGATCCAGGCCACCTTATTCATTGTCTTTTTTTCTTGATGGATGTTGCAGACATCTGAAACAATAATATATATGATATATATTATAATATATATGATAGATCATCCAAGTCTACTCATGCTATAATATCTCATTATAATTGAGCCTGACTGTTTCAGAACCATACATACATTGATGTACACTTGAGAGAGCAATGTATGCATTTGGTTGAGTTTACCAAATCACTAAATTATGTTTTACATTTTTCTGAGAATGAAAGATTGCATTATAAGGAAGTATACATCTGGAAAGGCTTCAAAATCTAATTGGGAGCTGCCCAGAGTTGGTTATGTAAATGTTTTACATAAATAAATTAAATCTACAGTAAGTGTGCAATCTGCACACAAGTAATTATAGTGATTTGTGGGCATCTAACATCTAACCATTTTCTTGACTATTATTATTATTAGTAATAGTAGTAGCAGTAGCAGCAGCAGTTAAACATGTATGCCACCCAACTCTCAAAAATCAAATTAAAATATAAAAAATAAAGATAAAAGATGGAAAATGCAATGGAATGTGTGGTCTCACTCTCCCTCATAAAAGGCCTGGGTGAAGAGCTTTTATGCATCCACATAAACAGAAGACACTGGAGCTGGCTAGTCAGATGAAACAAATTGAAATAACTATTTCTGTAGAATCTTCTGGAATTCACACTATGAGATACAGAACACTTTTGCAGATAATATTTTTCTGAGCCTTTTATTTAAAAAGAAAAGATGCAAAGATGTTTTTTTTTAATTGACATATATTTGTGAGTAGGAATTAAAATAAGAATTATGTTCTACAAATTTACTTAGGCCTAATGGTGTTTGTTTCAATAAGCCAATTCAGAAGGTTATAGCTCCCTTTTGGCCATCAAAAAATGTCAAAGAGAAGGCATTGCTTAATATATTTCCATACCTTTTAGAAGAATAAGGATGTTTTAATCCACTCTAGTTAGTCTGAGCTTATTAAGGAAATGAATTTCTATTGATTAGATTTATTAGTTTTATGCCAACTATCTATAGCCTAGATTTTAAAATGTGTCTAATTGAATATTTCAGGAATAATGAAAATTATTCAATTTTGAATAATTGACCATGATCTAGTGGTATGTATATAGGATGCCAGAACTAGGCAGAGTGTTCATTGCACTTCAAGCTCTCCTTTGGGAGAGATGACAGCAGAGAATATGAAAGCTCAGAAAGGAGAAAAAATCCTTTTACCTTGCATTGATTTTTAAAATTACAGAATAGCTTTTCTTAGCTCATAGTTTTTTCCATAAATCCTACATATTTTTCTTCAATTACCCATCTTATAAATTCAATACAGGTGGCCAAGATAAATTATTTATTTTATAAAATTTATATAGCTGCCCATCTCACAACAAAAAAATCATGTTCCAAGTGAAGTAAAGACTTCCTCCAGTTGAACTCAAATTCCCGTGGTCATTTGGGATGTCAATGTATTTTTTTTTACAACAGTACCCAAGTGATTTGCCATTGCCTTCTTCCAGGATTATTTAAAAAAAAAAATCCTACAAATTTGGGATTCCCTAATGGTCTCTCATTCATCATCCAATCCTCCTATGCTTTTCCAAAATTAAGCAAGATTACAAGGTTACTTCATTTGTTGTGTCAAAATGGCTAGTAGTGTGACTGTATTCTGTTGCAGTTTCCTTCTACACTTTTAGATCTTTATTACTTCAATCATTGGAGCTGTCAAGCAGTACAAATGTCCAACAATTTCTCCCATTTCCCAGAATGGACTGTAATTATGGGATGATAGTGTTTGATATATTTCTCCTGATGGAACCTTTACAACAAGAAAAAGAACTCCATTATGTTCTCCATAGATCCAATAAAGCAAACCCTTCTGCAGGTAACATTTCCAACTACAGATCTGATGTATGCTAAACAAAATGGAAATTATCATTATCCACATTCTTTTTGCCCTAGAAAAGTTTTCCCATTTTATTTATTTGTCTCGGCAATATGTAGCTACACAATGCACAGTACAGTGACCCAGATAGTAAACCAAAAGATTAAAAGTAAAAGAAAAACAATAGAGTAGAATTGAGATATATGTTCAAGGTTTAATTCCATGTCTAATTCCAATTCAGTCAGCAAGACTCATGTAACCACCTGTCCAGGGGTGGGATTCAAATATGTGAACAACCAGTTCTCTCTATGGATGCCGCTTCCAAAAGTCCATTCTGGCTACTGTTTTTGCCGAACCCACCACTGCACCTGTCCCAAATCCTGGAAATAACCAAATCCTCAATACCTTACAAGAGGCCAGCAAGGACAGTATCATCTGGATCTCTTATTCCCAAGGGCAATTGATGCAGTATAGAAAGAATGATTCCCATCACACCACTGATCTGGGGGATAAAGGGGCATATAACATAGTTCCTTTACAAGGTGCAGAGAAGTGTTGGGTTTTACTTCTTTTTTTTTGATCTCTCACAATAAGCTTAATGAATTTCTACAAAATAGCATACTTTCATATATTTCATACTTTAAAGCTTTAAAAGATCATAGGTTAATTATATCAGCATTATTTTCTCAGAATACTGTTTTGAGTAGCTTGGTCTTGAAAATGAAACAAATGACTAAAATTAATGTCGTATACAGACAAACTCTGGACAATCAATGGGCATAATAGAAGATCACCTTGCAATCTCTCTCTTTCACACCCTCTGCTTCAGGAGCCCTTGGAAAAGTTTTTCCTAAGATCTTACTGTACCAATAGTCTAAGCACCACAGATAATTGAAGCATTATTATGAACTTATGCAAACAAGTTTTCCCCAATCTGACGTTCACCAGAGGGTTTGGATTGCATCTCTCATCATATAAACCAGATTGGCCAATTTTTATACACGTGATTGTATGTTAGGAATCAGTAGTGCTAGTGCACCTCTTAGCCCTTTCATTCGTTTATCTCCAAATGATCATCAACCCCATTCCTTAAAATCAGGCCACCTTTATTAAAAGCTATCACATCCTTCCCCTTTATGTTAGTTTGGAAGGCATACAACATATTTATTTTTAAGTTCTTCAATTCATGCACTGCAAATAAATTTATGAGAAATTATTCTTAAGTCGAGGACAACCTGAATCTCTTTGTGGCTGTTATTCTATAGTAAACTCTAGAACCTAGTGTTTCTCAACAGACTTATTAGCCAATTAATTAGTGTTAGTTATTTAGCTGTCTATTTTTTTTAATTGGTTCTATAAACAACCAGGTCTGATGTATCACTCTGATAATCCTGAAGCTTTTCAAGCCATGGCTTATCACAAGTCTTGAAACCTTAGCCTTTTTTAAGCCTGTAGTTGGAAAAACCAACATTTCTAATACTAAAAGCTTCTATAAGGAATTTTTACAAATGGTTTCAAAGCATTGTAAAGACACAGGAAAAAATTTGAACAGAATATTCACTGTGCTGGATATAACCTTTAAAAAGTGCTATAAATTCTTCTTTGAAAAAGTAATATCAGGGAAATAAAATATTATACAAATTGTGATGTCATAAGCTGAAAATTTCCATGTGCTAATTAGCAAATAGAAGAGTTGTTATTTCCTGTTAACAAATCATGCTGCAGGGCATGCTTTGTAATTGCATGAGTCATTTATTCAGAAAGTTGTGAGTGCTTTGAATTATATATTTTAGCTTTCTTGTTTTTGAAACCAGTTAAATGATATAAAGTATTACTGAAGAAGTTCTCAAAGTTCATTAATATATTAACCAGTGTATTTGTCAAAAATTCATATGTCATTTTGAAAAATGCTTCATATTTCAGCTGTATCTAGAACATATCCTTCTTTAAAAAGAAACACAGTATATTTGTCTATTTGAAAAGAGTATCATTAAGTGCAAAGGAGCTCAGTATCAAATGGGGAAAACTATAAACTTATTTCTCCTGATTTTTAGGTGAAAGGTTTTTATTTTTACAGAAACCTAAATTATATTGAGAACAATTGGAAACTCTTAACATGTTTTTCACTCATTTCGCTATCTCACTTTGGTGAAGACTCACTGTTTTTTTTAAAAAAATTCCAGTCTTAATTAGAAATTACATGTGAACAGGACTAGGTTGGATTCCAATAACTCCATCTTTTGTCAAAGCAAGAATCTCCGATGTTAGCAGCATTGACACAACCAGCCTGATCCATTTTAATGAACTCCTGGCTAAATCTTCATTTGAAGGAGAGGGAAAGACTTTGAAATATGTTAAACATAATTCATTTGGGAAACTATGCATGGGCCTACCTCTAGCAGGAAAACAAATTAATGACTATTCATTGTAAACCTGAGCTAGAAGCACTGAACCCTAGAAGTCTTAGAATTCAAAAAGATGAAAAATGAAAATGTGCCTGGTTACAAGATGTTCTTGCACATCTATTCAGGAACTATTCCTTTTCCCAACCATCCCTTTTGATTATTTACTCCTAGACAAACAGTGAAGCCTCAGGGAAGATTTAAAAACTTTAGGACAAAAACATATTTCACTGAAACGTGTGACAGTTTTGGTATACTACTGATAACAATTTACTAGTTAGTTTCCTGATTTGATGTTACTTGAACCTGATCTCCCTTGAGCACTCCTACACCAAAACATCAGCCTGGAAAATCAATTTATTCATCAAGTTCCTCCACTCTCTGATTATGAATATCAGATTAACTCATAGCCTTCCTTTGAGCTTATCTAGAGATATTTTAGTAATCTGCCCTGCCTCTGTCATCTTGGTTATAGATGAGTCACTCTCTCTTATACGGAGAGGTTTTTCAGAGAAATTAGCATGTATTCACTTTGAATCATCAGTATCAACATTGTTATAAATCAAACTTTTTAAAATAAAAAAAAAATAGAATGGTGACCTCTATATGATGTGATGTACCCACTGAATATCAGTTGCTTTTGTGTGTGGTGGTGGGGAAAAGTGCATGGAGGACACAGTGACTTTCCCTTTCCTATAGTTCTTTGTGAAACATCTGTGACTCTTCTTGGATTTAAGATGGCGATGGACTGGATAAGTGTTTATTCTGACTTCTTCAATTTTTACCTACATAATTTCATCACCAAAAAAAATCAGCCAAAAAGCATTGCTGTGAGCCATGTTGGAAGAATTCTTTAGAAACAGATGAATATATTTAATTTGGTGTTCTCCTTCCAAATGGATTTTATTTTCTCTAGTATTCCTGCTATTGGGTGAAAATGACACTCCCAGTAGCAGCATGGCTAAGAGAGCTATTTCTAGGAGCACTAGTAATACAGCATGTGGTCAATGAAGAAGATTAACCAGGAAGTAATTTTTCTCTTGATTCCCTCCTTATCTTTCACAATTCTGACTATTTGAAGTAAAAAATAATTCTTAACAGAATTTTGAGTCCAATTCCAAATACAGTTACATTTGGAAATGCAACTTTTTTTGGGGAAAAACTAGACACAAGGCTGGGTAATAGTTTTCATTACTGAGATATTGTTTCTCAGATTCTATACTTTATCAAACTTCAAATATAGCCCACATTTGTATCTGAATAACTTTTTTTCTGTTTATATTTTTCAGGACTGCCCACAATTATTTCCTACAGAAGAAATTTTGATCCCTGTTGGTGAAGTGAAGCCCATCACACTGAAAGCTAGGAATTTACCCCAACCACAATCTGGCCAACGTGGATATGAATGTGTTCTCAATATCCAAGGTGTGATTCATCGTGTACCAGCTCTTCGCTTCAATAGCTCAAGTGTACAATGCCAGAATAGTTCGGTAAGATGATAAAATTTGTGAGATGGGAAGACATAATAAAAATATGTAAAATAGTTCAGGATTTATTTATTTGCTAAATTTGCAGAATTCATTTTTTATATATTAAAAAAAACCTCTTTGTGATAAAATAGTTTATCCCTCTCCGCCCCGCCCCCCCAGGAAATTGTAAAGTACAAAATAAATCCATTTAAAATAAAAGCAACAACTTAAACCTACTTTACAGCAACATAAAAAAAGAATAAAAGAAAAAATGCATTCTGAAGGCTATAGATGACACGATTACTTGGTAGGATTTAATATTCTTCAATCTCCACAAATAAAGCAGGAAAAAGTCAAACCAACACTTTAAAGGCCTATATTTTATAACTTTGGGGCAACCAGAAATAAGGTCCTGCTTTTGATAAATGTTTTGGCAATAGAATGCACATAGGAGAAGCACCATGTACAACCGATATAAATAAGATTTAAATCCATTTTCCATGAGAGGAAAATAAATCTTGCCATCTCATTGTCAAAATCATGTAAGCTGTAATCAGGATCAGCATTAAAGTGTGGATGACTAAAAAGATCGTAGGGCTTCATGCTCATTAGAAATGTCAGAATAGAGGTAAAAAGAAACACAGTGTTATAAATAGGGTTAGCTGACCTGGTGTAATAACTTTATCATGTCTTCATTAATATTGTGAGAACTTTTCTTCTTCTTTTAAAAATACTAGTAAAAAATAGGGTGAATGAAGAGTCAAATGCAATATATACAGGTAGGACAAAATAACTAAATAACTAATTTCTGTTAGAATAAGTCAATGTATTTTTCCCTTTCTTGGATCTACAATTAAATTATACGAGAAAATCATAGGTTGGCATAGTTACAGTGATCAACTGGTAATGTTCATTTATATTCATTTATCCCAATAAAATGGATTGAAAACTCTTCTTTATACATGAGTGCTTTTCCTCATTTATAGCAAACTTATAAATTTCCTTGTCTAGTCACTGATGAATTATGTGTCTCTATCTGACACCAAAACCACTTGAGAGACTGAGAATAATAAGATATTCATAAATAATGCAGTATGAGAAGTTTCGTTACTGTATAAGACTCCTGTGTTCTTTTCACTATTCTGTTAAAAATTGGGGAAGGAATTGATATTGTCACAGTTTTCCCAAAGCAAAAATAAAAATCAACTCAGTTTAGTACAGGGTTGCTTAAGAAACTGAACCACCATTTAACAATTGAGAGATTACCCAGGAATAGGAACATAAACCACCAAGTATGGGCCACTTATTTCTTCTGTCCATTGATCATAGTTGCCCGTTTCTTGCCACCACGACAGGCTGTTACATATCACCATGCCATCTTTTCTTTCTAGTCCTTTTCAACAAAGTATAATTTGGATTTGTTGACTTGCTTTTCTTTTCCCCTCTTTTTGAAAACGAACAGTTTTTAAATGAACTTTGGTAACTGAAAATCTGTCTTACTTACACTTCTTCAGTTTCCCAGTATTAAAGAGCTTGCTGCCCCAGATGACAAAGCTGCAGATGAGGCAAATGTAGAGGGTAAAAAAAAAGAAAAGGACTTAGATGCATTTATGCCAGGGTTAAACTAATCCTGAATTCCAGGCGGGAATGTGCTACAGGCAGGTGAGGTGTTTAATTAGAATCCTAGCCCCAGAGAAGATTTTTTATCTGTCAGCTTCCCCTTTGACTGGGGGTGTCAGAAAAGGGGGGCATCGGTGGGGGAGCATATGACAAAGGTGTTAAAGCAAAGCTAATTCACACAAGAGAGATAAAGAGAATTGCAGGCCTCTTATCAGGAAGCTGTCAAATTCCAGGCCCCAGTAGCTTGATAGAATGTGTAGCATTGGAAAGCTGTCTGTTGCTTGGAGAAGACAGGGAAGGAACAGGAATGAGACAGGAGCAAAAAGAATTAAAGAAACATAATCTCCCTTGAACAAGCACCACAAAAGAGGCCACTGCTCCCTTGCTTGCAATGAAGCAAGAATGATCTCTTAGGAGTGTCGAAGTTAACAGGAATAATAATGGAATCAAACATATCAATCACTATTGCATTCCCAAGAGCAGTAAAAACTGTCATTGCTGTCATGCCAGAATCAACATATTCATAATTTTTAGTAATTTTGTAATAGTAATTTTATTAAACATTACTAAAAGGTAAAGGTAAAGGTTCCCCCGCACATGCGTGCTAGTTGTTTCCAACTCTAGGGGCTGGTGCTCATCTCCGTTTCAAAGCCGAAGAGCCAGCGCTTGTCCGAGGATGTCTCCATGGTCATGTGGCCCGCATGACTAGGTGCCAAAGGCGCACAGAACACTTTTACCTTCCCACCCACCGTTGTGGTCCCTATTGTTCTACTTGCATTTTTTACATGCTTTCGAACTGCTAGGTTGGCAGAAGCTGGGACGAGTAACAGGCGCTCACTCTGTTACGTGGCACTCGGGATTCGACCTGCCAAACTGCCAACCTTCTGATCGACAAGATCAGCATCCTAACCCACTGAGCCACCACGTCCCAAACATTACAATGTTTGCTCACAAGGACTGTATGATGACTTTTTAAGAATTAGTTTATAGATAAGGGATGAGATATGGGAAGCAGAGATCATTCGCTGCATTTTGAGAAAAGGTAACAAGTTACTATTTTTTCATACTTGTGATAAAGGGGGAAGTCATTTTTATGTATATTTTTCTTTTTCTTTAAGTTAAATGTTTTGTTTGTAAAGAAAACATTTAACTTAAAGAAAAAGAAAAATATACATAAAAATGACTTCCCCCTTCATCACAAGTATGAAAAAATAGTAACTTATTACCTTTTCTCAAAATGCAGCAAATGATCTCTGCTTCCCATATCTCATCCCTTATCTATAAACTAATTCTTAAAAAGTCATCATTCAGTCCTTGTGAGCAAAAGTCTATTAAGGATTATCAAAGATAATAGAATATCTATTTTAATCTTGATCAAATAAATCAACTTTATATTTCTTCCTTTTACTTTTAATAATCTTGATCTCTAATCCCCTAAATAATATCTGATTTCTCTTCATTTCTTTTCTTTTTTCCTTCTCACACAGTCTTAAAAAATTAAGAAGTCTCATTTGTAAATCCAATATTATCCACATTTTGGTTTGTTATTGTACATTCTGTTTAATTATTAAGACAGCAGCTAGTTTATTTTGTAGAACCAGTGTAGCATCTTTTTTTCTATATCTTTCTTGTAGCCTTTTATTTTTAAATCCACTCTTAAATCATTCTTAGTCTTATTTGATAAAACTTGTTGCTCTATGATAAAATCTTTTAAAGGCAATAATGTCAGATGTTCTTATAATTAACTTCTAGACACTGTTCACAAATTGTTTACAAATATACTTTAATATGTCAAATGTTAAAATGTTTTGTTCCATTTGGTACTAGTAAGTAAAGTGTTATCCTTTAATTGAAATCTTTGGTCATTATGGTTCTCTCTAGTGTCCAACCTTCAAAGTCCCATACTTTCATTTTTTAAAGAATTCAAAAGAAAGCATTTTTTGACTGAAAAGATTTTTATGATTAATTTAAAAATCTTATTGCAAATCCATTTGTGTTCTTAGTCTGTTTTAACAATCAAATTCAAACTTCTAGTTACCCTTTTCCTATTTATTAAAGAGAAACTATTTAGAGTTCTTAGACTTGGTTTTAAAATTTCTTTCACTAAGATTGAAGAAAACTCAGTGTTTTCAAGCTTATCAATCCATAAAGGCACCAACCACTGTTTGATCAAAGATGGCATTCCGTTAACTCCCAGAGCTCTAAACCTGCTGTAAACCATGTCTTGCAATCTCTTTATGAAGAGTAACTGTTTGGAGCACTTGTGGGCAATCTCAAGTCTCCTCCTTGTACAGAAAGGAATTATGAAAACCCAATATATTCAGTGGCTCTTCATTCAATAGTTGTCATTGGCTCCACTTTTAACGCAACTATCTTCAGTTCACCATTTCTTCCCAGAAATCAACAATTTTGTAATTGTTTCATGGGAAATTTCTAACATGTTACTTAAGTAGCTGTAAACTTTCCCTTTTTTAACTAAAAATGAAGAAGAGAGCGTTGTTGAATAAAGGTATCACAAGAATTATAATTCTTACAGCGTAATCTTGCATATACCTGTTCCAAATTAAGTCCAATTGAGGAAGTAGAAAATAATCCCATGTAAATATGTATGAAATTCTAAATATAAGATAGTTAAAAATATTTTAAAGAGACTTGAATTTTATTCACTTTTTATATCATGGAATCTGTTATCATAAATCATCCAGATCAGGATATTCAGAAGGACAACCACAATGCTAATTATCATCCAGTCAATCTATTAAGCACAGTCTATAAAATGTATGCCAGATATCTATGCTGGAAGTTCATAGATTGGCTGGATTCAGAAAACATATGGTAGAGGAACATGTCTGGATATAAACTATGGGTAAACATAAAGCCACTACAATTCATTATTCTTTACTTAGTCTTATCTATAAACCCTATGAAAATATTTATTTGAGAGTAAGATGTAACTTAGCCAGTTATTTGTCTTTACACTCTTTGGAGAGGTATTTAGTGAGAATGTATGCTTGCCACAACTGAATTAAATTTTATATTTAATATTGAGTGTTTAATTAAAATGGAATTTCATCCACTAAAAATATACATAATGTAATTATTCTATAGTGAGACATAGTAATTCTCTCTTATTCAGCAATAGGTCTAAGGAGGCAGACTAAACCTTAACATTTTATTAAAGAAAACAAATTTTGAAAATATATTTTGGCAAAACAAAGATTACAATTTTTATAAAAGACTTTTAAAAAAGTAAAGCTAACCTGTAGAGTTTTGCAATCAGTAAATAGAGCAGGTGGCATGCTTTAAATATCTGGGGTGATTTTTCACTCCACAGGCAGTTACTTTTGTTGTGTACAATGCTCCCCAAAGCACTGCAGTTAGATGTTATTTCTCTGTACAATAGAAGTGCCTATTACACCCCAGCTGCAAACAAGCTTTTTGTCGCTAAATACCTAGCTCACATTTTGTATGATGCTGAATTTGGAACAGACTCCATAACAGCCACTTAGAAGACAGCAGAGTCAATTTTTTTAAAAGAAAATTGTTTGAAGTGGACCTCTATGAGCTCAATTCAGTCCTTTGTATAGAAGCAGGTTTATTAAAAATAAAGACCAGAACATTTATTAATACTATTAACTGAAGGTCAAGAGAATTTTTTTTCCTCCAGAGGTCTTACGTCCTTGAATGATTGCTAAATATTTTGTATACTTTTGAAACATGAAATCAAATTTTTAGAATCCTAAGTTTAAATGTTGGAGTAAATCACTCAACAAAAGTAATTAGCAAAAGGTCAAATGTGGGTTAGACAGAATCACCACCAGATGGATTTGTAGTTGGCTGACTGGCCGTACTCAGCATGTGGTCCTCAATGGAACTGCATCTACATGGAGGGAAGTATGTAGTGGGGTGCCCCAGGGCTCTGTTCTGGACCCAGTGCTCTTCAACATCTTCATCCACAATTTGAACGAAGGTATAAATGGAGAACTCATCAAATTTGCAGACGACACCAAGCTGGCAGGAATAGCCAACACTCGAGAAGACAGGCTTAAGATACAGGAGGATCTAGACAGACTTGAACACTGGGTGCTATCTAACAAAATGAAATTCAATGGTGAAAAAAGTAAGGTACTACATTTAAGCAAGAAAAACCAAATATACAGGTATAGTATAGGGGGTACCTTGCTCAATAGTAGTAACCGTGAGAGGGATCTCGGAGTCCTAGTAGACAATCACTTAAATATGAGCCAGCAGTGTGCTGCAGCTGCCAAAAAAGCCAACATAGTGCTAGGCTGCATTAACAGAGGGATAGAATCAAGATCACGTGAAGTATCAATACCACTTTACAATGCCTTGGTAAGACCACATTTGGAATACTTAATCCAGTTTTGGTCACCACAATGTAAAAAAGATTTTGAGATTCTAGAAAGAGTACAAAGAAGAGCAATAAAGATGATTAGGGGACTGGATACTAAAACATATAGGAACGGCTGCTGGAATTGGGTATGTCTAGTTTGATGAAGAGAAGGACAAGGGGGGACATGATAGCAGTCCCTCCAAGGTCCCTTCCAATTATTATTATTATTATTATTATTATTATTATTATTATTATTATTATTATTATTATTATTATTATTATTATTATTATTATTATTATTATTATTATTATTATTCAGTCTTGTCCTGGCCGTGTAGACAGTCCTAAGTCTTGTAGTGCTAGAGATCACTACATTTTTTTTAATAAGACCTGCTTCATGAAGTATTATAGATAATTTCATCTCATTTACCAGCTTATATTTTGCTTTAATAGGAAAAGTATTCTAGGGCCATAACAGTTCAGTGGATAACAACACTGAGCTTGTCAGCTAGAAAGCTGACAGCCTGGGTTTGAGACCTGAGTGCCATGTGATGGGGTGAGCTCCCATTATTTGCCTCAGCTCTTACCCATCTAGCAACTGAAAAGCATGCAAGTAGATAAATAGGTACCACTTCAGTGGGAAGGTAACCTTGGCACTTAGTCATACTAGCCACATGACTATGGAAATGTCTTCAGACAACAATGGCTCCCTTGGCTAAGAAACAGAGATGACTGCTACTCCCTAGAGTCTGAAACTACTGGGCAAGAGGAAACTTTTACCTTTTATTCTGATCTGTATCTTAGGGCTGAATGTTAGGAAAGTATTTCTTAGTTATTAATGCAAAATTCACAAAGATCTGGAGAGAGTTAAAAGACATGCTATGCTTAAGATCTAATATATTTATGGCTCTCAGCCTCTGACATTGTAAACTTACCTGCTTTTCCTCATGATTTATTTGTCTCTGACCTTTTCCCACTGGTGAATTAAAGTCCTATCCACCCATTCTTAGACTGGCAAAAATATTTAATGGCAGGAAATGGGCTGCTCCCATTGTCAATTCCTATCCTACTCTAGTGCCTCTGTTATGACACATACCCTGTTCCTGGAGGAAACTGATTATCTGGACCCGTACCAATCGGGTTTCAGGCCCGGACACAGCATGGAGACGGCATTGGTCATGCTGGTGAATGATCTCTGGCGGTCTCGGGACAGGGGTTGTTCCTCTGTCCTAGTCCTATTAGATCTCTCAGCGGCTTTTGATACCATCGACCATGGTATCCTACTGCGGCGTCTCAGGGGGTTGGGAGTGGGAGGCACCATTTTATGGTGGTTCTCCTCCTATCTCCTGGGCCGCTCGCAGTCGGTGTTGACGGGAGGGCAGAGATCCACCCCGAGGCCTCTTGTTTGTGGAGTTCGTCAGGGGTCGGTTCTCTTGCCCCTCCTGTTCAACATCTATATGAAGCTGCTGGGTGAGATCATTCATGGTTTTGGGGTGGGGTATCATCAGTACGCTGATGATACCCAACTTTTTCTTTCCACCCCGAACCAACCCAGCGATACCCTTGCCGTGATGGCCTGTTGCCTGGAGGCGGTCCAGGTCTGGATGGGGAGAAACAGGCTTCATCTCAATCCTGCCAAGACTGAGTGGCTGTACATATCGGCATCTCGGGTTAACCAGACCATTCCACCTTTAATGATGGGGGGTGAGGTGTTACCCCCCTGTTGATAGGGCTCGCAACCTGGGTGTCCTCCTTGACTCCCGGCTCAATTTTGAAGACCATATAGGAGCCGTGACCAGGGGGGCTTTTGCCCAGGTTCGCCTGGTGTGCCAGTTGCGACCCTACCTGGACTGAGATGCCCTACGCACAGTCACTCATGCGCTCGTGACCTCCCGTTTAGACTACTGCAACGCTCTCTACATGGGGATGTCCTTGAGGACCACTCGGAGGCTTCAGCTGGTGCAGAATGCAGCCGCACGAGTTGTGATGGGGGTTTCCCGATACACCCATGTAACACCTCTACTCCGTGAGCTGCATTGGCTTCCGGTTGCCCTCCTGGTGAGATTCAAGGTGCTGGTAATGACCTATAAAGCCCTAAATGGCTTGGGTCCGGGATATCTGAGGGAACACCTGCTGCCAGCATCAAGTTCCCTTCGTCCAATGCGCTCCCACAGGGAGGGTCTTCTCAGGGTGCCGCCGGTAAAAGATTGCCGGTGGGTAACACCCAGGGGGAGGCCCTTCTCAGTGGGTGCGCCTGCCCTCTGGAACCAGCTGCCCATGGAGCTGAGGACTGCCCCCGACCTCCGTTCATTCTGCCGGGACCTGAAGACCTGGCTCTTCGAGCTTTCTGACCCAGGCTGAGAATTTTAATTCTAATTTTAATTGGGGGTTTTTACTTTTTCCGGGACTGTTATAATCTTTTTAATTGTTTTTAATTTTTGTATTTCTTGTTTTAATTACCCTGTTAACCGCCCTGAGTCCTTCGGGAAAGGGCGGTATACAAATCCAATTAAATAAAATAAATAAATACCCAAATGGTGTTATATCGATTTTGCATGTGTAGCTCTTGATAATCAAAGCAATTGATTGATTTCTTTGGCACTGTACACCCTCTTCCACAGATCACCAGTTAGCAAGAAAAATATTTGCCAGTTGCAGTCTGTACAGAAATGGAGCAGGTTTCGCTGCAGAACTGACCACCAAATCTAGTCTCCTTCCTATGCCCCTCTTTCTATATCCCATTCTGAACTGAATAAAGTGATTTTTTTTAAAATTTACTTACAATCAACCATGGCTCTTTCTTGTTCTCACCCATGGCTGCCAGACTTAAGCATGACCAACAGAACTGACAGTAACATTGACAGCTGTGATGCTAGTGACATTATTAATATATCTTTCTCTTTCCTCCTTCCTCCACAGGTCTGTTCCTTCTTTTAGGGGTGATTGATCAGTTTTCACTCTGTTAGAGCAATCAGTTCTGAGTAGCAATCGCCTCCTGAAAGTTCTGTATAAGCAACTCATGGCCAGTTACTCAGCATTTCTATTTTCCTATCCCTTGTTTCCATGACTTCTAATCACATTTGTGTCTTGATTCCTCCCTCCCCCAAATAACCACAAGACCCCCTTTGGAAATCTCAAGCCCTTGGCACCAATTTGAATCAGCCCAATTTATAAAATTATTTTCATTGTCAGGTGACTCAATTCTTAGTTTCAGCGGCAAACTTTTGCAGTTCTTTCCATCTGAGGACCTGATTTAGCTACAGGCTCCAAGGCAATGCTCCATATTATCGGAAACACTATGGTCTTGAAATACCAAATAGGTCATAACTACCATAATTATTGACTGTTTATCAAATACTGTTCACCACTTTGGGAAAATCATGAATATTATCCAACCGTAGCATGTGCATTAGAATCTCCATTTTTAGAAAAACTGGAAAGGGTCATAAAATTAAAGCATTTATTCAGAGCCGAACAATTTTGTGCTACTTAGCAATTCTGTTCAAATTTCTATGGAATCTGTAGAATAACAGCATGTGAGTCTGACCAGGGACCAGAGGGAGAGAGTTATGCTGTTTTGATCCCATTCACTATTGATCACCATCTCCAACCAAATAAATAGTGAAGGGTAACAATTTTTATAAACCATGCAACGGCCAATGGATGCATTTAGCTTTAGGGAGAAATACTGCTTCTTTAACACTGCTAGAAGTAAGGACAGCTTAAGGCTGAGGACAAATTGAAGGTAATGTCATATTGACACACAGCAATCTGTTAAGAATATGTTTCTTCATTATAATGTATACCTCATATGCATTAATGTAAATGCATTAATGCAAATACACAATCTCCACAACAAAGTTTTGGCTTGTAGCTTTTCTCATGGAAGTTTTTGTGCACTTGAAAACTATGATGTTTCTCAGGCCTGATGACCCAACAATTATATATGGCTGCACTGTTTGGGATATGTATCTCAACACTCACCCCCTGAATAGTAATAATAACTACCACAAGAAATAAAGGTATGAAAATGTTGTGAAGCAAAGTTTCTTTTCAAAGCTCTAGTTGGCTAGCCAAACATGCCCTCTTCTAGAGCATCCCATTCCTTCTCTCTAATCCAGGCATTCTGTGGCCATTGAGAATGCTCAGCACTCCCAGGACTTATTTAGAATCCAAAAAATAAATGCAATTATTTGTATATACAAACAAAACCCCAAGATACAAACCCCAAGATCTAAAATGTCATTTGCTATTAAATTGGTGAGCAAAAAGATATCTGTTGTCTAATTAATTGAGAAATATTATGAGGTACTTAATTCACTCACCAATTTCTTACCACTGTGTAATAGGATTTGGTTGGTTCTGACCACTGTAGCATAAACTGAACTTATTATATCAGTTGTTGAACATCTGTCAGGAATACTAATTGCAGAATTTAATATTTTTCTGTTGGTAGTTATATTTTCATTTCCCAAAGCTAAAAATTATTGTATTAATGTTTGATCTGAATATCCTGTCATATTATGTTTTGACTTTGATCCATAGAGCTATTTTTTCAATAATTATTGCTGCCTGCCTTGTTGAATAGGGTACAATTTGTACAGTCACTATATCATTAGCAATGTGTCAAGAACTTTAAAAAGTTTTTTAAATAAAGAACATTATCCTAACATTTCTTAGAGAACATCAAACAAAGTAACTGTTTTTCATTGAGACCAATTGAAGTAATGTTAATACATAGAATCTGTTGTTTGCAAATCCAAGTGACATACCATAGTATGTTCAATATTCTGCTTATTAAGGCCTGTAATCAAGTATGTACTTTAAATATATGCTATGTATGGCAACTTATTAAAAAATATAAAGAAAAGACACTCCAATTAAGAATTTTTATCACTTGATGCAATTTAAGAAAATCAATTAATATGCAAATGTATAAAACACAGTCTCTTTGCTTCCTCTTTTACCAATCTTTCTCTCCTTCCTTTCCTTTGCTACTGACTGTTATTCTCTGTTAATTAGTTAGGAGAAAAAAGTTCTGTTTAAAATCTTTGCTCAAACATCTGGAGCTGTTAGGTTGCAGTTTTTCTTGGTTTATTTTTATGCATTTTTAATTGTTTATATACTGACCCTAAAACATGTTCTTAATTGAATATTGTGAAGAGACCCTTAAATGCCTCTCCATTCTTATTGGTTCCCCAGGTGGCTTGTTCTTTTAGAGGCAAAGTTATAGGAAAGAGACAGGTAGAGATAGTAACTTTCAGAGTTTCCATATAATTTATTTAATATATGGCATTTACAGAGTTCATGCAATCACTGATATACAATATACAATCACTGATGTACACTGATAGAAACTTTCAGAGTTCCCAGATAATTTATTTAACATATGGCATCTACTGATGTCATGCAATAACTGATACACACATTTTGCTGATGCTTCATCTCCTATATAGTATTGTCCACATATCAATCTATTATCATATACTGTATTGTCTACATATATATGTGGACAATACAATATAAAAGATAAAATATTCAGATAAACCATAATAAAATCACTATATTATGGAGCCATAGAATTGCAATGAGATGTTATAATTAGATATTTAAGGAAGCTAGCCATCAAACTACTGCTGGCATGGCTGCAATGAGATCATCCCAGGTGGCTTGAAATTTCCTGAGGAGACATTCTTGAACTCTATGTATTATACTTTGTTCCATCAGTCAAACTGCAGACTCTCGGCCATTCCCCACTTAAAGAGCTTTGCTTAATTCTGGCATGGCCTGCCTTGATTCCATTCAGGTGGCTCCATATTTTTCAGGGTGACTGCATTCCTGAAAGTGGTTTGTAGTTATTAAAAGTCACCCATCTTAATTGCCATTAATTGCTTTAATTGCCAGATAATTATCTGTCCAGGATAGATAGTAGCTTGGTAGAACCTCAGTTCCATCTCTTTATCACTTCTGCCAAATTACTCGCTACCTTCTTATCCTTTCTTAGGCATAAATATGAATATCTTGGTTTTGTCAGAAAACCACACTAAGTTCATGTTCAGACTGAAGAAAAACATTTATTAAAGAAATATAATAAGAATGATGAATTGAATAGTTGGATATATATTAAAAATTCCAAAACAGGTACACTCCATCTTTGAAATAATAAAATAACTAGATTACAGGAATATAACTGGGATCCTTCAATGTGGTACCTCTGGGTAGTAGCTTCTATGTTGAGTCTTACCTTGGTGACCTAGCAGCCATTCATGAGTCAGCTAGCTCTCTAAAATTAGCAGTCATATAACCCCAACATACTCATAGAATTCAAAATTCAAAATAAAATTATAGTTCCCCACATAGGGGAGAGCATGAGTGGGGCATATTGAATTGTGAGTATGTTGGGGGTATATGGCTGCTAATTGTAGAGAGATAGCTTGCAATTTTATTATTGTTAGCAGAGAGCAAGCAATGTAAGGTAAAACTTGGTTAGATGATTTAAAGACTATAGGTAGACATGGATTTTTATATCTCTTTTAACTAGAAAATAGGCTGCAAATGTATTGGCTTAAATGGAAATTATTTGCCTGCTCTGATAGACTTAACACCTCAGTTTTCTGAGAAAAGGTACATGGCATTTCCAAGGAAACTATAGATGTCAGTTATCCTGATTAAGGATAGTTATAACATCAGATTAAGAATGGGTAATACAGTATGTGACCATCCAGATGCTGCTAATTTGCAACCATCCTTTATTATTGACCAGGGTGGTTAATGCTAGATGATTGAGTTTCTCACTTTTGCTTTAAGGAAACAGATTAAGTGTTGCAGGTGTCAGGGAAGCAGCCGTGTTAGTCATTTGTAGGTTTCATGTCATTTTAAAGTCTATTAACACATATGTTTCCATGAATCACTGTCTACTTGGCTGAAGGAAGCAAGACAGCACAGTCTGTATCAACCCAGTGAGCTATCACTGAATGAAAAGACTTTTTTTTCCAGAACTATGATCTCATTTATTTCTCTACATGCTGTCTAAAACATCAGTATGCTGGTATTTTCCAAGTACTTTACACAGAATAAACTAGCATATTTGCATAGAGAAAAGCTATGCACTGTGTAGCTTTGTTACAAGGATGTGTAGGATTTTCTTTTTCATCTCATTAATTCTTTCACTGATAATATGGCTTTATCAGCAAACCCAAGACTGAATGGTGAGAACAGTCTGCATGAAATGGATAATTAATCTATTACCTCTCTCCAGGTCTGCCAGTTGATTTAATTATCCCTCTGTGGTAAAACCTCTCTCTCTCTCTCTCTCTCTCTCTCTCTCTCTCTCTCTCTCTCTCTCTCTCTCTCTCTCTCTCTCTCTCTCTCTCTCTCTCTCTCTCTCTCTCAGTGTTATAACTTCTAGCTTTCCAATGTTGCCACATATCCCTAAAGCTATATATTGTAAAATTCTAAATTGTTCATTCCTTGGCTTCCCAACCTTTTTACAATTTTTGCCTGAATGTTTATGTCTCTCTTTTTTTATTTCCTAGTACTTCTATGATGGAATGGACATAAGTAATTTAGCTGTAGATTTTGCTGTCGTTTGGAATGGAAACTTCATTATCGACAACCCAGAGGATATGAAAGGTAAATATTTCAACATATATATTGTTATATTTTCATTTATTTACATAACATTACTTGAACTGAAGTCCAAGAGAGAATAAGAAAATTTCTTTTCATCCATCTCAAATCCTTTTGTTGCTAAACTGGTCTCCCATCCATTAAAACAAAACTGAACATAGCTGTGAGTGAGTGTGCTTGTATTGTTTTTGAATGTTTTTTTCTATTTTCTATTATTCCTTCTTAAGAGTGTTTGGAGAAAAACTCAAGTTTCACCCTAAAAGTGTATCCCATGCCTTGCATAAGACACTAGTTGAATTGCAAGCTCAACACTAGAAAGGCCTGAAAGTAAAGAGGCATTATAGTTTTCCTGGGAGGGGTGTGAGAATAATAAGCTTATAAGTCACTGAATGGTTAAAACATTTATTTTGCAATGTAGAATTACACTAACCTTAAGAACATAATTTCCCCACTAGATAGTGATGTAAATACAGTCCAGGAAGAGATGGAAGTCCTTTTGGAGCTCTGTTGTGGGCTGCAAGTAAGCACAGCAGATCAATTCATTTCATCCTGACTAGGCAGCCATATATAGCACCACATAGACCCAAAAAACTCTACATTTTGCTGGTATCTCTTTGTCTTCTATTGCAACTGACAAATATTAAGCTGACCAGCCTAAAATTTTCTAGCTTCCCTGGTTTTCTATTTTAAAAATCGAACCTAATTTTCTCTTTCTGAGAAAGGAAATACTGACTTGGGTTATTTCTTGTTATTAAGATAAACAGATTTCCAATATACTGTATTATCAGAAAACCTGATTCCTGTTATTTGTAGTTTGCAATCTCTGGAATGAGTAAGGAAATGTTAATGCTACAACTTTAGTGTGATCATGCAGGACTATGGATTGCTTTAGTCAAAATTAGTTTTTTTTTTCTTGTTATTAGCAAACCTACCTTTCTGACATCTCCCTTTTACCAAAAAAAAAAGTTTGCTTAGGATTGTGGTGATTAAGGATTGTGGTAATTAATGAAAAGAAATATCAGGAGACAAATCAGGGGATATTTTGCCTCTGCTTGTAAGTGGATCAGAGTTTTCTACTGGTTTTCTAATTCAAAAACTGGTATTGACATGCATATTTATTTACACATTGTGATGTTTCCCATTTCAAAGCTCCTAGAATATCCATCATTTTAATTAAAATACTAACTACCATATACTTGTGACTACAAGTGAAAGATGAACCCTTACTGCAAGAGGTTCAGACATGACTGAAACACATTGTTTGCATAGACAGCTGTCCTTGTTTGCAGCCTTATTCAAAGATTTGCTCTCATAGACCTTTTCTAACAATATGGTAATGGAACATACACTTTGTTAGAAGGATCCACGTGAATACTTTTACCATTAAATTAGGCCCATTCTAAGCCATGTTTTTTCTCTTGAGTATTGAAAGTTAGCTTCACATAATCACAATGCCCTCACAATTTCCAGCTAGCATTCCAATAGACTTAGAGGGCTCCAGATGGGAAATCTGAATTAAATAGACATCAGCCTTGCCTAATGTATTTACACATAGACAGCTATGATGCTTGTATAATATGGACATGAAATATAATTTGGACAAGGCTAAGTCTGGCATATAGCCCATAATCTAAATTATGTTACCTCTGTTGTTGTTCATATATATATATATATATATATATATATATATATATATATATATATATATATATATATATATATATATATATATATATATATATATATATATATATATATATATATATATATATATATATATATCAGCAAAGATGTATCATGCATATGTAATACAGGTTATTAGATTTTTTTGACATCCTAATTGTGGTCCAAGAGACTGCAATGGATTCAAAGTCACTCAATCAGTTTTTGAGTATAAGGGAGGACTAGCACCTGGGTCTCTTGGCTTCTAATCTGGTACTTTAACATTAATCACTGCACAACACTGGCTCTATCACTGTGTGATATGTATGTATGTATATTGGTCCCAAACACCACACTAGCTCTTATATATCTGTGTGTGTATTTGTTCAGCACATATTTAGTTCCAGGGCCAATGTTTTACACTCTAAAGATCCCTTTTCTTGAGACATATTAATTAAAAATAATGCTTATTATTTTTTAAAAATGGGAAACTCATAGGCTGCCACATAAAGTTCTAGGGTTTAAATAATACTGCACATGGTGGTATTATTTTCTTAGAAAGCAATTAGCAATTTTCTTAGAAAGTAAAAATGCTGAATAATTGCAGTCCAGTGATCTATGTGGTAGTGTACCCACCTGATCAGAAAGAAAGAAAGAACGTGTGGGGGGTAGGGGGGGCTTAAAGAAGTACAGATGGCAGTCTAGTTAATTCCTTATGTTCTCATAGGAGCAACACTCCCTCAAAGCAGTAGCTTCCAGTTGTATGCATAATATATTCTTAATGCAAGAAGTATACCTATCAGGACCTGGTTTCTCTTGTTCACATTTAGTACAGAAGGAAACGCTGTCTCATGGAAACTATTTCTCTAGTGGCACGTCTAAAGAAATATGCATAGAATCGGAGTTATGACTAAACTTGGTGCAGTCCAGCCCAAAATCTGTTTTACTCTATGAAATGTACAGAGATATCCATTTATAATTTTTATTTTATCCCACCTGAGCCATACTTTGCTTTTGAGTGATTTTTGAACTTTACTATGAAATCTGATGTATTGGAAGCCCTGCCAAACATCCTGGGATCATCATTTTCAGTGACCTGAAGTAAACTAAACAAAGAAGCCTTGAAGATTGTGAACCAAATGTGGCATGGAAGTAATTATTTATGGAAGTAATTATGTTTTTTAAAAAAATGTGGAAAGGATCAAAACAAAGCAGAAGAGTTTATAGCCCCATTATACAAGCATATAAAGACCTTATATGACCCTACTCATATTTCTTGAATTTTGATGCATCCTAGATCAACCAATTTACTATTATCTGAAGGAAACCATTCAAGCAAAGAAAGGAATCATTTCCTTTACAATCATGCAATAGCTTATTTAAAATTGTCTTGATCCCCGCTTCCTTAATATTCAATCCCATTGACCTTGCCACTTCATGATGTAAGATAAGTTGCTTAGGCCCTTCTGAGAATCATGCATCCTTAAATAATACCATGCACCCAAATCAAAGGCTTTTTAAACATAAGACAATATATATATATACTGGACTGTCCATTGTAATTGAGAAGCATATTTTAATCAGATCTTGCTCATCCCTCACAAATCTTGCTAATGAGTAACCATTTACTTTGCTACCCACAAATTTCAGTTCCATAGAATTTGGAAGTATGGACAGCTTAAAGAAAAACATTGCACAAAATTATTTTGTGAAGTTTAATATTTGAACCATTAAGAGGTTATGTGGAACAAGGGGGAAAATGGTCCCTTATAAAGTCTTTGAGAATTTGCTAGACATCATCTAATTCCATTCTGCAATCCAGAAATAATTGGATGAGTGTAGGTCATTCATATGGAAGCCTTAGATCAGGCTTCAAAATTGTAGAACTCTAAAGAGGTATCTAAATGTGTTGACATTGCCATCTTCCCTATAACTACAGCTGAGCATATTTATCAGATTTATGCTCAACCAACAATAGTTTAGCATTAAATTAGTCTGTGAGTATTGAAATACCTCAGGGAAACTAGCAATAAAAGACCAGTTCATAAGCATCAAATGTTGCAATGTTGTCTCTCTTTTCTCTTGAATGATTATGGAAACAGTTATGTTTTAAAACAGGAAAGTGTCTTGTGACATTTTAGTAACTTAGAGCCCATGCATGCTTACAAAATAATCTAAGTCCACATGTCTTTGTAAGTTCTTTCTTTCCTTAAGCAAATGTTATTATGTGACTTACAATTATCATGATAATTAAACCCAAATTATTTTTTCCAAAAAAAGAAGATATAGGGAGTGAGCAGATGGGTAAGCTTAACTTAACAAAATATCATATAAAAATATAAAATGTTAGGTAAACTTATTGAGCCTGCCAGTATCAGTTTAAATTAAAACCTGTTAAATAAATAAATAACAGCTAAGAGGCTAAATCAACCTACTACTTTAGAGCAGATAAATTAAATCACTATATCCCAAGCCCAGAAAAATAGGGCAGATATTGCCTACAGACTATAAAAGAATATTAACAAATGGCAGATCTCCCTTGGAAAGTTTTGCAGTAGTCAGTCTGCAACAAATAGAAGAAGGCTCATCTGCCTCAAAAGCACTGAAGATGATTATTTCCATTGATGGCAGCTTCACATGGTAACTTCAGGTCATGGTCTGAACAGATGCATCTTATTTTCCAGGCCTCTCACCTTCAGCCCAAGCTTCTCTTCTTTATCTCCACAGTTCATCTATACAAATGTGCAGCCCAGAGGGAAAGCTGTGGACTATGCCTGAAAGCGGACCAGAAATTTGAGTGTGGCTGGTGCACTGGCGAAGGAAAGTGCACTTTACGTCAACACTGTCCCACCCCTGTCAGCGGATGGGGAAGGTGGCTTGACTGGTCAAGCAGGAATGTCAAATGCTCCAATCCACGCATCACTGAGGTAATGATACATTTTTCTCCTATTCACTCCTGTCGTTTGCTTTCATTAACCTTTCTTTACACCCTAATAAGATGCAGTTATCTGAATATACCTGAATCAAGCCATTCTTCTATACTCTTCCCACCAACTGAAATTGAACAGGAGAAATATTTTGCAGTGCTGGGGCCTCCAGACTGGAATAATCTTCCCAAAAAAGCTTGCTCTCCATCTTTTCTTCACAGAGCAAAAACTATGATCACTCCATGTTCAATTTAAAGCAGTTATATCTCCATTATATTATATTATATATATATATATATATATATATATATATATATATATATATATATATATATATATATATATATATATATATATATATATATCCTATATAGCTTTTATCCGTGGGCTGTTAGGCTTTTAAATGGGACATAATCTTATGCAGAATTGACTTGGGAGGCCGGTGTGTGGTGTAGTTGGTTCACATAGTTTGGTGGGATGGAGGGTTTGTTGTCACTGTGTGTTGGGGGGAGAGAGCACGGGGGAGGCTCAGCTAATCTCAATGTACACATGTTGTACTTTGACAATAAAGGTTTATTATTATTATATGGATTTGTAACTGATTTTTAAAATGCTAAATATATTTTTGAGTGTATTTATATTTGCCCATTTGATTAATGTATATGATGTACCCAGAGAATTATATTGAGGCCTGAGATATAAATGCACAAATTAAATAATGCCAAAGACTGCAATCCTGACTTGGTCTTGCTTTCATAATACCTCTACAGACTTTGATTCATAGGCAATCTTTTCAACCCTAACCCTAACCCTTACGTAGGACCTCCCATAAACTCACTAATTCTGAAACCAGTTGAAATGCTAACTATTTGTTAAATCCTTGTCTTTTGAGCTAATTTTATTCCATAATCCCAAATTCTGCTCTCTCTCTCTCTCTCTCCCTCTCCCTCCCTCTCTCTCTCTCTCTTTCTCTCTCTCTCTGATATCAGTCATGCCAAACGTAGTATCTAATGGTATGCAGCAAAATTCAAGTGTGTTTAGGATCAAGACATTTTAAAGAGTTGTTGTCAATTTCACTTGTATTTCACTTACCTCCAGTAGGGTCCAAGTAGTATTTATAACTTCAATTTATCCTCTGAAGAGTGCAGTGTATTAGGAGAAACTATAAAAGAGGAAGTAACTGATACAATAAATTTCATGGCTGGATGGAAATTCTAACTTCCCTGGCTAAAATGGCTTTTAGTTCCTATTAAAAGCAGTTTTATTATGAATGATATTACTAAACACATGGCACAAAAAAAGCTCCATTCACAACAATTAATTTTGAATTAAATTCTAAGCACAACTCATTAGAAATATGTTGTGTACTGGGTTCGTTGCGCAGGAATGAAGACGAGGCGAGTGAGTTCAGCAAAGAGCATGGTTTATTTTTTGCAGGATCTGAACTAGAGAACAGGGCTGCAGCTGCAGCAATTTATACCTTGGCCCTTAGGTGGCGGCCAATAGGTTTGAAGCAACCTATTGCTGCCTAGGGGCAACCAATAGCAGCGCTGGAGATGGGTTGTCTGAGATGCTGGGAGCCGTTAGCTAGCTCCCTGCTCTCACAACCTACCAGCCATTACTACGTGGTGTTAACAAGCAAGCCCAATACATAACACTCCTCCCCCCTTAGAATGAACAACACTATAGCAACAATAGTAATTAGAGCAATACACTTTACAAAGACTTAACACTGGTGTGAATAGGTTCCACTTAGCAGCACAATAAAGTACTTACAACATTACTGTATAGCTCCATTGTCCATTACAATCTTGTAGGTCAGCATTAAATACAAGGTACATACAACATTATAGCTTTATTATTACAGAACAAAATTTTTCAGATAAGCAGGAGGTTTGCGTGGCCTTGTGGAACGCCTGGGGGACCCAGACACGTCCTGGCCTACCAGCTTGCCCACTGGGCTGGGTAGACCAGTGTCTCTTAGTTCAAGTGATTCTGAGTGGCTTGGTGCTCTCTGGCTGGCCTTTCCAGGTTGGCCCACCCCAGAGTCAGTTTGTTCAGCAGAGTTAGCACAGCGGCTGTAGCCATCAAGTTTGCTTTCTCCATCAGGGGACCCATGTTGCACTTCCAGGCTCCCCTCCTCTACAGCCAACTCCTCATTGCTTGGGCTGTGTGAGCCTTCAGGGTCTATGCATGGGCTGGCTTGGCTGCCGGTTTGTGGACCTGAGTAAGGACTTATGATGAAGTCCTCATTTTGTGGCCGTTCAGGAAAACGCTTCCTAAGCTGATCTATGTGGCGCCATACAACTCACCTGCCTTCCAGCCCCACTTCATAAGAGAGGGGGCCTGATGTTTTAGTAATTTTTCCAGGCACCCACAAATTCCCATGCCCATAGTTCCTGGCCCACACCCCGTCACCTACTTGCAGGCCCCTTGGGGGTTTTGGGCACAAAGCTTCTGCTGCCACCCTATCTGGATGCAACCTGTCCAGTTTTGAGATCAGTTGCCTCCCCCAGCGCAGCTCTGCTGGGCTTTTCCCTGTAGCCATGCAGGGGGTGGAATGCTGGCAAAGTAAAAAATCTGCCAATCTGTGATACCAGTCCCCAGTCACTATATACTTCAGTGACTCCTTTGTGGTCCAGGCCATCCGTTCGGCTTGACCATTAGAAGAAGGGTGAAATGGGGCCGATGTGTGCCTGATGAGGTTTGCTCTCAGGAATGCCTGAAATTCTGCCACTGTAAATTGGGCTCCATTGTCAGGTACTATGATGTCTGGCAGCCCAGGTGTGGCAAAGAGTTTCCTAAGCACCTAGATGGTCCTAGCAGTAGTCATGTTAGCAACTGGAATTACTTCAAGCCATTTAGAGTGGTTGTCAACCACTATAAGGAAGAGCTGTCCCTGAAAGAGCCCAGCGAAGTCTATGTGAATTCTAGACCAGGGAGTGTGAGTCTCCTCCCACCTGTGAATTGGAGCGTGCGGCATTTCAGGCCTTGATTGCTGGCATGTGTAACATCCATGCACCTGGGCTTCAACGGCCTTGTCTAAGCCTGGCCACCATAAGTAGCTTCTAGCTAAAGCTTTCATATGGACAATACCCGGATGACCTTCATGTAGTGATTGTAAGACCCTTGGTGACGTGGGGACTATGACCCTGTCCCCCCATAGGATACAACCCTTGTGAGATGACAGCTCGTGTCTTCTAGTAAAATAACTGGAATTCAGGCCCTGGGCTTTTATTCAGCCATCCTGTGTGTACCCAAGAAAGTACTCTACTTAGTGTCTTATCAGCTGCTGTTTCTGCAGCTATGTCCCCTGCGTGGAGAGGAAATTCTGGCAAGTCCTAGATGGACAATACACAGGCTGCTGGGGCCAGATCTGGTTCAATTTGTGGCAGTGGAAGCATGGCCCATTTCTTTGTCGGGTTTGTGAAACAGCTTAAACATGTAAGCTGATAAAAAATAGACCATCTCAGCATTCTGGGGGATAATATGTGGGGTGTCTGTTTGTCTGTGGTGAATAACCCCAATAATGGTTTGTGGTCTGTGAAGACCGTAAAATCCCTACCATATAAGTAGTCATGGAAATTTTTAACTCCAGCTACAATGGCCAATGCCTCTTTGTCAATTTGAGTGTAGTTACGCTCAGCAGAGGACAGTGTCCTTGAATAAAATGCAATGGGAACCTTGGTTCCATCTTTCTCTTAAGTGACTCAAAACTGCCCCCACCCCGTATGGGGATGCGTCACATGCTAAACAGACTGGTTTAGACTCTCTGAAATGAGTGATAGTGGAACTGACTGACAGAAGTCACTTCAGGTCCTCAAAACTTTTTTCGTGAATGCTGGTCCATTTCCAAGAAGCTTTTTTTATCTAAGAGCCTGTGAAGTGGCTCTGCCACTGAGGCCTTGTTAGGAAAGAATGCGTGGTAGAAGTTGAGGAGGCCCAAGAATGCTTGCAGCTCTCTTTTTGTTTTAGGGCTAGGTGCCATCTGAATGGCCTTTACTTTGGACTCAGCTGGGTGGATGCCATTGGTAACAATGCAAAAACCCAAAAATTCAGTCAAGGGAACCCCAATTCTGCATTTGTTCTTTTTTAGTTTGAGGCCTGCTTCATGCAGCCTCTGCAGAATGGCTCTGAGCCTCCTTGCTAGCACTTTTGTGGATTCTCCAGCAATAAGCATGTTGTCAAAATAGGGGCAAACCCCTGGGATGCCTTTGAGTGTGTGTTCCATGATTCCCTGAAAAATGCCCGGGGCTACACTGACCCCAAATTGCAAGCGCTTTACTCTGAAAGCCCCCCTGTGGGTCACAATTGTCTGTGCTGCGGCTGTGGCCTCATCAACATGTAGTTGCTGATAGGCCTGCACCAAATCTAATTTTGCAAAAGTAGTGCCACCCTGCAAAGATGCCAGGATGTGGCTCACCACTGGGACTGGGTATGCATGCTGTTTAAGGGCCCGGTTAATTGTACATTTGTAGTCTGCACATATTCTGACTTCCCTGTTGGCTTTAAGTGGTGTTACAATAGGAGTTTCCCACTCCCCACCATCTACTGGTTGCAACACACCCTGTTCCACAAGCTTGTTTAGTTCCGTGTCAGTTTTGTGCTTGAGGGCAAAGGGGACCCTGCGAGGCTTAATCCTGATGGGAACCACATTTGGGTCTAATTTAAATGCTATTGGCAGGCCTGTGTAAGTTCCTAGGGCTGAATCAAATAAGTCTGCAAAGTCCTCGCAAACTGACGCTAGACTCGCGACTTGTGTCTGGTTGATACTGGTTACTTGGATGCCTAGTGCATCAAACCAATCGAGCCCAATTAGGCTTGTTCTCTGGCCCCCTACTACAAAAACATCCAGGTGCCCCGAAAACCCTTTAAATTTAACTGCCAAGGTGGCTTCACCCTTGACTACAACTTTTGTGTTACGGAAATCTGTTAAAAGTATGTCAGAGGGCCTCAGCTTCGCCCATCTCCTACTGTGACTGCACACAGAATTAAATGTGTCCAGAGAAATAAAGGAAATGGTAGAGCCTGTGTCCAGTTCCATCTTACAGGGAATCTCTTGCAGCTCCACCTGGAGTCTATACTTGTGTTTAAGGGGGCGTCGGGTTCCGGTGTGACATACACTTCAGCAGCTTGAGCAAAACCCCATGCTGAACGGCCCCGGGGCCCCAGTATCTCTCCTGGTCAGATCGTCTGACTGGTGATGCACTGGCCAGTCCCTCTAGTGAACTCTGCAAACTGCTGCGATTTGGCCAGTTTTCCTGCAGGCCCGACACATGGCTGTCCGGAACCTGCAGTCTGAGCATTGGGGGCGGCCACCACAACTTGGACATCTAGGCAAGGGATCTGCCTTGTAATTAGTCTCTTGCTGCTTGCTGTTGTGGTCCTGTGGGTCGGGCTATCTGTGCAGCTTGTCGACTTTGATATCTTCTTCTGACTCCTCGGTGAGTTTGGCGTCCTCATGGTGGACGGCTTCTTTGCGTTGCTTCGTTTTGGCGGGCCGGATTGTTCGGACAGCTCCACCAGCAGCTTTGTCCACCATGACCTCATTCTGGGCATCTGCGAACAACAGGACCTCTCTGGCAAAATGTTTTTGCTGCAGCTCTCAATTGCGGAGGCCGCAGATGAGCCGGTCTCGAAGTCGCTCTTCAACATCTGAAAATCGGCATAAGTGCGCGGCCTGCCTCAAGGCCGTGATGTATTCGGATGCAGTTTCTCCCGGCTGCTGTATTCGTTGTTCGAAGGCATAGCACCATGCAATCACCGACATCTTCGGTTGGAAGTGTTCTCCGAGTTTCTTCTTCAGTTCAGCGTAGGAGATGGATTCCAACGACATGGGCACAAAGAGGTTTTCGGCCAGATTGAACGTCACTGGGCCACACACACTGAGCAGCGTGGCAGCCTTTAGTCCATCCTCTGTGACCTGGTTCGCCCGAAGGTAATTCTCGACCTGGGACAGGTACAAGGGCCATCCTTCTGGTTTCTTGATGTCGAACTCTCGCAGCCTTCCAACCTTGGGCATTCTGTTGGTCTTCGCAGCTGGCTTCTGCTTCTTCTAATCCTGCCTCTCCGTTGCTCAGGGACTGGTCCTGAGCACGTGGTCGCTAGTGTGGCTTGCTAGCTGACCATGGGGGGGGGGGAATTGGTTTTCCTGCCAGGCGTGTGCTGCCTCTCCCCTAGTGACTTTCAGCTCCGACGGAGAAGCAGGATCCCATCCTCATCGCCAGTGTTGTGTACTGGGATCGTTGCGCAGGAATGAAGATGAGGCGAGTGAGTTCAGCAAAGAGCATGGTTTATTTCTTGCAGGATCTGAACTAGAGAACAGGGCTGCAGCTGCAGCAATTTATACCTTGGCCCCTAGGCGGCAGCCAATAGGTTTGAAGCAACCTATTGCCACCTGGGGCAACCAATAGCAGTGCTGGAGAAGGGTTGTCTGAGATGTTGGGAGCCATTAGCTAGCTCCATGCTTTCGCAACCTACCAGCCATTAACACGTGGTGTTAACAAGCAAGCCCAATACATAACAAAATACATTCTATTGAACTCAATATAACTTAATTCTGAGTAGACAAAAATAACATTGCACTATAAGTTCCACATCCATATGATTAGGAACCTTCTTTCTCTTTGCTCATCCAGATGTAACACATTATACTTATTACACTAAGGATGGACAAATAAAGCAGCATGTGCTTTCCTGTTAAATTAATTTGTAGCATCTTTGATGCACGACCAGTGTGCACTTTTACTGGCCTTGATAAACCAATTTCAGTTGTCAAACTCACTGATCAGTATGGGGGTGTCCTTTGTGCCCTTCGGCAGGCATACTAATTAAAACAGGGAAGTAATTAGCCTGTAATTGATTTCTCTGGATTGCATGCTATTATAGGGGCAATAGTCAGGAAAAGTTGGTTCAGTCAACAGGCTATCATTGGTAGAAACTGTTAGCAGTAGCTTTAAATAGCACATTTAAGATAGCAGTATCTTTAAATAGCTTATTTAAGATGCCAGACTAAGACACTGTGTGACCAGGAGGTTAACTTTTCTTTGGTATTCTATTTTTTAAAATCTGAATTGTCCCTTCATAAAGCAATTATTTGATATATGAAAAAAATCTTATAACATGCTTATACAATAGGAAGGGTGAGGATTAAGTATGTTATTTCAGCATGATCCAGTGATCCACACTTTGCCCCTTCTAATGATTTACATTAAGTCAAGATACCTGGTTGAGAGGGAAAGGGAGAGAGGGAGGGGGAGAGAGAGAGAGATGATATTAAAAAGAGATTAGACATCTTCATGGAAGATAGACAATGTTACGTATCTATAAAAATTCAGATAACTGAAAGAAAAAGAGAGAGACAGAGAAAATGTTACAGGTTGCCCTTTACCAGTTGGTGAACAACTATTCAAAGTTCCAATGGACCTGAAAAAAGTTATGACCCATCCTTGAAATTGCGGTCATTTTTATTTTTTTTATTTTAATCCCATTTATATCCCGCCCTTCTCCGAAGACTCAGGGCGGCTTACAATTTAAAGCACAAATCAATGTGCTTAGCAATAGCCTTCATTCTATGTATATGCCTGCTTATTAGGGCTTTCGGGGGGGCCAAGCGGCATTATTACAAAGTCAGCTTATTGCCCCCAACAATCTGGGTCCTCATTTTACCTACCTCGGAAGGATGGAAGGCTGAGTCAACCTTGGTCATTGTACCATCCCTACAGTCACATCGTATCTCAGGCATTTGGCAACCAGCTCATATTTGCAACCATTTGCAACCTCCCATGGTCATGTGATTGTATCTTGCAACCTTTTTTGCTATTTTCCATCAAAAAATGTTAAAATACCTCCATTAGATAATACCAATAGGACTTAGACTTATAGACTGTTTCATAGTGCTTTATAGACCTCTCTAAGTGGTTTTCAGAGTCAGCATATTGCCCCCAACAATCTGGGCCCTCATTTTACCAACCCTGGAAGGATGGAAGGCTGAGCCAAGCTTGAGCTGGTTAGAATCAAACTCCTGGCAGTGGGCAGAGTTAGCCTGCAATACTGCAATCTAACTACTGCACCACCGTTAAGCTGGATTTGGACCTACAATGACATGATTTGCTTAATGACCACAGCAACTCACTTAACAACCATTGTAAAAATAGCTGTAAAATCAAGTCCAGTCACGTGATCAACCTCAAAACTGTATGTCCAAAGTTCCAGGCTCAATTGTGGTTGTAAGTCAAGGACTACCTGTAACTTTTTGAAATAATCTAGTGATTTTCTCAATTTTTGCATCACAGATGCAGTATACCTTATAGAAGAGAACCATTTTTAAAGAGTTCCAGATTAATTTGCTTTGCCTAGATTAAGAAAAAAGATAAATTTGAATGACTAGGGTTTTTTTTTATATTTCTTGCATGCAAAAGAGAAAAAAGAGATGGAAAAGAAGTGATCAAATAGTTCTCTAAATAAATACTTAATGGTTATATGTACTTTACAGAGCATTGGTATAGAGTCTATAGTGATCTAAAATTTACAAATACATCAATACACAAAGTAAGGTCTTCATTAAGGCTTCTAGGGTTGAAGCAACCTTATGATCTAGGGAAGATCATTCCAGAAAGCTTATCTGGGACTTTTGCTACCTCTCAATTTATCCTTGGTGCTGGAGAAGATTCCTGCGAGTCCCTTGAACTGCAAGGCGATCAAACTGGTCAGTTCTAGAGGAGATCAACCCTGACTGCTCTTTAGAAGGCCAGATCCTGAAGCTAAAACTCAAATACTTTGGCCACCTAATGAGAAGGAAGGACTCACTGGAGAAGAGCCTAATGCTGGGAAAGATTGAGGGCAATAGAAGAAGGGGACGACAGAGAATGAGGTGGCTGGATGGAGTCACTGAAGCAGTAGGCATGAGCTTAAATGGACTCCAGAAGATGGTAGAGGACAGGAAGGCCTGGAGGAACATTGTCCATAGGGTCGTGATGGGTCAGACATGACTTCGCAACTAACAACAACAACAACAAAATTTATCCTACCTGATACGATTATTGGAAAAAAAATTAAGAGGGAGGGTCATTTAAGGTATTCTGAGTCCCTTAATTAATGGCAAGATTAAAATACAATGCTTTCTCTAACGCGGGAACTTTCAGATATATTGTGAATTCAGATGTACTGGGATTTTCCCAGTAGCTGAGCTGGCTGGAAATTCTGGAAAATGGGTATCCTGTGATATTGTTGTTCTTACAAACAAATTGTATGATCAAATAACTGTGTTTGTTTCATAGCACTGGCTCATACCACAACCAACACCACCTCAGTCCAAAACCGGTAATCCTTTTCCATGGAAAGCAAATGGATAAACATAGATCCAACTATAAATTTCAGCCACTGAAAACAGTAACTGATTTATAATAGCCTGTTTTCCGTAGTTATTTTTCAAACTACCATGCACAGGTGAGCTTTAAGTTTATGTTCACTAATTCTGGCAACCATCTTCACTGTGCTTTGGATACCTACCGGTAGTTAACAAAAAATGAGCTCTATTTCAATAAATCACATACACTGAGTTGGCTTACTACTTAGCACTGAATATTTCATTCTCCATTTATAGTCACTAGAAACTTAGTAATACATCTTTCTTTCAGCTTGATTCTTTGTGACAATTGGATCCACCCTCTCTGCCAGTCTAATGGTCTCAATAGAGTTTACTTTCATCCCAAGGGGGTTGCTTCCATTTTAAAAACTTTTAATCAAAACCCAGAGCCTTCCATAAATAAATAAAATTGCCTTCACGGCATTTTAAGTTTGTTCTTTTCACAGAAATCTAAGTGTTAATATGTATAGAATTGAAAGTGGGAGTTGCAAATCACCAGAAGCAAAAAGGCTCATGAATACTCTTCTCTGTCCAAAAAACCAAACAGTTGAAAAATATGCATCTACTGTATATACTACTAAAACTTTCTTTTTAAAATAACCTTTAAATGAATTCATGATAAACAATACATTATAGAACAACAATTTTTGAATCAAGATACTTCAAATAGGCTAATTTACTTCCCCAGGCTACTGCTCTGATCAGACTGCTTCAGTCATGTGATCCTCCTTTTCAATGTTCCATAATAGTTTCCCAGTCATTCTTGTAATCCCTCATTCCTTCCCCCCATCCAGCAGCCATTTACTAGCCAGCTGTGAAAGGAAGAAAGAAATAGGGAGGCAAGAAAGGGTGGGAGAGAGGAAGGAACAAGGAAGAAGAACCCTCACACACTCTTCCAAGTCTTTTTGACTCATGTCACCCCTTATATGCTTTCCCTGTGGTCCCTCCCTGACCAGCTCCACTCCCCACATGCTTTTTCCAACTCACAGAGCACCTCTTATGTATAATGCACCAACTTTCCTGACTTGAACTGCTCCATGTGCCTTTCCCAAATTGCATGGCACCTCTTGTGCATCCCCAGACATCCTCCCTGACCATGTATGCCTTTCCCAATCTGCATACATCTATTGTGCAAGTCCATGGACCCTTCCTAACCCACATCACTCTTCCATCCCCATCCTTAACCCATATGCCATCTCTTGTGCATACCCCATATACCCTACATATTGACTGAAAACCAGCATGCAGGTAAGTGACTGCTGCCAGGGTCCCTCTTGTGCACCCTTTCTTACCTGTTTTTTCACACACCCATCCTTCCCCACCTGGCAGCAACTACTTATCTGTATGCTGGCTTTCTCCTTGCAAATTTCCCAGAAGTAAATGGGGAGGGAGGGAGGGAGGGAGGGAGGGAGGGAGGAAGGAAGGAAGGAAGGAAGGAAGGAAGGAAGGAAGGAAGGAAGGAAGGAAGGAAGGAAGGAAGGAAGGAAGGAAGATGTCTGATGCTGCTGATTTCCCACAAGAAAACACAATGGGGAAACTGGCAGACAGTCAGATGTTACTGCCACATCCAACTGCTTTTTTGCCCAACCATGGTTATTCTGTTTCTCTGTTTAGGTAAGGAAATATCTCTTAAATGATAACCCAAAGGGGCATGTGTTATCTGAAGATAGTCCTCAGATTAGTACCACAATTGGGACCAGAATTTCAGTTGCTAAATGAGGTGGTTCTTAAGTGAGTTGCACTCTATTTTATGACCTTTTTACCATAGTTGCTAAGTGAATCATCCTGGTGGTTAAATGACTCACATAATAATTAAGTGAATCTTGCTTCCCCAATGAGTTTGCTTGTTGGAAACCAGCTGGGAAGATCACAATTGGTGATCATGTGACATTGGGACATTGCAAATGTCATAATTACATGCTGGTTGCCAAGTGTTTAAATTTGATTGTATGACCCCAGGGACACAGCAATGGCTGTGAGGTTCAGTTAGAAGACTTTTTTTTTAGTGTCATTGTAACTTTATAATGTTGTAAATCAAGGATTACCTATAATCATTTTTAAAATTCAGAACATTTGGTTCCTTTTGTGAAACTAAATTGAAGGGAGAAATAATTCACTGATCTAACAAAGAGATATATCATAGCAAATGAACTATACATTGGTTGTTTGGCTTTATTCTTGGAACGATAATATCTCAGAATCCACTGCCTTGAATTAGGATGAGACAAAATGCCACAAAACAAATATCAAGCTTTTGAGTTCTCAAGATCTTTTCATGATGCTGTCTGTAAAATTTAATAGATGTTAGAGGCAGAACCAGCTTGATGTTAAAACTGCAAATTAATAAGAGGAGCTGACAAAAGAAAACATAATTGTATTCATACCTACTTAGAAATTATGTAGCTGCATTAAGTATAATGATAGTATTTCAAGGTAAGCAAAGGTTACAATCCTACATACACTTATCTGGAATATATTCCATATGTGTTTACTTATAACAAATCTTGATAGAAATAATAGAACCTATTTCTGAGTAGATGTGTTTAATTAATACTATTAATTGATTTAGATTCTTTATCCTCCAAGCTTTGGAAGGTTAAGAAACATATCATTATTTGTTCATTTTTTTAACATATACCTAATAACATACCACACATATATATTGATCATATTATTCTTTTTCAATGTAAGTAATATTATGCAAAGTTGCAGAAAAGAGTGATACAGTGATAGCAAAACAAATTAAGGGCACTAAAGGAAATTAACAAAATCTAGCTTATACCATCATTATCTATTGTAACTCTATATAACTCGCTATCCTTGAAATCTATTTTTACATCCATCTCCTGAAAATGTGTTGGTTGGACAAAATGAGCTCTGAAATATCCTCAGGCCCTGGGATTCTATTCTTCTTTTATGTGATACACTTCTTAAATGATTACTGAATTCAACTTATCCTTTTCTTCTTCATGAAAACCTAGTTTCCCTTCTATACAACCAAGTTAACAGAAGCTTACTATCTATACACATAGCCATTTTTCAGTAAGCATCCATTTCTCACAACAGCTGCGGCCCTATCTGGACCGAGATGCCCTATGCACAGTCACCCATACGCTCGTGACCTCCCGGCTAGACTACTGCAACGCTCTCTACATGGGGCTGCCCTTGAGGACCACTCGGAGGCTTCAACTGGTGCAGAATGCAGCCACGCGAGTTGTGATGGGAGTTTCCCGATACACCTCTTCTCTGCGAGCTGCATTGGCTTCCAGTTGCCCTCCGGGTGAGATTCAAGGTGCTGGTAATGACCTATAAAGCCCTAAATGGCTTGGGTCTGGATTATCTAAGGGAACACATGCTGCCGGCATCAAGTTCCCATCCTGTGCGCTCCCACAGGGAGGGCCTTCTCAGGGTACCGCCGGTTAAGGAATGCCGGTGGGTTATTCCCAGGGGAAGAGTGTTCTCTGTGGGCGCGCCGGCCCTATGGAACCAACTTCCCACAGAACTTAGGACTGCCCCTGACCTTCGTTCATTTCACTGGGACCTGAAAACTTGGCTCTTTGAGCTGTCTGGCCAGACTGAGGGGTTTTAATTTTTAATTGGGTTTCAGTTTTAAATTTCAGGGACTTGAATTAATTAATTGTTTTAACTGATTTTAATTTTTGTATGTTATACTTTTAATTTTCCCTGTAAACCACCCTGAGTCCTACGGGAATAGGGCGGTATATAAATTTAATAAAATAAAAATAAAATAAATAAAAATATAGCATCCTGCCCACTATCTTTCTACTAGTATTTCTCCTTTTTTCCCAACCATTTTTCTATTTTTAGTAGACGTTCTAGCAAAGTATATAAATTGATCTACTTGATGTAATTTTTCATCATTTATGAAAAACTTGTAATCACTGACTCAATTTTTCCTGTCAAATACAACTATATTTGTCTTTGATACATTAATTTTCAGATCTATTCCTCAGTGCTTCATTCAATCTATTCAGCATTTGATGTAAATTATTTGATTTCTCAGACCGCAATAAGACATTGCCTGCATACAAAAGTAGGTATACACCAATACATCTTTAACATACCCACAAACATTTCATATATATTTGTCCTTAAATAAACACCCAAAGGGCTTTTATATATCCTTACCTTATTCCTAACCAGTAATGAAACATTTGCTAAATGTTTCATTTATTCTTGCCTGAATTTACTGCAATCATATGCTGTTCTTATCACATGCAGCAGACAACCATCAATTCCATGTATAGGAAAAATAGTCCATAACTCAGGACTATTGGATAGCTACTCTATAAGCAAATATTTTTCACTTTTTCATCTTTTCTCTAAATACTTAACAATTCATTTTCTTTCTCACATTCATAAATAGTTAAGAGCAAAATTTTTGTCTGCATACCTCCTGCATGACATGAAGCCACATAAGACTTCTCAAATTGTGTTCATTGTCATTGTAATATTTCAAATATAATTTTTCCCAGGCACACTTAACAAATTAGTCCCACCACCCAGATAATTTTGTTCATTCTCTCCTGTTATTTCTCTGTTGGTATAAAATTCTATGTTATTTCTCTATTTTATAGTTATGAGGCATGTATACCTTAAACAAGTTGGATAGCTACTGTATAAGCAAATATTTTTCACATTATGTCAACTACAGAGGCGAACTTACCATTTTTCAGTACTGCTACAGCATTTATTACCTTCTTTTCATCAGTGTGTTGTCTTGAATTCTAACATTTATAACACTTGTTTCAGTTGCATTGTTTCACCTATCACCATGTAGTTCCCATACAATTTTCTAAAATTCTCATTCCAGCAGTGTCTCACTTCAGTTTATCTGGAATTATTTCAGTACTTTATTTTTTATTCTGCTTTATTGTACAACCCTTGTTTAGCCTTCTTCATTCTTCCAAAAGATGTTTTTATTTCTAGCTTCAGGAGCAGCATAGCAGATTGAGCAAAACTCTACTTATTGTGGACCTGACAAACTTGGCCGAAATAGGAACTGATGAAAAGTTCATGTCCTTGAAACTCCTTTTGAATTGAGAAGACAAGGATCTTCCATGTTTGGCTCCACACAGATTCTGCCTGGGAATAGATCACAAAATAGCATTATTCAGTGTGTTTGAGAGGTCTGGGGATGGGGGTGCATTCATCTTGCCTAAGCCATGCTCAGCATCTTTCAAATAGGTAATGAGTTCACCTATCTCCCCTGTTGATTACTGTAGGAAAGTGCTTATTAATGATTTCTTTAGAATGAAGAACCTTCTGAAAGACAAGCTATAGTATACCATGAGCTTAACCGTCCAACCCAGATGAAAGATGTTCTGAGTAAATTTAAGGATTTAACATGAATAGCTTTAATTTTTTGAAAACAGCAAAAGAGGATGTTGATTTTGGAAAGTTAAGGAACTAGATGGACTTCAATGAATGTCTTTAAAACTAATTTAAGAAATCCTCCCCTAGGAAAGTTCTGCTGATTAAAAAAATAGACAGATGATAAGAAGGAACTTGAAAGAGAGAACAAAATATTACTTTTGAAGGGGAACAATCCCATTAATACATTGGAGCAACACTATTGGACTATAGAAGAAATTAAGATTATTTGGGAACAATTTGCTCAGAAGTTACTTACAAGGTTGGGTAAGTTGGATACTATAGCAGAGGACATAGAAGAATATCATATTTTATTGGCTAAAACAGAGAATTGAGGCTGATTTGAATGTGGATTTTGAGTTTTTAAAAATGCTGAATTATAGAAGTGATATGAAAGAAGATGTGGATCTGAAAATGGATTTAAAAATGCCAGGATATAAGAGTGATAGAAAATAATGACAAATGGATTTACAGACAAGAAGAGTTGATCTCTTAATAATCAAAGGAAATACATGCACAATAAATCAGAAGAGCAACTCAGAATTTACAAAAAATATGTGTGGAACCAAGGAAAGCTATCTCTGGGAGAAGACAAAGAGAAAATATTCAAGCTGTTCCTGGAAGACAAAAAAGAGAAAATGATAAGAAATCATGTGTGAACTATTTAATGGGACTAAAGATTAAGTTTTTTTAAAAAATGAAAAGATTCAAAAAGTGAATTTGTTGGAAAAGGGTTAAAATATATATGTTATGATTTCTGGTGGCTGTTAATAGGACTTCTTTTTTATCAGGATTGTATGACAATTTAAAAAATTGTTTATAAATGGGGACAGATTTTTCTGCTTTGTTTCTTAGAGAAAAATATGTTTGGATTATAAAAATGATTTTTGATTACATTTAAAATATATGTGTTAATGTTTCTGGTAGCTCTTGATAGATTTGCTTAGTAGGAATGAATGATTTTTTGTAATTTGATTAATATGGAATGAGATATTTTAAAAAAATGAAATAGAGATTGTGTTAATTTAGTCGACTTGTTTATACATGTCGGAGAGAGAGTTATATTTTATATATTTTTTTTTTCTGGGTTGTTTTTATTTCTATTTTTATTTCTTTTCTTTAGTTTTTATGTTTTTCTTAGTTTGTATAACATTTTATCTTTATATTTGTAAACTTTAATAAAATTATTGAAAAAGAAATCATCTAAATTTCTCTTCAGTTTTTCAACATTTTTAGCGTAACTACTGTTTTTGATTAATTCCTGGCAAATATATCTTTTTACTTATATTGTACAATATTTTTGTCTTTCCCTAGTATTTTGCATTATTTTCCACCTGCTTGATGTCTTCCAAATCTGTCCCCTATCTACTGAATTCTGAAGTATAAATTATATTGCTTAGTCCATGGGTAGGCAACCTCGGCTCTTTTATGACTCATGGACTTCAACTCCCAGAATTCCTGAGTCAGCTATGCTGACTCAGGAATTCTGGGAGTTGAAGTCCATGAGTCATAAAAGAGCCGAGGTTGCCTACCCCTGGCTTAGTCTAATCACAGTTTAAACAGCATCAGCCATTGTTATAGCTATTTATGATTAGCAATTAACCCAGGTTTGCATATACAATTTAAGTTGGATTCAGATTCTGAGCTGAGTAAAAATCTAGCAAGTTGTAGTGATCAGTGTCACTACATGTTTTGTTGTTAATCATAACTAAACTGAGCAAAGAAAAAGAATTGTGCTTGAAAAGGATAGTAATCAAGGAGAATATCCATCTCTGTTTTTTAATAAAACACCACATCTCTGCAGCAACCCTTAAATATCAAATTATAAACGAACATTTAAAGAAAGGTGATGATATTTGTCAGAAATAGATTGTTTCATGAAAAGTTTAAGTAGTTCAGTGAAAAAGTAAGCTTTTAACATTGTAATAAGTCAAGAGGGAATAGAGATTAGAGGGATCTTTACTTGTTGACGTAAAAAGAAAATCAATAATAGCATGCATGTTAACACAAAATCTTTCCCATTCATACAGCATGTCATTGGGATCCATCCTATGTTCCCCTTGATAGCATAAATCTTTCCCTGTTGCCTACAGCTCAGTGATTAAATAAATAAAAAATTAACTTCCTTATGAACAAGCAGCACTCTGATCTCCAATTTGTTTATCTGGAGGGCTCATTAATATAACATTACAGCAACAAACAGCTAAAAGGAGTGGGGGGAGCAGTGTCAGCCTGAAAAATAGAGTTGCTTTGAGGAGATAACAATTAGGTTTGGAATGTGCTATCAACTAAGACAGACACAACGAATGATTGTGCCAGGTTGATGAACTAGCACTGTGGATGTACTAAGGTCTTGCTGAGCTCGTCCATTGGGATATAGCCAGCTACAAATAGAACTATAGAACAAACTTGATATGTTTTGATTTAGCTTTTGGCAGTTCTTGGTGAACAGAATATGGAGCTTTGGGTTTATATTACAGGAACAGATGCTATATTGGATTACTATATCATTACAGAAGTGTAATCAGGAATGCTAAGATGGCATAATGGTCACTGCTATCCATTTTTATATGGCACTACAGCCCATAGGACAAAGTCATTAAGAAGTATAATGGGATAAAACAGTTATTTTTCAAATACACTGTTCAAAATGCATTTGTTCTATAGGAAATACGTGAAAGTAATTTAGATTATTGTATTTGTAGAACATGATTATGATGATTGCATAACATTGCCGACTCTTAGTAACCATAAAGATCAGGGGTGTTAACCTCACAACATCACATGACGTGTCATGACGTATCATGACTTTTTTTCCATTGCCGGCAATGGGGTGGGCGTGGTTTTGGCATGACGCATCCAGCCCACGGGCCGGCAGTTTGACACCCCTGATAAAGATAGATTTTTCTTCAAAATGAACTGTTCCTAATCTGGTCCTTCAGCTCTTCCAATGGTGCACTCATCAGTATTGTATCAGAGTCCATCTTGCTGCTGATCATCATTTTCTATTTCCTTTTACCTTTCCCAGCATGAGTACTTCTCCAGAGAGCTAGGTCTTGGAATAATGTGTCTGAAGTAAGATAATTTGTGCTTGATTATTTTGGCTTCAAGCAAGACCTTTGAGTTGATTTGTTCAATGTTCCAGTGGTTTGTTTTCTTAGCTATTTACAGTATCTTCAAGAGTCATTCCCAACACCAAATATCAGAGTTGTCAATACTCTTCTCATCTTACTTCTTCAAAGTTTTGACTGCTAGTTCCTTTACTATTAATCCTAAAAGCAGAAACAAAGGTCATTTAGTCATTTCTTCCACTTTGACTTTTATTACTAGAGTTTCCATATCCTTTGCATTTCTGTCTGTCAGGGTACTGTTACCAGCAGATTGCAAGTTATTGATGCTTCTTCCTCCTTTTAAATGCTCAGCTTCTTACAATCCAGCTTTTCTTAATATATGCTTGCCATATATATTGAATAAATAAACAGCAAATATGCAGCATTGTCACACTCCTTTGCCCTCTTGGAACCAAGTCTATTTCACCATATACTGTCCATATTGTGGCTTCCTGATCTGACCTATACATTCCAATTTTTCTGAACAGTTTCCATGGCTTGATGTGATTGATATAATCAAAAGTCTTTCTTTAATTACTGAAGCGCATAGTAACTTTTTAAAATATTATTTAGCTTTCTCAATTGTCCAGCATGTCTCATTTTCTGCAACCATTTCTAAAAGCAGCTTAACATCAAGCATCACTTTTTCCATGTAAGGCTCTAATTAGCATTGGATGATCATAAGCATTGTTTTGCTAGCATGTGAAATTAAAGAAATTGTACAATAGTTTACACACACTGTTAAGTCTCCCTATTTTGGCATTGTAATGTAAATTGACATCTTCCAAACTGTTGACCACTGCATCATTCTCCATATTTGCTGACATAGGTTACTTAGAACCGTTACTGATTTTAATTCTGTTGTTTGCCATGTTTTTGGTGGGTTTTAACAGAATTAGCAGAATAACAGAGTTGGAAGGAACTTAGAGGTCTTCTCGTCCAACCCCATGCTCAAGTAGGAAAGTCTATGCCATTTCAAACAAATGTTTGTCCAGTCTCTTCTTAAAATCCTCCAGTGTTGGAGCATCTACAACTTCTGGAAGCAACTCATTCCATTGATTAATTGTTCTGTCAGGAAATTTCTCCTCAGTTTTAGGTTACTGTATTTTCCGGCGTATAAGATGACTTTTTAACCCATGAAAATCATCTCAAAAGTTGGGGGGTTGTCTTATACGCCCAGTCGTCTTATACGCTGGAAAATAGTACATAAATCAATCGAGCGCCCCCGTTCTTGCAAAGCAACTTCAAGCCTCGTTAGTCCAGTCCCCCCTCCAACGTGACTCTCCCTTCCCACCCCCAAGAGCCTCTCAGCCCCTTCCCCTCCCCCTTGCAAACGCCAGACCCCAGGAGCTCTTGCATCTATTCCAAAGGCTGGGTGGAAGGAAAAGCCCCTTTCGGCTCCGGCTTGGCTGCAAGTCAGCGAGCCCGGGAAGGCACACCCTCCCCTCTCACTGTGGAGGAAGCAAGGCAGGCTGGCATCTGGCAGGAGCCAGCAGGGCAGTCCTGCACATGTGCGCACTCCCCAGCTGCTAAGGAGCGCTCCTTAGCAGCCGGGGAGTGCACGCGTGTGCAGGACTGCCCTGCCGGCTCCCACCCGATGCTCTTCCCTCTTGAGGCAGCATCCCCGAGGACTCCTTAGGATCCAGGGAGCGATGCTGCCTCAAGAGGGAAGAGCATCGGGCGGGAGCCGGCAGGGCAGTCCTGCACACGCGCGCCCTCCCCGGCTGCTAAGGATCGCTCCTTAGCAGCCGGGGAGTGCATGCATGTGCAGGACTGCCCTGCCGGCTCCCGCCCGATGCTGGACGGCTCCGCCGATGCTGCCTCAAGAGGGAAGAGCGTGAGGCGCCTGCCATGGCTCCCCGAGGACTCCTTAGGAGCTGGGGAGCACGCGCATGCACAGGACTGCCCTGCCGGCTCCCGCCAGATGCCAGCCTGCCCTGCTTCCTCCACAGTGAGAGGGGAGGGTGTGCCTTCCCAGGCTCGCTGATTTTTCGGCGTATAAGAAGAAAAATCTTGAAAATCATCTCAAAAGTTGGGGGGTCATCTTATACGCCCAGTCGTCTTATACGCCAGAAAATACGGTAATTCTTGTCCTGTCCCGCTCACACATGCACATACCAAGGTGTTAGAAGTCTTTATTAAGGCTTCCAAGCCCCAAATAGTCTTCCCCAGAAATTCCTCATGCCCACACCAGTGGCCCCTCAAGGGTCAGCAGGCTAATTGGTTTCCTAAGCCATACCATCTAACCACAGTTTCCTCTTTCAGGTTTCCAACTTTGCCATTATAGTCTCGTCACAAGCACCACATCATGCTTCCATGTTCTGTCAGTTTAAAATTGAGCTTCATTATAAAATTTATCAATGTCTTCTTCTTCCACATCAAGGTTGGAACAATGATTGTCATATTAAAATGTTGTCTATGAAGTTTCATAAATATTATTCAATCATTGATAGCATTATAGCTGTGGAGTGTTCTTGCTATACACTTCCTAAGATAAAAGTAATGCTGTTTCTTTGTTTTTCATGCCCTGAGTAGTAAACAGTATGATCTTCTCACTAAAACTGTCCAATCTCAGTTGATCTCGATTCTCTGATGACAAGTTTTTAGTTATTTCATTTAATCTTTCACTGTGTTGAACTTTCTCCATGTTCATGATACCTACATTCCATATTCCTACTGTAATTCTGTCTTTGTAGCTTCAGATTTTATTTTCCTGTATGGAAACAATAGCAACTAGACATCCTAAATTTAGCCATACCGTGAACATAACTGTGTATATGTGTCAGTCTGGATTCCTGGTGATTTACTTTAAAGGTCTCTGTACTTTGCTTGAAAAGATTTCAGAAGTAGCTTGTCATTGCCTCCTTCTTAGGGCTCAGAGTGACTGGTCCAAGTTTACCCAGCTAATTTCATGCCTAAAGTGAGAATATAACTTGCAGTCTTTCAGTTTCTAACTGGTACCTTAACCACTACAATAAACTGGCTTGCCAAACATCATTGGTACACTGAAAGATCCTCAGTTCTTCCTCAATAGCGTGTCAGTAGCCCATCAGCTGACACTGTAATGTCATTTGTTTTAAGTGCTCTATCAATGTGAGTTTTCTTGGTAAAAATGCAGGAATGCTTGACTTCCGGTGGCGACGCGATGCCGAAGACAGCCGTTTTCGGGCTGCCCGCTCCGCAGCTGTGTTTTTCCATCGTAAACAGCGCAGATCAGCTGTTTAGATGGATTTGAAGCCCCCTCCTCGGGAGAAGAGGAGGGGGTGAGGCCCCAGGTAGGGGTTGAGCTCTCCGGGGCTGCCTGAGCTGAGAGTTTGGGCAGCTGAAGGATTGAGCCCCCTCGAAGCCTGGGTTGCTCCGAGCTGTGCAGCGCCCCTGCTCCGGGATTTATGGAGCAGAGCCAGGCGTTAGCAACCACCCCTGCCAAAAGGAAATACTTTTGATTGTCAAGATGCAGGCAGAGCGGTACAGGAGGTCAAGGTGATGTGGACTCTTATCTTTACTCTCTAGCTCAATGGATTTTATAGCTTTAAAGTGAAAGTGCGCAATAAGTGAAAGTGGGGGAAGATGGCGGCTAAAACTTCTAAAGTTCTTCGGAGTGCGGGGTCTTCCCTGGTGCAACAGACCTCATTGCAAGCTTTGCTTCCTCCTGCACCTCCTCCGGCATTGACGCTTAAGGATTTACAAGACGCTCTTGGAAAGCATTCACAATTGATGTCTGACATGATGGATGAAAAGTTGAATAAGCTGGAGGAGAAAATGGAGGAGAAAATGGAGAAATTGGAGAAGAAGATGGAAGAGAAGTTTAGAGCAATGAGGGTGGACATGTTGTCTATGATTGAATCTGTAGCTGAATGTGTGCAACAGCTAGATGTAAAAGTGAAGGATCTCAGTCAAAAGAACTCTATATTAGAAGCAAAGGTATTAGAAAATGAAAATATAAGGGATAAAATGGACGGAGAATTGAACCTTGTTCAGTATCATCAGATGCAGTATGCTATTAGAATCAGGGGTTTAAAGGAGAATTGTAAAGAAGATTTAAAGCAGCTGATTTCTGAGGCTCTGGAAGGGGTATTGGGCCAGCCAGCATCTGAAATTGAGGGAAATATGGACAAAATTTTTCGTGTAAATTCATGGATTGCAAGACAGAGGAAGTTACCCAGAGATGTGGTGATCTATTTTACAAAGAGAGTAATTAGAGATGAAGTCATTCAAGCTGCTTATGATACTAAATTGGTAGTGGCTGAGCAAGAAGTCTTGGTTTTAAAAGAGATTCCTTCGAAGATTTTAAGGAGAAGGAAAGATTTTGCATTTCTAGTACAGGAACTTAAGAAATGTGATATTAAGTTTAGATGGGAGATTCCAGTTGAACTGGTGGTGACGCATGAAGGTAAAAGACATCGTCTGGTTACTGTGGCCCAGGCACGTGATTTTTATAGCAATGTGTTAAAAGCAACCCCCCTATCATTTTTGGAAGCTGTAAAGGGATACGGCGAGGGAAAGCTTCAAGATGTTGCAGATAGACAGATAGAGGACAATGGTGTTGGAGGGGATCAAGATACAGTTTCATCGGATGTTGTAGGAGGCCAGAGGATGACGCGTGCCGCCCTAAGAAGAGCGAGACGAGAGCAAGAGCAAGACCAGCAGAAAGTTATGGAATCTCCAAAGTGTACTTACAGTGAAGCTGTGGAAGGGGTGCGGTCCAAAGAAGTTTTGGGGGTCATGACAGACGTACTCCAAAAGCTTTGGGGCGTTAAGATTGGTGATTAAATTTTTAAATTAGAATGTCAATGGATTAAATTTATCATAGAGGAGAAAGAAAGTTTTTTTTTAAATATTTAACACAATTTAAGATTGATGTTATTTGCTTGTTAGAAAAGTATATGAGGGTTATGGACTAAAAGTATGTGTTGAACTAAGAATGGGTATGCAAGCTCCTAATTAACAACAAGTTGTCTAATAGACTGCTTAAACTTTTTTTTTTTACTCTTTTTATTTGAACTCAAGGATGATTTGGAAATGCGAGACATTTGGTGTGATACATGCAAGAACTATTTTTGATCATAGTTTAGTTTGGTTGGAGATTATTAAGGTTAATAGAGATAGGCGCTTTTGGCACGTAACTGAGAATTTGTTTAGAAATTAGAGAAAGGTTGGAGAATCTAAATAGTAGGTGAAAGTTTTTTTTCTTTTTTTTTTTTGAAATTAATATGAATAAGGACTGGGATTAAGAAAATCTATTTTGAGTAAAGCTTTTTTTTGTTTTCCTCTTTTTCTTTTTTACTTCATTTGTAATATTAATATTGTTTGTATTCATTTTATATGAGCTAGAGGGAGATAGAATTAATAGTTTATTGCTGATAACATAGGGGTGCTTATGTTTGTTTTTTGATTTTATACCCTGTATTTAGCTCTGGGAAGTCGGGGGGGGGAGGAGGGATTGGGGGAGAGGGATAGGGAGGGTTAGGTAGGGGTGGGGAAGGGGGGGATTAAAGTCAAAATGTATTGTAAAACTTTTTAAATAAAAAAAATGCAGGAATGCTTTACCACTGCCTTCTCCCGTGCAATATGAATTGATGCCTTTACTATTGTCACTGAACTATCTGCCTCCAGTATCTTCCTATATTGCTGCTGCCCAGTATACGTTCCTGCTAGGGCAGCTGAAATGACCTTCCCACCTTGGGTGATCCTTGGCACATACTCCCATTCTTTACCCATCCCTCCCAGACAAAATGAGGTAGCAGAACAGGACTTGGGGTGTGGAGAGTAGGAACACAGATTACTTGTATGCAGTTCCTAAACAGAACAGAAAAATGACCCTAATCAAGAAACTACTAAAGAGACAAACAATCAATCAGACGAACAAATACCATAATCAATAAAATGCCAAGGAGCAAACAATCATGCAGACAACAAATACCCTAATCAAGGTACTACTAAGGAGAAAAAAATCACATGCACACCAACACTGGTGGGGCAAGTTATTGTATGTAAACAGGAAGCAAACCCTATATTCACTAACACTGGTGTTTCCATTTGGTAAGCAACTGCAAACAACCAAACTCAGAGAGTACCAAGGACTCCACATAACCAACATTTATTAAACTTCAATAGTGCAGTTTGCTTGCTTGTTTAGGGTCCTGATCTGTATTCGTAGATAGGGCAGCTGCCTGGAATTCAGGTCTGATCCACTTTTATTTAATTGGCTCTATACAAATAGGATCTTTCAAATGTTGCTACCTTCAGTTATTATGACTAAAATTCTCCAGCTGTAATTAATTGAATGCATCTGTTCTAACCCAGCAGCAACATTTTGACACAGTTCCTTCAGAACTATTCAATTAGTGGCAGTTAAATCTAGGTCAGATTGGATATCTGGTTTGGATATTTTCCAGGTCAAGACATTTAGAAAATAAAAAAGGCAACACACAGACTTTGACACTGTAGTCAGGTTTAGTTATCTCCAGTTTGGGTTTTTTTAAAAAAAACTTGAACAGCCTCTCAAAGAGGAGAAAAAGAAAAAGGCAAGCTGTGGATTTACTGAGAGAGGGCAAAACACTTCCATTTGTCATGCAATTGCTTTAGCAATAAGCATACTGTTGTAGGGAAAATAAGTCAAGAACCATGAACCATTGCATATAGATGATCTGTAAACATTAACAGTACCAAACTTTAGAGTGCATAGCATAATATAATGCAATTTGATTTTGGTATTATGTCTTTTGTAGACACATGATGCTTTGCAGAGAAAAATGATACAAGACACACTACAGAGTGTGAGCTACAGAACGCAGACTCTAATTGACACTACATGATGAATAGATTAAAGCTTTTAGTCCCCAGGCTGAATTCATGAAAGAAAATGGGAACTGAGGCAGAGACAAGAGAATGAAATAAGTGTTTTTAGAACACAACTAAGGCTAAATGAAATGGAAAGTGTATGATTAATTGTCTCTTTAAATGGGGATTGATACTAAGTAATATGGCTTTCAAATTCTAAAATAAATGGAATGAGAAATAAAAGAAAAAAAACAGAAAAAAGAAAAAAGTTAAGACACATTAGAGAGGAAGGAATAGAGCAAATAAACTTATATTTTAAAGTACTTAGAAATTTTTGGAAGAATATTAAAGGTAAAGGTAAAGTTTCCACCGCACATGCATGCTAGTCGTTTCCGTTAGCTTCTCCTCCAACTTTTTGTCCATTATCTCAGCAAATTGTTGTATTTGCTTTTCCATAGTCTCTTGCAGCACATTCTGCAAATCTTTTACTGTAAGAGCTGATGCAGATACGGATGCAGGGGACAATAAAGTTTTCAACGAAGACTGCTGCACCAGAGCAGGAACTTTAGAAGATATAGCCGCCATTTTCACCCACTATTGTTAGCTACGCACTTCCACTTACGAGCTCAGCAAAGTCCATTGAGTTAAAGATCAAAACACCATCTTCACCAAAATCTCCTGCATCGCTCTGCCTGCGTCCTCGTTCTCAAAAGTTCTTCCTTGCTAGCAGGGATGGTTGCGAACACCCTGTTCTGCTCCAAAAAACACGGAGCAGAGGCGCCTCGCAATCCGGAGCATGCCCAGGCTTCGGGGGGGCTCAATCCTTCAGCCGCCAAAACTTTAAGTTCTGGCAGCCCCGGAGAGCTCTACCCCTACCTGGGCGCTCACCCCCTCCTCTTCTCCCAGGGAGGGGGCTTCCAAGCTGCCAAAACAGCTGATCGGCGCTGTTTTCGGCGGCTCTACAGAGCCGCGAGGCTGACAGCCGGAGAATGGCTGCCTCCGGCGACGCCTTGCCATCCGGAAGTCGTGCTAGTCGTTTCCGACTCTAGGGGCCGGTGCTCATCTCCAAATATTACTGGAGATCAATTGTGGGAATAGAGAGTGAACTCACAAAACAAATAAGATTATGATTTAGTCACAGGAAAGAGAAGTTTAGGTTGGGCTGTGTTCACAGCTAATCTGAGATATTTGCCTCCTTGTGTCAGTGCAGCACATCATTCATTTTAGATTTCAGATGCATGGTGGCTACATCTGGAATTAGAAGACATGTGAGCATTTTCATGAAATGGCAATCATGGGGAAGGGATTTGTTTTTAGAAAATAACTGCCATGATAGGTGTAGCCAGTCACAAATTCTTCCACATTTGGTAGAAGATAAGCTAATGTTTTTTGCCAGCAAGCAGCATCTGCATAAACCTGCTGCTTGAGCAGATTGACAAAAGGACTGTTATCAAATATTCAAATACATTAAGTTTGTGACTTAGTTTATTTATTTATTATTATTATTTATTTATTTATTTATTATTTTATTTAATTAAATTTTTATACCGCCCTTCTCCCGAAGGACTCAGGGCGGTGAACAGGGCATATCTTAAAACTACAAAAGTACAAAAGTTAAAAAAGAATTAAATTGTTGCCCACAATAAAAACAATAAAATATATATATAAATATTAAAACCCTAAGTAATTCCCCATCAGGCCAGGCCAGCTTGTTCAAATAAATGGGTCTTTAACCCGCGCCGGAAGGAGCGGAGATCCGGTGCCATCCGGAGCTCAACCGGCAGCTGATTCCACAAAGCCGGAGCGCCCACAGAGAAGGCCCTCCCCCTGGGGGCCACCAGTCGACATTCTCTGACTGGAGGCACCCTGAGGAGGCCCTCTCTGTGGGAACGCACAGGGCGGAGGGGAGTCGACGCCGGCAGCAGGTGGTCCCCGAGGTATTCCGGACCCATGCCATGTAAGGACTTAAAAACCATCACTAAGACCTTGAACCTCACCCGGAAGACAACTGGTAACCAATGCAGCTCGCGGAGCAAAGGTGTAACATGGGAGTACCGGGAAACTCCCAAGACAACTCTCGCGGCCGCATTCTGTACCAGTTGGAGCCTCCGAGTGGTCTTCAAGGGAAGCCCCATGTAGAGAGCATTGCAATAGTCAAGACGAGAGGTCACGAGCGCATGAGTGACCGTACACAGGGCATCCCGGTCTAGATAGGGCCGCAACTGCTGCACCAGGCGAACCTGTGCGAAAGCCCCCCTGTTTACATGCTGAAACTTTTTAAAAACATGATAAATTGCAGTATTGCTTATTCCAGACCATTATGTGCCAATGGGTTGAGTCAATAGATTGTTATGATTGTTCTAGAACCTGATGGCCAATTTTAAGAAAGCATTTATTTATTTATTTATTTATTTATTTTAATCCCATTTATATCCCGCCCTTCTCTGAAGACTCAGGGCGGCTTACAATTTAAGCACAAACCAATGTGCTTAGCAATAGCCTTCATTCTATGTATATGCCTGCTTATTAGGACTTTCGCCCCCCCCCCAAGCGGCATTATTACAAAGTCAGCTTATTTCCCCCAACAATCTGGGTCCTCATTTTACCTACCTCGGAAGGATGGAAGGCTGAGTCAACCTTGAGCCTGGTGGGATGCGAACCTGCACTAATTGCAGGCAGCTTGTGTTACTTAAGGAGGCATTAGCCCACTGCTCCACCAAGGTTCCTTATCCAAGTTATACTGCAAGCCCTCAGTGGAACCAGAAATTATGGACACATACTGTAAATAGTGTCCTTCTGTTTTTAATGTAATAAATACTGGATACCTTCTTCTAGATTTAGGAATTAAAATGTCTATTTCAGAGATGTACTATGAATAGGTAGCTTTTAGTTCTTAAAAAAGACATTTAAGAAGGTGTGGCTGCCTTGCTCCCTAATAAAATGTGATATTTAACATTCAGAGTTTGTCCAAAGTGGAACTTAATAAAGTTCTCTAAAGTAACTGTCAGGCCATTTAAGGTTATTGCCTTTTTATAAAAGTCTATAAAAAGGAAGCCTAATTTCTAAGCAGAAGGTTCTGCCACCAGCTGCAGCCTCCCACAAGTTTTCTTATGCTCCACCATACTAGGCATAGCAGCTGCCTCCACAATTCTTGGTTGTCTGGCATGATTCAGAAGCTGAAGGAGCAGAATGCATATGCTGGATTTAATATTATTGCTTCTAGCCTTGAGAGTGGGCTAGAACGTAGTTCATAGTAGAAAGAACAGAAGAAAACATTTCATGATAAAATGCAGTTTGGGGTCTAGTGGTTGCTTAAAAGAGAGTTGAGTTTGCTTTTAGTGCCTTTAAACAATGTGTTATACAAACTCACACATCTGATTGTAAGGCATCTGTGCAGGAAAGAAGTTGATGCAGTTGCTGAGAAATTACCTTCAAATCTATAGTCAAATAATGGTTTATTAGACTGAGATCAAAGTAGATTGCTATATAAATTAAATGAAGTAGTTGATTAACCTAACATTTCTTCTTTATTTTGACAGAAATAAAAGATAAACATGAAAATGTATCAAGAAAAGTTAGAAAAAAGAGTTTAAAAGGACAAAACCAATGCATGTAGAAAAAGAAAAATATATACAGTTATAAAGTAACTTCTAATCTTCTCTGCAGCAACTAAAAAAAACAACTGTTATCCTTCCGTTTTAAGATTACATTACAGACATCCCTTGTGTCCCATATTCAATCCTTGTTTTCAATCAGCAGATTCAGAAATCACTGTTTCCATTTTCAGCAAGAAGTACATAAAAGTTTTCCAAGCTTCTATAAAAGTATTCCTTGTTTCATTCCTGATCAGATAAGTCAGTTTTGCCATTTTTGCTAAATTTGCCAGTTTTACACTCCATTCCATTAGGCTTTTTTAGTTTCTCCATTATTCTCCATATATTCATCTTGTTGATGTTACCATATATTAAATCAATCTTCTGTAAATCTTTTCCAATTGATTATCATAAGTCCCAGTAAGAATAGCTCCAATTTCATCTTAATATTGTTTAACATTATTTGCATCATCATATAAATATGTCTCCATTTTTTCTCATAAGTCTACCATGAATGGTAAAATGTGTCCCATTGTTTTTCACATTTTAAGCACCAGAAAAACTTACCTTCATACACTCTAAATAATTTGTCTGCTGTCATGTATCAATGATACATTATTTTATTTAAAAAGCTCTTATATTAATATGTAAGATTATATAATATATAATTTACACAATGTAAATTTGAATCTCTTTACCCATATTCTTTCCCAATGAACATCTTTATGTTACAACTAAAGTTCTTAGCCCATTTTATTATACAAGTCTGAATAGAAAGAAGTAAAGATGTTCTGTCTCTTCTTACATGATTTTTGAATAGTGCTGCTACAGTGGTGAGGTTACACCACGGGTGTCAAACTCATCACGTGACATGTCGCAACGTATTGCGACTCTTTTTGCATTGCCGGCAATGGGGTGGGCACAGCTTTGGTCTGATAAAACCGGCCATGGGCCAGCAGTTTGACACCCCTGGGTTACACTATGCTGGGTGGGATAATATAAGTAAATGCCTTCTCTTATAAGCCTGTGGAAGTGAATAAACATACCATATATTCCAAGAACTGCTTCTTCCTCTCAGTAATAATTTGATTATATAACACACACAAATAGATCCATTAAAATGAGTATTGGAAAATAAATCAAATGTGCTATATTTAGTATGAATGAAAATCACATATTGGGTATGTGTGGAACCCTGCAGCGTAGCAGATAGAGTATTAGAATCAGAAGTGTTTAATGAGCACCTCTAATGAAGTAAATGAATCTTTTTGGTGATATTTCACACCTCACTATAAAGGGAAGGAATGAAAGGAAAGAGATGAGTATCTATGGAAGACAGAATGTATCAATGTCCAGTATTTCCAAGATAATGCAGTAAGAAGTAAGACATCTTCTTACTGCAACATGAATCCAAATGCATGTTCTACTGAAAATGCAGTACCTGAAAAGATTACCTTCAATTTTACCTTTAATATATTTATGAACAACTCAAGGCAGTGAACATATCTAATGCTCCCTCCTCCTATTTTCCCCAGAACAACAAGCTTGTGAATTGGGTTTGGCTGAGAAAGGGTGGTTGGCCCAAAGTCACCCAGGTGGCTTTTATGCCTAAGGCAGGATTAGAACTCATTGTCTCCTGCTTTGTAGCCTAGTGCCTTAACCCCTAGACCAGGGGTAGGCAACCTTGGCTCTTTTATGACTCATGGACTTCAACTCCCAGAATTCCTGAGCCAGCTCAGGAATTCTGGGAGTTGAAGTCCATGAGTCATAAAAGAGCTGAGGTTGCCTACCCCTGCCCTAGACCAAACTGATTCTCTTTACTTTTTAAAGCATTGTTTTAAATACTGTGTGCTAAAAATGTGAGATTCTCAGTTTTCCTTTCGTAATAAATAACTATCACCTCAGTAAATGTGGAAGAAAATTTAAATATGTAACTATCACAATGTTTAAGGCAATATTTTAAAAAAGAATAAAACTTAGAAAGCAATAAAGAATTGAAGGTATTTAGGCCTTTAGTATGCAGCAGTCTCAAACAGTGGGATTTTGATGTGAACATTCAGGTTTGTTTTTAATCTATTAAATGTAGTGATTTCATTAGTGTGAATTATAATTAAATATGCATGAAACTCATTTCTCATTAGAATTCTTTCAGTGATGGGAGTTCTTTTTATTTTTATAGGGAAAAAAGAGGAGAGAAGCCAAGATGATCCATTTAAAATGTTCCTAAATCTAGAGTCAAGCAGTCCTTTTAAAGGAGAAGCTAAACTGTTACTATTTTTTCAGGATTATGTACTTTCTAAACCTTAATAATAGTTTTCAGTGCACCTTCAATTTGTTTCATTTAGAGAAAGAAACAATAAAATCATGCTAGATTCTTCTTTACTTTTGTTTCTTATGACAAATGTATTATTTTCACTTAGACATGATCAGGGTTCTAGATCATTGCTGGATTTTATATTTTCAAAATGGGGATTAACAATTATTTGATTCTTTCTGTAGCAGCTCCTTGATATTCTGCTATCTTCTACATTCTTTCTTATAATTGAGCCAACATTAGTAGAAATGAAGAGTTAATCAAGAAAAAATAATAAAGAATAAATTCATTCTTAATTGTGATGGGGGTTTCACCAAGGTTCTCTATTGTATTGATTCTTCAAACAAAGCAATTAATTAATTGTCTTAATTAAAATTAAATTTACTTAGTTTTTCATAAATATATTCACCCCTCCACCCCAACAAACTAAGTGAATGTCTCTATCATGGTTTGTTGTCTTTTTAAAAGCAATACACTAATTTATTTTTAATAACAGGACATTTCCACCAATGAGATATATACCAATTGCAACCCCACTAATACAATCTAGAAATGTTATAATTTGTAGCATAATTTGTCAAAATGAAACACCATATAATTGGTTTAAATAGAATTTTCTGACATCAAGTGTTTCCATTTCAAATTATCCTTCCAGAATTGTTTCAGATGTTCAAGATAACCTATCATGCTATATTGCAGGTTATTGAAGTTATTTCTCTGTTTTAAAGAAATATATCAATACCATTCCTCAAATGTTAATAACTGATGAGACCAAATTCATTAATAAAGGAATTATTGAATTTTATTCCCTTGGAATCAAATGGAAACTTGTAACTAATCCTTTTCCCTAATATATATTTAACATTAATAACAGTAGTAATAGGATTTTCATTCTACAGTTTTAATTGTACAAAATATTATTTTTTGTATTTACTAAACTTATTTTCATATCTTACAAATATTTATCAACAAATAGGTGAACTGTTCAGCTTTCCTCTCAAATATGGATTTGAGAATACTATTACTATAACCGGAGTACTTAGGTTAACTTCCTTTGTACCTATTGACATGTTAATTTCTAATGATATTAAATATCTTAGTTGAAAGGCATTACAATAATGTTTCAAATTCAATATGCCTAAACCGTCTTCATCCTTTTGTTTATATATGCGGTTTGCCTAATCCTAGAATTGTATAGTTTTTGTATACAATATTCAAATATTTTGCATTTTACCTGAGACTTCTATTCATTCGATAAAAAAGGGAGAAAACACTGAAGCTAATGATAGTTTGAATTATATCTTTCTTCCTGCTTTTGGTTTCCTTTCCTTATTGCTTAACCTGCTGTTTAATGAAAGTTCTGGAGAGCTCAAAAGCTTGCTTTCTCATTTTGTCTTATCCCAGTAACAGTATTGCCAGCGTTGATGTTTTATAGTCACAGACCATTAAATTATTTCTGCTCCTGCAATGTTCAGAGAGCATATTCATATGTGCTGATGTTCAAATTACTGTACTTGGAAATGCTGCAGATTTCTTGGGCAACTCACACTTCATTGCATATTAAGTGCCATTTAATGCTTCATTTCCAAGCGTATTGTGTATTGCCTCATTAAACACATCTTTCCATAGTGATCCTCACTATTTAGATGAACACTTTTCAATGTTCTTCTTATTAGATATATTTTAAGTATGTATATGAACTGTATTGTTAATAAACTGGATGCTGTACAATCTACTGGTATTCTGTGAGACATGTATATGGCTATATATGTCATGCAGAGATTCTACACTTCAAAAGCAATCACTAAACCACTGTATATGACATCCTATATTCACAAGCCTAGGCTGAATATATTGTTTCATCAAAGCACTTAGACCAGAACCATACAGCAGAAATGTGTTATCTCAGCCTTAGCTACCTCTAGACATATTCATTATTCAAGCTATTCATTATGACTTCATAAATTCTCCCATATTACATTCCTGAGAAAAGAGATTTTGAACTAGTATACTAATCAGGGGAATGAGATCGGAAGAATTGGAAGCCAGGTGTCTCTTGGATGTGTAAAAAAAATGTATATAGATACATACAATTAATTCAGAAGATTTTAAAGACTAAAGTGATCAAGTCACAGGGCTGAAGCACAGGTATGTTATTCCTGTGACACATACCAATCTCCTGGACTATATATACCTCAGGCCCCAGGCCCAGGCTAGGCCCCATTACTGTTGAACATAGTATTGGTTTGTAATTGTAACACTATATTGATCTCTAACACTATATTGGTCTGTAATAAGGCTACTCGTATTAATGATTTAATTGCTAAAGAGAAGGCCAATCTGTGTTTCATAGAGATTTGGCTGGAACAGGAGGGTGGAGTGCTGCTCTCTGAGATTTGCCCAGCCAGTTTTCAGGTTTGGCATCAACTAAGACTTCAAGATAGGGGAGGTGGAATAGTGGTGATTATACAAGAGACAAGAGAGGTATCCAGGGGACATTCTATTTATCTTACCGGATATGCTGTTTCTTAAGTTGAGCACCAGTAGGGCTCAGGTGGGACTGGTGCTATTGTACCAGCCTCCCTGCTGTGTAGTGACTTCCCTGCCTGAGCTTCTCGACTCCACGGCTGAGCTGGCTCCAGAGTTTGTGGCTATGTCAGCTATGGGGCTGTCCCAAATTATCCACATAGTAGTAATACAACAAAGTTCTACACTGTCCACAATGGAGGAATGACTGGCAAAAATGATGAAGCTTGAGACTTGGCATAATTAACTTTCTTGATCAGAGAAAATATAATATCTACATTTATAACGGATTCCTTTTAGAATTTTTGCATGGAACAGAAAAAATGCTCTTATGATTCTGATTATTAGAAAAAAATGGATAATAGAAACAAGTGAGTTCTTTTGTAATCATAGAATAAGAGACAATTTTGTAACCATATTTATATTTGGAACAGAAGAAATTGGAAGCTGATTCTTTCTACTTCTTTTCATTCTTTCTCATTGCACTTTTGCTTTTTCTTCTATGTTTCTTTGTTCTCTCTATTTTGTATTAATTATTATGTTCTCTTTATAACTTAATAAAATTTATTTATTTTTTTTAAAAAAGAATCTAGATCTTTCTCAGAACCATTTGTAGAACCATTATATTTTTCTCACCAATTTTCTTGTTTTATAAAGCCAAAGTTTGTTTCCATTGTCAATGCTTGTTCTTCTTACTTTCCCAGATCCTAACACTGTCAGGTCCACCAGAAGGAGGAACACGAGTCACAATTCGTGGTGTTAACCTGGGCCTGGATTTCTCTGAGATAGCCCACAATGTACAAGTAGCTGGTGTAGAATGTGTTCCACTAGAGGACCAGTACATTATTGCTGAACAGTGAGTTTATTTGTTTGTTTATTTCTTTGTATCCCACCTTTCGTACTGTAATACTCTTTCCTCCTCCTGTGTGGTCTCTATGTGAGCAGATAAACAAATAACAGTACTTAATATAAATAATGTTTTACCTAAGAATAAAGGCAGAGGTTCAACTGAATAGACCAGTTCTAAGAATATTGTGATTGTCATTCTTAAATTTCAAACACTAATTTATATAAATAAAGTTGTAAGACTACGTAAATCATTATGATAAAATATTATTTTTCAATTAACTGGATTCCTTGGTGTGATTTTGATTAATCCTTACTATGAGAAAGCAGCCATTGTCCAATTCCAATTATGTCTAGCTTGCTTCACAAAATTTTTGCCTTTGCTCTACTGGCTAGTTTCAGTAGAGAAATTACTGAGAACAGAACCAATCTAACTTTAGCCATTGCATTAGAAGATCTCTGGTATTTTAGTACACCACAGAAACTCTGAATTCAGAGATACAAAAGAAATGAGTGGAATCCAACATTATATATCTTTTTCTTTCTCAGCTCAGGAGATTTCATTTACAGATGACTCTGCAGAGAAATTCTATGTGTCTCCTTCAGACACAACCAGCATTTTCTCCATTGCTCTGGGTATCAAGGGGCCAGAACACTGGGCAGATATAGTAAAAAAGTGGTCTTTTCATTACCTATTATTGTGGAAAACATTTCTTTATCTAATAATAGAAAGCCAACAGATATAGAGAAGGTTCCTTGTAAGAGCAATGGCCACTGGATCTCACTGCAGGACCAGAACCGCTAACCATGTAATTGGATTTTTATTAACACTTGCAAAATACATTAGTTATTGTGTCACAGTTTCATTGGTTACTATAAATATATATCAATATATAACTATAACAATAAACTGGAAACAGACTTCAGCAACCCTGTTCTTCCTGTGCAGTTATATATTTCCTTCAGCTATATTTGTTATAAGGGAGATGTTACTGGGAAAATCACATGCTTTTATACAACATACTGTGTAAGAATGGAAAAGGCCTAAAAGAGGTATCATTTTTAACATTTCCTAAGATGAAAATAGGTAAAGGTAAAGGTTCCCCCGCACATGCGTGCTAGTCGTTTCCGACTCTAGGGGCTCATCTCCATTTCAAAGCCGAAGAGCCAGCGCTTGTCCGAGGACGTCTCTGTGGTCATGTGGCCGGCATGACTAGATGCCAAAGGCGCATGGAACGCTGTTACCTTCCCACCATAGTGGTCCCTATTTTTCTACTTGCATTTTTACGTGCTTTCGAACTGCTAGGTTGGCAGAAGCTGGGACGAGTAACAGAAAATATGCACACTTTAATTTGTACCAAAGAAAATAGATTTTAATATCAAATAGGTTAACTTTATTCTTTTTAGGGCATTATGTTGTGGCTAATGGCATCTTGTTCGATCTGGAATTATGTAATTGGGTAGGGAACGAAAACTCCATCCAGTATTCTCAGCTGTCATAATTGTTTTCCATAATTTGGGAAGATTTCAAAAGTTGATTGAGCTTCTGGTGCCCATTTGTTTCTCCTTTGGCTTTACAACCAACATGTGCTCCTGGATGAAAAGGCTGGCTCTTGTCCAGCTTCCTGGTACTCCTCTCCCAACCCTAATAATCTGAGCAGAATCAGTCCCCTGGCTACTCAACTACCAAGAAAAAAACAAGAAAGGTGACCTTTCACAATATTGGCCTACTCAGTGCATCTCTTTCTTGTCAGGCTCTTCTGATATTCTTGCCTCCCACATCTTCAAACAGAAGGGAGAGATGTAATTGGCTGGTGAAGAAAAAAAGCTGATTTTACTGTTCTTTTAAAAAAGTCTGAAAAATATTAGAAGTTAATCTCTGTCCCAAAGTTGACTCAGATGATTCCCAAAAAAACTATGGAGTAATTTTCCTCATTGCCATATTTCCTTTTCTGGATATTTTCAATAATGTTAAATATAATTGGTGCGCCTACCCTTTGGAACCAGCTGCCAGTGGAGCTGAGGACTGCCCCCGACCTCCGTTCATTCTGACGGGACCTGAAGACCTGACTCTTCGAGCCCTCTGGCCCAGGCTGAGAATTCTAATTTTAGCTTTAATCTTATTTTAACAGGGGTTTTGCTTATGCAGGGACGAATATATATTTTTTTAAATCTGTTTTTAACTTTTGTATTTCTGTTTTTTAATCACCCTGTAAACCGCCCTGAGTCCTTCGGGAAAGGGCAGTATATAAATGTGATAAAATAAAATAAAATAAAATAAAATAAAATAATAAAATAAAATAAAATAATAAAATAAAATAAAATAAAATAAAATAAAATAAAATAAAATAAAATAAAATAAAATAAAATAAAATAAAATAAAATAAAATAAAATAAAATAAAATAAAATAAAATAAAATAAAATAAAATAAAATAAAATAAAGGGTGATTTTATTATTATTATTAACAAAGATCAAGCTGTTTTTCAGAAGATATATTAGTCTCTCAGGGTCCTTAGCATGGCTGTCTTAAGTCTGGAGGTATCATTGTAAGAATACGGAAGGACGCCAAAACACTCAGAGGATAGTAGGAAAGAGAGCCTTCTCAGGCACTCTTATGATTTTCTATACTATCAATCATTAATCAAGACTTTTGAAGTACTTAATTTGAAAAAAAAACAGTGTCAAATACAGCTAAGCTAGAGACAAGAACGAAGCCTTATAGTTTCAGGTTGGTTGGGAAAACGTGACAATCCTAGACCAGGCCAAATCCAAAAATGCCATGAGCCTTGGTGGAGCAGTGGGCTAATGCCTCCTTAAGTAACACCAGCTGTCTGCAATTAGTGCAGGTTCGCATCCCACCAGGCTCAAGGTTGACTCAGCCTTCCATCCTTCCGAGGTAGGTAAAATGAGGACCCAGATTGTTGGGGGCAATAAGCTGACTTTGTAATAATGCCGCTTGGGTGTGTGTGTGAAAGCCCTAACAAGCAGGCATATACATAGAATGAAGGCTACTGCTAAGCTTGTAAGCCGCCCTGAGTCTTCGGAGAAGGACAGGATATAAATGTAATAAAAAAAAATATCTAGAAGCCTGTCACTCTGACAAATCAGCCATCAATAGACACATAGACATTAACAACATCTATAGCCTATGCAAATAGCCTATGGCGGCGGGGGCGGCGGCGGCATTGCTTTCGGGCCGTTCTGGGCCGCCTGGTCATCGACTGCTTCGGTTTCGCCTGTTCTGCCTGGATTGTTTGTCCCGCGGCCGCCTGGACCTTCCCGGCCCGTTTTACATCGGCGGCGATGATGGCTTCTTCGGGACCGTCTGTGGCTTCGGCGGCGCCTTGGTGGCAGCGATGATGGCGGCGGCGGCGTCTGCAGCGGCGCCCCGGCAATGGCAGCGGCCCCGATGGCTCGGCGGGGGTATTACCCGACCTGTCTTCTCCTCTGGCTGTTCCGCATGCTCCAGATGGTCTGGCACCCCCATTGTTCCTGGTGCCCCCGAACGTTCCTGGGTTAGCCGGTTAACCCCGGTGGAACCCAGTGGAGCCCAGTGGATCCTGGTTATTTTGGAGGATCCTGGAAGATCTACGCCCTCCAATGCACCTGTTGTGACCTGGTTGGTGCTGTTGGATTTTGTGAGGACGCGGGGGACATCAGTGGACTTGGGGGGATCAGTCTTCATTGATCACACTCTGGAAGGCCCCAATGACTATAGAACTGAGGGCCCATGGAGTTGTGGTCAGGTACATCTTTCTGGAATGGCGGAGCAGCCGGGGATCCCGCCATTAGCTGACCAGACTATGATAACTATGATGATGGCTTGCCTTTTACACATTATCCCCAAAGGACTCAGAGGTGCCTGGATATTAGCCACCGTGAGAGGGTGGCTTGAGTTTACATCTGCTGCCCCTAGAGGTGAGAGCTCTAGGAGGCATGCCATATCCGGAGTGGTTGTTTCAGACCACCACCTTTTCCCCGGGAATTGGCTTGGCAGCCGTTGTGAGAGGACGGTGGTCGGCCTGCTCGGGGGAGTTTACCCAGCTGAGTGGCAGCAGCTGGGTGGAGGTCTAGGACACCTATTCACCTCTGTTAGATCCTCCTTACTGACTGACCATCAACTGTGGACTGCCTTCTACTTGGACTACACCTTATGCCTTCCCTTAAATATTCTTGCACGGACTTGCTCGCCCTCAGGGGTGCTCCCCCTTCCTGGGTGCGACCCGCCTTTCTAGCCTCTTACGATCTCGAGGAAGGGCCCATTTATTGGGACCCCGAGAGATGGCTGGGCACGGGTAGGGGCCTTCGACGGAAACCCAATAGGAGGCCCCTGATTAGTTTTCTTTCCAAATTTTTTAGGGGGCTAGGGAGGGGGGAGGGTACTCTTTTTGGTTGTTTGGACAAGGGGGGCAGTCCAACAACCTCTGTTCAGGCCAGTGCCAAGGTAGTTCGCGGGGGGGAGGGGTGGGGGCCGGTTGCCTCCGGGGCTCCAGGGCTGGTCGTGGGAATACCTATTCCCACGACATTAGGGAATGGCAGCAGGTGTAGGAGCAGAGGGCCGTATCGTCCTCAGGGAAGGCCTCTCCGCTGCTTAAGAGCGGTGGGGCACTCCGACCCTCTGGCTCCGCCCCAGGGCTCTGGGAGTGAGGAAGTGCAGCCCCCTGAGCTCCGGCTGGTGTACTTGAATGCCAGGTCTGTCGCTAATAAAGCTCCTCTCGTCCGTGATGTGGTTGAGGGTGAGCTGGCGGACCTGGCTTGCATCACGGAGACTTGGTTGGGCCCAGAGGGAGGGACTCCTCTGGTTGATCTTTGCCCACCAGGTTTCCGGGTGCTACACCAGCCTCGGGCTCAGGGTAGGGGTGGGGGTGTGGCTGTTGTCATGAGGGAGACCTTATGTCCGCGGGAGGCCACCGTTCCCCAGATAGTCGGGTGTGAGTCTCTCTTTTTGAGATGCGGCCCTGGTGCGCAGTTGGGCTTGCTGCTGGTGTACCTTTCGCCTAGTCACATAGCAGCAGCCCTGCCTGAACTTCTCGATGTCCTCTCTGGGTTGGTGATTGAGTTCCCGAAACTTATAGTTTTGGGGGACTTCAATCTACCATCGCTGGGAGGATCATCTGAGTTGGCTCGGGAGTTCATGGCTTCCATGACGGCCATGGACCTGACGCAAGTAATTTCGGGACCGACTCATGAGGGAGGCCACACTCTTGACTTAGTTTTCTTATCTGGACGGTGGTTAGATGATCTTGGTGGGGGCTCCCCAATTGTTATGCCCCTGTCATGGACCGATCATCATCTCCTGCGGCTGGTCTTCCATTTTGCCACCCCCCGCCGTGGGAGTGTGGAACCAATTAAATGGTACCGCCCCAGACGCTTAATGGATCCCCAGAGGTTCCAGGCGGCGCTGGGGTCCCCACCTGCCTCCCTTGCTCACAGCTCGGCAGATGCCTTAGTGGAAGCCTGGGAAAGGGCAGCCACTGAGGCCCTTGACCGAGTTGTACCCCTGCGGCCCCTGACCCGGTGCAGATCCCGTCGAGCTCCATGGTTTTCCGCGGAGCTCCGGGAGATGAAGCGTCGGAGACGGGGCCTAGAGAGCGGTTGGAGATCCAGCAGATCCGAACCCGACCGATTGCGACTAAGAACCTACACTAGGTCTTATCTCGCTGCGATAAGGGAGGCGAGGTCTAACCACTTCGCCACCCTTATCGCGTCCGCAGATAATCGCCCGGCCGCCCTGTTTAGGGTGACTCGCTCCCTCCTGAATCAGGAGGTGAGGGAGGATCCCTTGCAGGGTCGTGCCGAGGAGTTTAACCAGCATCTGTCGGACAAAATCACTCGGATTCGGACCGGTTTGGACTCTGACTGGGCAGAGTCTGTCGAGCAGGACGCGGGCGGTCTTGTCGATATCACCTGGGAGGAGTTTGATTCTGTGACTCCGGAGGAAGTGGACAGGATCATGGGGAGGCTGAGCACCACCACATGTTTATTGGACCCGTGCCCTTCCTGGCTGGTCTATGCAGCCCGGGAGAGGACACGCAGCTGGTTCCAGGCAGTTATATCGGCTTCTCTGAGTGAGGGTAGCTTCCCCGCCGTCTTGAAAGAGGCGGTGGTGAGGCCTCTCCTCAAGAAGCCTGTCTTGGACCCAGCTGTATTGAACAACTTTCGTCCTGTCTCCAACCTTCGCTTTCTTGCGAAGGTTGTTGAGAGTGTGGTGGCACATCAGCTCCCTCTGGTCCTGGATGAAGCGGATTATCTAGACCCGTACCAATCGGGTTTCAGGCCCGGGTACAGCACGGAGACGGCATTGGTCGCGCTGGTGAATGATCTCTGGAGGGCTCGGGACAGGGGGCATTCCTCTGTTCTGGTCCTGTTAGACCTCTCAGCGGCTTTCGATACCATCGACCATGGTATCTTGCTGCGGCGTCTCAGGGGATTGGGAGTGGGAGGCACGGTTTTACAGTGGTTCTCCTCCTATCTCCAGGGACGTTCGCAGTCGGTGTTGGCAGGAGGGCAGAGGTCGACCGCGAGGTCTCTCATTTGTGGAGTTCCTCAGGGGTCGGTCCTCTCGCCTCTCCTGTTCAACATCTATATGAAACCGCTGGGTGAGATCATTCGTGGTTTTGGAGTTGGGTATCATCAGTATGCTGATGATACCCAGCTTTTCCTTTCGACCCCAAACCACCCCAGTGATGCCCTCAACGTGATGTCCCGTTGCCTGGAGGCGGTTCGGGTCTGGATGGGGAGGAACAGACTTCAACTCAACCCCGACAAGACCGAGTGGCTTTGCATACCTTCATCCCGGGTTTATTCGGACATTCCACCTCTTACTATGGGGGGTGAATTATTACCCCCCGTAGATAGGGCTCGCAACTTGGGAGTCCTCCTAGATTCACGGCTCACCCTGGAAGACCATATAGGAGCTGTGACTAGGGGGGCTTTCGCCCAGGTTCGCCTGGTGCGCCAGTTGCGGCCCTATCTAAGCCGGGATGATTTATGCACGGTCACTCATGCGCTCGTGACCTCTCGACTTGACTACTGCAACGCTCTCTACATGGGGCTGCCCTTGAGGACCACCCGGAAGCTCCAACTGGTACAGAATGCAGCCGCGAGAGTTGTGTTGGGAGTCTCCCGATACTCCCACGTTACACCTCTGCTCCGTGAGCTGCATTGGTTACCGGTTGCCTTCCGGGTGAGATTCAAGGTATTAGTAATGGTATTCAAAGCCCTCCATGGCAGGGGGCCGGAGTACCTGAGGGAACACCTGCTGCCGGCATCGACTTCCCTCCGCCCTGTGCGTTCCCACAGAGAGGGCCTCCTCAGGGTGCCACCGGTCGGAGAATGTCGACTGGTGGCCCCCAGGGGGAGATCCTTCTCTGTGGGCGCCCCGGAGCTATGGAATCAGCTCCCGGTTGAGCTCCGGACGGCGCCCGACCTTCGCTCCTTTCGCCGCGAGCTAAAAACATACTTTTTTGAACAAGCTGGCCTGGCCTGATGGGGGGATCGGGGGCTATTTATTAGGTTTTAAATATCTATTTTAGTATGTGGGCATTTATTTAATTTAGTTTTAACTTTTGTAATTTGTATTTTTATTCTTGCCCTGTTCACCGCCCTGAGTCCTGCGGGAGAAGGGCGGTATAGAAATATTATTAAATAAATAAATAAATAAATAAATAGACAATCAACTAGCCCAAAAGAGAAAAAGATCCCAGCACATCTCCACTGTAATCAGCAGTCAGATCAGCATAGATTAACTCCAAGGTCAATTTCAGACCAACAATCAAGTAAGCAATATCCAATCAGCAAATTGCCAAATTTGCCATTAATAAACAGCCCCACCAAAGAATCCCTAAGACCCTACCCACCCACATAGATAGGCAAGACACCAGAATATAAACTGACAGCAAACAGCACTCCTTACTAGCACTGATGAGGTTACTCTAATTAGGGTAATGAAACATCTGCAAGAAAACAAGCAAGCTCAGAGAGCACCAAAGACCCCTCATTTCAACCCTGAGCTACAAATATTCTCCTTCATTGGCAAAACACTGTTTCTAACACAAAGATTTCATGCTATACACTTTACCTTCTGCAACCTGGATTTGATGATGATGGGCTATGTTCAGAGTCAAGAGGGTCACATATCATTATTGGGATAGTATTTGGATTGTCTACTAATATGTATTGAGAGATATGTAGGCAATTTGACATGTTTGCAACACCTGCAATTCTTAGTAAACTTTGAGAAGAACTATCTATCTCTTTAAAATTACTTAGAACACCTAAAGGAGATTCTGGGTGTGGAGAAAGCTATGTTTTTTCTTCAGAGTTAAGGAGACAATTCACACAACAGTTTGTCAGATTAGTCCTGCAATGACTGATCTAAAGTCTATAGTGAGGCTTCAGGATATGTTGTGATTCCCATAACGTCAGTGCCCTGGGCAACAGCCTGTTCTCAGCCTCTTCTTCTGCCCTTCAAATCCAGATCAATTAACTTTCAATACTTATTTAATTTTGCTGTTACTAACTAGAATAAAAACAGATACTTGGTCATGTCCTCCAATCTGAAGAAAAGAAATGTGATGTAGGTATCAAGACACTGGAAACTCCATAGATAAGGCAGGTGCCTTGTGGCCAAGAAACTGGCAAACCAGGCAATTGGTTTAATGGAACCATTTGTTCCTGCATGTTTTCAGCCTCTGCTAATCCATCACTTTATCATAGTCACAGTCAAAATAACTACAAGAACGTATTTTCAACATCAGTGAAGATCAAGATTCCTTTTCTGAGGCAGGCAGCACCTCTGATGCATTGACAAGCAAATCTTCATGTCATCAGTCTTTCAGAAGAATACTGTGTATTTCTGCTCATTTCATTTCAGTTATAGGTTGGATCAGTCAAGGGGACTAGATCCAAGATAGCATAGTCTGAGTCCTGCCATCTTTGGCAGCATTTCAACTCAATTTAGAATGCCCTTTGTGGACATATTTGCATTGGCAATCAACCACAAAATCAACCACAGCATTGATTATTAGATATCCCTAGGGCCTCCTATATGCTCTTCCTGCTGTTCCTCTAATTTGCAGAAAGTTAAGGCATGTATGTTAACAGAGGACAGACAAGATCTCAATCTCTCACTTCTAATCCAGGAAGCTTTGGGTTTTTAGATCTGATACATACTTGTCCTGCTAAACATGATGGCCACTTTTATTGCACCCAGATTCAAAAGATAATTATAGTTTCAAATCTGGAGATTAAGAGGAAACAGCTAGCCCATTTACATTATAATCAGGATTCCAACCAGACCATTCTTTTATCTTAATAGAGGCCCTATTTCGGGTGACTCAGTCTATAGTACCTATTTATAAGCTCACCTGGAGGACATCTTAACAGTAGTTAAGAGGAAAAAGTTGTCTCCCTACTGGATTTCCAATAGTGGTGTTTCTCAGGTCTTGCTTCAACAGACCCTGCATCTTTAACAGTCTTACCTGGCAGGTGTTTTGAATATTCTCTTATGCTGGATTGTATTTCATATGTTTCTGTAACATTTCATCAGCATGCCAAAAAACTTCGGTCAGGATCCTCCTTTTGAAATGTTCTGTTATGTATATAACATCCTCCTGGAATCTCCATTTAATGCTAAATGTTAAGGCATTTAAATGATTATATTTTATGAGTTCCTGTCACCTGGAAGGTGGCTTTGGGTACTTTTATTTCAGCAATATCTGTAGCAGGGGTGTTAAACTGCCAGCCCACGGGCTGGTTGCATCATACGGAGTCCATGCCCACCCCAGCTCCAGCAATGCAAAAAAAAAAGTCACAATGTGTTGTGACACATCACGTGATGCGGCGAGTTCAACATCCATGATCTATAACAACTCAGATTATCAAGTCCTCTTATTTCTTCTAAAAGTTTTTCTCTTAAACAGATCCCTATCTGTTACTGCTTAGCTTTGATTCCAAGAGATACTTCTTTCTGTTTACAATGAAACATTATTTTTTTCCTTAATGGAATTTCTTCCTTTTTAGCAATATAGTCAGACCTAAAAATATTAAATAGAATTCCAATGTGTAGTTTTCAGCAACAAGCAGTCTTTACTAATAAAGCAAAAGTGATAATTATCTGGTATCTTGATCATTGTCCAATTTATAATGAGGTACTTTAGGTTTAGTTGGGATGACTTCTGTAAATCTATTTGCAATGACAGTCATTCAGAGAAGCAAAGCTTCATATTGTATCAATGGTGTAAGTATAAAATATAATAGGCTGTCCCTTAACCTGACTCATTTCCAAATTACTATGGTTTAAACCTCCTGAACTGCTAGTTAATACAACTTTCAAGTTTAGTCAATTTCCTTTCACCTTTCAATTTAATATCTATTCAAATATATCCCCAACCTACTCTTCTCTATCAACCTCAACTGACTCTAACTGAAATTTCAAATAGTACCCCTATTTGAAATCAAATTTTGTCACTAGCAATTCCATTCTTATAGCCATTAAATAATGTGTAATTAAATGATATATAAACAGTTTTCCATAGTATTGGAACTAGGGGAGCCTTTCTTTCAGAAAAGAGGTATGTATGACCAGGAAAGACTGATGTTCCTTTCATGCATCCAACTAAGTTGTTTCTTCATTTCCTAAGAGCCAAGAATTGTTTTTGCCACATTTCCACCCATATCCTAAGATATTTAATTTATTGATTTGTTTATTTGATTCAACATTAATTTTTCCCTATTTTTGGTTCAGTCTTTCACCTTTTCGTCTATTACTTTTTCTACCATGAATATCCACTTTTAGAGAGGCAGCCATCAGCTCAAAAAAGCATGCCTACTCTGATTTAATGCAGTTTTTCTTTCATACAAAGCATATGCACAAATATCAAGTAGAAATCTAAAATGCAAACAATAAAATCAATGACTTTTTAATAGAAAGAAATTCTGCAAATAAAATTCTGATGTAGGTGTGCCTTTGTGTGCATGCATATGTGCCCACACATGCATGTATTCTACTCCAAAGTTAAATATACTACTACTACTACTACTACTACTACTACTACTACTACTAATAATAATAATAATAATAATAATAATAATAATAATAATAATAATAATAATAATAATAATAATAATAATAATAAAGCTGGAAGGGACCTTGGAGGTCATCTAGTCCAACCCCCTGCTCAGGCAGGAAACCCTATACCATTTCAGACAAATGGCTGTCCAGTCTCCTCTTAAAAACTTCCAGTGTTGGAGCATTCACCACTTCTGGAGGCAGGTTGTTCCACTGGTTAGTTGTTCTAACTGTCAGGAAATTTCTCCTTAGTTCTAGGTTGCTTCTCTTCTTGATGAGTTTCCATCCATTGCTTCTTGTCCTGCTTTCAGGTGCTTTGGAGAATAGCTTGACTCCCTCTTCTTTGTGGCGACCCCTGAGATATTGGAATACTGCTATCATGTCACCCCTCACCCTTCTCTTCATTAAGCTACACATACCCAATTCCAGCAACCGTTCCCTATATGTTTTAGCCTCCAGTCCCCCAATCATCTTTGTTGCTCTTCTCTGTACTCTTTCTAGAGTCTCAACATCTTTTTTACATCATGGTGACCAAAACTGGATGCAGTATTCCAGGTGTGGCCTTACCAAGGCATTGTAAAGTGGTATTAGTACCACTAATTCTATCCCTCTGTTAATGCAGCCTAGTACTGTGTTGGCTTTTTTGGCAGCTGCAGCACACTGCTGGCTCATATTTAAGTGATTGTCCACTAGGACTCCGAGATCTCTCTCACAGTTACTACTATTGAGCAAGGTACCACCTATACTATACCTCTGCATTTGATTTTTCCTGCCTAAATGTAGAACTTTACTTTTTTCACAATTGAATTTCATTTTGTTAGATAGTGCCCAATGTTCAAGTCTGTCCAGATCCTCCTGTATCTTAAGCCTATCTTCTGGAGTATTGGCTATTCCTGCCAGCTTGTGTCGTCTGCAAATTTGATGGGTTCCCCATCTATCCCCTCATCCAAATCGTTGATGAAGATGTTGAAGAGCACTGGGCCCAGAACAGAGCCCTGGGGCACCCCACTACACACTTCCTTCCATGTAGATGCAGTTACATTGAGGCCTGTCAGCCAGCTACAAATCCATCTGGTGGTGATGCTATCTAACCCACATTTTTCTATCTTATCAAGTAGTAGGTTGTGATCTACTTTATCAAATGCCTTACTGAAGTCCAAGTAAATTATATCTACAGCATTTCTCTGGTCCACTACTTTTGTCACTTGGTTGAAGAATGCAATAAGATTTGTCTGGCATGATCTGTTTTTGACAAACCCATGTTGGCTTTTAGTGATAACTTTGTTCGCATCAAGGTGTTCGCTGATTTGTTGTTTGATTATCTTTTCCAGAATCTTCCCAGGTAATGAGGTCAGGCTGATAGGTCTGTAGTTTCCTGGATCTATTTTTTTCCCTTTTTTGAATATGGGAACTACATCAGCTCTCTTCCAGTCCTCTGGTAGTTCCCCAGTGCTCCAGGATCTTTGAAAAATATAGTTCAGTGGTTCTGAGATCACGTCTGCCAGTTCCGTGAGAACCTTGGGGTGTAATCCATCTGGTCCTGGTGATTTGAATTCATCTAGGCTGGACAGGTGCTCACTTACCATTTTCTTGCCTATCTTAAATTGCGTTTCTATTCTGTTTTTTATGGCACTGGTTTTGGTAGGTTGGACTGTTTTTTCCCTTTGTGTAAAGACAGATGCAAAAAATGAGTTAAATAGTTCTGCTTTCTCCCTGTTGCTTGTCACCTTCTTGCCACTTTCCCCCACTAATGGACCAATCATTTCCTTAACTTTTTTCTTGTTTCTTATATGTTGAAAGAAGCTTCTTTTGTTATTTTTGACTTTGGTCGCAAGCCTGAGTTCATTTTGAGCCTTAGCTTCCCTCACTTCATCTTTGCAGGCACGGGCTGTTTGCTGATATTCTGCCTTAGTTATGTGCCCCTCTTTCCACTTCTTATACTTGTCCTTTTTATCTTTCAGTTTATCTTTCAGTATACTTTTCCAACGGCCCCATTGCTTTGTGTAGCAATGTGTGCCTGAAATTTCCCATGTCTTTGACTGTATATTAAAACTAATTTACTGTTCTAGTTTACTGCATTCTGCCTGATGTGTTCTCAGTGTGCATGAGCATTTTGAAATGGGGCCACTATTTTCCTGGCGGCATTCTACTTCTTTTTCTTGCTTCTAGACATCCTTAACAATCCTCAGCTTCTTTTCATAGTGCCAACATGACCCATAAGGCACATTGTTGGGTAGAGGAAGCATATGTTACTAATAGTTTATGCTTAATTAACCCTTGATTAATCAGTTCCCGAATGACTTCTGAAGGCAGCTTCCAGCCCAACGATTCAGACGGTTCTAAATGCTTGATATTTCCCTCTTTCTTATTCCACTGCACTGTACAGTGAGAACCCTGTAATTGTCAAGCCAGATTCTCGACTAATAAAAATTCAGTGGCATCCCAGTGATCAAGGTTAGGCCATCTCAGAGTGAACAAACTAGATTTTTAGCTCAAGGGTTAAATGACCCTTTAAAATGTTTATTTATTAAGCATTTTGTTTTCCGCCAAAGTTTGGCCTCCTGTTTTGCTAAGCCACTTTCCTTCGGAGCAACCTTGCAGGTTTACATTCATTATCTTACCCACTCCAGTTGGAATGCATCCAGCCATGCTGCCAGATGCAGGCATCCATTTGTTAAGCATGCAAGGCAGTGACAGCAGTTTAATCCAAATAGGCCTCTCCAGGAGTCAATTCATTTATTTCCCTAAGAAAAATGTCAGCTAAAAATTAGAAAACAGGCATGTAACAAAGGACAGGAAAATAACCCCTTCCCCAGTGACACCTATCCCTGTATTTGCTGCTTATTTTGTTTTTGCAGATTTTCCATGGGGGGAGGAGAGGAAGGGGGAGTGAGTGTATTGAAAGGAGAATCGTGCTCACCCATGCAGGAAAGAAAAGAAAGACAACGTTGAGCCATTGACTAAAAGCATTAGCAGAAGCATAATCGGGTTAGTCTCTGATGGCAAAAAGAAATGAAGGACTTGTGGAACTGTAAAGTCTATGTGTACATAGCAAAAGCAACTAAAATCCATTTTATTAGATGCATGATGTAGAAAAAATGAGGAACATCACACAGAAAATGTACAGTTGATTGGGGCCAATTTGCGGAATTTGGGTGCCCTTTACAGCACCACATTAGGACTGATCTTTTCCTAACTTTTGCACTTGGGTTTCTGCAAAATAGAATTCCTGCTGAATCTGAACCAAAGGAAAAGATGTATCTAGTATAAACAAACTGGATACAGAACCTACATACAATTACTGTTATATATTTTTAGTGAGATTCTTTTGTCTTTTTTACAGAGACACACCTCCCTTGGTTTTATTTTTGAAATTCTATTTCCTTTCTTTTTGTGCCCTGCAAATATTGCTCTCAGTTTATCATCTGTATGCTGAGAGGAAATATCCTAACCATCCTGCCCTTCCAGAGGTGTGTTTCCTTTTTCAAAATGACTGTATGAGATGGTTCAACAGTTTTCTCTCCTTTCTTGCTGGTGGGCTCTGAAATTTGAGCCTGAAAAAATATTACACAAGGGTCCTTTCTGTGCTTCATATTTGAGCTGTTTTGTCTACATTTTCCTTTCCTGAGCATTAAGTAAATATCTCCTAGACGTGCCCATTTATACTTTTACAATAATGTTTCAGCAACTGTCTCTGTGTCAGCTACATAAAGAAAACAGAATAGCACAAAACCTATTGAAGTCCTGATCTAAGGACAACAATAGCATGGCTAAATACAGGTCAGGCATTTTCCAGGCAGGTGACAGTCATAGGATCCTAAGATGCAGTAAGCATCGTTTCTATGTCCGTCAGTGATGGTTATTGCAACAGAATAATTTTCTCTCCTGAATCTTTGCAGCAGCTTTTGTCATTGCTCACAATATTTATTGTGTTCCTCTTCTTGTGCTTGCCTAGTTTTAGAGTATTCAGATTATGCAGGGAAGAAGGCAGAAGGTACAAAAACTAGCAGTAACAGGAAGCAGGAGATCATCGCAACATGCAGAGTGTAAGGAGGGAAGGGTTAGTAAGTAGTTGGGAGGGCATTCACAGTTAGTAGAATATAGGTAATCCTCAACCTATGACTCTAATGGAGCCTGTGGTTGTTAAACAAATACAGTCAATAAGTGAATGCCATGTTTGTTAAGCAAATCTATTGTTCATTATAGAGCATTTTTGCTGAAAACTGGAAGAAAACACTGATTCTCAGCAAAAACATAAATTGATTCACATGGCACAGTATGCTGCGGTCATAAATGTGGCCAGTTGTGACTGTCGGGGGGACACCACTCAGAACTTCAGAACTGGATCATAAGTACCTTTGGGGGAGGAACCTGTTGTAACTTCAAATGGTTTCTAAGCAACCAGTGATAACTTGAGGGCTACTTGTAGAACCTTCTGAGCTAAACAGCCCTATGATCCTATGATTTTATATAACTTTACCTTCCTGTAACAATTATTTATTGTTTTTGTTATTGCAACGTGTGGTGAGAGTGTGAGACTTTTGAAGCTCGAAGGACTAGGCCCTGCTTGAGTTCTGTTTCGAACACTCCTATTAGTCAGTTGCAGGAAGAACTGATGAGTTCATAGGGTTCTCTTGCCTGTTCACTATCTTCAAGTCCAGCAGAACAAAAGATAACTGAAGGTCAGTTTCAGATTAATTTGTGAGAAACTTTGGAATTAAAGTGGAGTCAAACAGTGCCACTGAAAGTACTCTCAGTAAATAGAGAAAAACTCTGTGTTTATATGTCTAAAGGCCAACAGAGATATTTCTTATGGTCAATGTTAAATCTCCTAAGAGCTATTTATAATGGTAGCCATCACAGAATGGTATGGCAGAGTTTTCTACAGAATAATTGTGTGTTCTGTAGTAGCTTACTGCTGCTCTGGCAACAACTCATAAGCAAAGAGGCCCCTGTTATAGTGATTTATTCATGGTACTTTCTGAAATGCAATCCTACCAGTTTCACAGGGGAAAAAAGATTAAAGAAGTACTTCTAGAAAGTAAAAATGACAAATGTAGCTATGCTATATTCCATGTATAGGAATCTGCCTTTCCTTTTACATCACATTTATGACAAGGGGAAGGTCGAAGAGAGCACAGTAGTGCTTACTGCAGCCCCATTGTAGCTCTATTTCTTAAACTGCATTCATATACAAAGGGACAGAGATTTGATTGTGCTGTTACAATTGCTATACTTTTTTTGACAAATATGACACCCTCTCAACCAGCGCTCCTGGGGCTTTTTCACTCAAGAGCATAATGGACAGTGGACTTCCCTTCTCTTTCCATCAGAGGACTGATGCACTGCTTCCATCTCTGTTTTCTTCTACGGAAACTTCTTTCTAGGCAGTCTGTCCCATCTTGTTTTCTTGGCAACTTCCAAAGGCACTAAGGCACTTTGTTGGATCATTCTTCCCTACAATGAAAGAGGAGAAAGGGATAATAATCTGTGGATTTGATTATTTTAGTAAACCTCTTAGTCACATCTTTGATCTTTGTTCCTGGGAGATTGCATCCATTCCTCTGAGAAGCATATCATTTTCCCTACCAACACCACATGCACCAACATACACCTTTTTTTTTCCTTGAGGAAGCCTGGTCTATTTTCTTTCCTTACACTTGATATCCCTTTGGGGGAGGATATGAAATTGATTGCTCAGCTCCAGTGGGGCTGGATTGGGCTGGACCAGGGTAGTCTGTCTCTGAAAGATATTTTTTTTCTGGTAGTCATTTTTTCTGGTAGTTCTCAGAAGCTCAATTTAGCTCAACTGCTTTAGTCTCAGGTCACCTATGTACTCCTATTAGAATCAACAGATTTAGGAGCAGCAAGCACCAGTAATAAAATCACTGACTCCAGATCTTCAAAATTGTAGTTGGAAAAGTTATTTTTAAATGTTTCTCCATGTACATGGCTAACCAAGCACAATTCCAACCTTTGAGAGAAAATCCTGGCCTTTTCCAGTCATCAGTAATGTCAATGTTCTCTTTATAAGGAGTATTAAATTTGATTTACCCACTTGCACTCTAAATTGGATGAGTCCTTTCTAATAATTCACATCAGTTTTAGTCTACTGTAACAGATTTCATGTGGTAACAATTCTATATTAAAGAAAATATCATTGCTAAATGCTAATAATTACAGGACAGCTAGTAATAAGGTCATGGGAGGAAGAAAACGTAGATTTTTTTTTCAGTTGCCGTCTGCCTAAAAACATAAGTGAAGTGGGTGGAGGCCACATTTCTGTCAATGCTACCAAATATTCACATTTTAATACATGTTCATGGATTCTGACTTGAGGAAGCAGTGCATACATATGACAATTGTGGGAGATTCTGTTCCTAATTCATTTTAGGCAAATTACAAAGTTGATAACCATCTTGGTTGTCTCCTCTCAAAAAGCAGAAAAGCTAAACAGATTAGAAACACAAGTTAAGATAGGCAAGAAAATGGTAAGTGAGCACTTGTCCATCCTAGATGAGTTCAAATCACCAAGACCAGATGGATTACACCCCAAGGTTCTGAAGGAACTGGCAGATGTGATCTCAGGATCACTGAACTATATCTTTCAAAGATCCTGGAGCACTGGAGAACTACCAGAGGACTGGAAAAGAGCTGATGTAGTTCCCATCTTCAAAAAAGGGAAATAAATGGATCCAGGAAACTATACCTGGGAAGATTCTGAAAAAGATAATCAAGTAATGAATCACCGAACACCTAGATGCAAACAAAGTCATTACCATAAGCCAACATGGGTTTGTCAAAAATAGATCATGCCAGACAAATCTTATTACATTTTTTGACCAAGTGACAAAATTAGTGGGCCAGAGGAATGCTGTAGATATAATTTACTTGGACTTCAATAAGGCATTTGATAAAGTAGACCACAAGCTACTACTTGATAAGATAGAAAAATATGGGTTAGATAGCATCATCACCAGATGGATTCATAGCTGACTGATCAGCCATACTCAGTGTGTGATCAATGGAACTACATCTACATGGAGGAAAGTGTGTAGTGGGGTGCCCCAGGGCTTTGTTCTGGGCCCAGTGCTCTTCAACATCTTCATCAATGATTTGGATGAAAGGATAGATGAGGAACTCATCAAATTTGCAGATGACACCAAGCTGGCAGGAATAGCCAATACTCCAGAAGATAGGCTTAAGATACAGGAGGATCTGGACAGACTCGAACATTGGGCACTATCTAACAAAATGAAATATGAGCCAACAGTGTGCTGCAGCTGCCAAAAAAGCCAACACAGTGCTAGGCTGCATTAACAGAGGGATAGAATTAGTGGTACTAATACCACTTTACAATGCCTTGGTAAGGCCACACTTGGAATACTCCATCCAGTTTTGGTCACCACGATGTAAAAAAGTTGTTGAGACTCTAGAAAGAATGTAGAGAAGAGCAACAAAGATGATTAGGGGACTGGAGGCTAAAACATATAAGGAATGGTTACTGGAATTGGGTATATCTAGTTTAATGAAGAGAAGGACTAGGGTGACATGATAGCAGTGTTCCAATATCTCAGGGGTTGCCACAAAGAAGAGGGAGTCAAGCTATTCTCCAAAGCACCTGAAGGCAAGACAAGAAGCAATGAATGGAAACTAACCAAAGAGAGAAGGAACTGAGAACTTTCCTGACAGAACAATTAATCAATGGAACAACCTGCCTCCAGAAGCTGGAATGCTCCAACACTGGAAGTTTTTAAGAAGAGACTAGACAGCCATATATCTGAAATGGTATAGGGTTTCCTACCTGAGCAGGAGGTTGGACTAGATGACCTCCAAGGTCCCTTCCATCATCATCATCATCATCATCATCATCATCATCATCATCATCATCATCATCATTATTATTATTATTATTATTATTATTATTATTATTATTATTATCTGTTATTACTGCTTGGAGTGGTATGGGGATCCTGGTGCTTATAAAGTATCTTTTGATACTCATATAAAAGATTATGTAGAAGAGCAAAGTAATATTATTACTGTAATAGCTTGAGGCTGTGCACTAATGCCATCATAAGTCAGACTAAGGATAGGCTACTTAGCCATTATACTTTACTTGCCATAGTGTTTCATTTTATTTTTAGAAGAAAGGGAGATTATTAAAATTATCCTCTCTTGATGATACCGTACTAGGAAACCCTGATTTTATAATCACAACTCTAATTAGTACTCTCAAGTTTTCAAAGATTCTTAACATCATTAGAACATTTACCCTGGGCAGATAATAGCAAGGATCAGCTGCTTTTTCAAGTTGAATCCAGATAAAAGGCCTCTTATAAGGATTCTGTGAGCAGGTTGGATTCTGAGACAGTATTGATTTACTGTACTTTGTCCTTGCTATCAGTCAATGGTAATTAGGTTAATATTGGTAAAGAGCCACTTAACAAAGTAATCAGACCCCTAGACTTTTCCAAAAGCACAATTTTCTAACAGGCTTTACCTGTGGTTCTCGCCTGGCATGAATTAGTGCTTCTGTCTCAGATGAGATGTTCCATAGGAATTAATGTACCATCTTTAATTTTATACTAGTCAGTGGATGTTACTATTCAAAGATAGTAAAGGATTAAAAATATTGTTTTACAGAACTTTAAAAAGAGTAACCATTGCTGACAAGACTAGGAGTTGAAAGGAGTTACTGGCAAGGACCCAGGTTAGGTAAGATTGCTATATCATTGTGCCTTCAGAAAATGAAAGAGTTGTCATCCATAGTATGATAAACTGCTGAGGAAAGGAGCCTCAGATTAGAGAAAGCTCCTTCAAACGTATACACTAAAAGTACAAACAATTTCAATAAGGGGGGAAAAACTAAGAGAGGAAGCCCAGTGTGACTGTGCAAAAAGCTTAATGAGATCTGGTAACAAAAAGGAGACAAACAGGAAATGGAACGAGGAGAAAAGTAGTCTAGAATTGTAGAAATGGTGTTAGAAAGTCTAATCCTCAGAGTGAACCTGGTTTGGCAAAATGTGCTAATAGTAAGAAAGTCTTATTTGTAATAAAAGTTTGGGAATGTTCAAAATAAAAGGAAAAGAAAGGAGGGAACAAGGAAAATAAATAAATTTACCAGCAGCTACTTAATGAGTATCGCAAAATGTTAGTAGGCACCAAATAAAAAACACAACTACTCAAGAGAAAGAGAAAGTTTAAAATTAATGAAAAAACATGGCTAGGGAATACCTATTCAGCCTGAATGAATTTAAATCTCAGGGGCAAATAAACTGAATCTAGGACACTAAAGAATTTCTAAGTATATGATTGTACCATTGAATATTATCATTTTAGCAGAATTCAAAACAAAAACATTTTCCCATTGGGAGGATTCTTATAATTAATTCCAAAATCATATTTCAAAACTACCTTAGTCTATTTGTGATTTTCTAAAATCTAATTACCCTTTTACTGTTAATTGAAAATATTTTTTAACTTTAAACTTGTATTTAATTTTGTTTTCTCTAAGGATTGAAATTATCAGGCCAGGCCTAGAAAGAAATAGATCAAGCCAATCAAACTTCAGAATCTTGGCAGACTAAACCTTTAATACTAACCTATATATCCTGAGAAATTCTAGGGAGTGGCTATCCTAAATCTTCTTTCTCCAATTCAGCTCCTGGTTGTATTGCTTCCTGTCTCAATCCCCTCCTTGGAATGTGCTCTCTCTCCTTCCTGGGAAACTACCATTTCATATCACACACACCACCACCCAACCTGTAGGCTCCATCCCTCACAGAAACTCACCCAGTGTTATAAAACTTGTCAATCCAAAGGTTTCTAATAGTTGAAAACCTGTTGACAAGAAATTCACTAAATTGCTTGAAAAAGAAGTATGTGAAGCCATTGTTCTTTTGAAGGTACCAACCATGGGTTGAGCAAAAAGATAGTTATTCCTTCATCTCCCAGAGCCCTAAACTTGCTAAAGATTACTGTCTTGCAGTCTTCTCAAAAGAACTTATTTTACAGAACACTTGTGGTTCATCTCCAGTGCTCGCCCAGATAGAAATTGCAAAGGTCTATTCAACAGCTTTTTATTTTGCAGTGATTGTCAACTCTGCTTTTAGCAGAGCTGTTCTCAGTTCACAATTTCTTCCCTGGAAGTCTTCTTCTTTGTCTATCTTTGACACAATGCCTCTTATTATGCCTTGTTTTCCAAAGGTAAAATAGAACAGATTTCTTCAGGATAATGATTTCTTCAGGATAAGCACACACAACTGAGTATAAACTTTGTATAAACTTTAAATGAATAATATAATACTGAATAAGACTTATGATCACAATTGGGACCAGGTTTTCTGTTGCTAAGCAAGGCAGATATTAAGTGAGTCATGGTTGTTTTTACAATCATTCTTGCCATGAATGATAAGTGAATCATTGCAATTGTTAAGTGATTCATGCATCATTAAGAGAATCTGGCTGCCCCCATCAATTTTGCTTGTTAGAAGCAGACCAGTAAGGTTCTGCATGGCAGTAAGGACCCCAGAATGTTAAAACCATCATACTTACATGCCATTTGCCAAGCTAGTTGCCACCCAAATTTTTATCAAGTGATCATGGGGATGCTGCGATGGTTACAAGTGTGAAGACCAATTTTAAATCATTTTTTTCAGTCGTTGTAACTTCAAATAGTTGCTAAATGACTAGTTTAAATTAAGGGCTATCTATAGTAGAAAGCAATAAGTATAAAAATTAATTCTAAGATGAATAGTTGAATTGTCTTGTATAGAATCCAAAAGTACTGTATGCATTTTATTTTTTGTCTATTCTTTGGATTGATATAGGAGAACTTTCCATTCAAAATGAAATTGGGTGCTTTAGAAGAGAAATTAAGATTATATGACTAAAATGCAATTACTCTATTACAGATGATCGTACAGATTTTGTTTGGCATTTTGTCCAATAAGAGCTGAGGTGAATAATTGTACCATGAAAAATGGTTACAATCTGTTAAATCAAACAGGTTTATATTATCACTTCCTACATACGTATTTAAAATATACAATATTTAGAATGCCCTCTGGGCTGGGATTCCTCTTTTTTTTGTTCCTTGAGTCTGAAAGCATAAGTCTCCTGTTGACATACAGCACATTGAATTAATCATCATCAGAAAGAGAAAAACGTAATAGCAAAGAAACCCATAAGAAACAGAAACACATATTCACTTTCCATGTTTCTCTTCAATTTGTACAATTATGGTGATGTCTGTTGCTTCAAGCTTATTGGGCAATATAAAACTACAATCCAGCCACACAACATGTCCAATTGAACATATTTAAGACCTACCTTCATACATGTAAATTTTGCCTATAATCATATTATCTATTTATCTGCCATTCAAGCATAGATGCTAATGCTGATGGCCACAGTCCCGTTTTTTCCCCATGTATTGATTGAGCATGCAAAGAGAAGCTGAGAAGAGGGCCATTCATTTATGTTCACACCACAGTTAATTGGTTTGAATGCTCATGTATTACCTTTTCTTTCTCTACAAATATGTCATATTTACTGTTTATCTCAAAATATTATTGCCTTATCAATTTAACTCATTCTCTCATCACCATTAGAGCATTCTAACATGGACAAATGTGACAAGTCTATCATATCTTATTAGAGTTTGTGTGCCTGTTGCTGATTAAACTGTGACCTACAATGAAAGCTGTTCCCATTATTGATCTCATCCATTACTTCAGGGTCTTCACACTTTCTTTTCAATAGTATAATGTGTTTGCCATTTGTGCTTTGCTTAGCACTCAACTTTACAGCTTGCAATAATTATATCTAATTCTGACTTTCTCTTCTGTTAAATTATTGCACAGCAAAAAAAAGAAAAGAAAGAAATCTCTAAAATTAGCTCATTCATCAGATGAGAGCATCAGCCATACTATTATGGATGAACAATGTGCATATATATAATAGCATTTTTTTCTTATTATAGAACTCACTATGGATTTTACATTTTCAGAATTGTATGTGAAATGGGGCAAGCTGAGCCTGACATTAGCTCCGGTCCTGCACTCCTTTGTATTGGAGAATGCAAATCAGAATTTGTGGCCAAGTCTGCACAACATTACACATTTGTGGTAAGTACCCTACAAGCCATTCTTCTTACTTGATTGATAAACATAGACCAAGTACTGTAAGCAGTACCCAAAATAGCCCTTTCTTGTTTACCAAATAAAAAAGGAGTGGCAAGGTCTTGTTGTTGTTAGCTGTGAAGTCGTGTCCGACCCATCGCGACCCTAGGGACAACGTTCCTCCAGGCCTTCCTGTCCTCTACCATCTTCTGGAGTCCATTTAAGCTCACGCCTACTGCTTCAGTGACTCCATCCAGCCACCTCATTCTCTGTCCTCCCTTTCTTCTATTGCCGTCAATCTTTCCCAGTCCTTCCTTCTCATTAGGTGGCCAAAGTATTTGAGTTTTAGCTTCAGGATCTGGCCTTCTAAAGAGCAGTCAGGGTTGATCTCCTCTAGGACTAGGTCTAGAGTAGTTAAAATGCTGTTTATTAATATGTTCAAATGGTAGCAAATCTTTACAGTCTGTCCAATATGGCATTTTATATGCCCGATATCATAATATGGTTTTTTATTTATTTTTTATTTTATTTTAATTCCATTTATATCCCGCCCTTCTCCGAAGACTCAGGGCGGCTTACAAGCTTAGCAGTAGCCTTCATTCTATGTATATGCCTGCTTGTTAGGGCTTTCACACACACCCCCAAGCGGCATTATTACAAAGTCAGCTTAATTGCCCCCAACAATCTGGGTCCTCACTTTAAGTCAGTTACCTTCAATTCATTTTCAGTAATCATAATGAAAATTTATCCAAGGATGAATAACTGCAGTTGCCTCACCTCAAAGCCAGGGCCATAGGAAGAAAAGTAAAATATAAATCAAATTCATTAATTGTAATGAATAAAATAAGAAAATAAAATAAATTGCCCAGATCTTATGAGTTCCTCCCCTCTCCCCTTTTTGACATCAAGTTATTGTGCAAGAATGAAGCTATTCTATTCAAATAATAATAATTGGAACCAATGGTATGTGAGGGCCCCCCACTTTCCAATTCTGAGTTATGGCATAATTATTTGACAGTGGCTACCTTAGTTTGTCTTTTAATTCTGCTTGCACTAGCTGATCTAATTCATGGACCACAGTCCTATACTGATATACAACTCTTACATTGTTTGACTAGATCTTTCTTTTTTTAATTTCTTGGCTCATAAAATCGTGACACATTCTCACCTGGGAGAAAGTGTTTTTTAGCACTAAATGCTTTAGGTAATTTCTTTGACTGTGGCTTTAACTGTGATTAATTTTTAGATCTTCTGTGATATACTAGACAGTGCAACATTTTTGAGTTCATCTGTGTTATCCTTCCTTTTCAAACTAATAATGTGAACCTTTATTACTATGGAACTTAATTAGCTGGAATTAATCTATGGAACTGCCACCTTCCATTATATTATGTATATATTAGAACACTATGGAATAATTTTATTTGACTATTAAAAACAAACTCTTTGCCCCTGTCTCCTTCCCCCACCCACTGTCCTGTTTTCTTTTTTTATCATCCATCTTTCCTTAATGTGAAAGTATTTTTTCCCATTTAAATAGCAAATTGATTCTAATTCAATACAGCTTCCATTAGTGTGTTTAATCTAGAGTTTCTTTTTGTGGTTTTCCATTCCTGAAGCAATCATTGTGCTTTTCTATTATTTAATTATGAACCTTTTTATTCATGTTGATGAAAGTCACACCTGGGGCTTTTCTTCATTTCCATTTTGGCCTGAACAAGGCTATTTGGCCTCAGTGATTTCGTGCTAACTACTTGTTAGCAATGGCTAACTATCCACAATTTCTAAAGGAAGCAATAGATAAACTAAATTGCACCTCTTGTTTCATTACTTTGTACTAGAATGGAAACTTATTGTAGTATTGGTAAATATTGCTAAACAGTAATACTGGGCGAGAGGGAGTCCCCCTTTTAGGGTTACTAAACATGTTTAGTAAACATTTATCTGTTTGTCTCTGTACCTGCTTTGGTATTTATAACCATTCATCTATCAAACTGTTCTGTTTCATTTCAAAAGTATACAAAGCAATATTATATTGGTGATTTACACTGTACTTAAAAAAGAAGTATCAAAAATCTATTAATGATTGTAATTGTGGACTAGGGAGAATATTTTGGTAAGTATTTCTTTTGGAAAGTAAAGGAACACTTGCTTGACCCTCATTGTGCCACTGGAGGCAGATGTGTATGTGTCTGTGTCAACTGGAATTGACACAGGACATTGAGCATTGAGCAAGTGAGGGAATTTTAGCTAAGCTAAATGAGTTAAAGACTCCTAAACCACATGAATTATACATAAGGTATTGGAGGAATCAGCAGAGGTAATTGCAGAATTGCACTTTTGTAATATCTGAAAAGTCCTGAAGAGTAGGCAAGGTCTCAGAAGACATGGGGTTTCCTCCTCCCCATTTAAAAAAAAGATGAAACAGGACCCAAGAAATTGGAGGCTTGTGAGTCTGATACTGGCACTGGACAAGGTCCTTAAGCATATTACCAAACAGCTTGTCTATAAGCACTTAGCTAGGAATTAATTAAGAGGATCCAACTGGATGTATGCCAAACCATGCCAAGCTAATGTGATATATTTTATGATAGAATTTCTAACTTGGTTGATTTGGAAAATGCCATGAATCTAGCATATCTTGATTTCAGCAAAGCTTTTGACAAAGTCTCTTATATCATCTTTGTTAACAAAATGGTGAAATATGGATTTGAGAACTGAAATATCAGGTAGATCCACAGTTCAAGGGCTGTACTCAAAGTGCAGTTATAAATGGCATTGATATTATCTGGAGAGACATGCTGAATGGGGTGCAAGAGGGCTCTGCCCTGGCCCAGTGCTGTTCAACGTTTTTATGAATGAGGGGGTTGGATGAATGCTTACCAAATTTGCAGAAGATACAAAGCTAGGAGGATTGATTAATATTTGGAAGGGAGAATTAAAAAAAAGTCTTGGGCTAGAACAATGGCTGGAAACAAATGGAACAAAATTTAACAGGGAGAAATATAAAACTATGTACACATGAACGAAATCTGCCACAAGAGCAAAACATATGAGAAGGTCCTAGGTATTAGTAAATCTTAAGTTCAACATATGCAAAGAAGACCAATGACATCTTACAGTGTATTTAAAAGAGCAACAAGAGCAAAGAGCAGACTATGGGAGATGATTCCTACTCCACTTTAGTCAGGCTTCACTTAGATCTAGAATTCAGTTCTGCACAGCTAGTTTGAAAAAGACATTGATGAACTGGAAGAAGTCTAGAGAAGAGTTACCAAGATGGTGAGAGAACTGGAACTAAGTCTTACAAAGAATGATTAAAAGATGTAGGAATGTTTAGCTTGCAAAAGAAAAGATTGAGGTGGAACATGATAGCTGCCTTTAAATATCTGAAAGGCAGTCACATTGTAAAAGATTTGGACATTCTCCCTTGCTCCAGAGGGTAAAATAAAACTAATGGTACAAACTTCAAGGATGTAGAGATAGATTAGGATATTAGGAGGAATTCAACTTAAATAAGTTTGTTCAGAAAGGAAAACAGTTACCACATGGAGGGTTTTCTTCCCCTTTACTGGAGTTTTTCAAACAGAAAAGTGGATAGTCATCTAGGGGGGATGCTGTACTGAATCGTGCATTGCACAGCGGGTTGAACTTAAATGACCTCTTAAGGTACCTTTCAACTCTATATTCTATAAGCATAACATCTCTATATTACTTGATAAATAAATGCTTTGGACCATTACTGATGGGTTTGAGCAAACACTCTATTTTAAGCAAGAGGGTTAACTTGATATATTTATATATTTATCAATGATACTATTACTACATTTTCCTCTGTAGTGAAAATTGGCCTAATATAGAAGAAAGCATAAAAGAGGCAAACAGTAATGAATGGGCAAAATGAATCTGGGTTAGCAGATAAAAGGATTTGCTTGCAAGCGAAACTTTCTTGAAAATATATATATTAAAATTCAATCCATTTAGTGTTATATTAAATAATGGCAATGGTGGCAAAGGTCAGAGACAATTGCTTTCTAGAAAAGGAATAAAGTCTTCCTGTGGGCTTTTAGATGGAGTCACCAGAAGACTGGAGGTATGAGATACTGCACAGGTAGACTGTAAATTTTAGTTTGGCAAGCAACGTCAAAGCTGCCTAGATGCCAATTTTTTTTTATATCACGGGATATTCTGTTTCTATGCTCACTGACAAATGATTTCTAACTGATTTTTAAATCTGTTTCCAAACATTCATTCGATCAATCAATCAGTCAGTCAATCAATCAATCAATGTATACCTTGGCTGGTGGGTACTCAGTGCTATTTTCATTTTTTAAAAAAACAGTGTGCGGAAAACAATGGCTTTAGGCTACATTAAGTGATAACCAGTGCCTGAATGAAAAATTGAAGCACCATACAGCAATATGTTAAGCATACATGAAAGGTAATCATATTTTCCATTGCTGTCTTTTTATAAGCTGCTTGTTTGTTTTAACCTCTTCTTTGTTACAACCACACATTTTATTAATGCTGGTACTGCTGAAAAACGTCTGCATCTGAGAGGTTTCCTGGATTTCACCTTAGCATTGCCCCTATTACGGAAGGGCAGACTGATTTCATTGGAACATTTTGCAGCTGCTAGACCCTTTTTCAGGCATTGTAACAAGTGGTGAAAGGGGTCATGGAAAGGGGTCCTGGAAAAGAATCCTGGGAGAGTAGCATGGATATTGCCACATTTCTCCCTTTCCAGATACAAGGCCAACACCTGCAAAAAAAGACCTTTCTCTTTCCTGAAAGCCTGTCCTTACAACTGAACTAAACACATACAAAATTAAGCCCCCCCCCTCTGCAAAATAATAAATTTTGATGCAATAAAATTCCAGGCTGAGTCCAGCACAAGCTTGCTGCTTTGGAAAGAGTTTCTGAGGGTGTGGCATTCAGAGACCAGTCATGGCAGGGTGTCCCAAATATGTCTGTCTGCCTACACAGACTTTATTGTATTCAGTGCTTTTTTTGTAAAAGAAAAAGGTGCCGGAACTCACACATGTCATACAACCCGCCTTGCCTACCCTACAAGGTTCCATCCAAAAAAGGTGCTGGAACTCCGTTCTGAGCGTTCTATGAGAAAAAAAGCCCTGATTGTATTTATGCAGTTTTATCAAGCAGGAATTTACGCACAGCAAAAGCATTGTTTATTGGTGTACTCCCCAGTCAATCTTAGAGAACATCTGAAACATCCAAGCGAGGGCAGAGTCTCTCTTATCTAGCTGGTTCTTTTCAGTCCTTGGCAAGGCTAATTGGAATGAGCTCATAGACATGCAGATAATAAGATACTGGGCAGGCAGTATTCTGCACACAGTCCCTTCATATCCTTGACCTCCATCTCCACATGAGGGAGGCACCTTATGTGGCCTTGCAATTGACCTGCTCTGAATCAGATCTAACTAGAGACAGATTAGACACAACCGCAGAGTCACCTGTGCACAAAGGAGCACTCACTTTAAATGCTTTCAAAATATTGATTGCAATTATCATTGACAAGTGAATTTATATTATGATCTGTAAGTTTCTACGTAACATGCTGTTATACTTTATAGTTTCTATACTTTAATTAAGAAATATGTAAACACTTTAACATGTCACTGTTAAATCCATTTGAAAATTACTTGCAAACTCATATTGTGGAGCATAAATTTGTATTTGATTTCAGAAAAGCTAAAGAAAACATTTTTTTCTACACTGCATGTTTCAAATTAGAGAGTGTGTGGCTTGTAACTAAAGCTCCTGGTGCTAAAATGCTCAATGAGAGTTTTCATATCATTGTGGTAGACAGTCATTCATCTTATATATTCTATTATTTTATCACAAGCAATTTTGGCTGTCATTTTCACATTTATTCTGTTAATAAAAACTCTGGGATAACATTAGTCAGTGCTTGATCTGTTTCCATATTTGGCAGGTGACTCACAAACATAAGTTAGGTGAAAGACAATAAACCTTGGAAAAATAATGTCTATAGACCTCTCTCTTTCTTCCCTTGGTAAACAAACATACAAATGGCAGCATTCTAAATGCAGACTTTCTAAGTCTTTTAAATAACCATTTAAAATCAATTACAACCAATTACATTTTTTCCAGAAAACTCAACCACTTACCTAGCAAGAACCAAATAATATTAAGACCCAAAGACTATGATGTCAATCATAGAATATTTAATGAAGGAATATTTCAAATTTCTTTGAAATACAACTTTTGCACTATATGTAGCATTAAGTGCTATGTTATATTAATGGTATTTTACTTTCATTTTCAGTTTTTAAAGCATTTTTCTCTGGAAATGATCATCATCATTTCAGTGCAACTAAGATAAAAAACATGACTCAAAAGAACCATTCTGTAATCTAAGCAAGAATTGCTAAGTACCTATTTGTGATGAGTTCAGTCATCTGCTTAGATTACAGAAATGTTATTAAAGCATCATTATGGAGAATAAAACTCAGAGTTCAATACAAGAAGTCTCATAACTGTAGAAATCTCTGTGATCATTCCATATATAGTGTTTTTTTCCTAATGACTTCTAAATTCTTTGATGTTGAAATATCTTTTTTTTAAAAAAAATAGGCTTATTCAAAGACAGTGCACTGATTTCTTTGATCACTAAATGAGACATGGCAGCTTGTATGAAACCTTCTAAAAATGCAATGATCTGAGTACAATAAAGAAAACAGTTATATGCATTGCATATTTACATCACCAAAATGGTGGCATCTAGGGAATGCAGCTGGAGTGTTGCTAGAGAATAGAAAAATGCCACAATATAACTGAAAACTCTAGTTGCTTATACAAATTAAAAACAAATATATACAAAAAATCCTACAACCTCTATAATAGTAAGCAGGATGGATGGATGGATGGATGGATGGATGGATGGATGGATGACTAGATAGATAGATATGTGCCCTCAAATCATGACTGATATTTAGCAGCCACATAGATAGATTACATTCCTAAAATCTGAGAAAGTTGTGGCTGTTTCAGTGCTATCAGCTGCTTCTGGATGCTCCTATGGTCATGTAATCTTCAATTTCAGTGTTTTGTGATAGTTTCCCAGTTTCACAATCTCTTATTCCCTCCCCCATCCAGCAACAGCCACTTACCTTCCCTGCTGGAAAAAGAAACAAAGGGAAAAGGCATGGAAGAAAGGGAGTGAGGGAGGGAAGGAAGGAGGGAAGGAGAAACAGGGAGGAAGGAATCCATGCATACCTTTCCTGGCCTATGCTATGCTTCCACGTGCTCCCCCAACTTGTGCCATGTGCAACACACCTTCCCTAACCCATTTAGCAGCTCTTGTAACATCCCTATGCGTATAAAAATAATAATAAATAATAATGATACCATGGATCCTCCCTGATCCATACTACCCACCCCCTGCTTGCTTTCCTTGACCTGTGCATCACGTTTTCCATGTCCCCATTCACCGTCCTCAATCAACACCCTCCTGCATGTCTTCCACAACCCATGTGGCACCTCTTAGGTATTCCTGCATATTCTTCCTGATCTGCATGGCATCTCTTGGACATTTCCAAGCACCTTAGGCACTCTTCCCAACCCATGCCACTACCCTCTTCTCACCATCCCTGACTGGCACACCACCTCTCAAACACACCAGTGACCCCCCCATGCATTCCTGTTGACCCATGATGCCTTTTACATGCCTCTCACATGCCATACACAACCCACATGGCACCCCTTACCCCCTATGACCCCAACACTCACTTATTGACCCATATCACCCCCTATGCATCCTCCCTGACCACATAATATTTCTGTCATACACCTACCGTTCTTCCCAATCCACACAATACTTCTCATGCACCCGCACATACCATTCCTGATCTACTCAGCCCTTCACTCTCTTCCACAGCCATCAGCAGACACTTAATTACCTGCTCTCCCTAAACTTGCAATTTTGTGCAGGCTTCCCCACTGATTTTCTCCTGAAAGCTTCTCACAAGTAAAGTAAATGAGAGGGAGGGAGGGAGGGAGGGAGGGAGGAATGAAGGAAGGAAAGAAGGAAGGAAGGAAGGAATGAATGAAGGAAGGAAGGAAGGAAGGAAGGAAGGTTGGTTTCCAATGCTCCCTGCCTGCTGCAAGGAAATTTAATGGAAAAGACAGGAGGAAGTTGGAAGTCACTCCCTCCCTCACTGCTTTTTTGCTCAGCCATGGCCATTTTATTTCTCTTAGGTAAGGAAATATCTCTGAAATTGTGACCCAATGATGCATGGGTTTTCTAGTTCCATTTAAATATTCCTAACAAGCTCATTGTACTTTGGCTAAACATATTTTCACCAGTTCTTCTGAGTAGCCATGATCTAGATAGCTCAACCGTGTTTCCAGAAACTATCCTGTTGACTAGCCAAACATTGACTTACAGTATATTTCTTTCCCTTTCTGATCTTCATCTATGGACTTGTAGAATAGATGAGAATATCATCAGGATGCTGAGCTTCCTTCTGAAATTTTCAAAATTTGATGATATCATTGTTACTCTTTGCAATACATTTTATTTTCAATTGTTAGTAGACAGCTGGTGGAAGTTGTGTTCTGTCACATCCTGATATTTGTTTCTAGAAAATAGAATGCTTCATATACAAATGATACATTGAAGAATTAAAATAAAATGAAAGCACAGGGACTGCCGACATATTGTCACACCAACTTTATATCTTCCAGATGTGTTGAATCAAAGCTGCCAAACTCCTCAGCCAGTTAGACAGTAATGTTGGTAGTTTCTATCAAAACCACTGCAGTCCAAACAGAAAGTTGGAGAAAAATCACTTGACTATATGAACTAAGATGGTACCTAATGGAGAAGGACCCACATAATCTGCAGCTCATGTTCTGATATATGGTATCTTTTATAAAAATGCAAAGGCCTGTTTCATAACTCCCTGTTTCATGAAGTACCCAGGCAGTTCTGAAATGTTTTATGTACGGCACATATTTTACTGACAAACTATTAGAATTCAGTTTTCCTAAATGTGACAAAAATTTCAGAATCAGAATGGAGCTGGAAGGGACCTTGTAGGTCTTCTAGTCCAGCCCCCTGCTTAAGCAGGAGACTCTTTATCATTTCATTTGTTATATTGTCTGTAAAAATGTAACATGCCTTGCTCATTTAGATGATGTTGTTACAATTTTAACATCTGCAGTTCATTTTACTTGAAACAGAAACTATCTGCAACTTGTTTAATTGTACAATCTGGTCAGTACCACTATGAAAAAGTAATTAATTAATTACTTCTTAGGTTTATATATTCATCTATTTCAACCCTTCACCTGAAGATCCCTCTTGTCTTGCTGTACAATCACCTGGAATAACATCACAGCAAAACAATTGAACTTGTTTTATTTTGTTTTGTTTTGTTTTCCTTCCCAAGAATCCTGCTGTGGGTTATTTAAGTCCCAGCCGTGGACCAGAGTCAGGAGGGACTATGGTGACCATTACTGGCCATTTTCTGGGAGCTGGCAGCAGTGTGTCGGTGTTGCTGGGTAATCAGACCTGCGAGTTTTATGGGTAAGAGAGTTGGGGGAGGGGGGGGGTTGAGTTTATGTGCAATGTTAAAGCCACACCAACTTTAAACACTTAACCTCTAATAAATCACCGTAAGCTATGCTGTTGCTGATTGTGATGATTGCTGCATAACACTGAATTGAGTTTATTCTGATTATTTTTACCTATTGCTTTTCTTTTGTATATCAAAATCCTGCCTCTACCCCAAGTCTCAAACATATTATATTTCTCAAATTCCTTTGCAGGTTCTCCAGTCCATTTTTTCTCAGCACGAAATTAAAAGAGAGTGAGGGGGGGGGGGGGAAGAGGAGGGGGAAGCAGACATCTCTTTCCATTCTCTTATTGTTATTCTAACTATGAAAGCAGCAGGGGTGCTTGCCTCCCAGTGTGATGGGAAAGAGGTTGAGTGACAGAAATTAAGAATGAAGCTTTACTTTTTTTTGTCTTTTAGAATTTACAAATTTATGTTTCAGTTTCTATATTTTTAAAGTAATAAAATATATCGCTTTTGTTACTTCTTACCAAAAAAGCAATGCTGTATTTTGTCATGGCTATTGAAACTTGCAGGACCATAAATTTATATATTCTAACTTTGTTTATTTGTATTTTCCTTTAGAAAACCTAAAGCGTCCCTGCCAGTTAGTGTCAGTGAGAAGCCAGGTTCCTATGCTCCTAAGTTAGACTCAGTTTGAAACAGCAGTATCAACTGTGTGGGTGTCAAAGCAGGCAAGACAGTGGGATTGGTTCATGATACAAACCCATTTCTTTTGTTCATATGTACCACATATATACCAATATAGGTGCCAGAGATCTGAAGACTATGTAGGAATTCTGTATATACATTTAATTTCCTGATGAAAATAAAATGAAACATAAATTTAAGAAGCAACTTTATTGTGGTTAAAATGATAGGATGCTTGGGCATACTGTATTGTCTTGTAAAGAAATAGAAAAGTTAAGGCTCTGTTTCAGGAAATAAATGGAAAGCCTTTTGGCTGTTCCCTCCACCCTAGACTTAACGCAAGTTAATCAGATACAAGGAGTGAAGGATTTGCATGCCACTTGCTGCTGCTTTTGTACAATTTGCCTGCAGTATAACTAACATTTCCAAAGCTGAATTACTGAGACTTTTCATATTAATGTTGCTTTCTTCAGCATCTGAAGAGATAAAACATCCCAACATCCACTTTATGCCTGGATTGAAAAGGGGAGATAAGGAATGACATGTTAATGAGTAGACTTGATTTAACTGATTTAGTATCTCCTTATCTAATAGGACAGTGTTCATTTATACCTTTAGAACAGATAAGAAGAAATGTGCATAGTTACATTACAGGAGGTTTTTCATTTCTTATCTACACAGGAGATTTTTTTTTCTTTATGGCATTTGCTTCTCAAATAACTTTTTAAGCCTAGAGTTATGCAGGAACTCTCTCAACTGATGCTGGGATGCAACATTGATGTTTGCAGAGCTCAACTTGATTACATGTTGGCTAACATGACAAACAGTGGTATCATGTAATTCATTAGCATAAAAAACATACTGGGCTATCTTTTACTAGTTCTGCTGTTCTTGAATATCAGAAAGGGATATATATATATATATATATATATGTTTTCGTAGATTCTCGCGGGTGTCTGTATGTGTAGATCTAGAGTCTCGGGTTTCTTCCCGCGTTCCTTTCATCTTCAGAAAGTTGTGGCGACGTTTCGACGTTTCGATGACGGATGGGATTTCGTCGAAACGTCGCCACAACTTTCTGAAGATGAAAGGAACGCGGGAAGAAACCCGAGACTCTAGATCTACACATACAGACACCCGCGAGAATCTACGAAAACAAATATCATACCTCTACGGGGAGGACATCTACCAACTGACCAGGACTTACGAAAAGTCAGAAGTACGAAGAGCAAGAATACTAAGTGACATACCTTTCCTATGCCAATGTCGAGACCAAAATATAAGACCAAATTGTTTCAAATTGAAATTCCACATCAATACCACCTCAACCAAACGCATTCTAAGAAGAACAGAAATGGCATTACTAAGAAATGAACTCCACAATAAAAGATTTCAATTAGACCAAACAAACAAGGACCTACTATCATTACATCTCAAACTCAGCAACATTATTCACCCGATACTATGGGACAAAGTGAAACAACTGGCGGTTTGGAGAGCAGAAACAGAGACCATCTATAAAAACAACAGACATTCAAAGAAACTCAAACAATTAGAAAACTACAACAACCAAACAACCACATCACAACAACATCTACAACAAGTAGTGCATAACATCTCCCACAGAAGACTAACAACAGCAGAAACAAACGTCCTAGCAAAAGGTTTCAACTTCGCTGTTGCACCAAAGAAAATTCCCACAGAAACCATCATATGTGGAGTTGAAACCAGCTTAACTAAACTCAATGCAGATGAAGCAGACCAAGTCAGACATGAAGTCACCCACATCCTATGCACAAGCAAACCACCCAAAAGCAACCTAACAAAAGAAGAACAAGTAGCATTGCAAAACCTAAGAAAAGACAACAGCATAATCATACTACCAGCAGATAAAGGCAATGCTACAGTGGTAATGGACACATCAGACTATGAAGAGAAACTGTCCAACTTACTCAAAGAAACTACATACAAACCTATATATACAGATCCCACAACCTATCTAGAAAAGACCACCAAGAAAAAGATAAAATCAACTTCTATAAGCCAAGAAACCCAACAAACAATCATTCCTAGGGAGAAGTCATCCAGATGCCCAAAACTATATGGCCTCCCCAAAATACACAAAGATGGAATCCCACTAAGACCCATAGTAAGTTCTATAGGCTCACCACTACAAAACTTAGCTAAATACCTAGCAAAACAATTACAACCTCATGCAGAAATGGCAGCTTCATATGTCCAAAACTCATACCACTTTATAGAATTAGTGAAAAATCTACAGATAGACCAAAAAGACTTGCTAGTCAGCTTCGATGTGGTATCACTATTCACCCAGGTGCCAGTCCAAGAAGCTCTATCAACAATAAGAAGCAAATACCAACCACCAAACCATATTATAGAACTAGCAGAACACTGCTTATCAAACACATACTTCATACACAGAGGCCAGAGATACAAACAAATAGAAGGCGCACCAATGGGATCCCCTCTATCACCAGTTATCGCCAACCTTTTCATGGAAGAATTTGAAACTAACGCTCTGGAAAAGACCACAAACAAACCAAAACTGTGGCTCAGATATGTGGATGACACCTTCGTGATCTGGCCCCATGGAAGAAAGGAGCTAGAAAACTTCCTGACACACCTGAACAGCCTACATCCCAAAATAAAATTCACCATGGAGATTGAAACAAACAACCAGTTACCTTTCCTGGATGTACTTATATACAAAAAACAAAACGGCACCCTAGGACACACAGTCTACCGAAAGAAAACACACACCAACCGTTACCTCAATGCGCAATCACATCATCACCCAGCACAAATAAATTCAGTAGCCAAAACACTAATAACAAGAACCAGATGCCTTGCGGATGAAACACATATTCAAACAGAACTACACACCCTGACAGACATATTGACAGCAAACAAGTTCCAAAAAAACAAAATCACCAATATGATTCAGCAGGGGACTCCGAAACAGAAAAACATCCAAGAAGAAGAACAGAACAATGGACGAGCCATCTTGCCCTACATAAAAGGAACAACCGACAAAATCAGTAAAGTACTACGCAAACATAACATCAAAACCGCATTTAACACTGACAGAAAGATATCAACCATCCTGAGAAACCCCAAAGACAAAATAGAACTGGAAAACCAGGGCATATACCAAATCCCATGCGCCTCCTGTCCAGCAACATACATCGGACAGACTAACAGAAGAATAGAGGTACGTGTAGAAGAACATAAGAACTCAGTACAGAAGAAAGATCACACATCTTCACTAGTACAACACATAAACACTACGGGACACAACATCAATTTTGAAGGTACAAAAACAATCGCCAAAATAGAACATCTCAATAGCAGAATAATCAGAGAAGCCATTGAAATAGAAAAACACCCAGACAGTATGAACAAGCGAGACGACACCTCCCGCCTACATGCCATTTGGAAACCAGCATTGATAGAGAAACGAATTTCAGCAAACAAGGATTTAAAAAACCAACAAACAACCCCAAATGCCACCAGCCCCAGCAAGACTCATCCACACCCAGAACAAAAACTCTCCCACATAAAAGACAGAACAAGTCAAGCAAAAGTGCCATCACCCAAACAGAAGAACGCACACACGAACCTGACTGACCCATACCAGAGATACATAGCAGGTCCTCGAACTCGGAGCCAAACCAAAGCTCTGGAGGCCACTACACAGCCCACTCCTCAGGACACCAAATCACAACACTCAGGATATTACAACACAACAAAAAACCCCACCCATTCAGAACACACCCCACCCAACCAGAAGACAGCCACGCCTCCAACCAATCAGAAGACAACCACGCATCCACCCAATCAGAAGACAGCCACGCCTCCAACCAATCAGAAGACAACCACGCATCCACCCAATCAGAAGACAGCCACGCCTCAGAACACAGCCCCACCGGCAGTTGGAAGGAAAGGAACAGCCAGACCACGCATTGCTCCTGGAAGCAGCAGGAGGAACACTCCGGCCTGATGATGACGGATGGGATTTCGTCGAAACGTCGCCACAACTTTCTGAAGATGAAAGGAACGCGGGAAGAAACCCGAGACTCTAGATCTACATATATATATATATATATATATATATATATATATATATATATATATATATATATATATATATATATATATATGTATGTATATATAATAGAAGTATTGAGTCACCGAACAATGTAACTTTGAGCAGTGTACTACAAAGCAAACAATAAAGAGTAAAAATATTAATACAACATTAAACAATAACTCAACATATAAAATATAAAAGACTAGATATGATAATTAAACAGTCAAAAGAAAATTCCACTAAACTAGACTCGTGCTTAGAGAAAAAGCCAGGTCAGGATACCATGTCAAGAGACAAGAAGAGTCAGGATGGAGGCATCACATATATCCACTACTTGCCACAAGTAACTGATGACTGTGACCAAAGCCATCTCTATACCATATTACAGATTGAATCTGGACTGAAAATTGTTCAGATAGTCAGCTTCCTCCAGGGCCCTATAAAGCTGAAAGGCAGAAATTTTTCAGATTGGATGTTAAATCCATAATGTCCAGATAATATTCAGAAGTGCCTGGGACAGGCACCTCCCTAATTTATTGATCTTTAAGGAGGATGGGGAGATTTCAGCAAAATCAGACTTGCAAGATTCTGTTATTATAGTCAATCTCAATAAAAAAAAGATTATAGATATTCTATAGAATTGATTTCATGGTTTGGTCCACCTAATGGCCCTTCAGATGTTCTACCAATTCCTCCTGATCTAGAAGTCACTGTGGTCATTTTGAACAGGGTCCCTACTCTCTGTTCCTTCCCTTCCTCCATCAACAGTCCCATTCACAAGCCAAGCACAAATCCTACCCATTCAGATGGCAAGTAAGTACAAGGGTGCTTCTGACCACACACTCTACTAAACCAGCTCCTGCCCATTCACTTTCAAAACCCAATCATGCCCTCTCCCTCTATACTCATAATACATAGGGCAACAAACATACAACTTCACCAATCTAAGAGAAACCACTGGTCATCTTCCCCTTCCAGACATAGAATACTAATAGGACAAGATAGTTCCTGCCCTCTAGGCATGTTGCCACAGTGGCAGGACATTGCCTGGACTTTTCTAAAATCTGTTAGCTAGCTCCCACCCCTGCCACAGATCAATGCCCCCTCAACAATCTTCACACTTCCCCAGACGTCCAAGCCAGACAAGATCAGCCCACTTGGTCACTTGCTTGATACTGAGTATCCTTTCACATTCTTCATAGTTTCTCATCAAGATATAATCTTGTGGGCACCTAAGTCACAAATTATTTACTTATCTTCATTATTCCTTCTTTGTGGCATATACCACCATTAGAATTTATAAATTAGAATCTATAAATCAACCTCAGTGGTTTTTCTTTTTTTTTTAATTTGCAGCTAAGGAAAAATTTGGAATAAATAAATAATAACATCTATGTTTAATGCAACATAACTATTCCATTAAATGTATGGTTGTATTTAAGAACTTTTCCTAATTCACTCTATCTATTTGCCCATATAATCTAGTAAACAACGTTGCTCAGAATCTAATAGCATACTGTTTATCCCTGCCTTTGCATACAAGGTCATGACATGGTCTTCTTTTTTTTCTTTCTTCCATAAACTGCATGGTTTATAGGTGATGAACTTGGCATGTACTCATGACGTGCAGGAGACTGATTAGATGAAGCAGTTTCTAATGAGATTCACTGTAATTACAGCTTCTTTCTATTCTCCTGCCTCTGATCGTAGGAGTGGAGAAATTCACCATGACGACATGGTAATAGCGCAGAAACCTAATTAACTGATCACAGGGAGCTTGCAGCAACTCTTTGCCAGCAGTGATGTGTCGCTTTGGATCTTACACAAGGACTAAGCAGATATCTCTGAAGTCTGGTCTATGGCATGTTAAAATGCCTATTCTCATGTGAGGTCACTGATAGATAGAAGATTAGATTCCAGCTCCAAGAGAAATTGTTATTATGGCCAGGTTGCACAGTGATGTGACAGTGCATAACTTACTTCCTTTCTCTCTTTTTTTAATTTTACATTGTCCATTTCCCTCCATCCATGTTATCATTTATATCCCTTCCCTATTTTTTTACCCTTTAATCCCATTATGCATACTTTGAATCAAATTTATGATTTTTTTTTCAGACCAGGAACTCCCTTTGGCTCTTTTGGGTAAAGAAACAGAGTGGTGTTCAAAAAAAAATGCATCCTGAGGGAATTTTTTTTCTTTTCAAATATAATATATCAATTGCAATTCTCTTCATATAACTACAAGATATTGCACTTAATATTTAACTATTTGGAAAAGTGCAGTACAAAATCCACTATGCTTCTGGTAAAGTATTTAACAAATATAGCACCATCCAAAACACTGGCGATATAACAAAATCTTATTATATCCCTAAGGTTTGCAAGGGTATAAAACTTATTTAGATACTTTACTTTTGCATGCTCCAAGGACACATCAGACTATGAATTTTGTGGGGATATTGGAGGTCAGGATGCAGATTTCTAAAGTATACTTAGGTACCTGGCCTGAAACCTGAATAGAAGAATCCATAAAACATTTTAACTTATTTGTCCTTCCTTAATTGCAATGAAAGGAGCCAAATACTAAGCATGCTGTAAATTGAAGCTTATGTTACATATTTAATTTGTTTACTCAAGTAGTTTACAATTTATTATTGTAATTATTGATGGTTATTACAGTTTGTGTTTTTTTTAAAAAAAAGGGGAGAATAACCAATGTTCCATTCTTTGATTATATATTTCATACCAGGAATGTATCTATAAGCAAAACTAGCTGTATCATATAATTATTGTTTTTCCCATCATTATTACGTCCAGAAGTAGGACTCAGGAAAGGGAGATGAAGACGCAAATTTGAGTAACTTCCTTTTTTTCCTCTGCCATTAGTTATTCTTTCTTGCATCTCTCCCCACCTTTCCCCCACCTCCTGCTGAGCATATACATAGTGGAAAAAGCACAAGGCTTCCTAATATTTTCTTCTCTGGGAATTAAACAGTTTTGATGATTATTTTGAATAGGAAGGGAAATAATTGATGTAAAAGACATTTACTCCATCCTCCCTCCTTCCTGGAGCTAATTCTGAGTAGTTTCCTTTATTGGTTTTCATCCATATACAGAATCTTGCCAGAGTAAAGTGATTAGTTAGAGAACTATAGATATACTCTGGGAACTGCCAGGGAAGAGCCATTTTAAACCTCTTGTTGCAGACCAAATTTTCTGAGCTCCTCTGCCTTCTGAAAAGCAGCCCCCTCCTCCTGTGAATCCAGATTACATTCTACCACAATTATTAGTTTAAGTAGCAACTCAGCTCATATTTAAAAAAAGCTGGGAAAAAGCATTTTAAATTATCAAAAAAACTCAACATTGATGTAGTAAAAAAAATGAGGGTTGGACATTCCTTTTGCAGTTTTCATGATTGTCAATTATCTCAAAACTAGCATTAAAGATACTGAGTAAAGTTAGTATAATCTTGCTTTCTTGATCTAGCCAACTGGGGTGTGTATGATCTTTTATAGGCCCCCTTAGACTTTATAGAGTTTTAGATATTCATACGAGCCAGTTTGGTCTAGTGGCTAAGGCACCACTTTAGAAACTAGGAGACTGTGAATTCAAGTCCTCCTTTAAGTATGAAAGCCAACTGATGACTTTGGATCAATCACTCTCTCTCAACCCAACTCACCTATGAACACACAAACACCTACATATATTTATATTTATATTGGATGTAGAGATGGAAGTGCAAAATGCTGCTTTCAGGAACATAGTGTTCTGTTTTTCCTCCAGACCACACAGATGTAATAAATCACTACCAGAACAGTAGAATGGCATGCAGTCAAAATTAAGCTTTACATTATTATTTTGGAATGTTCCATTCTGAAACTGATATTTTGTACATCTTTAATTGTAAGCCATGCAAAGTCATTTATGGATAGATGGCATACACATTTATAATATAAATAAATGAAATTAATACATATTATGGAATTTATTCAGTAAGGGTTTTTTTTTCCAGAAAACAAAATTTTGGCAGTATACTTATAATTCAGCAGATGTGAATTCCAAGGTTGCAAAGTCAAGACCTTGCCACATGTTTCCAAAAATGAGAACTGCAGCATCATATTTTTAATCTTGATTGAATTACAGTCCAAATTTTAAATGATGTATGCTTATTATATGCAGAAGTAAAAATGACTTCAGATGAAAATACATGAATATTCATGCCTTTGTGAGTCATGACTATCAAATATCTACTAGAGAGCATCTATTAAAAAAGCATCATATCTCCCCCAACTGCTTTAGAATGAATCCCAAAGATTCCCATTGTGGGCAATAAGTGGTGCCATTCTTTGTATTTCTTCTAACTAAAGATTGTTTTTTTCTCTTACAGGAGATCAATTAATGAGATTATGTGTGTGTCTGCACCTTCTACCCATGGTCTTGGACCAGTGCATGTTTCTGTCAGTGTGGACCGGGCCCAGCTAGAAAGCTCGTTACAATTTGAATACATTGATGACCCAAAAGTTCATCGGATTGAGCCTGAATGGAGCATAGCCAGGTAACTAAGCTCCCTATAATGTTGTATCAATTAACAAATCACTTGAAGCAGGGTTCAATTAATTCCTCACAAAACAGAAATTCAACCAAGTTGAAATTTTCAAAGCATTGTTCAAAGCCACATGATTTCTGCACTTTTTTACTAGTGTCTATTTAGGATGCACCTCTAGTCAGGGTGTTCCCTTTTCTTACTCCAATAATTCAAACAAAACAATAATTGGGGAGAAAAGATTTGGGGTTATTGTTACTGAGCACATCTAAAAGGCACGCTTCAATTTTTTCTTCATAAATATCTTCAACGATCTAGAGCCGTCCCAAAAACCATTTTGCAAAAATTATCCACAAGCCTAGAGTCAGGCTGAAAACTTTGTCTTGTCAAAGAATATAAAATATTTGGTAATTATTTTCAAATAAATGAAAGTTCTTCACCCCTGCAAGAACAACACATTCAAGTACAATTTTGATTGGCCTGGATTTCAGAGTCATGGCAGGAAAAAAAATATATGTAGTGATTACCATTTTAAAAATCCAACAAAAGCTTTGTTGAAATTTTGAAACCATGTCACTATGGGTGATGACTTTAGAATCAACACTATCTTTATAAATGCTAGTTTAAAACTGCCCTTCCATAGGGAAAACAAAACAGAATCCTTGACTTAGCACAGCACAGCCAAGTTCCCAGTGAGAGAGAAAAAGATATAATTTATAATTCTCTTCATTTGCTTTCCTCTCCGTTGTCAGCACCCAGCTTCACAGTTCCTGGAGGATTTATTCCACCTGTGTAAATATAGAAGATTTATGAATAAAGGTTCTGATCCTTCAAGGAGTATGGCATATCCATTCCCCTGATTTCCTGGGTTCAAAAGGTCTAGACGATTTAAAGAATTTGTAAAATGATCACATAATTTGCATGTGTCAAGCCAAAAAAAGGTAGACATAAAAATTTATTTGAAAATGTTTCAAATAAACCTTTTCAATCTATTGCAAAAGAACAAACTATCTGAAATAAATGGGTCTCCTATCCCCAGGCCTTGTTGCAGGGAAACTAAAGCATCCCTTTTCCCTGAGTTAGAAAATCAGAGTGACTAATTCATCTGCAATTACAACCATAGCAATCTGTGACAAGATTCTAGGAGAGCAAATGGAGCCCCACGATCACTTCCATCTGCTGAAGAAATGCACAATTGCTCATTAAAGGCTTCTTCTTAAAAGCATTAAGGAGTCAGTGCTAAAACAGAAACAGTGGCAATCAATGCAAAAAGAGGAGAAAAAAGTTCATGCATGAAATTACCTAAGATGCACAGCTACATCCCAGAAGTGTACTCTACTGTACAGTTATTGATTGAATGCTTTCTAAAATCATAGGTCAGTTTTTGCACTGCTATCAGCTTTTTCTGACTTGTATGCAGTATGGCATACAAAAGATGAAATGTGAGTGTGAGCTCTATATATTCAGAGATCTGAGAAATGGAAGTCTTTCTTTCTTATAGATGATTCCAGACTGGTTTTAGAAATCCTTAGAAGCCTTGTGGTGAGCTTCAAAACTTACTGAAGAAAAAAGTGGAATTGAAGATCTTTTTAAAAAAATAAACTGGAATATTAAAGCTTTAAACCTGCAGTTTTGAATATCTTAGACAAATGAACATGATTTAGTAACTTCCCATTCCTATTTAATTAGGTACCCATTAATGTTCTAATTTTCTAAATGCACATAAGGCAGAACAAAAACAATTTGACAACAGCTGCTTTCAATCCTAGTTTTCTCTAGTTTATATCTGGGAAGGGAGTAATCTGGAGATTGATTAGATAGGGCTAGTAGATTTTTAATACATATTTAATTAATCACAGGAGAAACTCAGAATAACCTTAGTCAGAAGCAACAGTCGAGACAGATACTGGGCTGAATTAGTCATTCACACTTTCCTTAGGAATTAGACAGGCTAAAATCAAAAGTATGTTAAAAGATCATCCCAGAATCCACATAATAGAAATAGACCACTGTCAAATAGTTTGTGTATGCAACCTTGTTAACATCTACCCAACTTTTTCCAATCAGCTCACTTTTTTGGTTCTTCCCATTTAGTTATTTCACTATCCATCACTTCCCAATGTATCTGCCATTTTAAAGGCTAAAGATAAAATCTAAATTTCAAATGAGTGTTATTGTATTGTGTTGAGCTAGAAAGGGAAAAATAACTATCCGCTAGGGGGACAAATGAAACATAAAAAATATCATTATGGGAGACAACTAATCCAGAATCAAGACAATGGTGTATTAATGCATTCAATGGTATATTAAGGCACTCTGTCACCCTATTCAATTTGCAGAAAATGTCCTGTTGAGATCAACAAGCATTTGTACTTATAAGAAATGTAGACACTGAGTTCTGCCCAATTTCCTCTTGACATATTAACCTCTTTAACCTAAAGACTTCTGCTTTCCTTCAGTGGCCACACACCTCTCACTGTTACAGGCTCCAACCTGGATGTTATACAAGAACCCAGAATCCGAGTGAAGTACAATGGCAAAGAATCTGTCAATGTAAGTATCTGCTTTTACCAAAGATTGAAAGTTTCCTTAACCCAATGGTTGCATGATTCTTGGTTGATATGCAAGTTGTAGGCTGGTTGTTTTTCAAAATTATCTTTAATCACTTGAAAAAGAAAGGCTTGTTATTAAAATATAACCCTGATCTATTTTATTAATGAGACAGAAGAACCACATTCTTGACTCAGCCTTCCATCCTTCTGAGGTAGGTAAAATGAGGACCCAGATTATTGGGGGCAATTAAGCTGACTTTGTAATAATGCCGCTTGGGGTGTGTGTGTGAAAGCCCTAATAAGCAGGCATATACATAGAATGAAGGTTACTGCTAAGTTTGTAAAGCCGCCCTGAGTCTTCGGAGAAGGGCGGGATATAAATGGAATTAAAATAAAATAAAAAATAAATTCATAATAATCAAAATTCATTCTAATAAGTATTTCATTAATAGGTTTGTATTTGGTTCTAGTTGATTATAGTATTTAACATAACTCTGGCTACAGTGGAAGGAGCTGTGGTGGTGCTGTGGTTAGAATGCAGTTATTGCAGGCTAATTTTGTCAACTGCCAGAAGTTGATTCTCACTGGGCTCAAGGTTGACTCAGCCTTCTATCCTTCTGGGGTTGGTAAAATGAAAACCCAGATTGGGAGCAATATGCTGGCTCTGTAAACTGCTTAGAGAGGGTTGTAAAGCACTCTGAAGTGGTATATAAGTCTAAGTGCTATTGCTATTGCTACAGGAGATGGAAGGTTAAATTCTTGCTTTCGTATGACATTACTGTAAGTTTTCTACATACATATGAACACAGTGGATCTTGCTTTCTGATGCTATACCAACCATCCTGCTACTTTTTTCACTCCTCCTCCCTATGGATGCCAGTTACTCTCTCTCAACCCAACCCACCTCAATGGATTGCTATTGTGGCAAAAAAAATGTGGAGGAAGGAGTATTAGATATGTCCATCATCTTTAGTTGTTATAAAAATAATAAAGGCAGGATAAAAATAAAGTTAAATATTGTGAACTGTTTAAAGCAGAATATAGTTTGTAGTAGGAGATATAAAAAATTAGGGGAGAGGTTTCCGGAGAGAGTTCAACACCTCCTGTGTCTTTTCATAATCCTTACATTCTAAATCTCCAATATACTTAAAAATGCAGGAAAAATTTCTGTGCAGCTATATCTTATGTTACATTAGTTAGATTCCACTTTAGAGTCCTTATCATAGATAACCTTAAGAGTTTGTTTTTATTTTATTCCATGGAGCCTTATCATACTATATAGAGAAACTGCAGTTAACAGGCAACAATGACAGCATATGGTACATGTGTCATTGTGAGGCCCCACCATACATCATCGAAGGCACACAAAAAGCCAGCAGCAGAAGGCAGAGATGCTCTAAGTAAACAAGGCTGAAAAAAACAACAACAATGGTAGTGATATTTTACTGACACTACCCTTCTGAACACCTGCTTCATTTAAACAGAACAATCCTGGAGAACTATCAAAGCCTCAGAGAAGCAAGTGATGGAAGAGACTTTTTAATTGTAAAATTGGCTCTGCCCCATACTATCCTGTGACATAGCTTCTGATCTGTGTATTTGCTTCCATCCAGATCTGCAGCACAATTGCAATTTTCACAAATTCAAGTTTTTATGTACCTATGCCCTATTTTGACATTTACCTCTGTATAAAAAAATTTAAAACTCCCATTTTAGACTATTGTTTTAAATCTTTATATTCCTGAAGGATTTTAATTCTAACTAGGATTAACATTGCAATGTGATTTATGTTGCATTTCCCTTGCCAAAACAATGTATCTCTGATCCATGACAAATGCATTTGTGACTAACAAAAAAGCTTCACAGCTGTTCAGATATTTGTCAGCATTAAGATCAAACTCAGCCTTTGTGGGCAAATTTTGAAATCTACATATGCAGCTGTATGCAGAAATAAGGAAGAGGGTGAGACATAGATACAATCTCACTGTAAGGGCACAATTACTTTCTGACCATAAGGGTCTGGAAGATTTCCTAGATGGTGTATTTCATTGATTCAGTCATCCCATTCAGATTCAGTGTGGTCGAATCATTAAAAAATATCTATATTTAAATCTATTAATGGCAGAAAGAATAATTTGCCCCTTGATTTTGTTTAACTAGCCAACTGCATAGTTTATGTGTGGACAGAATTTGGAGCTTTGGATAATAAAACTTTGTTATTAGCATCATCCATTTTCCCCTCACTTTCTATATTAAATGAACAGTTACAGAAAATAAGTGATATTTGTTTTATCAGTAGATATAGAACGTAAGCTCTAAATTTTGTCTAGAGTGTAGAGCAAGATATAGAATTAAATATGTAAATAGACAAATGCAAATGCTTCACATTCAGAAAAATGATTTTATGAACAATTGTTGTGATCTGCAAATAATTAGTCTGCATTTTCAAGAATAAGAACCTCACATTAGAAATGTAAATTGTGAATGTGACTGATTCAGCCATGTAGCTTAACTTCATTCATAAACACAACTTTTAAGCTAGTTAGTAGTTTTCATATTTTAAAGCCTTATTGTTTATTTAATTTTTGGGCTTTATGATGGCTCAGTGTTGGTTTCAAGTGAGGAAATGTAATTTAATATGTAACTTTAAAAAAGCACTGTCATTCAGTTTTAAGTTTTAAGATTCTTTCTCATAGTTCCCATCCAAAGACCTGGCTATAATTCAAGCAGAGCAAAGAATGTACATGCATATATAACTCTTGCTTCTTAAAATTGTGGTGCTTTCGGAGGTTTTAGGTTTCTGAATTATATCATTTTGTAAAACATCTGGAACAACCTAAAGAAATCAAACTTTCTGGGATTTTATTAGCTGTCATTTGTTTGTGCTGCCCAGCGCTTGCCTTCTAAATACTTTATAGGCGTGGTAAATCAGCACTCCTGTTGACTGATGAGGGGCCTGTTTCCCCAGCTTCAGTCACTTCTCTGGCTGTTTCTGTGCCTGCTCGTCCAACAATCTTGGTAGCTGCAAAATTTAATAATAAGAAAAAAAGGAAGGAAGGAAGGAAGGAAGGAAGGAAGGAAGGAAGGAAGGAAGGAAGGAAGGAAGGAGAGAGAAAGAAAGAAAGAAAGAAAGAAAGAAAGAAAGAAAGAAAGAAAGAAAGAAAGAAAGAAAGAAAGAAAGAAAGAAAGAAAGAAAGAAAGAAAGAAAGAAAGAAAAAGAATTAGAATCTCCTTTAACTTGAATGTTATTGTTAACTTTTGTGTGTGTGTGTGTGTGTGTGTTTGTGTTTTTATAAAAAAAATAAATTGGTCTTAGATACTACTCTTAATGTGTATGAGAAATCTATATAACCAGATTGGATTATTCAAAACCCCTTTTCTATTCCATTGATGCCTGAGAATATGATGCTGGTAAGTATGATATCTTCTGAAGATTTGCTAACATGATCTCCATTGACCTGTAAACACAAATGTGAAACATTGATTTCTTTTCCTGTGTAGTGCTTCATTTTATTTTCAATGGGCTGTGGTAATTTTGAAGTCTAAGAACTCATTCGTGGCAGGTTCATTGCACATTTCACAAGTTGCCACATCTCCTAATATACAGTATTGATCCAAAACAGTTGTATATGTATATGAACATAAGAGGAAGATATAGGTAGCAGAACAGATCTGATGTATTCTGATCAGTCATGAAATTCACAGGTGACCATAAATAAGTTACTATCAGATTATCTAATTAAAGGATCATTATGCTATTTCAATAAAATTTGTCTTCCAACCCCAGAATCTGATACCATTTCCAGCTATCATTCATATCACAGGATGTATAATCCATTTTTAATAAAAAGAACTGTGTGTCTTTCTATTTCAGATTCCATATAACAATGATTATTTCTTGTATATTAAAGCCTTATCCAGCTTCCCAGCATCATGTATGTCTAATGCTTATTTTCTATACAGAAAGGATATTTTTAAAATATGGGAGTGAACAAAGAAGGAGATAAAAAAAACTTACATTTCACTTCTAGAGTTATTCTCATAGAATGTTCTTCCTGGCTGATGACAGAACAAGTTATCACATGGTTTGGAAAAGGGTTTGATACTTCAGTTTTGCCAAACTAATTAAGGTGGAATCATGATGTGACAATAATTTAAAAATATTTTATTCAAGGTATAACCCTGCCTTAATTGTATTCTTTCAGGTTTGTAAAGTTGTTAATACGACCACCCTCACTTGCCTGGCTCCTTCACTTACATCACAGTACCGACCAGGTCTGGATGTTGTTGAACGACCTGATGAAATTGGATTCATCTTTAACAATGTTCAATCTTTACTGATTTATAATGACACCAAATTTATTTATTATCCAAACCCTGCCTTTGAACTTTTGAGTGCTACTGGCATCTTGGACCAAAAGCCAGGATCACCCATCATCCTGAAGGTAAAGTGATGGCACAATCCAGGTGACTCATTTATATACACAAATCTAGATTTACTTTGGAAAAAGTATTGTCCTACATGTAAAATCTTGTGTCCATTTCTTAGGTTAATCTGTAAATTTTTTGTATTGTTTATAGTTATATAAGGAGTTATATGTGAATGTTTAAAATCATAAACTCTTCAAATATTACAAATCTGCAAATTTTGTCTTGGAAAATAATTGTGGGATTTTGATTTCACACAGAAATATTTTGGAGAGGGTTTGATTTGAATTTCTTTAGGAAAACTTGAAAAATAAATTTGAAATGCTCTCTCTGCCATCACTCCTTTATTTCCTTCATAGGCATTGGCAGAAACAATGACAGATAAACATACAAACTGATATTGTAATGCAAACCTCCTATGTATTTGCAGCCCAATATTTAACACAAGTATATAACTCAAGGTATTTGATGTATATGTGGCAGGCTAACCTCCCCCCAGTTGCCTACAGTTCCCCTCCCAACAATAATACATCACAAAACACATACTGTAGGAGTTTACAACTGTAGGAATCTATAAATTGATGTGTCTCCACTGCATATCTTCAGATTTTCCTTTGCATAACATGTAGTCCTAGGCTAAACTCTGAGCTATATATATATCAAAACAAAAATTTAGTAAACTGGGCCTAACATCTAATTGTTAAGAACATTTTAAAACATTGTAGACACTCTTACTGATATGTCACAAGTCAGCCAACACACTTTATTCCTTTCTTGTGAAGATAAATGTAACTACTCTGCACTTTTATTTGTTGGCAGTTTACAATACTGTGTTTTGAGAACCAAACCTACATCAGGTTTAAAGTTCAATATTATATTAACAATGTTTCACTCCCAGGATTAACATATCTTCTCCACTTGCACATTTTTACTGCTGATGTGAAAAGTCTTATTTTTGTACCTGATGTGTGATAGCTTTCTGTACCACTGATACTTCAGTGAAGCCTTTTTTTTCATGTCAAGCAATTGTTTCTCCTCTCCTAATGTAACACAATACCAGTAGAATGGTAGAAGCTGTGTGATGGACAAACATGTTTAGTTTCTTATCCATATCTGAATTTGGACTGTTCGTGTTTTCTGTGACATATAGGTGTATTTTGAAATTGTATGCTTGGCTGGAATAGCAGATGTATTTTATCATGCTATGTCAGTCATGTACCAGAGAAGCACTCATTTTAATCACAGGCAAGGAAAGACTAATTTTATCCATCTTATTTTTCTCCTTCTCAAGATTACTTCTTGCACTAACTGCTATTTCCATGAATTGCCCCTGATTTCTCAATTGCCTCTTAGTTGTCAGTTATGGTTTCCTCAATTAAATACATTGGTTTTGATATACAAATGAAAAAGAAAAGGGCAGTAGTAAAGGGATAGCAGACATTTTTATGGTAATCCCTACACTGATTGTGATCAATGTTACTGAAACCCAAAAATTTAATGCACACACACTAAATATAAATTCAAATACATTAAAGACATAAATGGAAGTTTCCTGTCTTTCAGTTATACAATTTCTTATTCGCAGTTGCAGCTTTTAAAAAATAAGTATGCATCAATGTTTATGATGTATATGATATGTAGTATATGTGCCACAATATTGGATATATGTTGAATCATAGAAAAGCTGAGACATTAACTAAAGTTTCATAAAAACATTGTCTTTTTGATTTTCCATAGGGTAAAAATCTGTGTCCACCTGCATCGGGTGGAGCAAAGCTGAATTATACTGTTTTGATTGGAGAAACTCCCTGTGCTGTTACCATCTCTGAGACCCAATTACTTTGTGAACCTCCAAATCTCACCGGGCAACACAAAGTTATGGTGAGCTTCAAAAATCAAGATTTTCTCTCCACTTTTTGTCTTTTCTACTTTTTCAAATGTCAGAGTTGATTCCCATTCCCAAACTAGCTCTCATTCCAGGAGTTAAAAAAAAATCTTTGATTAAAAGGAAGATAAGAATCTCCAATCTCCAATACCACCAATTTCCTCAAAATGTAATGTCTTTATTTGAAGTTCACAAGTGTTTTTCATTCAGGACCAGTATAAAGATGACCCAAATAAATGCATGAATCTGATCACATGATTAGACCAAAGGGCTAATTAACTACCATTAATTTATACATGCAAATGTACAATATCACAAAGAAATCTGTTGAAATTTTAAAATATTTTCACCATCATGTGTTTGTAACTTGGGCATACATACACATATTATCCAAGCACACACTGGCACAGTATGAATTTTGCATAAGGGTATATAAAGCAGTAATAGTTACAGCAGCTGCAGCTCTGAACTGCTCATTGGCAAACACAAAACCCTGCAGCTATTGAAAGACAAAAAGTGTTGTCACACCTTTGAGCCTAACTACTTTTATAGCAGCAAGAGCTTTGGTAGGCAGCAGAACATCTCAGTGGGTGCAGAAGTCTCCAGCATACCTTATCTCAGTTCATGCTGATGGAAGCTATAGTTGAAGGCAAGATCAGCTTGCTGCCAGTTCTGTAAGAGAAAATTACCCTGGATATTTTGCAGAACAAATGAGATATGTCTTTATTTGTGAGATGTATATTCCATCTCTTCTCCAATAACTTAAGGTGAAATACAGAAATTCCCCAAATTTCTCTGTAACAGCAAATGTGAGATAAGATGGGTTTAAAGTTAAAAGCTGAAAAAATTGAAAAAGTAGCCTGCTTAAAAACACCGAATTCTTTTCTTTTTGTTTCTTCCTTTTTTTCTTCTTTTGGCTAACAGTAGTCTAGAAGTAGAGTAGAATCTCCCCACTTCTATGATAAGACCTTAAACACCAGATCGCACTAGGGGAAAAAAAATAAAAGCTGAAGAATATTAGTAATATAGCTACAGAGCTTTTTTTTGGTGTGTGGGGGGGTTGATCTTTAAGCTCTCCAGCACCAAAGCTCTCCAGATCCAAATGGTCTCACCTTCATATTGGCTCATTTTAATGATGGCTTGCATGCAGTTATCTTCATATTTAGAGGTTCAAAAAATAAAGTCTATTCCAAATCGAGCTAAAATGTGGTAATCTCTTGGACAGATTTGTATTGTTTCTTTAGCAATATGGAAGTGGTTTGTTGTGGCCTTCTACTGGAAAGTTTAACTTCTAATTTGGGCTTGTGAGTGAATAGGCTTCATTTCAATAGCTGGTCTTATTCATTTCAATAAAAATGTCGGAAAAGATTATTGCACAACTGGTGCTGAAGTTTGTTGTAGAGATAGATCAGGAATATGTGGTTGCTTGGTACCGAAGACTATGCTGTGCCATGCATAGTCTATTTGCTTAAACACTTATTCATTCACATCATTTATATGCAATGCAACATTGCTATGAGGGTACATACTTATCTTGTTCTCAATGATTTTGCTGTAGATTGCTAGTTTCCTCATTACCATCAATATAGTCAAAAGCCATGGGTTAGATTGTTCCTTTAGAGGCACTTCTGGCATTGCACATTTGCAGGTGAATGCTTTTCTTGAGTTTAGTGGCCTGTCTGCTACTAAAACTGTGAGAACTTTACAAGAGTTGTCATTTTTTAGAATCAATTTGAAGTCATTTCATATTGCCAAAATGATGTCTGGTTGTAATTAATCACGCAAGATTTTTTTTCCTGTTTTTGCCACTGATAGTCTTGAGTTTAGCAAAATACTAATGTGGATATCCTTGGATTACTTTATAAAGCACATAATTTTTTTCATAAAAAAATAAGAGTCAGTCTTCACATCATTTGTCTACTACTATGATTTATAAGGGACGTGGTGGCTCAGTGGGTTAGGACACTGAGCTTGTCGATCAGAAGGTCGGCAGTTTGGCAGGTCGAATCCCGAGTGCCGCGTAACAGAGTGAGCGCCTGTTACTCGTCCCAGCTTCTGCCAACCTAGCAGTTCAAAAGCACGTAAAAATGCAAGTAGAAAAATAGGGACCACTACGGTGGGAAGGTAACAGCGTTCCATGCACCTTTGGCGTCTAGTCATGCCGGCCACATGACCATGAAGACGTCCTCGGACAAGCGCTGGCTCTTTGGCTTTGAAACGGAAATGAGCACCAGCTCCTAGAGTTGGAAACGACTAGCATGCATGTGCGGGGGAACCTTTACCTTTACCTTTTTATGATTTATATGATATCATAAGCACTTATACCAAACACCTATAAAGTGCACATCAGTTTACTATTTGGCAGTCCTAACTAACTCCCTCAGTTTTGCCTTTCCATTTCTTCTTTTGTTTTTTCCTTTCCTTCTATACTTTCCCTTTTCATTCCTTTGTCAATGAAATCCTTATTTTCCTATATTCATGGTTTATCAAAGAAAGCTGCAAACTTATGTTATGAAAATCAAATGAAGATATCATGTCATCAAAGGAATGTGGGAGATAGTGCAAGGATAACAGATATGTTGTAACTCAAAGGCTCTTCTGTGTTTCAAGAAGGATGTGACCTTCCTTTCTATGGGGATGTTACTTGCAAGGACTTATCTACAACTTAGCAAATCAGTAGCTTTCTATGACTTTTAAAAGTGTATTTAGCATTTTGGGAATTATTTCCAGAACAGCAGAAATATGTCAGTGCCTAAAACTATACATTTCTTTAAAAAAAATCAGCTACTGGACAAAAATTAGCAATTTTCATCCATGCATTAACTCCCAAGTAGACAAATAGAAGGACTTATACAGGAGAAGTGTTCCTTTTCATTGCCAGTCCTATTCCCACCATTCTTACTAGCACATTTCGCGATGTAAATGTCATCTTTCTAAGTGACTGTTTTTATTCCAAATTAATCTGTATACACACTTTAATGTAATCTTCTGTTGATTCTCTTTGATGGTTAGGTGCATGTAGGTGGCATCATTTTCTCACCTGGCTCAGTGAATGTGATCTCAGACAGCCTGCTCACTTTGCCAGCTATTGTCAGTATTGCAGCAGGAGGCAGTCTTCTTCTCATCATAGTCATCATAGTCCTCATTGCCTACAAGCGCAAGTCACGTGAAAATGATCTCACACTCAAGAGACTTCAGATGCAGATGGACAACCTTGAGTCTCGGGTAGCCCTTGAATGCAAAGAAGGTCAGTATCGCTCCCTAATTTCAAATAAGATGTCCTCTAAAATATGCAGTCCATTCAGGCTTGGAATGACTTGGTTTCATTGTTTATGGACATTATTTGTACTTTCACTATGAAAGAAAGTGAGTCATGGTGAGAGAAAGTGAATTTTGGGTGAGAGAATCATGAACAGTGTGTTTAAATTCTTAATACAAGAAAAATGCTGCCATTTTTGCTGTAAAAAGTCCAAAATATTATAGTATAATAATATGATACAATGTATGACAAATTGCTAGTATGTTTGTTTTAGGGTCTCAAGTAAGTTATATCATCTGAGCTGATTGCTACCTGACCATTGTAATAAAGTTAACTTCTAAAGATGTATTGCTGTTCATCCTCCCTTGGTTAGTCATAAAATAGATCCTGAAGAATGTTACTTCATGCATATATGCATACAAAATATGCATACATGCATGCTCACACCACATGCACATGCCCTTCATTTAGTTAGGAGCTGAGGTGGTGCAGGATTACAATGCAGTAATCAGGCTAAATTCTGCCCACAGCCTTGAGTTCGATCCTGACTGGCTCAAGGTAGACTCCCTCTTGCATCCTTCTAAGGTCAGTAAAATGAGAACCCAGATTGTTGGAGGCAATATGCTGGCATCGTAAACTGCTCAGAGAGTGATGTAAAGCACTATGGAGAGGTATATAAGTCTAAGTATTATTACTATTGCTATTGCTACTTAGATCCTATTATCAGTTAAATATAGCATTGACAAATGGCCATGTTCTTTAATTCCTTATTACCTTTTATCAACCCAATAAGAGTTATTGCATAGTACATATCTGTCTCAATGTCACTGGCTCAAAGAATAAATCCATTTCAGTCATTGTACCTATGTAAAAGGCATGCATACTTTGTTTACTTATTTATTTATTTTGAATCTTCATTCGCATAAACATATACAATACACACAACTCTATTTGGTTTGCCTAATATAACTTTTCTCCATTCATTGAGCACATCTCTAATAGTGAGCAGTCCAAGTGTAGTTTCCATGGTAACTGCCTTCTGCTTAACCTATTTCCTTTGATCCAGTATGAATTTAACAGGGCTTGAGCCCACATACAGCTGTCAAATAAACATTTGGTCAATCTCTCTCAAACACACATAAAGTTGTAAGATGTCCTCTTTCACAGCCAGAGAAGCTTGGAATTTTTTCCTATGAGTGTCTGTATGTGTCGGAAGACAGTTAAAAGTATATTAAATGCAGACAGATCCTTTGCTTGACTAATGTGTGGAGAACAGGATTAGCCCTTGATCCTATTTCAGCAAGATGTATAAAATTTGTCGGTGCCAGGTCATTAGGCTTGGCAATCTGTGGATCTTTTTCTGAAGGTATTTCATGGGAAGTTAAGGAAAGCCAGGATCCTTTGCAATCAGAAGGTGTTGGAACCAGGCTGTAAAATAATTTGTACATCTTGGTGTAAAAATCAAGAAGCTTAGAATATGAAATACTGTTACAACCACCTGGCTGGAAAAAATATCAGATCAACTGGTTGAAATGCAGACGGCATAAAGCAAAGGCAGATAGAAAGTAAATTGAGCTGACTGATTTACCATAGATAAGCACAGACTGAAAAGTCTCAATTATTTAACTACAGAATCAAACAAAAGGTCCTTTTGCCTATTGCCTTTTTGAATTTGCTGAAACAGCTGTTTTTGATATTGGAATGTGTCACTATATGTTAATAGATTAGATAGTGTGCTCATATGTATGCATGTGGAGAGAGAGAGAGAAACTTCCATAGGGATATTTTATAGGCAGATAAGTAAAACTTTGGAGCTAACAAGATAGTTAATAAGCAAACAGTAAGTATTTCATATTAACTGTCAAGCATTGATATGGTGGATGATTGCTCAAGTCCTAAGGCACAAAAGCATCCCCAAATTAGTGATCTTCGGATCATTGTGATATGAGATATTTATCACAATTCTGGAAGTGCTTGTGCAGTTTCAGGTACTTCAACTAGTTACTGAGTTTAATGAGGGGGAGGTGTTACTTTTTCACACAGGCATATTGAAGATTGGATTACTGCACTTTGTTTTTGAAATAACACAAAGCATTGGTGTAATTTGCTTATTCAGTCTTCCTTTATATATTAATATTAGTAGCATGAAGCTCTGATAACTATCAGAAAATCAGAAAGAGGGAAAAGAGGGGGGTATATGAAATCAGTCAGTTTGTTTATTTAGCCCCAGACCCTATAATCTGACTTGCAGCTGCTGTCCAGAGTATAAAGCAGACATGTTTAACATCAGCTGCAACACAGTCTAATAGGAAATGCCAGCAATTGATTTTAGCACTTTTGCATTTTGTTACTGGCCTAGACTACCTCCTCTATAAGTCATGCCTAGAATGCTGCAAAAAGAGCAATCAAGGCATCAGAAGCCTCAGAAAATTGCATTTTCTCAATTACCTGGTGCCTAGGTCTTCAGTGATGCAGAGTTTTAACTAGCAACAATAGAGAAATCAAAAGAAGAAAATATATTTTTGGGTCTTTGCTGTTGATTAGGGTAGATTAAAGTGTTTGTGTGGTTTTTGTTGGGTTTTTTTGGGGGGTGGTTACAGAGAAAATCAATGGTATTCTATTTAGTTTTTTATTCATATTTCAAGCGACCTTTACAACACTCTATTCGAAGGAGTTGGTATTTTTGATAATGTTGGGTTTTTCCCCCCAATTCTGGAAAATGTGCTCATATGTATGCATGTGGAGAGAGAGAGAGAGAGAGAGAGAGAGAGAGAGAGAGAGAGAGAGAGAGAGAGAGAGAGAGAGAGAGAGAGAGAGAGAGAGAGAGAGAGAGAGAGAGAGAGAGAGAGAGAGAGAGAGAGAGAGAGAGCGCTGAATAGTGTTCTGATCCTTGGGCAAAAAACTTCCAATGTTTCACCTTCCTACCTCAAAATGTGAGAGTGACATGAACTAAGAGAGTCCTGCTGGCTCAGACATCACCCAGATTAACCAGGTCCATACCAGATGTTGAGCCAGAACAAACCAATGATAAGTGGGCTACTGGAATAAACCATGAGACAAGAAAATCTAGAATTGAAGGAATGTTACTATATATGAGGGAACAATGGATGGAGAGAACTACATCCACACTAACTGAGAAACAGCGAGTTAACCAATGCGTCAACATAGTGAAGAGGAAACTGCTCTCACAACTTCAGATAGAACAAATACACGAATGAAAGCAAATATACATGTCCCAGGATTATGTTGCAAGATCCAATCTGGGTCGGTCACTGGGGTCAGAGGTTTTGGCTTCCAAGCTTTTGGACTCATGCTGGAGCCCATCTTCAGGGAACTTCTCTCTAGCACTAGAGAGAGGTTCTCTGAAGATGGAGTACAGCATGACTCCAAAAGCTTGGGAGACAAAACCTGTGGTCCCGGTGAACAACCCAGATGGGTTCCTGCAGAATTAAGAAGATCCTGAAGCACAAGAAATTGTTCAGTCAACACCTGAAGCTGAAATGTCACTGCTACTCCTTCCATTATTGAAAACAGCTGCTGAGATGAAGCTGATATGATATATATGGTAAACTCCAACACCTTCTAAAAAACAGCATTATAGCCCTCTGTCTAGAAGAGTGCCATGCTAGGAGCAGCTAAGATACTGTGTAGAACCCACAGACTTCCACCCCCCCTCTCTCTCTCTCTCTCTCACACACACACACATGTAGGTAGTATGCAAACAAGATAGATTTTCACATTCAGCAGCACGATTTCAACATTCCATTTCACAGGTTAATTTTCATAGTGCTATGAGGTCTCTAGCACAATATATTAGAAGGTTGAATAACTGCCATGTGTGCACAGTATTTGTACTGATCTTCATCTTGAGAAGAAGCAGTTAGACAAGTGCTACATGTGTGCTATCCTCATATACATTGTCCTACTGTTACAATTGAACTACATCAGTTTCCATCCCCTCCCACTAAGTACATCAGGAGAATCTTCTGTTAGGTCCATGAATCTTGTTATAGTTTTGAATCTCAATTAAAAAGCATAATTTTCTTCCCTGATCCTAGGTAAGCTATAAAACATGGAGATAGCTTCCTTCTGCTAGCTACATCGAAAGGACATGAGGAATAGAGGGGTTGAGTAAGTGAGAGAGTAAAAAAAGCCACATAAACTGGTTTAAAAATAGGATCTTTATTTTTATCTAGTGCCTTCCAAGGCATTTTCAGTGCTTACATACAAGGTGTGAACAGAATACAAATTAGGATGTGTGTTTTGTTTCAGCATCTGTTCTTTGCATTGTGCTCTTTCTCTCTCACACTGTGGAAGTGGCTCCCTGCTTCTGGGCATGTCTTGGTGGCGCAGAGCAGTCTGGAGTAAACAAGCTTCCTGAGTTGGCTCATTTGTAGACCTTGATTGTTTGTATCTCAGCCTCCATTCCCAGAGCGGGTCTCTTGATTGCCTGTCTTTCTCACTCCCTTTCCTTAATAGCTTTTGCAGAGCTGCAGACAGACATCAATGAGTTAACCAGTGACCTGGACCGCTCAGGGATCCCGTATCTTGATTATCGCACATATGCCATGAGAGTCCTCTTCCCTGGCATTGAAGATCACCCTGTCCTGCGTGAACTAGAGGTAATGGAGTAGCCGTATGTTCTCTCTATCTCAATCTCATCAGGTAACTGGTGAATCTCAAGGTCCTTTTTGAGAAGCTCGATTAAAATCCACATAGCTGTGAAAGCACCTTTCCACCTCCACAATGAATACTGACATTCATTATAACATAAGCCTTGCATTTTATATATATTTACACACAGTTTGTTTTCTTTTGATTGCCTTTGTGTAGCTGCTGCCCTGACATTTTTTCTTTCTTTCTCTATGGCTAAAAGTCCATGACTAGTCCTCCATGACCAACAGCAAAGAAGCTGCATTTATTACCGATGACTGCCTAAATTCTCTTTGAATTCTCCCTTTGTGCAAAAAAAAAAAAAGCCAAAGGGGAGCTTGGGAAATCCATTCTCTGCTTTGCCTAGGGGAATAAGCCTCCCGTTTTGCAAAGGAGCTTTTCTGCATCTTCTCCTCCACTTGGCAAAGCTTTTGTGCAAGAGAAAGACCTTAGTCACATCACTTCAGTTTTGTCTATATTGTATACTGAATTGACTAAGTATATCACCAGGCATCCCAATTTTGAGGGAAGGTTTTTTTTCATGTTGTTAAAGCAATGGCAGGACCAGATGGGACCCATTATTCTGTATGAAAATGCTGCTGCTGACATTTGACCATGGAAAAACAATGAAGGGGAAACTCCATCAGAAACATTTTTACACATTCATTACAAACACTGCATGTGTGAGAGTAATAACATGGGAATACCCATGCCTCAATAAGCCACCAGGGTGCCCTGTGAAAATAGCTTTTCATTTTTGCTGCTGATGGCTCTTGAAAAGATATTTCCCATTTCACTGCTCTCTTTGTCTGAAAAGCTAGAATGCCTTATTTTCTCCAGATTAAAGCTAGAGCTCCTCAACTTTTCCAGTAAAAACTGACTGAATAATTTATTACAGGAGAAATTATGGAGCTCTAGTTTCTTCTGACCATATAGCTTGCAAAGGGATGCCTCACGATAGAACAAATGCATCGTCTGCATTCTTTTAAGGAAAGCTACAGTATCCTACCTATTGTGAGTAGGTATATCGATTATTATAGGAAGTCCTTCTCTAAGGGTATAATTAAAATAAACTGGGCAGGTACTGTAGCTCAAAGGGAAATGTGTAACCCAAGCTGGGGGATCAAAATTTAAATACAAAAGCACCATTATTTATATTTAGTTTAGTAAATTCATTCAGGAGCTGCCACAAAGAAGAGGGAGTCAAGCTATTCTCCAAAGTGCCTGAAGGCAGGACAAGAAGCAACAGATGGAAACTAATCCAGCAGAGAAGCAACCTAGAACTAAGGAGAAACTTCCTGACAGTTAGAACAATTAACCAGTGGAACAACCTGCCTCCAAAAGTGATGAATGCTCCAACATAGGAAGTTTTTAAGAAGAGACTGGACAGCCATTTGTCCAAAATGGTATAGGGTTTCCTGCCTGAACAGGGGGTTGGACTAGATGACCTCCAAGGTCCCTCCCAACTTTATTATTATTATTATTTCACTTTTTTCACTTCTTTTGCAAAGGTTTATGGTTTTTGTATTTTAAAGTTATTTAGGTTACCATCAAATGAAGTTTGTTGCTTTCCTTATTTTTTAATACACATGCAAAGAAGAAATTAATTGAATTATTTATATGGGTATATCAAAATTATACCTGGGAATGCTAGTGTTTACATCATCTATCACTCCTTGATTTCTCTAGTACAGGGGTGTCAAACTCAATTTCATTGAGGGCCGCATCAGCATTGCGGTTGCCCTCAGGGGTCCGGGTGGGTATGGCCAGGGTAGGCGTGGCTAGAGTGCATATGGCCTACTGGGTGGGCGTGGTCAGCTCTACATCGTTCGCATCAAGGGTGCCTATGGGGGCCTGGGCAGGAGTGGGACAGATCTGAGGGTCTCTGGGCCAGGGCCAAGGCAGTGGGGGCCGTTCCCTCACTGTTTCCAGGATGGCTTCGTGGGCCACATGAAACCACTTCGTGGGCCGGATCCGGCCCCTGAGCCTTGTGTTTGACATGTCTGCTCTAGTACATATAGAAAATAGGAAATAAAACTGATGGTTGAAACTGATTTTGCCATTCCCCAAAAAACTAGGATAATGATTAATGTGTCACCAATTCCACTGCTGCTTAGTTATATAATATAAATAAGTTGAAAATGTAAGTCAGTGAGAATTTTGTAAAATAACCAATATTGTTTTATTATTGTGAATTACAATGTATAACTTACATCCAGGACTATTGGAAAAGTGTGTTTATGTGTGCATGTATTAGAGCTTCACAGTGTAAGAGTCTAAATCAGTACCATGCCTATGTGAATGCCATTTCTGTGCAGTAGCTCACAACTCAAGAGTATTTTGTTTTAAATGTGCAACACAAACAATATAACGTAAAAAACATTACTCTCAAAAACACTTCCAATTTTAAATTATTTTAACTGAATGCTTTAAAGAATTTTTAAACAAACACAAAAATTTATTTGAAAATAATTAAAAATAGAATACAAGTGAGTAAACAAGGGATTTTTAAATGTCATGGTTTGCTTTCCGATATATCATTAACGAGTTGTAAATGATTAAATATATTTTGTAAATTATGTCATGTTAAATGATTAAGAGTCACTATTAAACTAAAAGTGAATACATATCAAGAACGATGGTCAACACAATATAAATCACTCAATGGAATTATAGCTATAATAAATTCATACATTCATATTACTAAGAATCTATTCTGATTTAAGTATCTCATAAACTTGAGATATGGATTCTATGCATGGATAAAGCCAAATTTTGGATGTAGTATCAATCCATGTATTTTATTATAGTATTAATGTTTTCCAGTTTAGTTGATATCTGTCCCACATTTACTTTTAGGGTAACGCTTTCAACGTTAACACTTGTGAAATTTTATAGGTCCAAGGGAATGGACAGCAGAACGTTGAAAAGGCCCTGAAGCTCTTTGCCCAGCTACTCAACAATAAGGTTTTTTTGTTGACATTTATCCGTACCCTGGAATTACAGCGAAGTTTCTCCATGCGTGACCGTGGCAATGTGGCTTCCCTCATCATGACAGGACTTCAAGGAAAGCTAGAATATGCCACTGATGTCCTCAAGCAGTTGTTGTCTGACCTGATTGAGAAGAACCTAGAGAACAAAAACCACCCTAAGTTGCTCCTGCGCAGGTAAGAATGGAAAATTTGGAACTTTGCACAAGAAGACTCTAGTTTCAGAGCAAAAGTGGTCATTTATATGAGCGTGAGCTTTGTGATGAGGATGTGACTGCTCCTCCAGATTCATTTAGCAAGCATAATTGTGAAAGGATACCTACCAAGAGCTGCAAGATCCTATGAGGTTACTATTTCAGTTTGCATCTAGGAAATCTTGTGCCTTAGTTAAAATGCTTGATATTCCTGCCACTGTTCTTCTTTCCCACGGACTGCTCAGAAATTAGCATTTGACTGGGGGTTTTTGTTGTCCAAGTGAAGATAAAGAGGATGGTTCAACTGTAAATCTAATATTACAGGCTGAGCAGAGTAAGCAGAGCAAAGCTATAGTAACATCTTATATTAGAGCTGGCCAGCAGGAAACAGGCAGGTGTTATACAACTCAATATTATTGTAGATAGTGATTTGGTTGAACTAGAAAATTCATCTGTTCATCTTTTGTCAAAAGTTAATACTATGGATCATTTTTCCTCTTTGGAAAGCATGTGACATTGGAACATAAATAAGAGAATTTGCTGAATTTAATAAGAGCTGTAGTGGTGCAGTGGTTAGAATGCAGTATTGCAAGCTAATTTTGCCGACTGTCAGTAGTTTGATCCTGACCGGTTAAAAACTGTAAATTCAGATATGTGCTATTCCTAGTATTCAGGAAGTATTTGGATTGCAATCCAAATAACTCTTGTAATATTCAGTAATGTCAGCTTTTATAGGATAGCTACTATATAGAGTCTATAGGGAAAAGTTTTAAAAACCAACAAAAGAGCATCTCTTGGTTTTCATGATTCAAAAACTATTTTAGCCCAAGACTCAATAAGAACTAACCTATGGAATCCAACACAAATGTTTGACATAAATGAACTGTTGCCATCAGTCAATTTAACTCAGTATGCCATACACATTTGAGATGATATTGATTTTATTATAGCTAAATTTTATTATAGCTATAGAGAGCCAGTGGGATATAATCGTTAAGCTACTGGACTGGATGAAGACAGGACCTATATCTTCTCCCTTAGACATAGAATCTTCCTGGGTGACTTCAGGCCAGTCATAATGAAATTATGAATTACAGTTCATAATTTCAGTGAAGATGGATAAATTTGGATTACAGTGGATTAATTTGATCTTATAATATGTGTGATTAGGTGGAGAGTTCATGTTTTTATACACACAAACATATGGACTGTTTCAAAATCATGGTCATCTTCTTCCAATCCAGCTTCCCTTAATATATACAGTATTTGGCATACAACATTGTCTCATTCTTTTGCCAACCTGAAACAAGTCTATTTCAGTGTTTTCTATCCATACAGTGACATCCTGACCTGAATATAAATTTTTCAAGAGGGCAGTGAGATGTTCTGGGACTCCCATTTTTCTGAGCACTTTCCATAGTTTGACATGAGTAACACAAAAATAGGATATTAATCTCCCCTAATTATGCTATCTCTGAAGTTTGTAGGCATTTGAATGAGGTAATCTATTTAGAGGGAAATATGTTTTTCCATCCAGAATCATTTCAGAATGAGAATTTATCTACACCCAGATTGTTGGGGGCAATTAAGCTGACTTTGTAATAATGCCGCTTGGCGGGGGTCGAAAGCCCTAATAAGCAGGCATATACATAGAATGAAGGCTATTGCTAAGCATATTGCTAAGCACATTGGTTTGTGCTTAAATTGTAAGCCGCCCTGAGTCTTCGGAGAAGGGCGGGATATAAATGGGATTAAAATAAATAAATAAAATAAAAATACAGTTTATAAATACAAAAAAATATATATTTCTTTTTCAGTTCCTGTAATCAGACAATAAAGGGGAGGGAATTTTCAATCTAGTAAGAACACCATGTGTCTATGGGACTTCCTGCTTTTGTAATTGCTGTTTCATACCACCTTTGGTGTCTCAGAAATTGAGTTGGGAATGCTTACAGAAGCTTTTCACCTGACCTAAACCAGAAAGTTCTTGAAGGTTTCTCTGTTGTCAAGGAACAGCTCCACAAGGAGTGACCCTAGGTGACAGTAATAAGTAAGAATATGTGGTGGAGGTTTTGACAGTTTGACAATTTAAATGCATTGTTCAGCTTCAGCAAACTGACCCTGACCTGCAAAAACATTAGCCATATTATTCTACATTTTCCAGATGTCAGGGTTTTTTTATTCCCAGTTCATTCCCTTTCTACCTTACCTGATATGTTGGTAAGAGTCTGCCTTCCACCACCACCACCACTCTCCCCAAAACTAGTTACTATGAACAGATAAGTAATCAGAGGACCCAAAATTCTGAGGTTTTTTTTAAAAAAAATAGGTCCTTACATGCATTTCAGCATACCCAATTCTTGCAAGCCATTGAGAATACATTTAAACCTTGTATAAGTTCCTTTCTGTTAAACAAAACAGCTATGCATTGTACAGTCAGCTACGCATTGTACAGTTTCTCTTTTTCTCTCCAACATCCTGTCTAAATGAGTGTCAGAAGTAGGCAACTACCATTGCTTTTTTATCAGTATACAGCCTGATGACCCCTATCTTTATTTACAGCATCCTCCAGTTTAATTTTTAAAGCAGCAGTAGAAAAGAGACAAAACCCTATAAAATATAGGGGATATTGTGTGTTGCTATAGCGCTTCTCAGCTATTCAAGAGAGATGTAATGGAGACAATCATTTTCTTTTATCCAATTGAAGGTCCTGATGTAACCACCCATGAAATAATACAATAAAATTAACCCCTTGTTACTCGGGAAAGGAATGGGAAATAAATTGGCAATTCAAGCCACTGATGGAATGTTGCATTTTTCTTCAAGCCAGAAACTCTATATAGCACAACTGGGACATTATGCTATATTGGCCATTGAGCCTTAAGGCAAGGCACTTCTAGAGTATATGAGATGAATACCTCACTTTCCAAGATGCAAGTCTTTTTTCTTCACATAGGAAGTAAAAGCACAGAAGAACCATCTGTCTTAGCAATGCCATGAAGTTACACAGGGCCTTAGGTCACAGACATACTCAGTTACTTGTCCCTACTCCCTATGGTCACTAATTCCACCTTTCCCCAGCCTATTTCATCTTTTGTTAGAACTGTCAAAATGAAGGGAACAAGATGAAGGACAAGTATACTGGAAAACATGTGTCCTCAGGAATTAGAAATGGACAGGAGATTAATCTGAGGGGAGATTCAGGTCAAGGATTCAGTACACCTAATTTATCTGAATCTTAGAAGGAACATAGTTCTTATGACATAGCCATTTCATATTATGTTATGTTGCTTTGGTTTGCTTCGCATAAAACAACAGCACATAGGCAAATCTTTTCAGTCAGCAATAAAGTTTTATATTTCTATCCAAGTAGCGATAACCCTAAAAGACAGATTTTGCTCAATACATATGGTCCCTACCATGATTCCCCAAAAATAAGACCCAGTCTTATTTTTTCCTCCAAAAGAGGCACCAGGTCTTATTTGGGGGGGATGTTTTTTCCTCTGTCTCACCTCAAAGCTGCAGCACTGACAGCTGCCCCCCCCCAGTCATCCCACCTCTTCTGCAGCCACTTGCCACCACTCACACGTGTCATCCCTGACCTCTATTTTACCATCAGAGGCCTTTAGGAAAGACCTCTGCAGCTGAGATTGGAGCTCTGGATTGATGCATGCAACACCTCCCGGCCTGCATTTCACCATCAGAGGCCTTCAGGAAAGGCCTCTGCAGCCAAGAATTGAGCCCCAGCCTCTGGGGCCTCAAAGAGGGCTGGCGATGTGAGGCAGGTGTTGGGGCATGGGAGGCCTGGCTGCAATGGTAAGCAGATATGGGGTGCAAGGGGAAGCTCCACCCCACGCTAACTTTATTTTTAGGCATGCACCTCACCTCAAAACTAGGGCTTATTTGGGGGGTAAAGCATATATTAGCCCCATCCCAAAATCAAGCTACGGCTTATTTTTGGGGTAGGTCTTATTTTCATGGAAACATGGTATTATTCCAAGGAAAGTTTACTCAGGGATATTTTTGAAAGTCTATTTGCCAGGGCAGTGGCAATGTGCTATGTAATACTCTCAGGTTTTCCTCAGTGTGTTCTTGTCACTTTGAAGTCTGGTTACATTGTGATATGAGAAAGATATAAATGACAGTAAACCAGAGAAAATGTTGTTATTGCTTCATAATATTTTTCTCCAATTTAATAAATTAAGTTTGGCCCTGAGAGATGGATTCCGATATTCATCCAGGAGTTGTAGATTTGCACAGAAGGTATAAGTAAGAGTATTGTATGTGCTTTGAAGAAATACACATTAGGAATAAGTTTTAAGATCACATTTTGAAGCTGCATTATAGTGTTTTTAGTATTAATTATTTTATTATGGAAATAGGAACACTACAGCATTTCTATTTTAGATTTTTTTTTACATATAAGTGCTCCTATTTCCTATCTGGTGCTTTAGCACTAACCCTAGAATTGAGGAAGTGTTCCCAAGTAGAAAAATACAATGTAGCAACAAGATATAATCTTATTGTGATTTTGCTTACTCTGCAATTCTGCTAGGTTTGTCATTTCCATCTGCCATTGAAATGCATCAGGGACATGAGTGGACCCACAACAAACAGAAATGCAAATGATAACTAGACACAATTTCCTTTCCAAATAGACATCTGTTGACATTTTCTAAAAAACAAAACAAAACATAGTAGTATAGTTTGGCTGTTACTTCCTTAGAAATATGACCTGCATATTTGCCTAGGATAATGAGATGATGTCAAAGTTAAGAACAAATGACCAGGGACCTTATCACAGTCTGCAGGCTAACTGAATTGCTTGCTTCTGTTTTCCCTCAGAACATATCTAATCCCACTCTCCCATTTCAAATTAAACTAAAAACTCCAAGATTCATTTTTACGGTATTTGGATTTTAAATGCCTGCTGAAGTCAGCAAAATAGTGCAATTTCAGAGCACTGCCAAAAGCAAAGTGTCTTCCTCCTGTGTTTTTAAATTGTGGGTTACCTGATTCTGTGTGTAGTTTCTTTCTCTGGCCCTCTAGGGCTACTGCTCAAACATTACAGAGATGAAATAGCATAATTCCTCAGATCCAGACAGATGCAATTTTAAATTGTAAACAGCAAATGTTGGTCTGTCTTGATGCATGGAACTACTAGGGTTTGAAGATTCTATTAGTGCATATGACAAAATGAGATCACCAGATCTACATTTCCCATTCTAATGTACGAGCTGGCTGTAAGTTTTACACTGAAATTCTCGTACAAGGAAATATAAAAGTGCTTGCATCATTGTAATCTATTTTATATAATAATTTATATCTTGCTTGGGAGGGGTTGGTTTTGTTGTTGTTGTTTTGTTTAATTTGCAAAGCCAGCCAACAGCAAATTGCAAGTCTGGACAACCTACACTGAGTTATTTTCTTTTTTTAGAAAAATAACCAAATAAAGCGGGGGGGGGATTACAACCAATCATAATTTCATTATACATGCCCAATGTCTGGGGGGAAAGCGAGGTTTTCAAGGCTTTATAAAAATTCAGCAGGGGTGGGTCCATTGTGATCTCTGGGGGTGCTATGACAGAGAGAGGCATGACTCCTGGGTTCTGCCAAAAAATATTATTTCATAGAAGACACTCAAAACACCTACCAAGTCAGATCTTATTAAATGGGCAGAGACAATAGGAGATGGTGACTCTGGGTGATGAGAAGTTTATGGGTGATAATCACTATCTTAAATCACAGTTAGAAAAGCACTAGGAACTAATGCAAATCCTACCCAATAGGGAGAGGACACCCTAAACACAGCCACTGGATGGTTATCACTGGATGCAATAAGCATGAAGAAATATTAGCATTTCACACACACCCCAACCCCACTTATAGCCCTGAATGAGCCAAGTGTTTTACTTGGCTCACTTTGAGTCTTTCAGTGTTGCTCCAGGAAACATGATCCATGTCTCTGGTTACTCCACCATTCTAGGCAATGACTAAGGCCTTGGCAAAACTGCCTTGGCTCCCCCCCTTGATGCCAGTGAATCCCAGCACTGCCACCCCAGTCTTGGTGACCAAAAAAAAAACAAAATAAAAAGGTGGCATCCACCCTAAGCCCCCACAACATCCACCCCAAGCCCCCATCCAGATAATATGTTCAATCCAGTTATGGATATTTTATATTTTACTCTACAATTGTGGAATTCAGGCATATCTTGTGAATATGGTTCATTTTCCATTGGAAAGAATCCTTCTTTTGACTCATCCTCCTGTACTTTATCTTTTTGCTTTTCCATGCTGTTAACTCAGATCAATAAGTGGCAGCAGCATTCAAGCTTTCCTCTCCAACCCACACAGATATTTAGCATCTTACACCTGGAGTTTTCATTGGTGTAATGAGTACTATTATTTCTTCTTTCCCCTTTTCCATCAGTTTACTGACATGCTGTCAGAATGACAACCATTGAAAGTGATAATGTTTCTAAATGCTAGATTTTTGTCTTGCTTCATGCACAGTTTAGACTCTTGAAGATTTGAAATGTAGGCTTGCCAAAATGGTAACTGCTTAGTGTCAGATAAGGTTCTCTGACTTTTAAATGCATCCATTTACATTTTTAAATATATATATTCCCTCACTGCTAGAGATATACAGATAATATGTGGCTTCATGAAACAATCTGTTTGAATAACTTAACTATCTTGTCTTCTTACAGCAAATTATTTTGTTTCCTTTTCCTTGTGGAGAGTGTTTAATAGTGCTGAGGTCCATAGAGTGAAGGGCTAAGGATCTCAAACTCCTCTGTTAGAAGCCCTCTTGATACTTGCCGTCTTATCTTCATTCTACCTCTGTTTCAGAATGGTGGTTTAATGTATCTATACCATAACCGTGTAACATGAGAGGTGGGCTTCTCACACACTATGTTGCATTTCTTATGAATAAAAAGTCAGAATACAAAAGTTGAAATAATTTATGTACAGCAGCATTCTGGGTATGTAGTTTATACTGTAGGTTTGATGGATAGAGGATTCAGCTTTTCCTTCTGCCCTTGGGAAAGAAATCAATCTCACATGAGATAATCAAAATCAAATTTTATAAAAAAAAGAAAAACATATGATAAAATATAACTCCCAGAGTCCTCTTTTAAATAAGTGTTAAAATACAGAGAGGGAGTGTGATGGCTCAGCTGTTAAGATGCTGAGTTTATTGATAGTTCAGGTCCAAGACTTGAGAACCATCCAACATGGTGAGCTTCCATTACTTGCCCCAGCTTTGCCAACCTAGCAGTTCAAAAGCATGCAAATGTGAGTAGATAAATAGATATCACTTTGGCAGGAAGATTAGTGCAATCCATATTTTCATGCTGGCCACATGATGACAGAAATGTATCTCAGATAACAAGGGCTCCCTTGGCTGAGAATCTGAGATGGCCAGTGCCCTCTAGAATCTATCACAACAGGATAGGAAAAAACTTTAAACCTTCAAATGCAGAGGAGGAAAAAGAGATAAATATAATACTTCCTAAATCGTACAACAGCTTACAAATTAGGTAAGGAAAACATCTATAACTGGTTAAAAGGTATGTTAGAAAGTATAAATTAGTGTCAAAAGTAGAAATCTTGAGCTGATAATAATCACGTATCATAATTCAATGAATGATGCTAATGGAAGAACCAGGAATGTAATAATTTAAGAAAAACCATGTCTGATGGTAGGACAGTACATTCAAGATATCCTTCAAAGTGAGTGAAAATGCTCCTTGCAACATTAAAACAATACCTCCAATATACCTCCAATACTACAAAATTGCTTCAACATGCAAGGCTTATTATCTGGGATGAGATTCCCATGATTAGAATGGAGAGCTTTGGTGCCATGAATCAGGATTTTTGAGATATATGTGGCAAGAATAAGGCCTTTGGGGTGATTTTAACTATTTCCTGTGGCTATTTCCATCAGCTTCTATCAGTTGGGGAAAGTGGAAGTGATGCTGATGTAGAGAATTCATGCATAAAAAAAACCATACTAATAAAGAAGCTGTGCCAATTTTTAATTGAGGAGAAACATGCTAGGGGGATATTCTAAGTTTTTATTGGATGTTGGAGAAGACAAAAATTTAGAAAAAACAAAATGATGAAATAGATATGGTTATGCCAGAAAGAACTATGGAAGAAGATATAGATTTCATCTATCCAATATTTGAGAATCCTGCAGAGCCGTTCTCAAAGAACTGTATCGATACAATAATGAGAAAAATCCATTCTCCATCCATTAGACACTTCCCTGGTATGATGAAATAATATTTTTCTATTGATGCTGTCAGGGAAGGAGCTAATGCTACAGTACTCGTTTTCCAATAGAATTCCTTGATTCAATTGACCTCCCTGGATTGCACCACATAAACTAAAATTGAAGATAGGATCTCTCATCATTTTAATAAGGAACTTAGATCTTTCATGGCTTTGCAGTGGAACTCCAATGATCACAAAAAAAACCCCTCTAGAAGAATCTCATGGTAGCAAAGATAAATATTGGTGCATCCAAAAATGGATTGTCATGATTGCAAGAATTATCCTCAGCTTATCAGTAAGTGAAGACACCCCACTTCAGCAGGCACAGTTTCCAATACAGCATGCTTGGCTCTTACTATACACAAAGTGCAAGGAGAAATCATGGAGAATGTGCCAATTTATCTGGAGAAACCTATATTCTAGCATGGTCAGCCTTTATGTTGCTTTAAGCTAAGGAAAAAGAAGTGAAAATGTTAGATCATTTTTAAAGAACAGCAGATTCATTACTGACAACAAATGTTGTCATCAAAAGTGTCCTATGTTAAACAAAAAGTATATTTGTCTTACTGCACATCTTTGTTCTCAAATAACATGATATATTCTTCTTTAATTTTAAATCCAAAACAATACCAATTTGCCCATGATCATTCCAATTCTCAGTTTAGGTAAGGAAATTTCTCTGAAAGGGTGACCCCACAGTCACAGGTTGTCTGGTGGAATTTAAAATTAAAATGATGGACCAATTTAGGATGACAATGAAATGACAGACTGCTACAAAAACTATTTTAAAAATTTCTAGGGGGATGAAAGAGTAGAAATGAAACAGATGCTGTTTATGTTAGTGATGTTTATAACTGATCTGTATGAAGTGATCAGTGTTTAACTCTGGTTACAGTAAATCTATATTATTTACTGTCATTATATTTCACTTCTAAGACAGTTTTTCTCAACATTGCAGTCCTTCAGATAGCACCAGAATTCCCAGCCAGGTGACCAAAATTGAGTGAGAATTATAAGAGAACAATGTATTAGTTTTTCTGGTTCTGACCTGGATAACAAGCAAAGCAGCTAGTACATTTTAAATATTAGTCATTTATTTAATAATAATAATATAAAGTTGGAAGGGACCTTGGAGGTCATCTAGTCCAACCCCCTGCTCAGGCAGGAAACTCTATACCATTTCAGGCAAATGGCTGTCCAGTCTCTTCTTAAAAACTTCCAGTGTTGGAGCATTCACCACCTCTGGAGGCAGGTTGTTCCACTGGTTAATTGTTCTAACTGTCAGGAAGTTTCTCCTTAGTTCTAGGTTGCTTCTCTCCTTGACTAGTTTCCATACGTTGCTTCTTGTCCTGCTTTCAGGTGCTTTGGAGAATAGCTTGACTCCCTCTTCTTTGTGGTAGCCCCTGAGATATTGGAACACTGCTATCATGTCACCCCTCACCCTTCTCTTCATTAAACTACACATACCCAATTCCAGCAACCGTTCCCTATATGTTTTAGCCTCCACCCCCCTAATCATCTTGGTTGCTCTTCTCTGTACCCTTTCTAGAGTCTCGACATCTTTTTTACATCGTGGTGACCAAAACTGGATGCAGTATTCCAGGTGTGACCTTACCAAAGCATTGTAAAGTGGTATTAGTACTTCACTTGATCTTGATTCTATCCTTCTGTTAATGCAGCCTAGCACTGTGTTGGCTTTTTTGGCAGCTGCAGCACACTGCTGGCTCACATTGAAGTGATTGTCTACTAAGACTCCAATATTTAAGATATTTATGCTTCAGAGGACACTAAATGTTATTTGCATGTATCTATTTTTCATGTGCAGATCAAAATGACAAAAATAGGTAACATTGCAACAGTTTTAGCATTTGTTTTGTGGTTATAATTTTCTGGTGATGTGAGAATGCTGTCTGTAACCATGATATTCCTGTGTTACTGGACAAACATGATAAATAAGATACTGTCCTATAATCTTAATTACAATAATGAATTAACTACAAGAATACTCAGTAAAATTATTCTGATACATAGTGATTTTCTTGAGTTTGGTTGTTTTAAATCTCCTATTATCCTTTCTCTTATTATAGTTCCTCCTTTTTTGTATATATAATTTATACTAAACTAGAACTAGATAACTATTTGTCAAGTAGCAAAAATTTACTTGAAACTACCTGACTAATGTAATACTGATTGGTGTAAATCAGGGTGTACCACCGGTGGTAATTTAGCACCTAGCAGATGGTACGCGACCCCTAGCCAAATGTAGCAGGGAAGGAAATGAGCTATACACAGGCCTAGAGGAAATCAGCTGGAGCGGCAGGGCTCGGCAGAAGCGCCAGGATCTGCACTTGCAGCTGCATGCTGTTTGGAGTTTCTGGTGCACCCAGAAGAGAAAAGGAGAAGGGTGGAGAGAGGAGAAGCTGTAAAAGGAGCTGGTTTGTGGAAGAGGAAAAAATACATGGAGAAAGAGAGAGAATAGAAGAGGCTTTTGTTAGTGAAGCAATGAGGAGTGAGTGAGCAGCCTTTGTGAGCGAAGGGTGAGTGAAAGAGCGAGAGTGAAGCTTGTGCGAGCAATGCATGAGTGAATAAGAGCAAAAGAGAAGCTTTTGCAAGCAACGTGTGAGTGAAAGAGCAAGAGAGAAGCTTGTGCAAGCATGTGAGTGAATGATAGGAAAAGAGAAGCTATTGCAAGCAACGTGTGAATGAAAGACCAAGAGAGAAGCTTTTATGAGCAACATGTGAGTGAATGAGAGCAAGAGAAGCTTTTGCAAGCAACGTGTGAGTGAATGAGAGCAAGAGAGAAGCTTGTGCGAGCAACGTGTGAAAGAGAAAGAAAAAAGCTTGTGCAAGCAACATGAATGAATGAGAGCGAGACAGAAGCTTGTCTGAACATGTGAGTAAATGAGAGCAAGAGAGAAGCTTGTGTGAGCAATGTGTGAAAGAGAAAGACAAAAGCTTGTGCAAGCAACATGTGAGTGAATGAGAGCGAGAGAGAAGCTTTTGCGAGCAACATGTGAAAGAGAAAGAGGGCAGCTTTTGCGAGCAACGTGTGGGTAAATAAGAGCAAGAGAAAAGCTTGTGTGACCAACATGTGAGTGAAAGAGAGCAAGAGAGAAGTTTGTGCGAGCAACATGTGAGTGAGAGAGTGAGAGAAAAGCTTTTTCAAGCATGTGAAAGAGCGAGAGGAAAGCTTGTGTGAGCAACGTGAATGAGAGGAGCTTTTGCAAGCAACGTGTGAGTGACTGAGAGCAAAAGAGAATCTTGTGAGAGCAATGTGTGAGTGAAAAAGTGAGAGAAGCTTTTGTGAGCAGTGGATGAGAGCAAGAGAGAAGCTTATGCAAGCAATGTGTGAGTGAATGAGAGTGAGAGAGAAGCTTGTGCAGGCAACATGTGAATGAATGAGAGCGAGAGAAGCTTTTGCGAGCAATGTGTGAGTGAATGAGAGCAAGAGAGAAGCTTGTGCAAGCAACATGTGAGTGAAAGAGCGAGAGAAGCTTTTGCAAGCAGTGGATGAGAGCAAGAGAGAAGCTTGTGCAAGCAATGTGTGAGTGATTGACAGCAAGAGAAGCTTTTGCAAGCAATGTGTGAATAGATGACAGCAAGCGAGAGGCTTTTGCTAGCAAAGAGTGAGGGGGTTTGTGAGCAAAGGGTGAGAGGAAAAAGGGAAAAGTGAGGGGGAGAAGGGAAAAAGAAAAGAAAAGGCACTGACCTCTGAGTTCCACTGTTGCAATAGGAAGGAAGCATTAACATTGAACCTCAACTTTTTACTTTTCCATAATATTATAAACTACACAGTTCTATAACAGCAAATGAATCTAACCAGTAAAGCCCAAAATCCACCCCCCTTTATTTTAGTCATCAAGTTTTTGACACCTTGCTGAGCACTGGTGGTACTCAAATATTGCCATGTCCTAAAAGTAGTACAATCTGTGAAATGGCTGTAAAGCTCTGGTGTAAATGGCTGCATATACATAGAGAGAGAATAGTTTTCTCAAGGACTGGTGACCATTTAATTGGCTAAAAAGGGTTCTGACCGAATCATACTATGGCTTATTGTAATTCCAAATCTTATATCCCTGTGTATCCATTCAAAATAATGGAGGATGAATGTTTCTGAGCAATCTGGTTACATGGTGGTGAGGACATTTGGATATGATTAGTGACAAATATGCAATGGAAGAGAATCTATGAAAGTAACAAGAGGGCATAGTGACTAATGAATTAATCTGAAGCACACTTTTTCTAGATACAGATAATTTTATTTATCTAATTTATATAGCCACCCACCTCACCAAAAGTGATTCTGAGTGGCATGCAACAAGCTAAAACAATAAATGCATAAATACATAACATCATGTATCAATTAATTATAAAAACATTTAAAACTTATAAACACAAAACAAACAAGAAAATAACAGAAGAGTATTAATAATAGAGATACCTCACAAGTTCATCCATTTCTTGCCAGGTTTGCTGGCATCATCCTAATTTATCCTGTACTAGAGCTCTACTTTTTTTCTCTGATATCTCATTTAAAATCTTCCACTTTGTAAAACCAAAGCAATAATACCTTCTAAAGAAGAATCTGACATCCTGCAAAGCTATTATTAAGAATCAACATTAAGATCCTTTATATTTAAATTAGAGATGATATTGGATGCAGCATGGGGAACTAGTCCTGGGTGTGGCTCTTTTAAAAAAGCTGCAATTTCCCCAGCTATTGTCACTCTGTTGTCCCTGATTGTCACCAGCTACAAATTCCAGTGATTTACTGAGACACAGGGTATAATTTCCATCAAGTGTAAGGAGTTATAGCTCCACCAAACTCCCCCTTTGGAGGGGCTGCTGATTGGCTGTCAACTGGGCATTGTTACATTCAGTTGTGAGCAATCTGCATTGATTTTTTTCCCTTGCAAATGTGAAAAGGGTGAGGCAGCGTAAAGAACAAACACATTGAAATTAGCTTTACTACCCCATTGATAAAGAAAATCAAAGAGAGGACACTCCCCAAGCCCTTTAAACTATGCAATTACCTTCCTTTTTATAGTTTTTCTTTCTTTTTTTTCTTTCTTCTGCAGATCACATGGCAATCCCATTTTTCTGAAATACTTGAAAGCAGGAAATAGACATGTGCTAGTAATTACCATTATTATATATTTTCTCTTGCTTCCTTTAAGGAATTCACAGAGGCATTTTAACATTAAAGCAACACTTTTGAGGTGTCAAGACTGTAACCTTTGCTAAAAACTGTTCCGTAAGAGAATTTGACAGCTGACTAAGATTAGAATTCAGGACTAATCTCGGGGATAGTAGGCACTAATTGACTCTGATAAACCAATATATACTGAATGCATTTTATTTCAATGCTAGGTTTTTTGAGGGGGAAGATGGGGGGGGGAATCTTAACACAATCATCAGACTAACAGGTCATGATAGTGTAGCAATCTATTGCTGCTAAGTAATTTATTATTGTATTTGGTAATGTTTTATACATATCCCAAAAGGGCTTTTTCAGGAGGCAACTGGACTTTCTTGTTTTTGTTTGAAGACATTTCACTTCTCATCAAAGAAACTTCTTCAGCTCTGACCGGATGGTGGGGAATGGAAGGATTTATATTCCTTTCAGACAGCTGGTCATTTGCATTCTTTTAGAGAGTTGTTGGGGCCATTTGGAGCTTTTCTGGGTCCTCAAGGTCACCTGAGTAGTGCAAATGTGTGTAGACCTTTCTGGCTGCAGGATATTTTCTGCCCTGTTCCTGTACTCTGCAATGTTTTTGGGAAATCCGTTCATACTCCCTTACCATTCAAAGGGAGTTCATCCCAAAGTGCATAACTAAATGTCTAAATTTATTGGATGAGAAGCAAAATGTCTTCAAAGAAATACAAGAAAATTCAGTTGCCTCCTGAAAAAGCACCTTTGGGATAACCATGACCTGGATGACTGAGAATCTCCATAGTCAATGTTTTATACAGTTTTGCTTTATCTAGTTTTGTTTTAATTCTGTACAGTACCTAGAATCACATATCAAAAGCAATGTAGAGATATAAGAGGTTCCAAGGCCAAATCATTCTTGTCATGCAATTTTTCTATTTCTAAATTTTGGCATGAGAATGTCAAACATGCCATGTTGTTCCCATAACAGACATCACAGAATTCATTGTCTCATGTCAGCTACAGTAAAGGCAGTTGTAATTAAATCTGCAGTGCTTCCTCAGTTACTTAAACATGGAATGGAGCAAACAAATTATTCCAGTGAGTGCACGTGCACAAGATTGTTACCGCTAACTTGGTCCACCGGCTTCAGTAGAAATTGTAGAGCAATTTTATTAGCATGTGTACAAATCTTGTCTATGGAATAAATAAATAAACTTCAAATTATTAATGCAGATGGGCTGTTTTTCAGGTTTGTGCAGCTGTTTTGGAAGCTACTCTCAGCTGTCCGCACACATACGCATCTTTTTCCAGACAGCTGCACAAGGCAGGAAGGAGATGAATCTGCTTCTACAATTCAAAGAACTGCTTCATTTCTGCACTCATGACTTGTAAAGCACTTTTTTCAAAGGATTTGCATAAGCACAATTCTACACATTTTACTTCAAGCAAATCCCACTTTATGGGCTAATAATAGCCTTACACCTGGCTTATTAGCCATTCTTAATTCTCAATAAATTTACTTCTGTACATTCAGTTAAGGTACTCCAATCACTCTCCAGATTGTATATAAAAGTTGCATTATACATAATCTCCCCATGAAAAAGCAGCCAGAATTTTATAGGAATTGTGATATACACTTAATTGACTTACTGACTCAGTCAAGATTTCTGATCATAACCTTCATTTGCTGCTTTAAAATAGTGTCACAAATTAGAGATCCATGAATATTCAGATGCACTGGAGCTTACAAGGGTCACTTATGCACTGGCTTCCTTATCTGTTTCAATAGGGATCCATATGTTTTTTCAAGTTTGGATTTGGTGTCTGGATACTAAAACTATTCTTAACCTGGAATTCTTCTGAATCATCATCATCATCATCATCCCAGGCATCCCATAATGCAAAAATGGGATTATTTGGAAGCAAAAATGTTCAGTAGTAAAATGGAACAGATTTAAATATTATAACACACGGTTGTTTGTGGCTTAATGCATATGTGGCTGTAAAAGAAATATTTTTGTTGGGATAGCTCATTTATTTTTGCTGTCATGTTAGGGTATGTGGAGTATATTTATGCTTATATGAACTGTGTGTGTCTGAGACGGGGAAGCACCAGAGACTTTCTGATAGTTAAACCCTTGGCTGTTTTCTTTCTTGATTGTTTCATTAAAAAGTTTTACTAAATGGAGAAATTCTGAAACCTAAAAGAAGGTGCATTTTCATTTGAACTCTTATCATGTTGGTCTCTAGTGACCCATTGTAGATATATATTAAAAGGAAGGATACTTAGTAGTCAAAATATTACTAATTAAAGTACAGGTACACCTTGACTTACAACAGTTCATTTAATGACTGTTCAAAAAAGTAGAATCTATCATAACTGTCATAAATCACTGAAAAAAGCTGAAACATCAGTGGCTTGTGATAGTTTTTCACACTTACGACCATTGCAGCGTTCCCATGGTCACATGACCAAAATTCAGATGCCTGGCAAGTGACTCATATTTATGACAGTTGCAATGTCCCTGGGTCATGTGTTCACTTTTTGCAACCTAATGATAAGCAAAGTCAATGGGGGGAGCCAGATTCACTTAATAACCATGTTATTAACTTAACTGCAGTGATTCACTTAACAAAGTAATAAAATGGGACAAAATTCACTTAATTCTCTCATTTAGCAACAGAAATTTTGGACTCAATTGTAATTATAAGTCGAATATTGTGTTACAAGCTTTCAAAAGCAAAAAAGAAAAGAAATTCTGAGAGAGCAAAAATGGCAGGAAGAAGTTAAGCTAATTCTGTCAGGACCTGTACTTTATAATCATGTTCATCTTTTAGTAACTCTCTCCCAAAATGAGCAGTGAGAAGGCTACTGAGCAGAGAATAACTACCTGTTATTTCAGATATATACAAAACCAGGGCTTCTTTTGTCATAGAACGCTCAGAACAGAGTTCCGGCAACTTTTTTGGATGGAACCTTGTAGAGTAGGCAAGGCTGGTTGTATGACATGTGTGAGTTCCGGCACCTTTTTCTTTTACAAAAAAAGCACTGTAGAAAACAATTTCTAATTTCTTCTTAGGACAGAGTCTGTAGCTGAGAAGATGCTGACTAATTGGTTTGCTTTCTTACTCCACAAGTTCCTAAAGGTAAGGAACCAGTGGCTTTACCCTTGGTTCCATTTTCTTTGTTCCATACTTTTTGTGTTTGGTCGATTATATTTAATTTTTCAAGGGGAATGATAGAAAACCAGTCCAGAGGCTGGAAATAATACGTAAAACAGTACATAGTTCACTTTTAAAGCTGCCTTTTAGTCGGGTTACTACTGATACTAATTAATACATTGAGTATACTACTAGCAGTGTATTTGACTTGCTTAGCTACATAAGACTATCTCATAGGATTATGTATTTCCAGAATAAATGTTAAGATTTTAAAAATCCATCTTCCTTTCTTTTCAATAAATGCTACCAAAAAGAAATAGCATATTATTTCTAAACCATATTAAATTTGGAGCAACAAAAAAGTGAATTGTCTGAATGGCTTGATTAAAAAAACTAAAGTATAACAATGTTAACATTTAGCTTTTCTTAAATAAGATATTTCTTAATTGCTGTGTAAACTCTTTTCCTTACCAACCAGGAATGTGCTGGAGAACCACTCTTCATGTTGTACTGTGCCATCAAGCAACAGATGGAGAAAGGCCCAATTGATGCTATTACAGGGGAAGCACGTTATTCCCTCAGTGAGGACAAGCTGATCAGGCAGCAGATTGAGTACAAAACACTGGTGAGTGGGAGTCTTCTCTCAACAGTTTATGCTACCATCACCCGCTGATGTGAAATATAGCAAGGGTTGATTCCCTGGATCCATATATGTATTAAACCAAGAATCTCCATGATACCTCCAAAATATTCTGATAGAGGAACTTTCTCATGAGGGAACATATATGGCAATTTAAAATATCAAAACAGAGAGGCTTTCTTAGAACAAGTGAGGAAGGGAATGTTACTGAGGGCATCCTTAAATAAAACTAAGCCTTATACTTTGAGGCCCCTTAATTTCAGTAGTGAAACCCAACATTCCTAATTGTCAAAGGGTTTTACTTATGTTTCATAAGTTTATTTGATGTTTCTATGTATAACTGAAAAGATGAAATTAACTTCCCAAACCATTGTATATTTCACTTCATATAAGCAATTTTTTCTCATTTGGAAAATATACATGCAATCGAATGGCAATCTATTTCTGTGTATATATTTAGCAAATTCAATGAAGTTTATATCCTATTTCCACATAAAGGCTTTTTTTAACCTGACATAAGGAATTATTTTCCCAATCTAAGTAACACTAATGTAACACTCTAGATTTTCTTGTTGGATCTATATACAGTAAAATATTTCCAGCTTATTTCTAATCATTACTATGACTAAATGGTGATGGTTTCTCCCTAGCCTTTCCAAGTTCAGCTTCCATTTTAATTATTTTGCTTTTTTAGATCTTGAACTGTGTGAATCCAGATAATGAAAATAGTCCTGAGATTCCTGTGAAAGTGCTTAACTGTGATACTATCACACAAGTCAAGGAGAAGATTCTTGATGCAGTATATAAAAATGTCCCATACTCCCAAAGGCCTCGAGCTGTTGACATGGACTTGGGTAGGAATCTCTTTATTTTGTGATAGCAGAGAGAAATATGTGAGTTTGGGTTTTCTCTGTGAAGGGGTCATGATGTGTAAGGAACCCATACAAAATCATACAGAAATTGTCTCAATTTAGAACTATGTATTTGGTTATAGTATTATTATATTTATTCATATTCTATATATAGAAAAAATACTCTGTGTTGATGCCTTGGTTTCAATAGACAAATAAAGCAGAACTCTGAGGCTTGGAAATTCCTCAAAGAACATGTTTATTAGTTACAAAGTATCAGCATGATCAAAAGTGAAACCAAGTCTGAAATTCCCACTAAAAATGTTCCAGTTACAAAATTTTCCAGTTAATGTCCCACCCACAAAACTATGACATCACTACATTCCCCAATGCATTCATTTGGTGGGCTTTCTTATACAACACTCAGTCCCTGATCACAGGAGCAGTAGATGACCTTGGTTCCCACAGGAGAGAATATTATTTTGACTAGTGAAGCACCTGGGCAAGCCCCCCTCCCCCTGTTCTATGTGGCAACCTAGACTAAAAGAAATATGGCTGCAGCCAGGCTCATTATAGAGTTGACAGTTGACCACAAATGTAGTGTCCTTATTGGGGGTAAGATTGCTAAAGGAAAGTCCAGTGTAGATATACATACTGTTTATTGTGAAGGTGGTCTTAGTTTCTTCTTCCTTCACTATTTACAAAATATATCAATTCTGGATTGATTCAGATTTAAGCTACATAAGAGGATACTTGCTTAGGGTACAGCCAATCCTCATATTATTCTAAATTAAACATATAAGGTCTTAGTGTGGATTGGAAGCAATTGGAAAGAGCTAATCCCCAGCTTTGTCATCTGATCTATCTCATTTTATATATAAAAACAAAAATAAGACTAGATAAAGGAGGGTTTTTACTGGGGAAAGAGAATAAATTGTAAAGTTTAATTATTTTGTAATTTAAAAGTTCAGAGGTAAGTTTTTTTCCCTACCATCCCCACAATACATGATTCTGATTATGTGTTTAATGTATAACAAGAATAAAGTCAGCTGTAAGCAATGTAATTAACTTATATACATTTGACTATTCTGATGCTGCCTAATTCTCTAAGATCTCCCAGAAGGTTTTCTGTATAAATGGGAGATTACAACAGATTGTCTGCAATGTGCTCTGAAATATTGAGGTCAGTCTCCCCAGTCTCATATGTTGAAATCAGCAAATATCAACTGAATTTGTGAAGGGGTAAACAGCTGTTGAAAGTCATTTCTTATTTATTTATTTATTTATTTATTTATTTATTTATTTATTTATTTATTTATTTATTTATTTATATTATTTATTTATGAAAGATCAGCATTTCGAGATTGCCATTCCCACAATGAGATTTCTAGGCTTCTGACCTGATTCGTGAGTCTGTTGTTACTCTTTTTGTAGAATGGCGCCAAGGTCGAATAGCACGTGTGGTACTTCAGGATGAAGACATCACAACCAAGATTGAGGGTGACTGGAAGCGGTTAAACACACTGATTCATTATCAGGTAGGCAAACAAAACCTAGCATGCAGGTCACAGAAATTAGTTGAGTGGACCGAAAGGGGGAAGGGGTGGGAAAATACCTGAATTCTAATTCCTCAGCATCTTTTCTAACAAGACAGGCAATGAGAGGCATATTTAGATGATAAATCAAAATGGTTCAGCATGTTCCCATATTAAAAAGGAAAACCGTCCTGATGCACATCTGACAGAAACAAGCAGACCTGTAAATTGAATAAATTAAAAATGCCAGCTGTGTTCCTAAGACAGACAGTATATGCAGATGAGCTAAAAAGGCAGCAAGCATGGAACACAATACTGTTGTTTTATACCAGTTTTGCATTGCATTTCTCTGATTTCAACCTTACTACCCTGTTAGTGGACCTTCAGAGACACTGACTTTCAGCTCAGAGAACTTCTTGCATGGGCATGTGGAGACATTTGTTTAGTATATATTGTGCACAGTTGCTCAGATTTTCTCAGAACTAGACACCAGCCTTGTTGCAGATCTGATAGAGAGGTCTGGGGAGGAATCTTGCCCAATAATCTAGGACTGGACTGAGCATGCTAGGCCTAAGGAAGTCCTTAGGATGTGAATTCAGCCATCTGCTCTTTAGAGCCATGCACAGGATTCAGTACTCTTTATTCAACATCTACATGAGTCCACTGGGTGAGCTCATCTTTTGTGATGGGGTGATCAATATACTGATTAGGTCATCAGTATGCTTTTTTATTGCCCATGATAAAATTAAGCAATACTGCAAATGCTGTACCCAGTCCCTGGAGGCGATGAGGTTCTGGATTTAGTTCAGGACACCAGTTCTAGGACTATATCATCTTTGGTGTTGGGTAGAGCTGCACTGCCCCAGACAGACTCAATGTGCAATCTGGGAGTCCTCTTGTACTAACGACTCCTGCTCATGACCAGTGCACTCATATCTAGGAGAGCCCATGAACAGATTTGGATAGCGTGCAGTTGGGCTTCTGCCTAAATCAGTGGCTTTGGTCACAGCCGCACATGTTATCTTCCACATGGTCTATTGTAATGCACTCTGCTCTTGAAAAGTATCAAGTATCAAGAAGGTTCAGCTACATGCAACATTTAAAGCCCTTCATGGCATGGGGATGGGTTATCTGAGGGAGGCTTGTCCCCAGTTAGATCTGTCTGTCCATTCACATCTGGAAGAGAAGGTATATTGTGGATCTCATCTTCTAGGGAACTAGACTTGGCAAGCTTTCCTTGCCCTAGTGACTGTTTTATGGAATATTCTCTTCCCTGAAGTAGGTAGCTCCATAAGAAACAGTCAAAATAAACATCTCAGGCTGTCAAGCTGCATGTGTAAATAATTTTCAACGAACCCACCTAGAAAGCTGCTTTTAGGAAGAGATGCTAGTTTTATATAACATTGTTTCCATATTGTGAAATCTTGTGACTTTCACCTTTCATTTTGGATGTAGTCCAATATGCAATAGAGCATACAAATTCTGACTTTCTGATTAAACAAGCAATAACTATGGCATCAAAAGGTGCTAGTGATGATATGTTGCCAATTCTCAGTATGAATATCAGCCAGTCCTATCTGCTTGCTCAAGTCTGGTGTACATTTGTAATCATCATGATCAACAATATTCCAAAGAGTAGAAATGGCTCACTACAACAAATCCTAATTATGCTATTTTTATGAGTAATCCTTTTATTCATATCCATTTAGTCTCCTATTTATTAACTCTTTTAAGGATAAAAAAAGAGCGGGAAATTGTTGTTCAACCACATGTTTAGAATTCAATATAGTGAGGATATGTGATTTTTGTCAAGGCTGGTTAGGAGATGATACCCAGAAAATTATTAGTTGTGCTTGAATTAAATACTGTGTATCTATCGATTCTTCTGGATGCTGTACAGTGTCCTTCAAGTGAAACAATTTAGTTACAATTTGGTCCTTTAAGAAATATTAGTTAAACTCATTTAACGTGACCTGGAGCCCATGCACAGCTATATGTTTTCGATTTAGCTCTTATTCAGTGAAGATATTCATCTACTATAAGAACAAATACTCACATGGACAATAGCAAATAGATCTCAATTGTCAGATAAATTAATTGGATTTGAACATCAGAAATATTATTTGTCCACCTTTAACCTACAGCATAAACCCCCCTTGACCTTTACATAATCCAGCATAAAAGAATCGTAATAAAATTATCAAAGAGTAAAATTGCCCTCTTGACCCTCCTTCTAAAATTGTTTGCTTTTGATCCCAAACACAGTGATTGTAGTTAGTGTACAGTGTAGGAAAGATGACCTCGATAGAGGTACACTGGATGATGCCTGGACAAAAGGGGCATAAACATTATTTTTAAGCCCCCAGCAACTATATAAATTTTGGAACTGTGTCAAGCAGATGCCTCTCTAATTCACTCCATCATAAGATGGTGGAGGGAGTATGGCAAAATCAGGTTTTCAAGATTCTGTTGTTATAGCCAGTCTCATTAAAGTAGTTTCGCCTTCCTCTGGTGTTGATTTCCTAATCTGGTCTACCTAATGGGCCTGGCAGTTATGTATGAATGCATTTTAAAAATTCTGAAGTATAGACTTCTATATGTGAGAACTGTCTCTGATGTGGACCTTTGCACAGATGCTGAATGTAGTCTTTCTGTTGACATCTATGCTCAGTACATGGAGATGGGGAAGGAAGCCACAATTTTCCTCTTCTATAAAGAACCTTGACTGCATCTATGACAAAAACTTCATGTTTTTTCTATGGGAAAAAATAAAAAAATTAAAAAAATCTAAAGCAGTTGTGAAGCTAAATATGTCCCAATTACAATATTCCTATTCATTCCCCAAATTGTTTTATTCTACTTGTCCTAGTGCACTGGGCTTCTAAAATCAACATTATTCCTCTCTTGGGATTTACCAAAATATTATATGGCAGGAAAGTTGTGTTTCAAGGTTAGCAAGTAAGTTGCCAACATCCCTCTTTAAATAGAAACATACATTATCCATGTCTACATAGCAATTTAGTGATAGTCATGCTGATTTTAAATAAATAATATGAAAAGCTAGGCAAGAGCATGGCAGTCAATTATACATTTTTAAAACCAACATTTTCAAATATATATCATTGAATAGAGTGAATGATTGCTGAATTTTTCTTGTTGATTGCCAATTTTACCATAAATAAAGGAAGCAAATCACTCTGTTGTTATAAAAATACTTGTGAAAATCCAGTGCAATCTTTAACCATCTTTGCTAATAGCATAGCCAACAAAGTTAAATAAGAATTAACCTCCACTTAAGATTTAAGCACCTTTCCTATTTATTTATTTCTTAGCTTTTGTGAGTGTTCTCTGGTCAACTTTGTGCCCATTACAAGGATATGTGGGGACCCAGAAATTCTTGATGTCACATTAAGTTTATTTATATTCAATCAACAAATAATTGAATCAGATTCTTACTCAGCTCCTAGTCACTTTTGCAAACCTAGAACTTCATTGTTTGATAAATTCATTTCCCCAAGGATTCAGTGTTTTTACACTTGCAAATCACATTGTGCAGACAAGAATTGTATGGCAGGAGAATGTAATGAATTTTCAATTGCAAAGAATACATAGAGCTCAGAAAGTAGCTTTAACCCAATGAGGTGAACTCATCATCAAGCTAACTGGGAATATTTGAAGGTTTAGGAAAGAACTACATGTTGGATATAGCTACAACAAACTGTCATGCTTCAATAAACTGAAAACCACCTAGTTAAGAAAATCTGCACTAAAAACAGGAGGCCTGAAAGGTAGCTTAAGTAATATTGAGTTTTAAAATGAGTCCCAGGAAGTCTTGAGCTGGTTATCTCACTGTTTCTTCTTAGGCAAATTAATAAAATTAGTAAAAAGAATAAAGAAAATTAAGCATTTAATAGAAAAAAACCTTGCAGAAGGAAAATTCACAAAATGTAAAGCTTGCCCCACCAACTTTTCAAAGTTTTCTGAGAGTGTCACCTGGCACATATATGGCAATAGCCCTCTTGATGTTGTATACTAGATCCTTCAAACAGCCTTTGGCACGTTCCTCTTCCAAGGTTACTGAATAAACTACACTGATGTCATGGGATAAAAGGACCTGTCTGTCTTTTTATGGATTGATTTTATGTATGTATGTATGTATGTATGTATGTATGTATGTACAGTATGTTTGTATTTTGTTTGTTAACTGGTTAAAAAACAAAAGGCAAAGAGTGAAAGAAATGAGCAATTTTCTCAGAGGGAAAAAGTGGAGTGTCTCTAGTATGTTCACTGGAACTGATACTTTTTAACTTGTTCATAAGTATCCTTGAAATACGGTCAAGTAATGAATTGCTTAAATACCAAACTATCTAGAGCAGGGGTGTCAAACTGGTGGCCTGCAGGCCAGATGCATCACATGCAGGCCATGCCGAGCCCAGCTCCACAAAGGCAAAAAATGTCGTGATGCATCACTATACGTCAGGTAACATGATCGAGTTTGATACCCATGATCTAGAGTGATAAAAGTCAAGTGTAATTGTAAACATGCCAGGCTGATTTATTAAACTGTGGAAATGGCAACCCGATCCTCATTGGAGCAAACACCTAACTTCACATATATATTGTTGGGATCTGAGTTGTCTGTAAACTAGATCTCTCTCTCTCTCCCTCTCTTTTTAAGATATATAAGATACTTTTTTCTAAGCTTACATGGGAAACTCCCTTCATTTTACTTGTGATGTAGAACTGCACTAAGAGAGACTATCACTAGCCCAAAGTCAGCCAATGATTTTTCACGGTGAGGATAATTAAACACCTTAAATATAATACCATACTGGAGCTTTAGTGGATAATTCAATAGAAATATCAACCTAGTGGGTAATGACTTTGAAAAGATAGCCTCTATGTTAGGGGACATTAGGGAATTATTGAAAATAAAACTGCCAACATTGTAATGTCTTTATGTCACTGTCAACTCTATAATACTATCTTCAATTCTAGTTAATAGAGTTTAAAAAGTCCAGAAGATACAACCAAAGTTTGGGAAATCTTTTGCTTAAGAGGAAAGGCTTGAATGAATGGGATTGGGGGAAAATGACTTCAGGGGAACAGGACTAAGAGGCATAAAACATATCTGCTATGGAGAAAGTGGGCAGGGTGACATTTACTCCCACTCAAATCAGTAGAACCAGAGGTCATCCAATAACACTGATTGATAGGAGATTAAGAGCAGATAAAGCCAAAGCCCTCTTCACAGACTGCATAATTAATTTTGGAATTTATGACTTCAAGATGTGATGATGGCCACTGGCTTTACAGTAGGATTGGATAAATTTGTAGATTCTAGCTTCCTAAGACTGACTAATCTTGGAAAAGCAAGGTTATCTCTAGACTAGGGACATCATGCCTCCAAATTTCACTTGCAGGCAAACAATGGCAGAAAATAAATATGCCTCCATCTCCAATTTGAGAGTAGCCCAGAAGAATGTGGCTGGCTGCTGTGAGAAACAAAATGTTGGACTAAGAGATGCTAATTTCTCTTTAGTACTAGTTGCCTAAAGCATGTATTACAGAGTTGCTAGTATTTTCCTGTGCTCCTGGTTTGCCCTTTGCATTAATCAGACTGTTGCCCCAGCTGACAGTAATAGCTGTTTCCATTTCATGAGAATGAAAAAGAAATAATTTGCTACTAAATGTGCACAATCTATTCTTAATATATCATTTATCAGCTCAACTCAAAGTTGTTTAAGCTGCAGGGAGCACCTAGTTTTTCTTGAATAGAAATTTTATCAAAGTGACACTTTAACACATACTAGTTGCAAGTTATTAGTGATTTTTTCTTTTAAAAAAAGAGTTAGATTTCTGTAGAAATTAAGAAATACTAAATAGTGATGTAATCTTGAGCCAAGATTATCTGTTTTACTGTAATTAATAGTGACTCTAGAAATTATTTGGAGCCAAGTGTAGAATAGACCAAGTGTACAATTTAAGACAATAATTGTGACTAAAAGTGTGTTGTATTCGTTTTTGTTCCATTGCTAGCTGTAGTTTATTCTAAAAATACTATGATATCTAATAATGTCCAAAACAGATTCACAAATTTTGTGGGGCTTTTCAATCTTTAGTGGGAGTTTATGAACCAATAGAAATATATTATAAACCAAAAAAGTACATGCAACCCCACCAAGCTGCACATAATATATAACTAGCAGATTTCTTATTTTGCCCTATGACAGCCTAAGAGGTAAACCAAATCAAGTAACTGACTCCACAAGAAGATTAGAACTATATTTTATTTAATAACAGTACAAGTGGAATTACAATAATCTTATAAATCTATCTCAGAAGGAGCCTGCTTGAGTATTTTATTTCTTTGTTTTGTTGTTGTTGTTAGCTGCAAAGTCATGTCCGACCCATCGCGACCCCATGGACAATGTTCCTCCAGGCCTTCCTGTCCTCTACCATCTTCTGGAGTCCATTTAAGTCATACCTACTGCTTCAGTGACTCCATCCAGCCACCTCATTCTCTGTTGTCCCCTTCTTCTATTGCCCTCAATCTTTCCCAACATTAGGCTCTTCTCCAGTGAGTCCTTCCTTCTCATTAGGTGGCCAGAGTATTTGAGTTTCAACTTCAGGATCTGACCTTCTAAAGAGCAGTCAGGGTTGATCTCCTCTAGGACTGACCGGTTTAGGTTGTTGATATTTCTTCCGGCAATCTTAATTCCAACTTTTGATTCCTCTAACCCTGCCTTTCTCATGATGTGCTCTGCATATAAGTTAAATAGGCAGGGCAACAGTATACAGCCTTGCCTGACTCCTTTCCCAATTTTGAACCCATCGGTGGTTCCGTGTCCAGTTCTCACTGTTGCTTCTTGGCCCACATATAGGTTTCTCAAAAGAGAAATAAGATGGTCTGGTACTCCCATCTCTTTAAGAACTTGCCACAGTTTGTTGTGATCCACACTATCAAATTCTTTACCATAGTCAATGGTACCATAGTCAGTTTGCCACCTCTTCTTAATCTCTTCTGCCTCTGTTAGGTCCCTGCCATTTTGGTCCTTTATCATGCCCATTTTTGCATGAAACATTCCCTTCATCTCTCCAATTTTCTTAAAGAGATCTCTGGTCCTCCCTATTCTACTGTTTTGTTCTATTTCTTTGCACTGTTCATTTAAGAAGGCATTCTTATCTCTTCTAGCTATTCTCTGGAATTCTGCATTCAATCAGGTGTATCTTTCTTTTTCTCCCTTGCCTTTTGCTTCCCTCCTTTCCTCAGCTATTTGCAAAGCTTCCTCAGACAGCCATTTTGCTTTCTTACATTTCTTTTTCTTTGGGATGGTTTTGGTTGCTACCTGTTGTACAATGTTGTGAACCTCTGTCCATAGTTCTTCAGGCACTCTGTCTATGAGATCTAATTCCTTAAATCTATTTGTCACCTCTACTATATATTCAACAGGGATATGATTTAATTCATACTTGAGTGGCCTAGTGCTTTTCCCTACTTTCTTCAGTTTAAGCCTTAACTTTGCAATGAAAAGCTCATGGTCTGAGCCACAGTAAGCTCCTGTTCTTGTTTTTACTGACTGTATAGAGCTTCTCCATCTTTGGCTGCAGAGCACATAAGTCAATCTGATTTCTGTGTTGACCGTCTGGTGATGTCCATGTGTAGAGCCGTCTCTTGGGTTGTTGGAAAAGAGTGTTTGCTATGACCATCATATTCTCTTGACAAAATTCTATCAACCTGTGCCCTGCTTCATTTTGTACTCCAAGGCCAAACTTGCCTGTTATTCCGGTTATCTTTTGGCTTCCTACTTTAGCATTCCAATCCCCCATGATGATAAGGACATCATTTTTTGGTGTAAGTTCTATAAGTTGCTGTAGGGCTTCATAGAACCGGTCAATTTCATCCTGTTCAGCACTGGTGGTTGGGGCATAAACTTGGATTACTGTGATATTGAATGGTTTGCCTTGGATTCGAACTGAGATCATTCTGTCATTTTGAGGATTGTATCCCAGTATTGCTTTTCCTACTCTTTTATTGACTATGAAGGCTACTCCATTTCTTTTGAGGGATTCTTGCCCACAGTAGTATACCTGATGGGCATCTTAATTAAATTCACCCATTCCTGTCCATTTTAGTTCTCTGATTCCTAAGATGTCGATGTTCAGTCTTGTCATCTCTTGTTTGACCACATCCAACTTGCCTTGATTCATGGATCTTACTTTCCAGGTTCCTATGGAGAAAAAATCTTTACAGCATCAGACTTTCCTTTCACCACCAGATACATCCACAGCTGAGCATCCTTTCACCTTTGGCCCAGTCGCTTCATTCTTTCTGGCGCTACTAGTACTAGCCCTCTGCTCTTCCCCAGTAGCATATTGGACACCTTCCAACCTGAGGGGCTCATCTTCCAGCATCATATCGTTTTGCCTTTTGGTACTGTCCATAGGGTTTTCATGGCAAAGATACTGGTGTGGGTTGCCATTTCCTTCTCCAGTGGATCACATTTTGTCAGAACTCTCTGCTATGACCTGTCCATCTTGGGTGGCCCTACATGGCATAGCTCATAGCTTCATTGAATTACGCAAGCCCCTTCACCACGACAAAGCAGTAAACCATGAAGGGGATTTCTTTGTTTAACTAATTAAAATAAAAATGTGCATATATTTCAACATACAATTTCTATAATTATTTTGTATATCATTTAATAGCACATCCATTCTCACATATAACTTCAGAGTATATAAATTAGAATAGCTCATTGCAACATGCAAATCTATTTGAAATTTCTCCCAAATCTAATTCTAGACAGAAAGCTTGAAAAACGCCAATGTTGATCTCAAACAATAAGTAATTAAATTCTAGAAATTTAAAACATGAAATATTTATCCAATTCTGTTTCAAATGATAAAGTGATATGTGTTTGGAATTCATTTCTTTTGGATTATTGCAAAAGAATAATTAACCATAACCACAATCATACAAACAAAGAGGTTTAGAAGTGACTTTTTTGTTTGTAAACAATAGCTAATAACTATTAGTCCTAGTAGCAAAGGAACCCACAGGAAACCTCCAAAATCTCACAGATTAGTCTTTGTTGGGAACTAATATGATATCTAATAAGAACAAGGATGTAAAATCTTTTGAAAGACCAAGGACAACCAATCAATGCCCTTTGGATGTTTTGGGCTCCAACTCTACCACCTGAAGGCTAATTTTGATAGACAGCAAAGTTATAAACTAAATAAGTATAAAAACAAGATACCATATCCATACAAATTACATGAAGATTCAAATCCTAAAAACCAATTTTCATCTCTAGCAGATATTCATATTACATTCAAATATATGTCATAAATATTTCTCATTAAAAATAACATCTGGGTTTTTTTCACAAAAACTACTGTTTTGTGTAAAAGGGAGCTTTTTTTTACCCCTGTTACTGACTTCAAGAAATGAACCTACAGAATTATTTGTATGTGTAAAATTACTACATCAGGCTGATAAATTGTGGTTTGTTAATTACTTGGATGCCTAATGAATAGATTAAATAAATAAGCACCCAATTTCAGACAAATGTTTCCATTTTACTTTCTGCAACACATTTACATTGTGAAATTATTAATATATAATTTGGATAAATAAAGGTTTGTTAATGAAGATTAGTTAAAAGCTTTCTGAGTCTTACAGCTGTAGAGTGGGTAAAATTAAACATTGCTATTTTGCTTTAACAAAATCTTATTATCAGTATTAATGTGCATTTATAATTTGATTTCCCCAAATTTATCTCCAACCACCCTTTTTGGGGAGGTGTAGTTGTTGGAGTGGTCATTTAAGATCCAGAAAAATGATTTTATTACTTGTTCCTTTATAAATCAAACTTCTAAAGTTCATAAAATGAGTTAAACTAAAAAAATGATTTAATAGGAATTTTTTATGATCCATAACATTATTATAGCTACTTTATTCCCAGTATGTTATTGCTTTAATTGTGTTGCTACAATTCGTGGGAATCTCTGTTTTTATTGGATCAAACATAATCTTAAATCAAAATGACAGAGAATGCCTTCAATATGTCTTTTCATTTCTTAGTTCTTTTCTTCAGGGACAGAACAGGCCAGGAGGGAAATATACCCTTCATTTTGCTTAGTCTTCTGACACTTCATGGCATTCCATATGTTCCTGCCAACACTTCATTATGAGATTTATAACTTTCATCATTTTCGGCTCACAGTACAGTATGAATATGTTTTAGTACTGCATTTGCTTGCAATGTTCTGTCTGCTTACATGTCTTTTTTCCCCTCTACCAGGTCTCTGATCGCTCTGTAGTTGCCCTTGTTCCTAAACAGACTTCTTCTTATAATATTCCTGCTTCTGCCAGCATATCACGGACCTCAATTAGCAGATATGGTAAGACTGAAAGTTGCATGATGTAAACATAAAGATTCTAACTACATGACTCTCAAATTAATGGACTAATCTGATCATTGCACGAAGTGTCAACTGGCTAGCAGTTTTATTACAGTTTTTATTGGAAGCTTATGAAACATATCTTTATAAATATACAGGGGACCATTTTTAAACCACTGAGCTCAGTCTGAAACATTATGATAATGTCAGTGCACACACGTAACTCTTCACAAATAATAGTTGCTTCTACCTCTTATCTGAATTATAAACTTGGCTGTAATGGGAATAACCCATTGAAACCACCTGTGCATGTATCAGAATCACTGATCTGAAGCAATTTCTCCTGGAATTGTCATTATCGGACAAGCAACATATTAAGTACTGTACATAGAGATATTATTTCTCCTCATTCAAAAATAAGTGGGGAGCCAGTGCTTTTCTTGTAAAAGAAAAAGGTGCCAGAACTCACACATGTCAGACAACCCACCTTGCCTACCCTACAAGGTTCCATCCAAAAAAGGTGCCAGAACTCCGTTCTGGGCGTTCTATGACAAAAAAAGCCTGGGGAGGACTATTTCACAGTTCAAGTAGTCAGGAAGTTCCTCCTGACATCTAGCCTGAATCTTTTTGTAGTTTCAATCATTTGGTTCTGATCCTGCCCTGTTAATTTTCCTTCTATGTGACAACCCTTAAGATATTTAAAGGTTGCTGTTCCATTTCCTCTCAGTTATATCTTCTATCTATAGGCTAAATATTTTCCTTTAGCAAGTCCTCATAGGAAGTGGTTTCCAGAACTCTCCAAATCTTGCTACTCTCCTCTGAAATTGTTCAAATTTCTTACTCTCCTTCGGAAATATGGTGTTCAAAAGTGGACACAGTATTCCAAATGTGATAGGACCAGAGCAGGTATGAGTGGAATAATTACAGATAGTCCTCAACTTAAAAAAAAATCATTTAGTGACCATTCAAAGTTACAGTGGTATTGAAAAAAGTGACATGATAATTTTTCATACTTACAACTGTTGCAGCATCTCCATGGTCACGTGATCAAAATTTAAATGTTTGGCAACTGTTTCATATTTATGACAATTGCAGTATCCTGGGTCATGTGATTATCTTTTCTGACCTTTTCAGACTAATGGCTCATATTTGACATGTTCAGCAAGGACATCGGTTGCTTTTCACATGTACAGACGTTATGCCAGTCTTCTCCCTTTGCACTTGTGCTCTGATTTTTTTCCCTCCCAAATGCAGAACTTTACATTACTTCCTGTTAAATTCCATTTTATTTATTTCAGTCCACAGTTCTAGTCAGTTTAGATCATTTTGAATCTTTTTCTTTTCTTTTCTTACAGGGAAATATAATTACTGGGGGGAAAAACTGAAATTGAACTTAATATAAATTTGAGAATTTATATTTGGTCATTTTGTCCATTTGTATCTTTATATTTTTAGTAAAAGCATTTTTGTGTTATGTTTTGGCTGGAAAAATTATGGCATCATATGGCTGGCAATTTTTGCAATTGCTTGTTCCTTTTATTTGTAAAACATTTCTTCAAAGACATCAAAGACAAAATTTTCTAAATTGGATGTTTATAATGTAAAAATAGCAAGCAAAGATTTTTCTTTTGAGGATACACATTAGTTGTAAAGCAAGATTTCTATTTGACTGTTCAGAGTCAAAAGTTAAAGAGCATTAGCATGCAATATGTGCCTACCTAGTTGTTGTGAATCCTGATATTGATACTTCTGATTGCACAAATAACATCAAGCAAAGGTGTGCTTTTAATGTCTACATTTGCATCACTGAATTTCATTTTTAAATAGAATGATTCAGTGCTTTCACCTTTTCATTACATTGATAGAAATAGTCATATTTTTAATCATTTTGAATCAGGAGTGAAACTTTGGAGAAAAATACGTAACAATTCACTCATTCTCCTATTAATGTAAGAGAATCCCCTTAGTTTGACTGTCACCAAATAGAAGAATAGAAAATTAAGAAATTAATTTTTTCACAGTGAAAGAAACATTTGTTTGAAAATGAAAAAATATCAAACAGTTGCAATGTATATTTGATAGTTAGCTAAGGTTTTTTCTTTTCATGTGGCAAGGCATTTCATGATGATATGTTGTGTATAGTATGTTTTAAATGTGTGTTATATATGTATACACTTTTAGAGGAAGAAACTAAATTTCATTTTTAAGTGTGCCATGACAATAAAGGTTATCTATTCTAATCTAATCTAATCCAAAATGCCCTGTAAGTAGATGCAACTACTACATATTTTAAGTATGGTAGCCAAGATTATAATAGTTCAGAAAATTTTGGTTTTAGTTTTCTGTGGATGGTTAACTTTGTTCTATTGATCAAGATTGGCTGAAGTCAGCAGATTAAATACATAACAAAACAGTGAAAAATATTACAACCAAAAATGTTCTAAATATAGGATTAGATTTCAGAAGCATTGGAATTTTATAGTAATTTCTTCCCTTATAAACTAAAGTTGTATTCTCTGTTAAAGAGTTATGACGAGCCCCAAAATACAACCGAGTCTGTCTTCCATTGTGCCTTCCCAACCTCTTTTTCATTCTCCCCAGATTCCACATTTCGGTACACAGGTAGCCCAGATAGTCTTCGTTCAAGGGCACCCATGATTACTCCTGACCTAGAGAGTGGAGTAAAAGTCTGGCATTTAGTCAAAAACCATGACCATGGTGACCAGAAGGAAGGTGATCGGGGAAGTAAGATGGTATCAGAGATCTATTTGACACGGCTGCTAGCTACAAAGGTAATTCCAAGTCTTACATCCTGTATCTCCTTTTTATCAGCTGAAAGTGGTAAACATTAGCCTCATATTGTTGTGCTGATTTTTTCTTATTGCATATTAATAATAAAAACAGTGTTTAAGTAAAACAATTATAATAATATACTTATATACATATAATTATTATATATAATGATTATTATTATAATTATAAAACAAACCTAACCCACAAATGAATGTATAGTAAAATCTAAATAACACAAACAGAAGTTTTTATTGCTTTCCCTAAACTGTCTTCATTCCTATCTCATCTTACATAGGTAATAGTTCCGTTCTCCCCCCCCCCATCACATACTGTAATATGTTAACTTTGCTACATCTCACATCCAGGGATATAAATTAAGGGGGGCAGCTTTGCAAACTGCAATGCTGTTCTGCACCAGCTGATGATTTATGATATAATACCCTCATACTTTGGTCTCTGCTTCCATCAGGGTACACTTCAAAAGTTTGTGGATGACCTGTTCGAGACTTTGTTCAGTACTGTGCATCGAGGCAGCGCTCTCCCACTGGCTATCAAATATATGTTTGATTTCCTAGATGAGCAAGCAGATAAGCATGGCATCCATGACACTGATGTGAGGCATACCTGGAAAAGCAACTGGTAAGAGGGGCACAGTTTTATTACTTATGGTTTATGTACTTTTATATCAAAATGGTCCTTGAGCAGTACCATATCTACATAAATAAGGGTAAATGTATGAAAACTAAAAGACACACAATAATATTTTGTACATATATATACATATATCGGGATGCAGTGGCTCAGTGGGTTAGGATGCTGAGCTTGTCGATCAGAAGATCGGCAGTTTGGTGGGTTGAATCCCGAGGGCCGTGTAGCAGAGTGAGCGCCTGTTACTTGTCCCAGCTTCTGCCAACCTAGCAGTTCGAAAGCATGTAAAAATGCAAGTAGAAAAATAGGGACCACTATGGTGGGAAGGTAACAGCGTTCCGTGCGCCTTTGGCATCTAGTAATGCCGGCCACATGACCATGGAGACGTCCTCAGACAAGAGCTGGCTCTTCAGCTTTGAAACGGAGATGAGCACCGGCCCCTAGAGTTGGAAACAACTAGCACGCATGTGCGGGGGAACCTTTACCTATACATATATCAGACAAATATTATCACAGATCTTCAGTGGTTTTCTCATGCAAAAATAAAAACAATATTGAGAACTCTTTATTCTATATTCTATGTTCAATTACTTTTGGAAAAAGAAAGATTTTCATTGTAGCCAGTTCAATTTCCAGCCAGGCAGTTGTTGACACTTTTATTGTTCTTTTTTTTCTTTCTTATTTTCTAGGTAGTCAGTTTACAGTTTAGCACCATCTGCTTTCTCCAGACAATAAAACAAATTTTATCTAGGCAGGCTTGTGCCAACTTTGAGTATAGCAAGTTTATTTTACATGGCATGATCAATTTAAAAAGATAGTCTAAAAACATCTACTAAATGTTATGTTATATTACATCTCATAATCCATGCTATTAAATATAAATTAAATATCTCTTGAATAATGGGTATATATTCCATTTTTACTCTTTAATATATCACTGATATGGCCACAATCCAGCATCCTAATGCCAAAATCTGATTGATTTGTAATGGTCTAAGATGATAATGGCTTGCCTCATTTGATACAATGTTGGTAATTTTAGTCAGCAAGTTGCCTGGAAAGGGGAAAATAACTCAATTATTAATAGCTTTTAAATACAAAGCAGACAGTCTTGGAGTCTCAGTTCTGAGATTCACTGTATATTCCATAGGACACACATATCATTCCTTCAAGCTGATGTCCCTGACTAAGTGGCCTTCATGAATACTTTGTTCTTGACATTGATAAATCTAAGGCTTCAGAGAATACACAAGATTTGCAATAAGGAAGTATAGAATAATTTGACTCAAAGTCCCTTGCTACATAACCATTTATTTTCAAACTCAGACTTGTGATTGATTTATACCAGTTTCTCATTAATTATTCTGTATATATTAATTATCCCATTAAGTGAAAGTGTTATCACATCTAGATGTGATTGAATGATGTACTTTCAGAGTCATAAATGTAATCTTTATTACCTAAACAGTGGAATAGGTCAGAAGAGGGGAAAAACAGTGTTCAACCTGATTAGTGAAAAGAGGCATTAGACAGGACAGGAATAGCTGTAAAAAGTCAGCATTTAGGTGATTTACACATGTATTTTAAGTAGAATTCAGCTAAATTTCTATTAATTTCATAAGCTATCCTTTTTACAAGCCTTCTTAGGTGCAAGAGGAAGAGACTAGATGAACAAATTGCTCCTGATTATCATTGTTTGCATCAAAGACAACCAGTTTTCAGTTAGATTAGTCAAAAAGCTCTCCTTAGCTTGATCTTGGTATTTCCAAATCCTCAAAACCTTAAAAGTAATTGAAATGGCATATCCTCTTTTGTATAATGCTTTGTTTCTAGCATTTGAACAAAGTAGAATTTACAAGGTGCTACCAGAAATCCAATAACTAAAGAAGCAGAACCCAGATAGAATTGTGGCTACTTCTATTAGGTTTCAATTGAATAGCAATATATACTCTGATTATTTATAATATATTTCCCAAATGTTTTCTGAAGATATCCAGGCAAAGACATTGTATATAAACTTGAGCTGCAGCTAAGTATCGTATAACTTTAAAGCAGCAATTTGTATTCTGTATTTTTAGAACAATTGTTGCTTTTGCATCTTTATCCTGGCTGTTACTTTAGGATTTATAGTTCCATGGGTTAGGAATTGACTGTGCATAGAGGAGAAACTCATAAAAATGGCAATTTGTGCCTATGTGTATAAACTACACATGCAAATCCCTTCGGGTTCAAAACCCTCTAATCATCTGGTCTGCCAAAGCTAAATTCTCTGCTGCAAGGAGCTAAAAACAATTTTGCAGAAGCTTTAGGGAATGCATTTTAAGATAAAATTTTGGAATGCTGAATAAAAGGACATTTAGAGTTAACAAGTGGTACTGATGAGCATAAATTTCCCCTCTATCTCCATGGCTGCCAGATTATAGAAGCCTTTAATATGGAGAACTTCCCAACCATTGTCAGCTTCTATGTGTATCAGCTGAAAAATAATCTGGACTGGAAAAGAAGAGATGTTAGTTTCAACCAAGCATTTAAATATTTCCTTTTGAACAGTGATTATACAGAGTCAAACAGTTGTTGCACTATGAATCAGATAATTGGACAATAATCTTTGTTAGCAATTAACTAAGATGCTTTGAATAGGATCCAAACCAAGTACATTAATTTTAAATCTTGTTGAAATACTGGACTTAAGATAAGTCATAACTTGTTTTCAGTTATCTCAACTATTTACAACTGTAAACTGTCCTTTAATTGGAAATGCCTGCATTTAAATCTAACAAATTAATACATGTTTCCATACTACCGACACTATGTTGATTCATATTTTTCTGTTAACATGAAATTATTATAATTAATTGAAAATATATTCTTAAATAATAAAGTTGCATTAACCCATATACAGCCATTCCATATCTTTTATATTCAACTCCTCATATTTATGAATTACCAATTTGATTGAGAAATTGTGACTCTGAGCATCTCTAGTGAAAGCTGAGGCCTTTCTGCATGCAGAGTACTTAAAGATAAATGTTACATTTGCTAGATTGGAAAGCTAGTTAATATAAAACAGTTTTGTGAGGTGAGAGCAAGACTAGGCACAGGCACATTTGTCCTTTTCAGCAGCTTTGAGCAGGTGGCAAATGAAAAAAATAATGTTCTGCCTGCATTTATTTCTATCAGCAACCATTTGCTCATATACAGCAGAATTTAATCTTTCCAAAAATAACTTGCATTCTCTTTTTTTTCCTGAAAACATTTTTTTCCTGTACTGCCACTGGATGGACAAAAAATAACAGATTGAAGTCCCATAGAGAATAAAGTGTTTTGCTAGCAATTGAAGGTCAGGCAGAGCTAAGGTGGAATGAGAACAAGTGTAACAATTTGTTGGGAATTCACACGCTGCTGCAGAATGAAGAAATGCTGGACACAACCACTAAGTTTGAACAGAATCTAGCCAGCATTGGGTACATGACAGTTCAACTGACTTGAATGTAGTTTACTATTTTATTAGATGCTTTGCAGTATACTTGAGAGACAGCAGTAAGAAACAATTTGTTTACTTTGTTACCCAAAAGGTTCAGTTTTGATTGCCAATGTCTGATTTTAAAAAAAAAAACAGTTTCTAACATCTCTTCAAAAAGTTGTTCTTTGCTGTTTGGATAGAAAAACATGCCCAAACCCTAACAAAATAACTATGAGTAGCCTAAGACTTGTATTGTACAGGTGGACAGGTGCCAATCTACCAGATGAATTATGTGAAAACTCTTCAAAGACTTATGATTCTTTTTCAGTATGTCATCTGACCATGCACACATTAAAAGCAATTCAATCTGTAGTCAATATTATTATAATAAGATTTTCCCCCAAAGTTAATAGTCTTAATGAAGCAAACCACATAGGAGTCAAGTGATCAGGCAGATTTCTTCAACATATATGATGCTATTACAGATTTTTTAAGTCTCAGATTCATACAATGGATCAGTGCATTTCAATACAAAGGAAAGCCAAAACCAAATCTCTTTGTAGAAACATATGGTTTAGTCTGTACATGTAGGAGAAGAGCAGGCAGAGCTGGAGGGTGGAGTTAAATATATCATCATCTTAGAGTCATACATTTCCACAAATGGTCCAAGTCTAACCGATCCTGAATTCTGTTGACCCTTATCTGGTACCAATTTAAAGTTGGACTTTAGATGACTAGATTCTTGTGTATAGGCATGAATATTCAATTAAAGAAGCTACCTGGGACCAGTTATGGGAGTACTTCATTAAACAGTCAACTCTGGGGTGATCTTCCCTTATAGACATCTCACAGGCATCACAGGGATGTTTTCATCATGCTGATTCTAGAGATACATCATGCCCTGTTCAAAATTTTTTGAAGACCTCTGTAAAAATGTCATGTATGCTTATCAAACTGGAAAAGATCACCGAAGCATTTTGAAAGCTCTACTAAACTACAGATAAGAAATGTCCTGAGACAAAGAAGATTTGAAACAATAATCCCCAAAAGGAATTATTCTGTGACAAGCATCTCATTAAAGTCATTTTTTAAAAAAGAGATTTGCAGGCCTCTGCTGCCTCAGCTGAAAGAGAGAGAGAGAGAGAGAGAGAGAGGGGGGGGGGGGGGGAGAGAGAGAGAGAGAGAGAGAGAGAGAGAGAGAGAGAGAGAGAGAGAGAGAGAGAGAGAGAGAGAGAGAGAGAGATCCATTGGAGACTAATAAGGCAAAACTCATTGCTCCTTATAAACTTTGATGGTCATGTCAAATTTCCCTCCTACCAAAAAAAAAAAATCTCATTCTAAACTTCCATAGGGATATTTTATAGGCAGATAAGTAAAACTTTGGAGCTAACAAGATAGTTAATAAGCAAACAGTAAGTATTTCATATCAACTGTCAAGCATTGATATGGTGGATGATTGCTCAAGTCCTAAGGCACAAAAGCATCCCCAAATTAGTGATCTTCGGATCATTGTGATATGAGATATTTATCACAATTCTGGAAGTGCTTGTGCAGTTTCAGGTACTTCAACTAGTTACTGAGTTTAATGAGGGGGAGGTGTTACTTTTTCACACAGGCATATTGAAGATTGGATTACTGCACTTTGTTTTTGAAATAACACAAAGCATTGGTGTAATTTGCTTATTCAGTCTTCCTTTATATATTAATATTAGTAGCATGAAGCTCTGATAACTATCAGAAAATCAGAAAGAGGGAAAAGAGGGGGGTATATGAAATCAGTCAGTTTGTTTATTTAGCCCCAGACCCTATAATCTGACTTGCAGCTGCTGTCCAGAGTATAAAGCAGACATGTTTAACATCAGCTGCAACACAGTCTAATAGGAAATGCCAGCAATTGATTTTAGCACTTTTGCATTTTGTTACTGGCCTAGACTACCTCCTCTATAAGTCATGCCTAGAATGCTGCAAAAAGAGCAATCAAGGCATCAGAAGACTCAGAAAATTGCATTTTCTCAATTACCTGGTGCCTAGGTCTTCAGTGATGCAGAGTTTTAACTAGCAACAATAGAGAAATCAAAAGAAGAAAATATATTTTTGGGTCTTTGCTGTTGATTAGGGTAGATTAAAGTGTTTGTGTGTTTTTGTTGGGTTTTTTTGGGGGGTGGTTACAGAGAAAATCAATGGTATTCTATTTAGTTTTTTATTCATATTTCAAGCGACCTTTACAACACTCTATTCGAAGGAGTTGGTATTTTTGATAATGTTGGGTTTTTCCCCCCAATTCTGGAAAATGGAAATAAAAATGTATTATATTGTCCATATTATGGTTCTTTTTCTGCTGCTAGTTATTGTGAACTTTATATTACATAGAAATTTGGACTTTTTTCTTCTCTCTGTTCATAATATTGGTATTTATGGGCAAAAAAGACAAACAGTGGCATCTAGTGATAGAGTACCTTGTAACTGAAGAATGTTTTCCATTTTAAGAATAAAAGGAAGAGAGGGGAAAAGATTACCAGTGATAATATTTAGCTTGGAACACTACTGTAAATCCACGAGAAGAGTGTTTTAATGAATATACATTGAAGATGCTCATTATTGCATTAAAATGAAAAGAAATGGGGAACAAGAATACAATAAAACTTTCAAGGGGAAAATGGATTATCTCAGTCAAAAAAAAAGAATTCCCTCTTTGGCTAGGTCTCCAACCCAAATAAGCCAAATAACTCAATGAATTCAAATCCAATAGCACCATCATAATTCTGTACCTTGATTTTAACTGTGCTTAGGAAGAGGATATCCAGCTTGGCTGAAGTATAATGCTAAATATGATTAGTTCACCTTGGTTGCCAAATACCATTGTGGCTACAGTGCTACATTATTGGAATGTACAGTACTATATTACTCATTACTGCTACTATTACTACTATCATTCTTATTTAAACTTTTTGTGAAAAGAAAAAAAAGAAAAGCTGTAATTGTAAAAATATGTTGCTATATTTTAATTTATAATGCATATTTATGTCACACAGTCTTCCTCTTCGCTTCTGGGTGAATGTAATTAAAAATCCACAGTTCGTCTTTGATATCCACAAAGGAAGTATCACTGATGCCTGCCTCTCAGTTGTAGCTCAGACTTTTATGGATTCATGTTCCACCTCAGAGCATCGGCTGGGCAAGGATTCCCCCTCCAATAAGCTGCTGTATGCCAAGGATATACCCAGCTATAAAAGCTGGGTAGAAAGGTCAGTGTTCAAATAGAGTGTATGTTCTGCATGGCAAGACTTCCCCAAGCTTGCACATATTGAGTTCAGTATAATTTCACTCTGAATCTGGGTGGCATTCTGAGTGGCAGTTGTGTTTTCTTCCTTACTCATAAAGGTCAGTATTAAGGATCCATTTACAAATTCCAAAATACCTGCAACATGAATTCCAATAGTGTTTCCACTGATGCTCTTGTTTTTGTTCATGTCGATATGCACAACATAGGTAACAGATTTTATTAATTTACTTAGCTGCCTGCTGGTAGCTAATACATTAAAAACGCACATAAACAACTAGAACAACAACTTACAGGATGAGTCAAAAACCACACAGTCACCAAAGACAACTCCACCTAAAATCCTGCTCCCCTGCTGAGATGAAAAATCAGTTCCTAAGATCATGTGAAAGACCAGCAGAATTGTGATCATACGAACCTTGGAGTGGATGCTGTTCCATAGAACAGATGTCAGGATGCAGAAAGTACGTTTCCTGGATTGCATCAATGCTTGGAGACAGGCAGTTTACATGCACAACCTAGCCATGTGTCATAAAAAGCTTTATAGGTGATGATAAGAGCCAGTACAGCTTGGGAAGTAGGGATGTTTCACAGCATACTGAGGCATGCCCATAACTATGCCCATTCTCGACCAGCTGTAGTTTCTAAGTGATCTTTAAAGGTAATCCTGCATAGATTCCATTGCAATAGTCCAAACTAGAGCAGCCCAAAGTATGAGTGACCAGAAATAGGTCCCCCCCGGTCTAGAAGTGATATAATTGGTGCACAAGATGGGCCTGTGCAATACCATCCTAGCCACAGGCTGCTACCAGTTCTCCAAACGGGCAGGAGACTAGGAGGATCTCCTAACACTGGCACCATCTAAACAATTTAGAACTAAAGATATGAAGGCCCTGCATGGTAGGGATGGTCCAGTCTTGCTAAGCATATAACTCCCCATCCAGACCCTTACAGCTTTCAGATACTGAGAAAGAACCTTGACAGCATCATTTGGTCAGCCCAGGATGCAGAAGCATAACTGAGTATTATTAGCATACTGATATTACCTGATTGCCCCATCATCATATCACCTAACCCAGTGGCATAATATAGATGTTAAATAGAAGTGGAAAGAGGTCCCTGTTTGTGGAATTCCAGAAAGCAGGGGCTTAGAGCTAGATCTTTCCCAGCCAATAATGGAGTCAATCCCAGAGGAAAGAAGAAAACCACAATGAAGCTGTCTCCCATACCAAGGAATGTGTTCATCCAGAAAAATTATACCATTAGTGATAATACCAGAAGTTACTAGAAATCAAGGACAAGACTGGGTGAACCACTGCTATCCTGATCTAACCAGATGCCAATGCAGTACTGCAGACTAAACTCTGTCCACAGTCTGGAGTTTGATCCTGACTGGGCATGAACTGGACTCCTTCCGGGGTAGGTAAAATGAGAACCTAGACTGTTGGAAGCAATATGCTGATATTGTAAACCTCTCAGAGAATCTTGTAAAGCACTACGGAGCAGTATATAAGTGCTATTGCTATCAATAAGTGCAGTCAAACTCAATCTCATTACTGTTTCCAGATCTGAACCCTAACTGGAAGGAATCCAGATAATATTTACTGAAAAATAGAATAACATGAATGTTATGGTAAAAACAATACCAAAGAGAAAAGTGTAAACAAAATATTGTTTTCATTGCCAACTCCAGCTGTCATCTTTTCTTTCCTTACATAAGTCTTTTTTTATACATTTAACTATATATAGTTTTTAGCTTTATTACTGGGCTTCCAATTACAGAAGTACTTAGTAAGTGGAATTGTTATTTATATTTGTGATATTCATGTATCACAAATAATTGTCACTATACAATATTGTAAATACAATGCAACAATGCATATGTACAAGCTATTGTACATTACTAATAAGTTCTTTTATTGTGGATTTATTATGGCATAAGCATAGTAGGAAAACATGTTTTTCACTTTAAGGTTCATCACATATCCTACAAAATCAACTTGATGCTTTGTTCATTTTGACCTTTACACTGTTTTCCTGCAGAAATGACTCGTAGCTTCAACCCAATTCATTCTTGATTGCTGCTTCTTTTTTCTCTCAAATGTTTGTGCTTTAAGTAGTCAGTCCTGTTTTTGAAACACTTCCACACTTTGCAGGTATTATGCAGATATTGCAAAACTCCCAGCCATCAGTGACCAAGACATGAATGCCTACCTCGCAGAACAGTCACGTCTGCACTATGTTGATTTCAACATGCTGAGTGCACTCAATGAAATATACTCCTATGTCAGCAAATACAGTGAGGAGGTGAGAAACATTTTTCTTCAAAGAGCTGGGGGTGGGGGGAGTTGAGAAACATATTTGTTGATTGAACCCTTCACTACATAATTGTCATAAACAATTGAACTTTAAGCAGCTGACAGTCTGCAATCCAGTAACAAGATTAAAACAATATAGTGACAATATAACAAAGCCCAAGGAACAGCACGTAACAACAACCAGACATTCTCACAGCAGGACAGAATAAACTCAAACCAAACTTAAAGGTTGTCTAGGTGCTCAACTAACTGGAGAAGTAATGCATCTATTTTTCTTAATTTATCACCAGCAATTGCTGGACGATTAAGCCACCATTGTTTGCACTATTGAGGCTTGGCAGAAAATTGCTTACCTGGCATTGCAGAACCACAAAAGAAGTATTCAGTACTACATGCAACACATAAGTCAATGTTCCCCTCTCCAATGCAAACTAACTTTGCACTAGTTTCTGCCTCCATGCTATTTCCATGCATGAATCAAACTGCCATCTGGGCCTAAGAATAGCGCAGCTCTGCCAATATAGCACACATTATCATAAGATACTTTTGCAAGTACCCTTCTTTTCAAATATATCTGGCTGAATCTTATAATGCCATTTGGGATGCAGACAGTTAAGAAAATAATTCCAATTTATTTTCAGAGTAATTTGTAACCATAAAATGACTGCATGATACAAAGATATGCTACATAATGCACAACACAAAGTATGCAACAAAATATAAAGGACCAATGTTCACCACAATTACTTTTTATTTATCACAGCCTGAGCATATTAAGGAGCTTTAGTAAAAGTTAAATAAAAGTAATAACAGATGAGTCTGCCTGAGGATCAATTGTCTGAATTGTGAATTTACAATAAATGAGACTTTTGTTTTATTACGGACATCATTATTATTATGTGAATGCCTAGGCTGTTATCCTAAAAATAGATTTTGGAATATTCGTGATATTGCTTATAAAAAGTAAGCAAATTTTTGCTTAATAAGCAAAAAATGACTTATATTTACCTATTTTTGCTTCATTTCCAATTATATTATTATCTTGACCATTGTCCAATTTTTTTTCAAATAGAATGAAATTGCTAATGGCTAGGGATGGGAAAGAAATACTAAAATGCAAACCAAATCAATTAACTAATTTAATTCACATGCTCCAAACTAAGATGCAAGCCAAAATTCAATTTATTTCATTTTTTACCCTTCTCCAAATTTTGATACATTGCTCTCTGCTCAAAACTTGTATATAAAAAGGAGGGGTAACATGAAATCATGTATATAAAAATCATATCTTAAGGAAATTTGCTTGCAAAATATCTGCTGTAATAATTTTCATCATGAAGTGATTAGGCAATGTTTAGATAAAGCAGAAAGTGGAGCTACTTTAGTTGTTGTTATTGAATATTTATATGATTCTCTGAATACCTGCAAAATTATCTGGTTGTTTGACCATATGCTATTTTCCCAGACACAACTAGCATGGCACAACCAAATCACACACACACACACACACACACACACATATACATATACATATATTACAAAATAATACTATCAGTACATATTCTTTTCTGATGGATGCATTACTTGATGTCTAAGTCCCCACCATCTGCTCAGCTCTTTAATTTGCAGTGCTAAGAAATGCCTATTTTGCAGTTACAGCTATTAAAGGCAAGGCTTTTGTCTTTTAAGTGCATGTATAAATACATGGTATAGTGCAGCAGCCATTTGTTAAATAATAGAGGAAATATAGCCTCCAGAGTATAATTGTGCTTTTTGCTGGCAGTGTGAGCCAACACGGTAACTCAAAAATAAGGAGAAGTTTATGAACACAATGAAATCCTGTGCTTTTCTTTCATTTCTTACATTTTCTCTAGGAAGTAGACCTAAGGACTGAGTGTTGTCTAACAGTTCTACAGTATATTTCAACTTCTTAAGTAAACATTTAGAGCCCCTAGGTATTCTCATTCACAGATTTACCATAAGGCTACCATTTCAGAACCTAATTCCTATGTATTGTGTTCTTATCAATGTACAAAGAAATTGTCATGAATTTCTAAGAGCATTTATTTGTATGTATTGTTGCTTCCTTTTCCTTTTAATCTACTTAAACCCAATTCATTCTTGTTATTTCCTGTCCTTTCTTGTTTGCATTGATTTTGGTTCTAGATCATTGGGGCTCTGGAGCAGGATGAGCAGGCGCGCCGGCAGCGCTTGGCATACAAAGTAGAGCAACTTATTGGTGCCATGTCTATGGAGAGCTGAAGAAAGGAGCAGGAACTCCTAGGAAAAACCATAAGGAGCGATTGCAAAGACTTTGGGGAATTAAGGAAATTGGCAAGGTGGCCACAAAGAATATATCGGGAATACTGTGAGAACCTCCTACAAGAAGCAAAAGTTGCCCCACATTCTTAGCTCAAAATTCACAAAATTCCAGTTAAAAGAATGAAGGAAAACAACAGGAATTGTGCATCTCAAGCATCAGTTGGATTTATCAAATAGTTCAACTATTCAGGCTGTAACCTTGAAGGTCTTTGGAAGCTTAGACTTCTCCATGACTGCTGCTTTGCATGAAAATTGTTTGGTGTATATTAAGAGATAACAGAAACAATATTTAAAGTTTTTTTTAAGAAAAAGAAAAGAGAAGAAAAAAAGGTAACAAAAATACAGTGGCTACATCTTATTGAAGATTCCACTGTACATTGCCCCTCACATCATACGAGAACCTCATTGTTCATGGCTCAGATGGATGGTTTGCAAGTAGATTCTCTACTTTAGGAAATGTTTGAAAAAACTCCGTTATTCCTCTGCCTGGGAACTTAAAAAAATATCTCCAGGAGCACAAATTTGCACCAAACCTTTTAAATAGTGCAGTTGGAAAGGAAAACCCAGCATTCAGTATCTTCAAGAGTATTTTAGCAGGAATCTATATGAGTGGAAAAGCCATCTGGTCATTTAATTCATCTGCGCTGAAATCAGCTTCAACTATGTATTTATAGAGTACTGATATTTTTTTAATACTCCTTATTTACCATTGAAGGGACACTATGATTTTATGAAAGTCCTTCATTCCTCTTCTACTTTGACACAAGACTTCCCTCATTGAAATGATTCCTTCCTGTTTTTATGTATCTGCAATTGTGTTCCTAAGGAATGTCTGGTCCTTTTGAAGCTAAGGAAGTTGTGATGGTTTAAAATGAAACTGTTGCATTATGCACTTTTATAGGTGCAATTCATATAAAAACTGATTGGCTTTCTTAGTTGCTTAGAGTGTTGATTGATCAGTTAGCTTTTGAGTTGTTTGTTTTTCCTAGTCACTACGTGATTTCTTGCTTTTAAAAAAAGTGTTTACAGCAAGCAGTACTTGAACAGTGTAGACCTAGTGAGTTGACATATTTATTGCTTTCCTGCTTTGAATTCACTTATGCAGTCAGAACAAATGCCATTTGCATTTTTCTCACACCATATGAAAGGTCATGCAGAAGTCAAGCATAAGACTTTAATGTCTCCTGGGAGAGGGAAATGGGGGCACCTTCTCTCTGGACAAAAGGAAACGGCACATTCTACATGCTGGCTAATTACTGTAGTCTTGTCGGTGTCCACGTGTCTCAGTTCAGATTAGGTTTTTAAATTGACCCTAGAAGTCCATTTCTAAGTGATCAGTAGAAGGCTGATGATGTCTGTGAGTTGTCATTGCTTTTTACAAAAAAAAAAATTAAAAAACCAAAGTCCTTTCAAGAGTGATAATAGCAGGTGGGATGCTGTAAACATTTCTGTCTGTAATGAATATTGACGTTTGGGCAGGCTACATTTAAGAGGGGTGAGAAGAAGGGCAAGGTGATTAGCACTAATGGAAGGCAGAATATTGGGCCCGTGAGTGCAGGCCCATGAGTGCAGTCAGACTTGAAGAGAACAAAATGGCTTTTCTCGGTGTGTCTGTGGACAGACACCTTTGATTGCATTATGATTCTACTAAATTTTGTCACATTTTCAGTATAAGAAAAAATGTGGTTACAGCTGTTTTGAATGGAATTAGAGGACATTATCACTTATCAGTATATGTCATTTTTAAAATCCTAAGGGTCTTCAGAAGTGAAGGTTTTCAGAAATAATAATTAGCTAGTTTTTTGTATGAAATTCAATGTAGGGAAATCTCCAGAGTCAGGGGAACTCAAGGTTTTCCTACTGTTCCATGTCTACAACACTTCATGTCTATCCAGGACCTTTGTCATGCTGGTCCGAAACAGGAGTTAGCCTGAAAAGGGCAGCTATCATTGCACTCTTCATTCATGATACCCTTGAAGGAGATTCCAGAACAATTAACATGAGGAAGGCTGAACAGTTGACCCCATCCTGTAAAATTTCTCCCTGGACATCTGTAGATGGGAAGTCTCTAATACTATTGCTCTATACACTGAGAGCAAGGTGATACATGTGGAAATCTATTTCAAAGACAAATAGCCTGAAAATAATTGAATACATTGCTTTACTAACATAGTTCAGCTTCTAATTAATTGTGTGGAATTCTTTTATAAGGGGCTTCATCTACTAGTGTGCTCTGCTTAGCCACCACATCAGAAAGGAGGAAATTGCTCCTGATAAAGTAAACCCATTTTTCCCAGTGATATGTAGCTGTCTCTTTTAAAAAATCACCACTAGATTCCCCTCCCTTACCAAGCAAAGGCTGTGAGTTTGATATCACATACTTTAACTGAATTGCATATTTTGTGAGAACCTCTCATTCTTCTAATCATTATCCTGAATGCTGCCAAAAAAGGGATAAATGAAAGGACCAACTTACTGTTATAATTATAATTCATTAAAATGGTGTCAAACCCCTTTTTTCCCCTTGATAATTTACTTTCATAAGTTTCCTTGGGTCCTATTAATAGCCTGAAAGAAATACTAATGACTGGCCTTGTACAATAAGCCAAAGCCTTTGACATTCTCAGCAGTCAAGATTTGCAGCCAAAAAAAATCTGATTTACACTGACTTGGCAAGAGCAGAGAGTAGGAGTTAAATGCAGGATATGTCTCAGAAGGAGAGCATATTTTCAGAAACATTACTTCCATGTCCTTTAGCAGGCAAGGGCATTTGATTGCAAAGGAAGAATTGTCTCTTTTAGTCCTAAATTTAATTGACAAAGGTAGTACATTTAGCAGCTTATTTTTTATCAATGGATTTTCCACTTTCCCAATTACAGGCATTTCACAGTGAATTCTCTTTGGGCTTCTTTTATGCATTTGTATTAGTTTTTACTGCTGTGTTAGATGAGCTATACATCTGAGGTGTCAATATTCCAAACTAAGGCTGTATCTAGAAGGTAGTTTCTTACATCTTTAGCCAGAAGTGGAAAAATAGATAACTCACCAGGATTTATCATCTAAAAACAATGAGTTGTTACTACAGATACTCTGATTTAGACTATAATATCAATGCTGGACCTGCTGGTCCATATAAACTAATAATGAACAGGTTAGGGACTGGACAAATTCTCACAGAGTTGGCAGGAATCAAATGAGTTGATTCAAATATATTTGCATAGGTCCTTTCACAGCAACTACTGCATTCTACAATCATAGTTTTCCTTTGCAGATGTGTAACATCTCTTCCTAAGATGAGATTTTCTAGGCAATCATACTTTATCTAATAGTTTTTGCATGCTAGTTTGATACAACCTATCCTAAAGCAAATTTGGAATTAAATGCATGGCTTTCATTTCATGGTCAATTTACATGGCTATAAATAGTATAAACTGCTGCCGCAGGACCTCAGTCTTCTCAGCCTGAATCATCACTATCCCCAATGCCTTTGGCCACGTTCAAGAGTCAGTAAAGACTGGCCAAATCCATAGGCATTTACCTAATATTGTGAGGTTAGTTTAAAGAGCATTTGGGGGGGACAATAAAGTTTGAGCCAGTGGTGGGATTCAGATATGTGAACAACCGGTTCTGTGTGTGGATGCCACTTCCGGAAGTCTATTCTGGTCCAGGCAACAAAAAATTAGCTACCAGTTCTGCCGAAGTGGTGTGAACCAGCTGAATCCCACCATTGGTTTGAGCATTTAGAACTATGATTGTTTTAGGTAATATTCCCTATCCTGCTATCTTACCCTGATGTGTCAGTTCTAACTTAATACAGTTCAGATGTTTTTACATCAAAGCCAGAGATTACATTCCTGAAATTTTTGTGCCCAACACTTCTTTTTTGAATAATTCCATTTTAGTTTTCACTGATGAGTGCTATCCATACCCATCAAAGAGCTCAAAGCAAGGAGGCAGTGATGTGCTAATCAGATGCTTATTTCCTTTTGAAGATTTTTATTGTATAAAGCTCCATCATGTTAGCAGACCTGCCTGTCTCTCCTGAATTTTTGTCACAATACTAAAATTCTCTAGCCACTTCACCTGCCAGACCAATCAACAGGTCTTTTTAACCTTCATACATTCTTGTATAATAGATTCCATTTAAAAGGGAACAAAAAGCGTAAGCAGCTCAATGTGCTGTAGATCCACTCAGAATAAATGAACAATGGGAATGTAAAATAAGCTGGAAATTAAACAGTTTCTCTCTTTCTTATAGATGATATCTTAAAAGTAGTTAGCAATCCTCTATCTTATTCAGAATGGTGGCAATCTTAGCCATATTTAGGAAAAATATAGTAAAGAAGTACTAGCAAGTGCTCTCTGTCACAATGAAATACATTTGATTTCCTATCAGAAAATCTAGGATGAATTCTAGATCTTTTTCATCAAAGTATCCTCTCCTTCCATGCTACTGGTATTGCTTACATCACAAATTTTTAAAAATGTCACTATAACACCTTGTTTTTAGTTGTAGGGATTCCAAGTCATTTTTTTAAAAAAAATATTTTCAGCAGTAGCTATTTCTCTAAAGTACTTCTAAATACTGTGATTGAGTTAAAACTAAGCTCCTTTCCTGTGCTTATAATAGCTGGCATATCTATCTATATTGAGACACATTCCCAGTGCTTGCAAAGGATTCAGTTGTATACTATATAGCCTCCCTATGGACAATTCTGCTGATTGTCTATGAAGATTCTCAGTCATCCAGGTCATGCACCCAAAACATCCCAAAGGTGCTTTTTCAAAAGGCAGCTGGATTTTTTCTTTGTTTGGAAAAACAAAGTCCAGTTGCCTTTTGAAAAAGCACCTTTGGGACAATTCTGCTGATGTTTTGCCCTCCAAACATACCATTCCAGGAAAGCAATTGTCTTCCTAAGTGCGGAATTTTCTGAATATATATATATAGATAGATATACACAATAGATCTATACAACATTAAATTTATATGACAAAGAAATAGCATTAAAATGTACATATACTGTATGCAGACACAACCAGCTTCAAGCAAAAAAAAAAAGAAAAGCCTACTTCAACTTCTGAAAGCGGGAATCTCAGTAGCATGGTGGTAATAACACTTGCCTGATATATATAATGTCACTAGTTCAAAACTTGGCAGATTTTTAAAATTATTGCTTTGATTTCCTTAATTATGAAAGGAGAGGTTCACAATGGTTAGCACAAGCCCCTCTTTTCTTTTTCTTTTCTCTCCCTCCAGAGCTTTGAAACAGCTAAATTAACTGGAAGACATCTGAATCTCCAACTATGAGAGAGAATGTCTTCTCAGGAACCGTGTTAGGAAGAGGGGAAAAGAAATGTGACAGAAAAGGAAAGAGGAGGAGAGCAGAAAATAGCAGAACAAAGTTGGCTTGGTGCCAAGTACAGCAGTCAACTGACAAGGTAGCTAAAAAAAAATCATCAATGGATGGAAATATGTAAGAGCTAAAATCTGAGTGGAGCAGTAGAGCTCTATAGCTAAGCCAAATTCAGAAGTGCCAACAGCCAGCTGGCAGTTCATAACAAAATTTTCAGGCAAGGGACTGAGAGATGTTAAAGTCTCTGCAGCAACTCAGGACAGAGACACCCATTCTTGGCAGAAAATCCCAAAAACCCTATCCAGCAAAATCAAACAGAAATTTCTCCCAGTTCACAGTTGGGAGATCATCCAAAGATAGAGCTCACTGAGCCTGTCATTTACACAAGCTGGTAAAAGAAAAGGAAGAAAAGGAGTTAATAGAAACTCATCAAAATTATAGATAAAAATCCTTAGGTAGGTAGCAAATATAGAAATGATAAATATAGGGACATAAGTATAGTGATAAGAATTAGAAATAAATTGGTATCAGTTTTGATTAATTAATGGTTTTGTGTAATACATTTCCCCCTGAACAAAGGGAGAAAAAATTTGTCTCTAAAAAGACTCAGGACATACCAAACTTACTACTTTTCCTCTGGGCCAGTGCACATATTAGGCAATATTGCCTGTACTTTTTGTGATGTTTCTCAAGAATAGTTAGAATTAGAGCGGTATGGAGCAACAGCTATTAAATTAAGTGAGGAGTGCAGTCTGTCCTCTGTGGACTAGCCAAATGGACTGCAGGGATTTGCCTAAAAAAAAAGAAGTCAAACTAGAAACCTGGATCATCACCAGCCTGGAAACATCATTTCCAACACAGAGCAGGAAAACGAGCAGATTTATAGTAGACTACAGGTGAGTAGAAGGTGACATCCATTCCTTCCTTGTAGAAACTATTGATAGCCCTTTAGTGAAGACTGAACAACTCTTCAGTGTATCAATAAATGAGAATATTTTTTAACTCAGGGTTGAAATGAGGGGGTCCTTGATGCTCTCTGAACTTTCTTTCCTTTCAGATGTTTCATTACCCAAACTAGGTAATCTCATTAGTGCTAGTAAGGAGTGGCGTGTATATTCCAGTGGCTTGCCCTGTCAGTGGGGATGGGTTGTTTACTTGATTGTTGGTCTGATGTTAACTTTGGAGTTATTCTATTCTCATCTGGGTGCTGATTGCTCATCTGGGAGATGATTGCTTATGGGGAGCAATCAGCCCAAAAGCCCAAACAAGGATCTGCTAAACAAGCTAGCAGTAAACATCCCAATCAAAGAATCCCTAAGACCACACTGACAGAGCATGTCAGTGAAAACAAGAAAAAAGCACCAAACTCTGAGAGCACCAAGGGCCCTGAATTCAAAAGTGTGGACATGTCCTTGGTCAACATAATATCTTAGGGATGAATAGTTTTGAATTTGTTTTCAGGTAAATAAAGGAGGCAGGGTTTTGATTTGCGCAGTTTAGGTGGATACTATTTTCACTGGAAAGTTAGTCTCTAAGCAAAGTTTACTTTAGAGAAGGCTATATCTAATCATAAGAGCAAGTCCAGTGCTACCTATACAATTTTTGAACAAGCATACAGTATCTGAATAGATGGAATATTAACAACTGTATTCACTGGTTCAGAAAATATTAGTATTTAAACCCAGCTAAGTATGCCTTAAGAACATCAAAAGATCCCTAATACATCAAGCTAAAAGCTAAATCAGCATTTGGTTCCCAAAACGGCCAATCACATGGTTGTACAAAGCCAATAAGTAGAACAAGAGTGAAAAGCCTGGATCTGCAGCTAGTACACAGAAGCATCTTGCTTTCTATTATATAGCCATTATGTGCCATGTCATTTTTTCTGATCCTCTTATGCTTGATAGACATCAGATTCTTTTGTAACAGAAGTAGAACTCAAGAGTCTATAGAATATATAATCAGTACTGAATCTCAGTATAATTGATTGACCTAAATTACAATGTCACCATGAATAATGTACACGTTTATCTGCCTTATTTACCTTCTTTTCTAATTAAAAAGTTCCCTAAAACTGAAATCTTATCTTATAAGAAGACGTGACTTTGAATATTGCAGCAGGTAAAGAAGCCTTATCTTCTTCCAACACTATGGAAAGAACAAAAAACATACCCCTTAAGAAACAGAGTTAAGGTAGAAATTTAAATTCAAAATGATCATGGGAAAATGTAATAGAGAGATTTGGTCAAATAACTCCTTGTTCTCAGTACCTGCGGGGTGCAGGTACATCTTTGGAGATCTACTTTGAGAAAACCTCCTTATTACATAGGAATGAGAACATTTTTCATTAGCAGCACCAGATGCTATAATTTCCCTAGTGGGCCTTTCTTTAGGTTACAGTATTATCTACATCCACCTGTCAAAAGGATTCAGATCAGTAGACAAAATGAAATAAAAATAGCCTGAATCTGCTCTGGGGAAAAAGGAAAAGACTAAGCAAGGACCAAGCCCTAGAGGAAAAGGTGGTGACAGCAGCAGCAGCAGCAGCAGCAGGAAAAGAATAAATAACCAACAACATGAAAGACCATTTGAACTCCATAATAGCTAGAGTCTATCAGATTGCATTATCCCATTTGTGTTTTAAACCATAGGCTGGTAAGAATAAGGAGAGATGTTGTATATTTACCTTCTAGTTAAAAGAGAGGAGACAGACTGATTTTCTAAATAGCAGCTGCATCTTCACAGATAGGTTCACATTAGTTTTACCCACATAAGTGAATACAACAGTGGGAACTGAATGATAAATTAAAAGAGCTATTTCAACAAAACTAGCTAATTATCTCCAAAAAACTTAACACAACAAATTTCCTCCCTCTCACCTTTTCTCCATGTGAGATAGTCACCTCACATGGAGATAATAATCCATGCCCAGTGTAATACAGATAAGACCTGCCATTGTAGACAGTGTATAAAAGAATTTTAAGCTAAATTTAAAGATGTTTCTAAAGAGAAAAGGCTCTGTTAAACATAGTTCAATTCAGTTGTGATAGGATAATCAGATTCACAAAACAATGTTAGAGTGTATTTTCTTTTAGGAGAGAAAATGTTTAATTTCCGGGGAAGGAACTGTATCTGTGAAAGGTTTGGTACCATTTGGAAATGTGACACTGATAAATGTGGGTTTCAGCCCTTGCCCACTCATTGAGCATTATTTCCAGATAAATTGTTGGTCCAAATATATCCCAGAATCTCAAAAATCATTTCTGGTTGTTGTTTTTTTATCTGCTGTTTGACAACTGGACATCTGAAAGACCCATTCTACACAAAATAAATTAGATGCTTCTTTTGCCTACAGGATAATTCAGGAACAACCAGGCCTGGGTATGTTATTCAGTCCTTGATAGCAAGAATGTTAGTATCTGGAATATGTTGATGAACATTAGGAGGTCACAAAACATAGACCAAACCTCCTTCAGGCTGCACATAGATTAAAAAGTGGTGTGTAATAGCCTCATGCCCTCAATCCTCACCTAGCAAAGTGCTTTTACTTGAATGGAGTCCCAAAGGGAGTAGAAACTCCATTTCTACTCCCATTAAAACAACCTGGAGCAAAATTCCTTTTTAGAACTTCTTATTGGTAATTGTGACAGCAACACCAGTACTCACAGGAGGCAGGGCCAGTGCAGTGAGTTCCAACCCTTGTTTAGACAATAAAATGCTCCAGGCAGACTGAATGTTGAATGCTGTTTTTCATATATTATACAGCATCAATCAACTTACTTAACTGGAAAGAGACACAGTTATTTTGGATGTTGTTAGTGCTTAGTGTTTGTACATGTCTGCTGTTGTTGGTTTGGGGATTTTTTTAACCAAATTTTCTGTTTTGTTGTCTGTATTTTGCCTTTTTCTATGTATTTTCTCCCCCTCACCAATGAAGCCCAATGATAGGCAAACACAAAAATGCAATTCTTCCAACAGACCACCAGAAGTGTGGATACTTAAAACATTTCTGTACCTTTTATTTTGTCTTGTTGCAAGATAATTGTGCTCTAGAGACGTTAGCAGCATTTCAAAAATTAGCTGTTTAAACAATATTTTAAATCTAGTTGTTGACTAAAATTGAAAGTATATTTGTGGGAGAAAGAAAGGAATAGCAAACATTTATTCATTAATAATACAACATTGGGGGATCCCTGTAAATTTTTATTCCCAAATATGATTTGATTTAGCCTTTGGGGAAAAAGGAGCAAGCTGAAATTGCAGTACTTGGTATTAAGATTTGCTTAGATAATGGCCAAATATATTAACATTTGTACAATTTCCAAAATAATGTTTTGATCATTTTCAAAATGATTGCTAGACTCACTTTGCCCATGACGTAGGATCTGCCCATAATGAAGCTGCAGTGGAGGAATCCACTGGGCTGTACCCACCAAGTATTTTTAAAATAAACAGAGGCCTCAAGAATATATGCTTAGTAGCTTTCACCTAGAATAAGCATAAGCAATTTTATTCTTTTTTTAAAAAATACAGGAAAAAAATTTGCAACCCACAGGACCCCAATCTTGTGGATTTTCTAATAAGGAACTAGATTAAGAAATATGATGATTCAAAGGAATGTGAAAATGTTTCTTATTAATTTCCCCAATTCTAGAAGTGAACTGCCAAGAACACTATATGATTCTCTACTTCCAAATACCCTACATATCTTCTCATTTCCTTTCTCCTTCTTTATACTTGACACACTGGAGTTCTGTACTATAATTTTTTTTAAAAAAAATGTCTGTTTTTGTTGTTTTTACAAGTGTTGTAGGGGAAGGGGAATGTAAGAAAGCTGAAGTATTTAAAAATGTTCCAAGGGGGGGGAAAGGTTTTTTTGTTATTATTCTAATATATTATTGTGTACCTATTGTAAATATGAAACACTCCTATTTTGCAATCCAAGGACTCACTTTGTACTGTTCTTATATATAAATAAAGTTTACTGGATAAAACTGGCTATGTTCAATTTTTGAGCAGACTTGACTCAAGCTAGAAGAGGTTTACTACTCCACATATGTGTGAAACCAGTAAGAAATGTAACCATTTTGCAGCAGGTCAAGCAGATTAAAAACTCAAAAGGCTAAAGGAAGTTAGACACTGCCATCTAGCTTCAAGTACTGAAAAACAGATGGGGGGGGCTATTTGTTTTGCTTCTGATCATACAAAAAGATACACTGCCCGTAAAGTGTGCAAGGTTTTGAACTATCCAGATCTGTTTATCAAACAAGTTGATGTGATTTGTATCCTGTTTAAAATATATATATTCTTCAGCTATAACTACAGTTGCTCCCTGCCAGAGAGAAAAGAAAAGAGATGATTTTCAGATGTTCAATGGTGTTGCATCCCACTGACAATTTTAATCAATGCAATAAACAAGAGGCTTTTTGTTTTATCTTTAAATGTTAAGTTTTTAAATAGGAAAAAGGAGGATCTGAGACCAAAATAATGTATGTATATCTGGTTCTGGTTTTGGTTTTAGGAACCAAATGTCACATTGCTTATTATATGCTTATTTTTTCTTTTCTTTTTTTATAAAAGGTTTTTATTATCTTTTTTTAAAAAAATTACAGTCTTTAGTGCTTAGTAAACAACATGTTGTCTGGGTTCAAATATTTAACATTAACTTTTTCAATATAAATCTACACAATCCAGTATTTTTTTCCCTGATCCTCCTTTCTTCTCCATATTTTTTTCCATTTTCCCTTCATTACACCATTACAATTTTAGGTACTGTTAAGGTATACAAAGTTAAACATAAGCATCTTCATCATATTTTACTAATATCATACAAATAATATCAATTCATAAGTCAATAATGTCAATTCATTAATCAATATCCTGTTTTTCGTACTCTTGTTAAAGTTTGATTTCTCATCAGTATTTGAAATATCTTTATCAGTTATGGTTTCCTCAGTATTAACTGCATTTATATAGCTGAAAGTTTTATTTAAATCAATCCTCCTCTTATCTTCATATTTCCCATATCAAAAAAAATAAAAAATGCTATCTTAATTCTAAATCACATCTTTCATTATAAAAGTCTAATTATATCTAAAAGTCTTCCATTCTTTTACTCTTATTCTACAAAATTATTTAAACATATAGTGCCCTTTCTAGAAGGTCAAGTCTTCTGTTTTTTAAATCTGACTCTCGCTTTCTTTCTTTGCCAAGTCGCTTTCCAAGCCAGGACAATTAGATCGCCCAGGAATTTTCTTTCTATTTTTGTGAAATTTGCTTGGCATGAGGAAAACAATTTGGGTAAGGTTGTTTTTTTTTGTTTTTTTTTGGGGGGGGGGAATTCTGCCCATTTATATTCCTTAAACAACTCCAGTTCCTTTCTCCCCCCCATTTCTCTTTTCGTTTCCTGTCTCTCAAGTTGTGACATTTCCCTTAACAGCTCTATATTCCCTTTCTAAAAATCTTTTTCTTTATTATTGGATATATTTTGCAGATCTAAGAGGGTCTTTTGCATTTTCGTTGTTATAGCTAAGTCTTGCAGTTCTTTTATCTCTTCCATCTCTGTTTCATCTTCTGATTTCTGGATTATTTGTTCATACTTTGTGGCCATTATCTGGGAGCTTTCTAGTTGTAGATTTAATCTGGAGACTTGTTCGTTTATATTGTCTAAATTGTTTTTAGTGTCATTATGATTTCTTTTTATATCCTCTTTGCATTCAACAATGGTGGATTAGTTGTAGCATAGAATATATTTCTTTCTAGAAGGTGTTTCTTTTTCTTGAGACATCATTCCTGGAGATTGGTTTTCTGGTCTTTATATGTATCCTTTATAATCCAATATATTCCAAATTATAGATTCAGTTCTGAAGGCAATATTTTATAGTAATCCCTTGTCTTAAATATCCCCAAAACTGTCAATTGGGCAAGGTTGTAATCCACAATATTCGAAATGTTCAAAATGTTCAACCTCTCTGAAAACAGCTCAAAGGTCTCTCCCAGCCTGGTGTAGTTCAAGGTCAATTTTTTCTTTCTCTCCCACTAGCTCTTGAAGTTAAAAGTCCAAGCTCAGTAGGTATTTATAATCTAAGAAGGCCAGGATGATAACTATGCCAAAATATTTTCCTTTATTGCCAGCTGTTCTCCCAGGGTAGGAATCACCAAGCAGAGCAAATTATAATGCTATACACAACTCCACCACTAGATGATATTCAAAGTCCATTTTCTACTCTTAAAATGAAGGATTGATTTCTTATATTTCACCTTAATGGGTTTTTTTTTCTTTTTTCAAAGAGAAAATCTTAACAGTTATCTTAGTTCTCAAATTTATCAAAACTGTAGCTTTATGTTACTTCCACTTCAATATTGTATGTTTCTGCCCCACATAAAATTAAAACACCGCTTCCATTTACATTAGGAGGTTTTTTGCTTCTTGGGAGCCTTTCTCAAGAAATTCAGTTGTAAAATAGTAAATAAAGGATCAATATTCTCACCCAGTTCCAGACATGCTATTTATGATGTATTAAGTAGTGCTTTTTTCCTCTTTGGTTGTCAGCAGCTAATGGCTGGCCACAAGAATAAAGCTGGTCTTTCTCCTGACAGTTTAGAGGGCTTTCCTTGGATCGAACAGAAAGACCGCCATCTTTCCATGATCAACAAGGCACCCTTCCTCTTCATCGCCTCTTCAAGGCAGGGCAAAATCAGGCACAGAAGGCAGAGCCCTACCTTCCTGCGTCCAAAATCCGCCACAATGCAAACCAGAGGTTTATCTGCTTATTTTTTTTCTTTTAAAATGTATCTTCAAATTCAATCTTTACATCATCATATTACTTTATATCACTCTTGATTCATTTTTTTAAAATCCAATCAAAGTGTGTGCAAATTTTCTGGAATTTCAAAGAATCAAATTCAGAGATTACTTGAAAGAATCTCTGCTCCCAAATCTTGTCAGCTTCCTTTTTAAAATCACATTTTGGTGCAGAAGAAACTGCAGAAATTAATAACAACAGCAATGAATTCCCTTGAAAAAAATTTCCTCAAAATGCTTGATGAGTATTCTCTTTATTATTCTGTCCTTCATGATTATATGAGGAATAAAGCCAATCAGATCTCTCTGGAAAATTTTAGCAGGGGGTGTGCAAATTAGGCAAGATCTTTTTAGAATTATTGCTTTTATTTGACTCAATATTTGAGTCCAAGTTGCAATTTAATTCAAAGGTCATTCACTTTAAATTTTTAATAGGATACAGTTAGAACAACTAACCAGTGGAACAACCTGCCTCCAGAAGTGGTGAATGCTCCAACACTGGAAGTTTTTAAGAAGAGATTGGCCAGCCACTTGTCTGAAATGGTATAGGGTTTCCTGCCTGAGCAGGGGGTTGGACTAGATGACCTCCAAAGTCCCTTCCAACTTATTATTATTATTATTATTATTATTATTATTATTATTATTATTATTATTATTATTATTATTATTATTATTATTATTATGGTGAAAGATCTCTGGCGGGCTCAGGATAGGGGCTGTTCCTCTGTCCTAGTCCTATTAGACCTCTCAGCAGCTTTCGATACCATCGGCCATGGTATCTTGCTGCAGCGTCTCAGGGGGTTGGGAGTGGGGGCCACTGTTCTACAGTGGTTCTCCTCCTACCTCCTGGGCTGCTCACAGTCGGTGTTGGCAGAAGGGCAGAGGTCGGCCCCGAGGCCTCTCGTTTGTGGAGTTCCTCAGGGGTCGGTCCTCTCTCCCCTCTTGTTCAACATCTATATGAAGCTGCTGGGTGAAATCATTTGTGGTTTTGGGGTAGGGTATCATCAGTACGCTGATGATACCCAGCTTTTTCTCTCCACCCTGAACCAACCCAGTGATGCCCTCGACGTGATGTCCCATTGCCTGGAGGCAGTCCGGGTCTGGATGGGGAGAAACAGGCTTCGACTTAATCCCGCCATGACTGAGTGGCTGTGCATACCGGCATCTCGGATTAACCAGTCTATTCCATCATTAATTATGGGGGGTGAGGTGTTACCCCCCCATAGATAGGGCCCGCAACTTGGGCATCCTCCTGGACTCACGGCTCAGTTTGGAAGATCATATAGGAGCCGTGGCCAGGGGGGCTTTGCCCAGGTTCACCTGGTGCGCCAGTTGCAGCCCTATCTGGACTGAGACACCCCACGTACAGTCACTCATGCGCTTGTGACCTCCCGGATAGACTACTGCAATGCTCTCTACATGGGGCTGCCCTTGAGGACCACTTGGAGGCTTCAGCTGGTGCAGAATGCGGTTGCGCGAGTTGTGATGGGGGTTTCCTGATACTCCATGTAGTGCCTCTTCTCCGCGAGCTGCATTGGCTTCCAGTTGCCTTCCGGGTGAGATTCAAGGTGCTGGTGATGACCTATAGAGCCCTAAATGGCATGGGTCCAGACTATCTTTGGGAGCACCTGCTGCCAGCATCAACTTCCCATCATCCTGTGTGCTCCCACAGGGAGGGTCCCCTCAGGGTGCCACCAGTCAGGGAGTGCCAGCTGGCAGCCCCCAGGGGGAAAGCATTCTCGGTGGGCACGCCTGCCCTTTGGAATCAGCTGCCTGTGGAACTCCGGATGGCCCCCAACCTTCGCTCGTTTCACCGGGACCTAAAAACTTGGCTATTTGAGCTTGCCGGCCTGGACTGAGGGTTTTCGGTTAAGGTTTTAATTTTTAATTATTTTGGGGCTATTTAATTTAATTTAATTTTAACCTGTATATATTGTACTGTTTTAATTTGCCCTGTAAACCGCCCTGAGTCCCTCGGGAAAAGGGTGGTATATAAATTGAAATAAATAAATAAATAAATAAATAAATAAATAAATAAATAAATAAATAAATAAATAAATAAATTATTATAAATGTAGAAAAACCTTTGTAAAGGCCACCGAGGCTCTTTTCCTTCATGAAATTGTTCAACTTAACTTTAAAAATAAATTCCCAGTCATTGAAGCATCAGAGAACTAGGCCTACCAAGGAAGTAGATTATCTGGAATCTTTTCAGACAGGTTTCAGGCTTGGTAATGAGATTGAAACAACATTGATTGTGCTTGTAAATGAGCTTTGATAAGAGAAGGCTGGGAGCAGTAATTCACCCTGGCTCTCATTTCTCAGTAACTTTTGATACTATCAACACAGATGGCCCAGTCTTATGTGGGTTCTCTTTTTTCCTCTGGAATCAGTTCCAGTTAATGCTAATGTGGGGAAGAGGTCAAGCCTATGTTCTTTGTTTTGTATAGATCCTCAGGACTCAGTGCTCTTCCCCATTGCTCTTTAACATATACAGTACATGAAGCCTTTAGGCAAAGTTAATTGATTATTCACAGTGCATACATGGAGGGAGGTATTATCATCTGCTCTGGGCTGGACAAGTTATGCTATAACTTGGTGTCTGGAGACTGAATTCATTTATTTTACCTCTTTAATTCCAGATAAAGTTGAACAGTTTGGGGTTCCTCTTGAACTTACCTGTTTGTAGAACAAATGGCAGATTTTGCGAAAGAGATTTTTATGCAACTCCAAATCGTTTATCAATGGTGCCATTTCCGGAAGCATGCAGCACTATACATACTTTGGTGACTTCAGTGGACTACTGTGAGATATTCTACATGGGACTGTCCAAGAATATCTGAAATCTGCAACTGGCCCAGAATATACTGACACAAGCTATTTATGAGCTGAACTGGTTCCCAATAAGCTTTCAGATAGAATTCAACATGGTGGGTATCATCTATAAAGTTCTTCAAGGCATGGGGCTGGATTAGATGAAGGACTACCTGTCTTCAATTCTCTCTGCCTGGCAGATCTGGCAGTAGAATAATGGCCTAGGTCTTATTGGTTGTCATCTGGCACAACCTGATAAGCATGCCTTTTCTATAGCAATGCCTGTCCTCAGGAATACCATTCCTCCTAAGATTAGCTTAGCCCCTATCCTGTTAGCCTTTTGCAAAGCCCTTAAGCCCTGGCTTTTCGGCCAGACAAGGGATCAAGACCTGTGAGTTGAATGTATTTATTCTTGATTTGTTATCCTTGGTGACCATTTTTCTTTTGTGTTGTATTTACTGTAGCATGCTATTGTATTGATGTTTTTATTGGATCACTTGTGTAAGATGAGCAGCCATATAAACCTAGTAAATACACAGGTTTGAAATTCCATGCAGGGATTCACCATCAGGCTAGTAACTGTCTTGGGTCATCAAGATAGGGTCACGACCTGATAAGCATGCCTTTTCATGCCTTAGGTCATCAAGTAGTATTCATTGCTTCCCAATCTTTAAAGAGACAAAAACTTGGCAGTATTTTGATGGCTTGCATAATTAAATTCACCCAACATCATGGTACTTGTATCACTAGAAATTTTCTTAATATTTGGCAGAACAATCAGAATATGCCATATTCAGCACATTCAAATGTAACCATTTTATTATGACATGAGCTATTGTAATTTAAAAATGTAGGAGATAATCTGTGAAAGCTTATGCCACAAAAATCTTATTACTTTTTAAGTTGCTATAAGACTCTTGTTATTCTTGCTACATCTGATTCTACACAGCTGCTCTTCAAGAATTTGTCCCTTGGGTATCTCAGCTCATCAACATGAGACTCAGCTTTTATTTAGCCTTTTCTTGATCTTTCTAAGCTGTATCATATTAGAAAATTTCCTTAATTTCTTCCTGTTTGGCTTTCCTGATAAGCTAATGATTGAGTCATTTTTAATTATCAAACTTACAACCACTACATTATTTCTGGCCTCCAATCATTGAAAATTTTACTAATGCTCTGCTGGAGGATATGCTATAACTGGATTTAATCACAGACAATTATTTTAAATTGATAATAATAAATACAGAAACCTAATGTATTTCATTCTCATAAATATCTCTTTGAATTAACTTGTACAGATGGATCATGAGTTCAGAATTTAAATTTACCAAAACTAATGACAGCAGCTCAATGTATTCTAAAATATTCTTCACTGAACAGATCTCCAGAGCTTGTTTTCTTCTTTGGACAGAAAGATTCAGAGGAGAAGTATCTTATTCTCCTAATCATAAACTTAGCTTTTTGTAGTAGCCTCCTGAGGTTTAATGGATGTATTCTCCAACCCAAATTAAAATGGCTTATTTATAGAATCTGATTACTTATATACCTACATGGGAAACCCTAGACTGATTCACCACTTGGGATACACAGAGGACATCATTAGCAAGAGAGTTGTGTGAAGGAAATGATCTCTCAGAGGATCTCTGTTTGCAGCATTTAGTTAATTATATGCTGTAGTTTACTTAAATGATCCATGGTAGAATTTAGCCATTGATGAAGTTAACAAACAAACAAAAACTTGATTCCTGATCCCAAAATAGTCCTTACTGATTTTGTCACTATCTCATTGGATAGTGCTCTGTTTTGAACATTTAATCCTGCTGGTGTGCTGACTTCCCTATCAGCTTTTAACTTTGCTTGTACAGGACACTCCTAAAAATGAAGATTCTACTTCTAATTACTTATTACATTTATCCTAGTAAAAATTTAATTCCCTGCAATCAATTTTAAAAACAGACTTCCAACAACATGTTCTTTAGCTCATGCAATAATCATATAATATATAAGGAAAATTTAGATTACATATCAATGTTTGCTATGCCCCCATTATTCAGAGAGAGAGAGAGCATGATGTAATGCAACCATGAGAAACCACTTTTCTTTTAGATAACATGCAGTCTGCAAAGTTTTTCCAATGTCAACGCTGCTAACATCGGATGTTCTTGCTTTGACAACAGATGAAAATGCAGCCATTTTCTCTATGCTTTTAGAATTAGAATGTGCTGGGAGAGGGAATTGGAATGAGAGTTCAGTTGGTCATAATAATAATAACTCTGCTGTGGGAATTGTAAAGTATTGGACTTTGCTTACTTAAGAATATCATGTGGGGTTAATTGCTGGAAGGTTGCTTAAGCAGGGAAGCTGACTAACGGCTCCCAGCTTCTCAGACAACCCGTCTCCAGTGCCGCCATTGGCTGCTTCTTGGGAAGAAATAGGTTGCTTTAAACCTATTGGCCGCCACCTAGAGGCCAGAGTATAAATTGCTGCATTCGCAGCCCTGTTTCTCAGTTCAGTTCCTGCGAGCAAATAGAATGATTCTTGCTGAACTCACTCGCCTCGTCTCGTCAATCAAGCAACAAGCCCAGTATATAACACTGGTGACAAAGGTGGGATCCTTCTTCTCCAACAGAGCTGAGAGTCACTAGGGGAGAGGCCGAACGTGCCTGGTGGGAAAAGCAATTCCTCCCCCTATGGTCAGGCTAGCACAGCCACACTAGAGACCACACATCCAGAGGACCAGTCCCTGGGCATACAGAGGAGCAGGATAAGAAGACGACAAGCCCCAGCCATGAAGACCAGCAGAAATGGCAAAGGTCAGAAAGCTGGAAGAATTTGATATAGCTCACCCAGAAAGATGGTCTTCGTATCTATCCAGGGTTGAGAACTATCTATGCATGAATCAAGTTGCCAAGGACAGCCTGAAGGCCGCTATGCTCCTGTGTGTGTGTGTGCAGCCCAGCCACATTCGACATTGTGGAGAACTTGTTCGCGCCAATGCCATTGGAGTCTGTAACATTCACGGACTTGAAGAAATGGCTCAGCGACCATTTGCAGCCCAAGCTGTCGGTAATCGCTTGGTGCCACACATTCGAGCAGAGGGTTCAGCAACAAGGTGAAACTGTGTCTGAATTCATCGCGGCCTTGAAGCAGGTCGCACACCTGTGCCAGTTCTCCAACATAGAGGAGAGGCCTCGAGACCAGCTTGTCTGCGGTCTCTGGAATCGAGAGTTACAGCAAAAACTCTTTGCCAAAAGACTCTATTGTTCCCAGACACACTGAAAGAGATCATGGCAGACGAAGCCGTCGCCGGGGACATATGAACCATGTGGCCCACCAAAACAGCACAGCACGAGGAAACCATCCACCATGAGGACACCAAACATGAGGAAGACCCAGAAGACAACACAGAAGTCAACAAGCTACAAAGACACAATGACCAACAGCGTCACAGCAAGCAACAAGGGGTGACTTACAAGGCAGATCCCTTCCTTAGGTGCCCAGGATGTGGCAGCCACCACCAACGCATGGACTGTAGGTTCCGGAAAGCCATGTGCCGGGCCTGCAGGAAGACCGGCCACATTGCGTCCATCTGCAGAGGTTACCAGAGGGACCGGCAATCGAATCGCCAGTCAGACATTCCGATTAGGAGAGGTACCGGGGCCCCAAGGCAGTATAGCATAGGGTTTTGCTCCAGCCACAGAAGCATTTGCCGCACGGGAGCTCGCCACCCTATTAAACCGAAGTTGACGAGGCCACAGCCATGGCACAGACAATTGTAACCCACAGGGGGGGCGTTTAAAATAAAACGCCTGCAATTTGGGGTCAGCGTAGCCCCTGGCATTTTTCAAGGCATTATGGAGCGAACGCTCAAGGGCATTCCAGGGGTTTGCCCTTATTTTGATGATGTGCTCATCACCGGTGAGTCCACTAAGGAGCTGGCAAGGAGGCTTAGAGCCGTCCTCCAAAGGCTGCGTGAAGCAGGCCTTAAGCTTAAGAAGAATAAATGTAGTATTGGAGTCCCTTCAACTGAGTTCTTGGGTTTCTGTATCGATGCCGACGGCATCCACCCTGCTGAGTCAAAAGTAAAAGCCATTCAGATGGCACCCAGCCCCAAAATGAAGGGAGAGCTTCAGGCATTCCTAGGCCTCCTATATTTTTACCATGCATTCCTTCCTAACAAGGCCACAGTGGCAGAGCCGTTACACCAGCTCTTGGACAAAAATACTGCATGGAAGTGGACTAGTGTTCACAAAAGAAGCTTTCAGGAATTGAAGGCTCTACTGTCCGTCAGTTCTATGAACACTCACTTTAAGGAATTGATGCCGGTATGCCTTGCGAGTGATGTGTCCCCATAAGGGGTGAAGGCTGTCCTAAGTCACTTGGAGAATGATGGGACTCAAGTCCCAATTGCTTTTTATTCCAGCACACTGTCCTCCGCTGAGCGTAATTACACACAAATTGATAAGGAGGCATTGGCCATAGTCGCTGGAGTAAAAAAATTCCATGACTACTTATAAGGCAGGGACTTCATGGTCTTCACAGACCATAAACCGCTATTGGGATTATTCACTACAGAGAGACAGACACCCCACATCTTATTCCCTAGAATGTTAAGATGGTCCATTTTTTTATCAGCTTACAGCTTTAAGCTAATTCACAAACCCGGCAAGGATATGGGCCATGCAGATGGCCTAAGCAGGCTTCCACTGCCTCAAATCGAGCCAGATCCGGCCCCAGTGGTCCACATTTTATCCATTCAGGACTTGCCAGAGTTTCCCCTCCATGTGTGGGACATAGCCGCAGAAACAACAGCAGACAAAACTCTAAGCAGTGCTATGTTGGGTCCACATGGGGTGGCTAGAAAAAAGCCCTGGCCCTGAGTTACAGAGCTACTTCACAAGGAGACATGAGCTCTCAGCTCATAAAGGTTGTATTCTATGGGGGAACAGGGTCATTGTTCCTACCTCATTAAGAGACAGGGTATTGAAATTGCTTCATGAAGGTCATCCAGGTGTTGTTAGTATGAAAGATTTGGCATGAAGCTATTTATGGTGGCCAGGATTAGATTTATTTATTTATTTATTTTTGGGACTTATATGCCGCCCTATCTCCCAAAGGACTCAGGGCGGCTTACAACAATAAAAAACAACAATACAAAAATTAAAAACGAATTAAATAACAGCCCCAAAATAAATTAACTACAATTAAAAATTAAAACATATTTAAAAACCCATCATCAATCCAGGTCAGCCTGATGGAAGAGAAAAGTTTTGAAGTCGCGGCGAAAGGACCGGAGGTCCGGGGCCATCCGAAGCTCAAGGGGAAGCTGGTTCCAAAGGGCTGGTGCTCCCACAGAGAAGGCCCTCCCCCTGGGGGTCACCAGCCGACATTGTCTGGCCAACGGCACCCTGAGGAGGCCCTCTCTGTGTGAGCGCACTGGGCGATGGGAAGTCGTCGCCGGTAGCAGACGGTCCTGCAAGTATCCCGGTCCTAAGCCATGTAGGGCTTTAAAGGTAAGTACCAGCACCTTAAATCTCGCCCGGAAGACAACTGGTAGCCAATGCAGCTCACGCAGGAGGGGTGTAATATGGGAGTATCGGGATGCTCCCATCACTACCCATGCGGCTGCATTCTGCACCAGCTGAAGCCTCCGGGTGGTCTTCAAGGGCAGCCCCATGTAGAGAGCATTGCAGTAATCTATCCGAGAGGTAACGAGTGCATGAGTGACCGTACGTAGGGCATCTCGGTCCAGATAGGGGCGCAACTGGCGCACCAGGCGAACCTGGGCAAATGTCCCCCTGGCCATGACTCCAATATGATCTCCAAAACTGAGTCGTAAGTCCAGGAGGACGCCTAAATTGCGCGCCCTATCAACGGGAGGCAACACCTCTCCTCCCATAACCAAAGATGGAACCTCTTGGACAAGTCGAGATGCCGGTACGTAAAGCCACTCAGTCTTGGCCGGGTTGAGCTGGAGCCTGTTCTTCCCCATCCAAATCCATACCGCTTCCAGGCAATGGGACATCACGTCGAGGGCATCACTGGCTTGGTTCGGGGTGGAGATAAAGAGCTGGGTATCATCGGCATATTGATGATACCTCACCCCAAAACCACGGATGATCTCACCCAGCGGCTTCATATAGATGTTGAACAGGAGGGGCGAGAGCACCGACCCCTGAGGCACCCCACAATTAAGGGGCCTAGGGGTTGACCTCTGCCCTCCTGTCAACACCGTCTGCGAGCGGCCCGAGAGGTAGGAGGAGAACCACCGTAAAACGGTGCCTCCCACTCCCAACCCCGCAAGACGTCGCAGCAAGATACCATGGTCGATGGTATCAAAAGCCGCTGAGAGATCTAAAAGGACCAGGACAGAGGAATAACCCCTGTCTCGGGCCCACCAGAGATCATCCACCAGTGCGACCAATGCCGTCTCCGTGCTGTACCTGGGTCTGAAACCCGATTGGTATGGATCTAGATACTCAGTTTCCTCCAGGACCAAAGGGAGCTGCCGTGCCACCACGCTCTCAACAACCTTCGCAAGAAAGCGAAGGTTGGAGACAGGACGAAAGTTGTTTAAAATAGCTGGATCCAAGGCAGGTTTCTTGAGGAGGGGCCTTACCACCGCCTCCTTCAAGGCGGCAGGGAAGATAAAGCCATTGAAGCTCAAGTACATGGGTGTTACACGTGTCAGCAGTCTAGGCCTGAAATGCCGCACGCTCCTGTCCATAGGTGGGAGGAGACACACACCCTTTGGTTGAGAATTCATATAGACTTCGCTGGGCCATTTCAGGTACAGCTCTTTCTTATAGTAGTCGACAGCCACTCTAAATGGCTAGAAGTTATACCAATCACAAATATGACTACTGCTAGGACCATCCAGGTGCTTAGGAAACTCTTTGCAATGCATGGGCTACCAGATGTCGTAGTGTCTGATAATGGGACCCAATTTACTACGGCAGAATTTCAGGCTTTCCTGAGGGCAAACCTCATTAGGCATGCAACATCAGCTCCATTTCACCCATCTACTAATGGTCAAGCCGAATGAATGGTGCACACCACGAAAGAATCACTGTACCGCATAGTGACTGGGGACTGGCACCACAGACTGGCCGACTTTTTGCTCTGCCAATATTCCACAAGGTGCATGGCAATGGGCAAAAGCCCAGCAGAGCTGCACTGGGGGAGGTGACTAATCATGAAACTGGACAGGTTGCACCAAGACCGGGTGGCATCAGAGGCCTCTTGCCCAAGATCCCCGAGGGGGTTGCAAGTGGGCGATGGGGTGTGGGCCCAGAACTATGGGCATGGGAACTTATGGGTGCCATGGAAAATCACCAAAACATCAGGCCCTCTCTCATATGAAGTGGGCCTAGAGGGCGGGCAAGTCTTTCATCGCCATATCGATCATCTTAGAAAGCGTTTTCCAGAACGGCCACAAAGTGAGGACTTTCTTCCATGTCCCATCCACAGACCACAAACCGGCAGCCAGGCTGATCAATCCATATGCTCTGAGGTCCCAAGCAGTCAGAGCAACGGGGAGGTGGTCATAGGGGGGCAAAGCCCAGGAGTGCAACATGGGGCCCCTGACGGAGACAGCCAACCAGAACACTACAGCCGCTGTGCTAACTCTGTGGAAGGATTAGACTCTGGGGTGGGCTGACCAGGAATGGCCAGCCAGAGAATTCCGAGTCAGCCAGACTCACTTGAACTTATGGACTCTGGTCTACCCAGCCCGGCGGGCAAGCTGGTAGACCGGAGAGTGCCTGGCTCTCCCAGGCGTTCCACAAGGGTTCGCAAGCCTCCTGTGTATTTACAAGATTTTGTTCCAAAATAACTGAGCTATAATGTTGTATGTGTCATTGAATTGCTGCTAGCCAGGAGAGCCTCTGTATTAGCAACTACAGAAAAATGTGTACGTTTGCATACTACTTCTGTATCTCTATAAAACTTGTAATTGCTGTAATCATTCCTTTGTTGTTATAATGTGTGTACATTCTAGGGGGGAGGGGTGTAATGTATTGGGCTTTGTCTTACTTAAGAATATCACGTGGGGTTAATTGCTGGAAGGTTGCTTAAGCAGGGAAGCTGGCTAACGGCTCCCAGCTTCTCAGACAACCCGTCTCCAGCGCAGCCATTGGCTGCTTCTTGGGTGGCAATAGGTTGCTTTAAACCTATTGGCCACCACCTAGAGGCCAAGGTATAAATTGCTGCATTCACAGCCCTGTTTCTCAGTTCAGTTCCTGCAAGCAAATAAAGAATGATTCTTGCTGAACTCACTCACCTCGTCTTGTCAATCAAGCAATGAACCCAGTATATAACAGGAATCCAAGGACAAACTGGGTCCAGAGCTGATAACGTTTTGGTGGGCTGGAGAGCTGGCGAGAAAGCCCACACTTCAAGCTAATTGGGGAATGTGCTTTATGACTGTTTATTGGGGGTGGGAATTATACTTTGTTACTTTGTATCCAGGGGGGGGGGAAATTAGTTTTGGGGTTCAACTATGCAGTGCCAATACTTTGTTTCCTGAATAAAAGATTCTTTATGGAAATCAATGCCTCAAAGTGCTTTTGAAGGGTTTCTTCTGTCAGAATCATGACATTTCTCCTGTTTGTAAGCCTTCTGTGATTACTGTTTATTGTATTCCATGATGCACATTCTGAATGCGGCTTCTATAAGTCACATAGCACAGATAAAAAAGGAACTGCTCATGAATAAAGAAAAGAGATCACATGTAATGGACAAATAGGAAATTCCTCATAGGGAAAAATGTTTTTTTTCCTCTAAAGAAAATAAACTGTCTTTCCATACCATGCACCAAGGCTTATACGTATGTGAACAACACATTTATGTTTCATAATGAGGGTCTGTTTATGTATACAAGGTATTTAATATATGATACAACGATGTGTATGCTGCGTGTTTTCGAATATGTATCTCATCCTATTATTTAAATCTATGGTCGTAGTTAAATGAAAAGACCTTTGTCTTAGACTTTGGAAAGTTTTTCCTGATCATAATAAAAATATTGTCACACATGAGCAAATAGTTTGGCCTAGCCTGCTTTTAATTGTTTTTTATTCCACCTGTTGCAAAATTTCTGTCTCATGAAAAAGTCATGTCAAAATTCAATTACCAGAATAATTCTAGCCAGAAAAAGGTGCAGCATCTTCCTTGAAACCATTTAATATCTATATAGTGTTAACTTCCTAACCATTTGGCTTATTAGAAAACATGGAATAATTTCAAATGAGGAACATAGGATTCCAATGCAAGCTAGTTGAGCCACTTTTCTTGGGGCTACACAGAAGAATGATTCCATTTCTGAAGGTGTATATTCACCATTTCCCAAGGAATGTGAGAAAAACCTATTATCTACCTAACTAGAGGCAGGGCAAATAGTTTGAACTCAGGCCTAGGAAAGCCCTACTTTAGTTTACATTGATCTCTTCCACCTAAATAATAAAACCTCAGAGTTGCAAACAAAAGTCTTTACTTGATTGAATCATGGTTAATTTCCATCCTACTTTTAGATCTCATAATGCATACAACTCAGAGGGGACTGCTAAACCTGCTGGCAAATATATTTTCCTAGTTTCCTGGGCATATCAAAAAGGTCTTGCATCTGTAGACATTTTATGGCAGAAGATTATAGTATTTGGCTGCCTAATATGAAATCTGTCGCCCAGGAAACACTGCATTCTAAGACAATATCAATAGAAATACTTTCCCTGAATCTGAGGGGATTATTTTGTAATAAAAGAGGAAAATCCCACTTACTCTGCTTGAATTTGCTTTCAGTCTTACACATCTCTTTTCAGAAGTTGGGGGAGTGGGAGAGACTATTCATGGGAAGCTCTGCCTGGCAGGAGGAATAGAATAATAATTTTCTCTATGCAGTGTATGCATAATGGGTGTAAGTTTAATAGAGGAGGGGATCATCTCCATCACTTAAAGTAACCTTAGTTGTTCCAGCTGTGCATTTCTGGGTGAGGATTGTTTGCCTTTACAATATTTTATTGCCTGGCAAAATAGATTTAGAGTGCGGGGGTGGGGGGGAGAGAGAGAGACAGTGGGTGGTACAAGTCAATCAGACTGATGGCCTGATGCATTAACCAAGCATGCCAAAGACACAGAATAAAAATTTTAGGGATATACAAATGTGTGATGTTATATATAGCGTATTGTGCTGTCAGTGCATTTGATCCTTGAATATGTAAATTAACAAGGGGGCTTCATTAGAAAATATTGAGTTTTGGAAAAATGCATATAATTGTAACAGTTACTTCTCACAACACTGAAGTGACAAAATAAGAACTATTCAGGGCAGTATACAGTATTAGCATTACAGACCTTAGTTGTCTCAAGGTTGAAAGTGGTTCTCCTGAATGAATGTGTATGTGTATCCCACTGATTTTGTATATACAGCAAGCATATCAGAGGCCAAAAATGATAGAATATTGACTTCCACTTCTGAAAAATCATCTGATTCTACTTTGGAGTTGTATCTGAATAGCAGCTTGCAAGAAATTTAAATGAATTATTAGGGTCTCCAATAATTGGATTATTAAAAAATATTTGCTAGGATTTCCTCTCTGATGCAGAGAAATGTGTTTCTCATTCTGAATGGATGCTCTGCACTTACAGTATGTTCAATGGAATTCTACAGGAAGATTAACACAGGAAAATGTGGAAGAGTGCTATACTTTCTCCATAAAAGTTCTCTTCACACTTACTTAAAATAAAATACATTATTCCAGGCCTTCATGTAGGTGACTCATGACATATATGCAGCTTCCCCATTACTGCAGCCCTCGAAGTTTGCCAAATTCAGTCAAAATGCTAATTACAGGCAGTGCGATTTTTATGTAAACTTCACTAGACTTAGCGCTTCAGTTGTACCATTAAGAAAAATCCCTTTTGCTCCCACATCCCAGAAAAATCCCCCCTTTCACTTGTTAAAAGTATTTATCTGCCACTTCTTATTTTTAAAATACCAAACAGATAACATTTTCTCTTGAAATGGTATATGAGACATAATTTAAGAGCTTGTAACTGAACAGATAATTAGGACTGCACAATCTGTATAAAAGGTTTCACATATTGATTCATTTTCTGTCTCTCATTAAAAAAATCCCTAAAATATCCACTTTCCTTATTGTTTAGCATCCCTCAGTATACAGAATTTTGTATGAAAGTGCACCAGTGTATATTGTGTATTCAGCTACAATGACACTGCAATTGTTTGCACTGGGAATTGTTTCTGAGATTCTCAAGCAAATGGGAAGTAAATTTCAAGGATAACCTGTCCATACTAAAGTTGCTAAGGTGATCTACAGAGGAGACTAAGCTCTTCTGAGTACATATGAACACTAGGCTCATGTAAGGTAACTTAGTTTTCTCTTGATTAATTCTTTCATGCAATTGACATCCCAGCCAATGTGAATTTCTAGCATGCCTGAATATCTTAACCCAGGGGTGTCAAACTGGCAGCCCACGGGCCAGATGTGTCACGTGCAGGCCACGCCCACCCTGGCTCCACAAAGGCAAAAAACGTTGCAATACATCATGTGATGCAATTGAGTTTGACACCTGCGTCTTAACCAATAGTTCTAAGAGTAGAGGAAAATTCCATGCACACCCAGGGATTGTATTACCAGGATTGCATTACTTCAAGAAGCAGGCTTATAAGGCTGTTTCATTCAAATCTTTTTCAAAACAGAGTGCCCTTTCAAAGTTCTACTGCACAATTCTGCTGAAGAATAACTTCTCCTTGCAAAAGTGTTTCCTTACAAATAGTGGAGATTTTACTCACATTGAATTCAAAAGTGATATATTTTTACTCCAAATTAAAGAGTTTAAAGTCTTCTTTAATATAATGGATATTGAAATTGATGTCAGTTATACTTTATATAAGGGACACGGTGGCTCAGTGGATTAGGACACTGAGCTTGTCAATCAGAAGGTCGGCAGTTTGGCGGGTCGAATCCCAAGTGCCGCGTAACAGAGTGAGTGCCTGTTACTCGTCCCAGCTTCTGCCAACCTAGCAGTTCGAAAGCACGTAAAAATGCAAGTAGAAAAATAGGGACCACTACAGTGGGAAGGTAACAGCGTTCTGTGCTCCTTTGGTGTCTAGTCATGCTGGCCACATGACCATGGAGACGTCCTCAGACAAGCGCTGGCTCTTCGGCTTTGAAACGGAGATGAGCAACAGCCCCTAGAGTTGGAAGCAACTAGCGCGCATGTGCGGGGGAACCTTTACCTTTACCTTTTTTATACTTTATATTGCCTTTATAGTTGCCATTATCAATAAACTTATAGTTTTTCGTTGTTACTCTAAAGCAAAATGCCTATAACTAAAGAGGAATATTCAGGCTTAAATTACAATTTTACTGAAATTAAATGCAAGAGACTTTTGGATAATTGCTCATCAATGCTATTAGCTCATCAATGTAGTAATGAATTGGACTATTTTTGCCTGAACTGGAGAGCTTTTGCCTGAATTTATCCTGTATGCTAAATATAAAGGGTTAATGTTGGGAAATTATTGTAAGCAACCTATTATTATTTTTATAGGTTTCCTATGAGATATTTGCTATTTTGTCAGCCATATTTAAGGTTTAAGGTTTATTAAATTTATATGCCACCCTTCTCCCTGAGGACTCAGGGCAGCTCACAACAATAAAAAGTTAAAAGATATAAATACAAAAATTAAAAGAGGATTAAACAATATAAGAAATAAGAGCAATTTAAACCAATAAAAAACCAAATTTAAAAACCATGATCAGTCCAGGCCCGCTTGTTGGAATAACCAGGTCTTTAGGTCACGGTGGAAGGACCGAAGGTCAGGGGCCATCCGCAGCTCCGGGGGCAGTTCGTTCCAGAGTGTCGGTGCGCCCACAGAGAAGGCTCTCCCCCTGGGGGTCACCAGCCGGCATTGCCTGGCCGACGGCACCCTGAGGAGGCCAACTCTGTGGGAGCAAACCGGGCGATGGGAGGTTGACATTGGCAGCAGGTGGTCTCGTAAGTACCTCGGGCCTAAGCCATGTAGGGCTTTAAAGGTGATTATCAGCACCTTGAATCGCACCCTGAGGGCAACCGGAAGCCAATGCAGCTCGCACAGGAGTTGTGTAACATGGGAGTATCGAGATACTCCCATAAGCACCCACGCGGCCACAGTTTGCACCAGTTGAAGCCTCTGGGTGCACTTCAAGGGCAGCCCCATGTAGAGAGCATTGCAGTAATCCAGGCAAGAGGTGACAAGGGCATGGGTGACCGTGCATAGGGCATCTCAGTCCAAAAAGGAGTGCAACTGGCGTACCAGGTGAACCTGTGCAAAAGCCCCCCTGGTCACGGCAGTTAGATGATCTTCCAAATTAAGCCATGAATCCAGAAGGACGCCCAAGTTGCGGGCCCTTTCTGAGGGAGGCAATAGCTCCCCCCATAAGAAGAGATGGAACCTGTTGGACAGTATGAGATGGCGATATCCACAGCCACTCGGTCTTGGAGGGGTTCAGCCTGAGCCTGTTCCTTCCCATCCAGACCCGCACCGCCTCCAAGCACTGGGACATCACGTCAAGGGCATCACTGGGTTGGCTCGGGGTGGAGATAAACAACTGGGTATCATCGGCATATTGGTGATACCTCAACCCAAAGCCACAGATGATCTTACCCAGCGGCTTCATATTTGTTTATAGCTCTGTAATTATAGCATTGTAAGCCAGTTATTTTACAAAGCAAATTCTTGAATAAATGCAGATTTATTTATTTTTTTGTTTTCATGGGGAATAAAGTCAAATATAGGTCCTCCCATTCTGATGTGAAAACAAAATCAATAAATGTTTTCATGGGCCGATGGTGTTTTCAAAGCTGCAGGTGTTAATTGATTTTAATATATAACTTAATTGAATACAGTTTTAATTGCTCTTTACATACTAAAGTCAATGAAGCTTGTATCATACCGCTTGTTTTTGAAGTTTATATAAGCCCAAGAGTAAAATTCAAATCAAGAAATTTTTGCTACAAAATAAAATAAATGGCAGAAGAAAATATAAAAATAAAAGGACAGTAAAGCCTTAAACTCCATAGTTAAAAAGAAAGTGCTAACCATCATTTTAATTAGGTTGGAATCAAATGTTTCTGTAAATAGGAATTGTATCACAGCTAGGGTCTCATCAGAAGAACATTCAGTAATTCCCTAATAAGACCAGGGATAGCCATAATATTTTGGCCACCGATTAACTGACTTCTAAAGCACATTTTCTTTTCCTTAGGACCTACAGTATTTCTGCTTTTATAATGTTTATGTCTAGTAAAGTTATTAGTCATTAAGATATACAAAAATTGTTCTGCTTTTGCTGAAAAGCACTATCATGATTATTCTTCTGGAAATTATTTTATCTATACATATACAGTAGTATACTCCTGAAATTAACTTCTCTTTTAATTAAACAGTTACATCATGCCTGCTTAGTTGTGAATTTGCATACACAAATAAAAAAGCTGAAGGTTCTGTTCAACACATGTTGACTTTTAGAATAAGATGATCAATCTGAAACATAATCAAAGGCCATATTTATTTTTATCTGACTGAAGAAAATAGGGAACATTTGCATTGCATTTCAGAAAGCAGAGAGGCTCATCAGTGTAGTTAATAGGAAAAAACTGATTACAATGTTTATTTTATTTTCTAAATTTGTTTTACTTTTTTATTTAAAAAAAACCTATATAGCCATCCATATTTTAAGAACCCTGGTCAGCACACAAAGCAGTAAAAACCATATAAAAACTCATGGCACCCTGATGCAGCAATCTTTTATACATCCGAATAGAATCTTGCTTATGGGAAGAGCCAGCTCTTCAAGGCCCTCCAGAAGATGAAGAAGCTGCCAGATTTCTGTGGGAAGAGTATTCCACAGAACCAAAGGTAGCTACAGAGAAGGTGTGAATAGCCATCCTCTTCTTATGCATTCCCAATATTCATAAGTAGCCATTTGATCAAAAATAAACATCTTTTAAGTCAGTTGAAAGATGCACATCGGAGTTTCATTGACTGATTCACATTTTCCCCAGCAACAGAGGTGAACACAACAATCAAATCTGTGTAATCAGAAGAACTACTAAACTCAATAGAGCTTATTCTTAGATACTTGTGTAGGCATGCAACCAAAGAAGGAAGTCTATATTTAATAATTGCTAGTGGACTAACTCTTAGTACACTGGTATAGAGCAAGAGGGAGAAAGGAAATGGCTCCTGTTGCATTTCTGCAGGTGGGAATATTTAGTGTACAGAATTCAGCTCTACCCAACTCTGTGTCTAACCCTTCTTTTTATGTTCTTATATAATTATTGCTTCAAGAAGGATTGCAATTTCCAGGATGTCTATTCCCCTTCTCTCCCAGTTAAGAGCCACTGAAATCTCCTACATATTTATTACAATGCAAAATAACAGCTACATTTCTATCATGCTTACAAAGAGGCCTTTTCAAACTTTTGTGACTCTTGTCCCTGACTTTTAAGTGCTGCAGAGTTGTACAATAGGAGAACCAGAGAACTATTGAAAGCATATAACTTATACTGTATACTAGGAATAAAAATGCTTCTATTCCATCTTAATTTAAAACAAACAAACAAAATTCTTAAAGGTCATTTGCACCTCCTGTCCAAAAGCTTTTTCTTCTTCCAGGTGAGGCTGTTTCCAAAATACAATTCTGCTCCTGCTGCTTGTTTCCTGGAGAAAAAGAAGACCCTTTTCTCCCTTATTAGATCTCAATTACATGTGGTTTTCAAGACAAGCTATGAAACACTTAGCTTTCCTTTCTTTTTCTTCCCACTTTTTTCTTGTTCTTTTTCATGCCAGGTTCCTCTTCTCCAAAAGGATGTTTGGGGAAGGAAAGGACTTCAAAACAGGGATCGTTCTTCAAACATTATTTTGACACAATGCTTTGATTTTTGCAGCTGGAACAATCAGACTGCCTGAGTTCACCACACAGGCATTGCCTGAGGCAGAACAAGAGTTTATATAGCCTAGGTCAAAGATCCTGATGCAGAATTTATAAATACTGTATTCTCTAATGGCAATTTAGCTTTTGGCAGGCAGGAATAGGTCAGAGAGGCTGCTGAGGACTAAAAAAGAAACCACCATCTTTATCATGGCATCAATAAAACAGCGGAAAGCAATGTTGGAAGGATATGGGATATTGACTGGGCTTATATGTTTTAAGGGACGCGGTGGCTCAGTGGGTTAGGACGCTGAACTTGTCGATCGGAAGGTCGGCAGTTTGGCGGGTCGAATCCCGAGTGCCGCGTAACAGAGTGAGCGCCTGTTACTCGTCCCAGCTTCTGCCAACCTAGCAGTTCGAAAGCATGTAAAAATGCAAGTAGAAAAATAGGGACCACTACGGTGGGAAGGTAACAGCGTTCCGTGCGCCTTTGGCGTCTAGTCATGCCGGCCACATGACCACGGAGACGTCCTCGGACAAGCGCTGGCTCTTCGGCTTTGAAACGGAGATGAGCACCGGCCCCTAGAGTCGGAAACGACTAGCACGCATGTGCGGGGGAACCTTTACCTTTACTATATGTTTTAAGCTGGTTCTTCCATGAGGAGAATGAACACTGGGAATAAGCTTCAAGGCAAGCCCTCCATTGCCCAGTAACATGGGTTGGACTATGTCAACTTCCATTTATAAATCATGTTAAAACAGAACTTAGAATTGCTTTTCATAAACTTTCTTTTATGGGAAAACAAAAGCACACATTTTGCAAATATATTTTATGACATACTCCTATCTGCCATAATTCTAACTATATAAAGTCTATATTAATTAAACCAAACTAGTCCATATTGGATTCACAGTGGTTGTAACCAGTTTGACTTACCGTAAATGGCATCCAAATATATGAGAGATGGGAAGCAAAGACTGTATTCTCATTCCTGTTCTTCTGTTTTATATCTCTATAGTATTGAATATATGAGGTATTTCCTAAGGAATAGCTTCACCTAATCCACTCATGTTTTACTGAAGATTTACCTCTTTTGTAGATTTACAAAAGATGAGTCAGTCTTACCATAGACTTTTGAATTATCCTTGTGTTTCTTCTGCCTTTAAATCACAAAAGAGGACCTTCATTTTTCCACTTTTTAAAGAAAATTAAACACTAAAGAGGAATAGTTCTATTATCTGCAGCAATTACCATATATACTTGAGTATAAGCCGAATTTTTCAGCCCACTTTTTGGGCTGAAAAAATCCACTTCGGCTTATACTCCAGTGAACAAAAAAAAAAGAACTTACCGAGGACTTGCGCGTGGCCGAGGCTTCAGTGCTTCCGGGATCGCGCGCACCTCTCCCAAGCCGCCGCCCTCCGGAGACCTGCCGAAGTTTGGGGAGGTTTGGGGAGGTGTGCGCGCACCTCCCCAAACCTCCCCAAACGTCGGCAGGTCTCCGGACCTCCGCGCCCTGCCTGCCTGCTTCTTTCCGCTGCCTGGCTGCCCTACGATGTAACCCGCTTCATGATAGAGTGCGACGCCTGCAAGGACTGGTTTCATGGCAGGTAACACAAAGCGGTCATTCTCGCCTTTCCCTTCCCCCCTCGCCCACCCGCTCGCTTTTTTTTTCCTCTCAAGCATCACTGGACTGGGCCAGGGAAATCAGAGAGAAGCTGGGCGTGCAGCGTCACGGCGACGGCTGGAAGCCTCGCCCAGCTAGAGACAGAGAGGAAGGAGGGAGGGAGGGAGGGAGGGAGGGAGGGAGGGCGCGCGCAGGCAGAGAGGGTTTGGTCAGGGTGGCGGCGGCGGCGGCGGACACGGGGAGCTGAGGCGCCGTCCGGTAGGTAGAGGCCGTTATGGGAAGGAGGCGGGAGAAGGGACGTGTGGGGGAAGTACGGGGGCCGTGTAAACGGAGTACGTGCGGTGCCGCGCGGGTCTGATAGAACTGGGCCGGCAACGGGTGCTTGTGAAGCGGCTGAGGGCTGGCTAGGAAGGGGGCGGCGGCGGCGGCGGCGGCGCTGGCGTTTTGCGGGTGGGACAAGGCTCTCGAGAGAGAACATGGTGGAGGCGGAACCGACCCCGCCGCTCCCTGCAGGGGAGAGAAGCCGGGCAAGCGCTGCTCCAGTCCTCACTCTTCTTCCCTCTCCCGATTTTGCCTTCCTCTCCAAGATAAGTTCGAGTGGTAGGGGAAAGTTAGAGCCCCTTTCTGAGGCCGCCCCTTACTTGGGATTGTTGGGCGAGAAGGCAACGTGGGCATGGAGGAGGAAGTAAGTCGCGCTTTACTCGTCACTGCGGGGAGGGGAGAAAAAAAGTTCTTGCCGGCCGGACTTGGATGGCGGCAGCGGCATCAGCTGGGAGCCGCAGCCCCGCCTAGTCCGGCTGAGCTGAACCAGCTCAACACAAAGCGATCGGGCCTTTCCTCCCCCCCCTTTCCCTCCCCCCTCCCACTCTAGGGCAGAGATCCCCTTCCTATCGCTCGGGGCCTTTCGTCTCTTTGGCTCGTCAGGGCTGGAGCGGCGAGAGCGAGCAGCAGAGGAGAGATGGTGGGCTTTCCTTTCCTTTCCTTTCCTTTCCTTTCCTTTCCTTTCCTTTCCTTTCCTTTCCTTCCCTTCCCTTCCCTTCCCTTCCCTTTCCGTTAGAGAGCTACCTTAGTGATTACAATGTGGAGTGGCCGACTGAGGCTGAAAGCACATTAGGTAGCACTTGAGACATGCAGGCAAATCCTGCTAAAGGGCTTTTTCCCCCCACTGGATCCGCGCTCCGCAAGCCTCTGCCGCCGGCGGAGGGTGGATCCGCGCTCCGCAAGCCTCTGCCGGCAGCAGGGCGCGGATCCAGCCGGCAGCAGAGGCTTGCAGAGCGCGGATCCACCCTCCGCCGGCATGCAGGCAAATCCTGCTAAAGGGCTTTCCCCCCCACTGGATCCGCGCTCCGCAAGCCTCTGCCGCCGGAGGGTGGATCCGCGCTCCGCAAGCCTCTGCTGGCGGCAGGGCGTGGATCCAGCCGGCGGCAGAGGCTTGCGGAGCGCGGATCCACCCTCCGCCGGCATGCAGGCAAATCCTGCTAAAGGGCTTTTCCCCCCCACTGGATCCGCGCTCCGCAAGCCTCTGCCGCCGGCTGGATCCGCGCTCCGCAAGCCTCTGCCGCCGGCGGAGGCTGGAACCGCCGGCGGCAGAGGCTTGCGGCAGAGGCTTGTGGAGCACGGATCCAGCCTCCGCCGGCGGCAGAGGCTTGCGGAGCGCGGATCCAGCCTCCGCCGGCGGCAGAGGCTTGCGGAGCGCGGATCCAGCCGGCGGCAGAGGCTTGTGGAGCACGGATCCAGCCTCCGCTGGCAGCAGAGGCTTGCGGAGCGCGGATCCAGCCGCCGGCGACAGAGGCTCGATCCGCCGTTCTGCAAGCCTCCGCCGCCGGTTAATACCCTGTATTCAGCTCTGGGAAGTGGGGGGAAGGGGGAGAGAGGGGGAGTTTGGGAGGAGGGGGAGGGGGACCTCCACGGTGCAAAAATAAAGCCCTGCCGCTCTTCGCGTTGCTTGCCCGACTGGCTGTCACGGGACCGCACGGATCGCCTCGCTCCCACCGGCAGCTGATTCCTTCGAGTTTGGTCTCGAGCGATTTTGCATTTTCTCCAGTGCTGAAAGCCACTCGGCGGATCCCAGCCTCAGCTTATACTTGAGTCAAGAACTTTTCCCAGTTTTTGGGGGTAAAATTAGGGGGTCTCGGCTTATACTCGAGTCGGCTTATACTCAAGTATATATGGTAATCAAATGGATTATTCTTACAGATGTTCTCATGCATTTTTAGGATTATTTTTCCAGCTAGAGACATTTTAACCCTGTTTAAAATTTCTTCTGTAATTCCAGGTAGACAGCCTGTGATTCCAAAGCACATTGTGTAATGATAAAAGGCATTATTGAAGAAACGTTCTATTATTTTATTTTCACTAAGGACAGATATCTCCTTGCTATGTTTATCATGAAAAATCAGTCACTATATAATTTATATTAATAAATAACTAATGATAGTTATATTTTTTCAAGGATTTGGGTTGGCTTTCACATCCTAAAAAACTAATTTAGTTATTCCTATTTTGTAATACAGAGAAAGGACACATAATTCTTTTGAACATTTTTTAAAAAACTGATGGGAATTTGTTTTAGTAGAATTTACTGTAGCCCAAAAGCTATAAATAAATTTCAATCAAATTTCAAGAATCATTTGGAGGATGAATTTAGACCTTTAGCAAAAGTAATTTGTGACTGTTCTGATAGTCAGGAGAGACAGAGATACATCAGTGTCGGTTATGGTTCTGGCCATGCAGAAGAATTGCATGTAAACCCCAACTATTACTCTCAGGAGAATTCAACACTTAAGAGATAATGGGAGCCATTACAGAAAGTTCCTAAGACATCAATATCACACCTATACATCTGGATGTAGATCACCATCTGTGTTCCAAGCTCAGAAACATCACAGCCTTTAGATGTAAAAAGGTTTGGCACTTTTTTCTGAGTTTAGAAAATAAACTCTGGATGAGAGAGAGAATGCTTCAAAGGCATAAGCCCTTGATAAAACTTGCTCTCGCAATGGTCTGTCTCATGCCAAAAGACTGAGAAACTGTGTTTAAATCACAGGAAATCCTCACAAAGCTGCCTTCAGTAAGCTATGTGTACTCCCAGGGTGTCGTGTTCCGACACACCTCCTCTGCCTGTTTGTAAAACAATCTTTTTAATTTTCTGGATGGCTTGGCAAATCACAGCTGCTCGTTCCCCAGAGCTGCTGAATGCATTCGCTCAGGTTCCTATTTACATACAGTTGGGCTTTTAATTTCCTTCTCACCACACATTTTATAAAGAAGCCATCTGAAATGTTGCAGATGGCTTGGGGTGGGGGTGGGGTGGGGGGAAAAGGGACAATCTTCAGGTTTCCAAACTGAAAGCCCAGCATGAAAAAGGCAAATTTCACTTAACAACAGAGCCCCCAGTTTGTTGTGGCTGCCCCATGGCGAGGGTTGGCTTCCCACTCATTATTGCTTTAACTCAATAGCTTTACAGTTACCCTCCTGAGCCAAAGTACTTGAGTAATAATTGATACGTGCCACTGAGAAAGGCTTATTAAACACAGCTTTTCAAGGGTGAAAGTGGTTGTCCTCACAGGTGGTAAGGAGAAAGTGAGAGACACCCAAGACTGGAAAAAAATTAGCTCTCCTTCAGCATCTGTTAGTGCAATTATAAAATAAAAAAGGCTGCAACTGGAAGGTTCCTCCTGCAAACGCCCCCATGTCTGAAAATGATAGAGATTTTCTCAGCTTGCTACACTCTGCAGCTGGGTTAATTGCTGTCATGTTTCCAAGTGCTGCCCAGTCCCACTACCAAACAAATTCTGAATAGAAACATAGGTCTGGGGGACTAAAATTACTAATTCAAAGAAATGAAGCTGATTAGCAATAGGGATCCTTCTTCACAATGTGGTGGGGTAGAAGAATAATTTGCACACTGTGGTGATTAATTCAGTACAATTCATGTACATACTGGTTATGTAGATTATTTGTACATTCCACCAATAATAGTTTAATTTCTGCACTATTAAAATAATATCAAAAATATTTCTGGACTTTTCTCACCACATCATAAATATAATATAGATGAGCATTGTTGAATAATTCTTGAGGCTATCCACAACAAAGTTCAACATTTCAAGACTAAAAACAGCTATTTGTTCAAGTTAGGATATTATTAATAAACCACCTGAAAAGATGCACATTTACACAAGATTTGCATAACCTAATTTATTTGTGTGTATGTGTGTGTATATGATTATATACACAAATGTATATCAGTGTGTGTGTGTGTGTGTGTGTGTGTGTGTGTGTGTGTGTGTATGTATGTATGTATATCATCATCATTTTAGCTATTGTCTATCCACTGCAGGATGAAGGCCTCTTCCATATGTTTCCAACCTGAGCTTTCTTTTGCCAATTGGACCTGGAATTCAGTACTTGCTGATGTCATTGCTCCATCTTGTTTTAGTCTCTTTCATGGATGCTTTTTATCAAGTAGGATCCATTCTATGACTGCCTAGGTCCACCTGCCAACAGTTCTTCTTGCTATGTGACCAGCCCATTTACATTTCAGCTTTTTTACTTTCTTGATGATATTATATACTTTTGTTTGTTCTCTAATCCATGTGCAGGTCTTTCTATCTTGTCTTGTAATGCTGATCATGCATCTTTCCATGGCTCTTTGTGCCACTTGTAGCTTTTCTATCAATTATGGGGTTAGTGTCCATATTTCACTGGCATATGCTGGAACAGATGGCAAACACTGACTGAAAACTTTTCTCTTCAGGCATAGGGAGAGGTTGTTCTTGAACATTAGACTTAGCTTGCCAAATGCCTACCAATAACATTTAACACGTCGTTCAATTTCCTTTATTGTATCACCTTCCATTGAGATCCATTGACCAAGGTATATGTAGTAGTCTACTACATCCATTCTTCTCCAGATATAATTTTTTGTCTTTCTTTGGTGAATTTATTAAACATAACCTGGCTCTTTTTCAGGTTTATTTTTAAATCAAATGGTTTTCCTGCTTTGTGCAGCTCTTGTCATGTGTCTTTGTAGCTCTTCTGACTCTTATGAGAAGAAAACATCATCTGCAAATCTTAAGTGATTTTAATAGGTGTCATTGATTTTTATTCTATGTTTTGCCCAGTCTAGTTTGTGAAATACTTCTTCAAGGAAAGCTGAGAAAAGAATATCTGATATTGTATTGCCTTGTAGTACATCTCATTCTATGATGATTTCCAATTTAAGATCATTAAGACAAATTGTCACCATTGTTTTTCATATATTGATTATAGTTAGTTTATGTAAACAATGTAAGCACTCTGGTTGACCAATATATTAATTACTTGTTTGCTCATTCTTTGCCATCATTTTCTGAATGTTTTAGATTAGAGATGTGCTCATTTATGTCATCATAGTTATTTTTGATCTCATGGTTTGAATCTATTGTCATTTGTATCTGTCATAGCATTACATACATTTCCTCCTGGAAGGTATTTGTCTTGTCTTGAAATGTTGCTTCTGGAGGTCTTTGATATTCCAGGCTATGTCCTTCAGGGGTAAGTATTAAATGTGATTTTCTGTCATTTTTTGATAAGTATGCAATATCCATGTTGTCTCCTCCTTTCAAATAGTCCTTCATCAGTGCTATAGTCTCTATAATTAGCCTTATCAAACCAGCCAAACTCAGCATCCAAACAGCCCAATTTTGTATAGTTTTTATCTTTATATATAGTTTTTATAATCCACTGTATTTCCAATTGTCAAGGCATCAGTAAAATCAGTATTTCATAACAGTTCTTTTATTCAGGGGTCAGTTGTCAACCAGTCAGAATTACAAATCAGTATATTTAGCCACCTTGAGCCCTTCCTGTAAATTCCTCCCTAAAAGATTAGCCCTGAGTCAAAGTTTTTCTTTTCTGTAAACAATTCTTGAGTTTAGACAACAGTCAGAGTATTTCTTTTCCTTCAGACACTTCTTAATCTTATGGCTGGCCTGGTATGTATTCTTTCTTTATTCCCATCCAGCTGTCTTCTCAGGATTATTAAAGTTCAAGGGAACTGATTATTCTTTGTTTTTGTGCGTCTTGCCAATTTCTGAGTCAGTGTTGTTAATGTTCTAAGTTCTAGGTCTCCAGTAGGTGTCAGTAGTTATTTGTTTTCCAGCTTTGTCTGACAAAAAATATTATTTATTATTATTTTTATAGTTTCATCAAAACACTTTAAAGTATGACTTTAGCAGTTTTTTTTAATTTCTAGACTTATCCAGACTGTAGTATTTTAACTTTGATTTCAATATATTTCTTTCCCCCTTAAAGGTTAATTCATTGCTTCCGTCTATGAGGGAGTGGGGGTGTAGTCCCTCCCTTCACTTTCGGAGAATTTCTTACTTTGGGGATCTTTCCCAAGGACTTATTTACAGAGGAGAGGAAAGAAGATCAATACTCTCACCAGTTCCAAGCACGCTGTTCACCATTGTTCTGGTTCATGCTCTTGGAATTTGGCTGCAAGTAGCTTGAGCTAGATATTGGTGTGCAGCTAGCCTTTCTCCTGTCAGGTTAGAGGGCTTCCCCCAGATCTATATGGAATGACCGCTGTCATTCCATGATCATTGGGTCACTTCTCTTTTTTCATCCTCTGGGGTGATTTCAGACCCATTTGGGTCCCCTGGAAGGACAAAATCAGCCATGGGGTGTGGAGCTCTGCAATTCCACAGCCATGTGCTACAGCACAAAAAAATGGAAGTTGACCAATACATTAATTATTGCTTGCTGGAATACTGAGTCAAACACCTTTTTGTAGTCAATGAAAGACATGCACAGAGGCATAGTGCACTTTCAATGACTTCTGAATCCTGCCTACTCCTTTGGCTGTGCATCAATTAATGTTCTCAATATTCTTTTTGCTATTATCTTGGTGAAAACCTTGTAGATAACTGAAAGAAGGCTTATTGGGTGATAATTCTTTAAATCATCTTGGGCCTCTTTTGTTTAGTGTTTTTCCATGCATCGGTTATTTTCTCTTCCCTGAGGCATCTTGAGTATAGTTTTGCTAGTTTTTGTGTAAACTGACCACCAGCTTTCAGCATTTCAACTGTAACACAGTCATTTCCTGAAGCTTTGCCATTTTTCATTGATTTTATAGCACTTGATATTTCCTCCACCAGGATATCTGGCATTTCATCATATTATACAATTATAGGAAGATTGTGACTACTTTAAAGATGAAAGAAAATTTGAAAGCAAGATCTTATATTGTCCATCAACTCATATGACAGTATTTCTGCTTGTAATTTCTTGTCTAGCTATATTGCAGCATCAAATTGAATTTTCTTAAGACTGGAAAAGTTAGGCAGAAATTAGGCCTGTTTAATATTTGGATAGGAGACCATCAGGAAATTCAAGACTACCTAGACTGGTTAGTTAAAAACAAAAAAGAAAGCAGAAGGCAACATAGGAAAATAACCTCAATTTCAAGCATGCTGTTTAAAATCCGCTTGGTTTAAAGCTTATGACTTCCATTGTTTTCAGCTATGACTGGACAATGGAGTTAGCCAGCCTTTTCTTCTGTTGGTTTCTGGGAGGCTTCTCCTGGACCGTTTGGGGAGACTGCCATCTCTCCTAAGTCCCTGGGATTTCCTTCCTTCATTCCACCCCTTCAGGGTGGGTTCTGGCCCCTTAGGGTCCCCAACAAAAAGAAATTCCAGACGAAGGGTTCGGCATTCCGAATCTTCTGACTGCTCTGCTGGAAACAGGGACTGGAAGTTAGATATGATAACTAGCTAATCTGGCCTGACTTATTTTATGAAGAAGTTGACCAAATTCTATTTCTTTCTTAGCACTTGACAATCAGGTTTGCAAATGTGAATTGTTTATTCAGAAATTGGCAATTCCCAAAGAAGGACCTACTCTTGCTCAAATATCATCATATTCCATCCCAGTACAACCAACTTAGGGATACACTAAAAAAACAAAAACGAACATACAAAAAAAAGAACTAAAGAGAGATTTTAATAATGAATAGCTCAAAAGGTTCTGCATGTTTCTTCCAACAAGTGTGCCAGGTTTCATTCTCTTTCTTATTTAAATTTCCTGAAAATATCACCTTATACTGCATATTTTAAAGTCACTTTTTCATAGAAGAGTATCATATAGGTGAGTAGATTTTGGTTTTTCTAAACCTCATATCAGATCTAGGCATCTAGTTAGATTGACTCAAGTTCAGAGATCTTTCCATACTTTCACTGATTTTTTTTATATGAGTGGGAATAAAAGCAATATTCCAACAATCAGGCCTGGACTGACTATAGTTTTAAATTTGGTTTTATTGGATTAATTGTTACATTTATTGTTTAATTCTTTTTAAATTTTGTATTTTATGTTTTTAACTTTTAATTGTTGTGAGCCGCCCTGAGTCCTTAGGGAGAAGGGCGGCATATAAATTTAATAAATTCAATTCAATTCAATATGACTTACTTGTTATTAAGTAGTTTTAAGTAATTATGCCTCAATTATATTTAATGAGAGGTTCAAATGAATTTAGTCACTGGTAAGTAACTTGATAATTTTATCTGATGCTTAGAAACAAATTGAAGAAATTGTTCACGAAAGGACTCTGAATGTGGGACATTTTACTTAAAAGTGTGTACATTTTTTTAAAAAAATATGTCTTGTTTAAAAGGGCTTGTGTTATTGCTGGGTCAATTACTTCAATATAAATATGAACACCCATTAATGAGAAAGAGATATCACAAAGAGGGAACAAGAAACTGTATTTATTTTGAAAACTTGAATCCTGATACCTTTGTTCTTTTCACTATAATTTATCATACCCAGGGCTTTTTTTTCTCATAGAATGCTGAGAACGGCGTTCCGGCACCTTTTTTTTTTTTGCAAAAACAAATCTCCCTCTATTGGCTTTCGAAAGCCTATTGCAGGGAGTAGGAAATCTTGGCTCTTTTTTATGACTCATGGACTTCAACTCCCAGAAATCCTGAGCCAGCCATGCTGAGGGGAAAGAGAGAGGTTTTCAAGCTGAGCCATGCTGGCTCAGGAATTCTGGGAGTTGAAGTCCACAAGTCATAAAAGAGCCAAGGTTGCCTACCCTGCACTAGAGGAAGACATTAAAATTATTTACAAGGTTACTTCTTTAGGAACTAAACTTTTAGAATCTAAAACAGCTAATTCAAAAAAGCCAACAGGAAAGAACCTCACATTTTTCATCTGCTTCCGTCTTTTGGAAGGTAAAATTAGATAACAAAATAATCTATTTCCTATGTTAACATCTCTGCAATGAAATCAATAAAGGTAACAGGAAAGAAATAAGAAACATTTTTCTCAATATAATATGTCTAATTTAGCTGATGCTAGAAAAAAATAGTATTTTTGTACATACTCTATTACAACTAAACCACTTTAAATTAAACAATTCTTAAGAATGAAATATTCTTAATTTGGACCTTACTTTTACTGTTTGGACTGTTGTGTGTTTTGAAAAATAAATTATTTAGAATCTAGTTATGTTTCACTTCAGTCTTTAAATAATTAACATAGTATATACATAACAATATATGATGTTTTCCATGGTGAGCTTAACATCAATAACAACATTTATTAAAAAGACTAAAATAATTTCTGGTGGTATTATCTGTACATTAAAATTTTGTTTAGTCACAATCTTTCACTTTTCACATTCTGGACAAGCAGTGGTCATGTAACCTAGCAAAAGATGTTACATATGCATAAACGTAGTCAGTAGCATATGCCTTTTTAAAAATATCAAACATGCAAAGAAACAAAAATAAGTCCAAAATATCTGTATTACATCCAGAAATGCCAACTTTACGACCAATATTTCTCATCCATAACTATGGCAGCCTAAGGATACCTGCATACATGCAAATGCTTCTCTGGGATCAGTAACGCAGCAGGGATTGCTTTTTCCTTCCAGTAACAGATTGCTGGGAAATACCAAACATGGCCTTGAGAATTCCAATGTTTGTTACAAATTTTTCTGGATGTGGTTGGAAAGAGGCCTAGAAATGCCAGCACAAATACATCACACTTGCTGAACATGCACACTAATTACAATCTTCAATTATATGTGATATATGTAAAATGAGATGGGCTGTCTCAACTGCAACTTGAAAACCATTCCGTTTTGCGGCAAAACAATCCAGGACAAGCTGATCAGCAGAGCTTAGAGAGGACTCGTTGACACAATTTTTGGGAAGAAAAGAAACAGAAGGACAGTTTAACATCTTCCAGTTGATGTTATGTTATGTAACATTTTCTGGGAGTTGAAGTCCACAAGTCATAAAAGAGCCAAGGTTGCCTACTCCTGGCCTATTGGCTTGCTGCTGAGCATGCCAAAAGACCTGGCCGGCAAACGTTGCACAGGCAAGTTGTCTGCAGCGAAGGCAGTAACTTTGCACCCCTCCCTGCTGCTCAACTACACCATCTCAACTAGGTAAGTAAGATATTATTTGCAAATAGGATGGCAATAAACAATTTAGGCTGCATTTACATCAGGGCTTTTCAACCTTTTCAGAAATTGTACCACTTTTAGGACATGACAATATTCAAGCACCACCAGTGCTTAACAAAGTGTCAAAAACTTGATGACTAAAAAAAGGGGTGGGGGTATTTTGGGTTTCATTGGTTAGATTCATTTATTGTTATAGAAATGGCTAATTTATAATATTATAGAAAAGCAAAAAGTTGAGGTTCAGTGTTAATGCTTCCTTCTACTCCTGTAACAGAGGAAGTCAGAAGTCAGTGCCTTTTCTTTTTCCCTTCTCCCCCTCACTTTTCCCTTTTTCTCTCACCCTTCACTCGCAAAAGCCCCCCCACTCACTCACACTTTGCTCACAAAAGCCTCCAGTTGCTCTCATTCACTCCTCCATCTCTTTCAAAGGCACCTCATTCAGTCTCTCTCCCACTCACTCCATCTCTTTCAAAGGCCTCTTGCTCACTCGCTCACTTACTGCCCCATCACTTCCAAACACCATTTGCTCATTCACACACTCACTGCCCCGATGCTTCCAAACACCATTTGCTCATTCACTCACTCACTTACTGCCCCATCGGTTCCAAACGCTTCCAAATGCCACTTGCTTGCTCACTCACTTACTGCATTTGGAAGCGACGGGGCAGTAAGTGAGCAAGTGCTGGTGCTGGAGGCCATCAGCTGTTTGGCACCAGAGACCACTGCCACGAGGAACACAGCTCTGGGTCAGGGTTCGGAGCAGCTCCGGGTGGGGGCTCAGCACGGGCCGCAGTGTGGCAACTGCAGGGAGGGAAATCCCCACGGTGGCTGTGGGGAGGGGAATCCCCATGGCATGTGGCTCTGAACCGCAGGGGCAGGGGTGCAAAGGATGGGTGGCGACGCCGGAGCAAGACACCGGCATTGCTCCCAGTGACAGCACATCTGAGTTCCAGCACCTTTTTTTTTTTAGAAAAAAAGCACTGATCATACTTCATCTCTTAAGTGTTTACAGATCTTGTGCATTGGTTATCAGCAGGTCCAGCAACATCATTAGAAGCTTCAAAGGCATTCTGATGCCTCTTTTCATAATTGTCCTTATATTGAAGGGCCAACAGAACATCCTCATGCTGAGGTATTAATATTTGAGCAGGTCTCCCTGTAAAAAGCCAGACATGGGCATAAATATTTCATTCTGCAAAAAATAAACTCCATCCAGAACTTGATGGAAGCTCCTCTGGATGTTAGCCATTTTAGTAAAGCTCTATGCCAAGGCTGCAGAGAGGCAATCAGCAAAGAGTGAAATGCAGGCTCTCTTAATTATTAAAAAAATAATTAAAATGTGCTTGGGGCTACTTCTCTGCCCCACTAAGCTGCACTATTGGTCTACTCACTCCCTACCACTGGAGGGCTTTGTCCTTCATGAATTTGCAAGGTAGGTAGGCACAGTCTAAGCTCAGCACTTGAACAGATGTTTAGTAATCCTGTATGTCTGTTGCTTGTTTGTTTAAGAGAAATATGGCTTATTGCTAATGCTAATCTGTCAGCTCTGAAACAAAATGAATTGCTGGAACACTGTTTATTACTATCCAGGAGGATTGTAATGTGGTCCAAAACTAAATAAATGTGCAGTTATTTGCAAAACAGTAGAACAATGCATTATAGAACTCTGAAATTGTAGAGAACCTTGCTAGATGTCCATGAGGGAAATATTCAGAAGCTGTTAAAAAAGCAAAAAGGGCAAAAGCATTTCTTAAGCTTTGGAAAAAGAGGTAAGATTAGGAAGAAACTCAGACTGGCTTCTCCCTGACACACTAGAGTAAAAAAAGAAGGAAGGGGAAGAAACATACAGATATATCAGATTCTGTTAACGTAGCCTGCCTTAATAGAGCTTAGTTCTAGCCTTTCTATAGAATCCGTCTCCTGGACAATCTTGAAGGTTAACAAATACATTGAACTGGAATCAGTAAAAACACAATAGCAATCTTACAGAGATGGCATACTATGGTTGCTTCTGTATTTGTTCTGCATGGTTATGTATTATTGTACTAATTTAGGATGCAATCTGTTGGATACTTTATCCCTATCCTCCAAATTGTTTTCTTCATAGTGCAGACCAAAGGAAGGATCACCTGGGGTCTTACTTTTCATCTCTATTCAGCTGCTGTTATGCACTTAAAAGAATTAAGGTTAGAATAACCAAAGTCCTTTGGAAATGTCCATGTTAATTAATCACAGTATTATTTCCAGTAGTTCTAGAAAGCTGCGGGCCTTTTGTAATATGGAAATAATGTAAATTGTTGCCTATCATCCATGTCTCTCTTTTTTTGCCTGCCTTTTGTCCTGTTTTTGCTAGTTAACTGTTTATGATATTCAGTGATGTTTAAGAAATCAAGCTAAACTAAGTGGTGGGTGTGTTCCCTCTGCTCTAGATTAACTGGGAATATTTTGGATGCAAATTATAATTGGAATTACCACAGTCATATTTTCAACAATATCAACTGATTTGTGTGTGTGTGTGTGTTTGTTTGTTTGTTTGTTTTGCCAAGGGAAGAGGCCATTTAAAAAAGATCAAAACAGTGATATTTTGTGTCCATGTGAAGAAAATAATCTGAAAGACACATATTTTATGCAAAAGTGAAGACAGCACAAACATTTTTTAAAAAATGAGGAGAGAAAAACCATGAAATCATATTTCAGAATAACGAATCAAGAAGTATCTAATTGATGAATAATATTTTTAGACGAGCAACCAATAAGCAAAGCTTAGAATAGCATTACACAAATTGGAAAGAAAAGGTCTCTCTTCAAACTGCTAGCATTTGAGAATTGGCACATTTGTTTCTGAAGCACTTAAAGCTTAAATTTTCCCCAGACAAAAGTTCTGTCAATCTTGCAAAGTGCCTTATGATGACATATAATGTGGGGAAAGTGGCAGACACACAAACCTTGAAGAGAAGGAACTGTTCCAGGAAAAAGGGCTTTTTTGTTGACACAAGGTAATCAGACAGGATAACTCTAATTCTACTTTCAAACATACTACCTTCTAGGATGCTCTTTGCTATCCCATTAAAAATAAAGTATTCAGAAAAGTGCAGCATTTGTTGTCCAGACTAGAATGGGTACATTTTGAAATGATATATTATTCTACCTAAATTGATAGTACATTACAGCTTAGTTTCTGATTACTTAAAATTTCTCCATGCATTCAAAACAAGAGAAGGGTGAGGATGCTGGGAGCCTTCATTGTTGATGCTGCCTTTTTTCCCACCCAAACTTCCAGTAGCAATAAAAAAGTGACATGGCGGTATGTACACAAACACATAAAGATAGCCATGAGGTAGCTTCCAAAACAATTACACAAATCTGGAAAGAAGTCACAATTCTTTTTAAATATTGTGTTGAACGTAAAAATGCAAGTAGAAAAATAGGGACCACTACAGTGGGAAGGTAACAGCGTTCCATGCGCCTTTGGCGTCTAGTCATGCCGGCCACATGACCACGGAGACGTCCTCAGACAAGCGCTGGCTCTTCGGCTTTGAAACGGAGATGAGCACCAGCCCCCAGAGTTGGAAACGACTAGCACGCATGTGCGGGGAAACTTTACCTTTTACCTTACTATTTTTAGATGTGAAGTTTCAGACTGGCACAGAGGTATAACTGTACATTTAATCAGATTCATTGAAGACCTAACATACCACAGGATTACAGTAATCCAGGCAATTGTGCCAGCATGGAGTTGGTCAAAACAGCCAAGGTGGCAGTTGTGATACCCCAATCAAAGCCTCTGTTTTGTACAAGTGTGCAATATTGGCACACATACAGAAGGGATGAGACTTTGACCTGGAAGACAACCAAGAAGAATATACTGTAGTTGAAAGCCTTAGAAGGTAGTGAAAGAGTTTTGTTCTTGACTGAAATCACAGAGCTACTGACTGAAGAATGTAGAAGATTCATTAGCTGAAAAATGATTGTCACCTTGTTGAAATTTCAGTGAAAATCATTTTCTCAAGAGCTAAAGCAGAAGCTCAGCAGACTGTCAGCAATTATCCTTCAAGGGAGAATAACTGAGAACAAGTATATTACTCAGACATACAGGTTGTCTTCTGACTTATGTTTGGTGCTTTGTCTCTGTTTAAGATTATCCTCAGAGTTTAATTTCATTTTGTTTGCATCTTTGTACTTGACAGGGCAGAACCATCAGAATCAAAAAATCTTTAAGTGTGGAGCAGCAGTAGACTGTCAACAAAATCTGGCAGCCAATACTGTCTAGATGCTCACTGTCAAATCTTATACCCTGTATGATATTCAGCATCTCTCTTAGGATCCTGATACATGAATTTGGCTGTAGGCAGATTTTAGGTTTGCTCAGGGCTTTTTTTCTCATAGAACGCTTAGAATAGAGTTCCGGCACCTTTTTTGGATAGAACCTTGTAAGATTGGCAAGGCGGGTTGTATGACATGTGTGAGTTCCAGCACCTTTTTCTTTTACAAAAAAAGCACTGGGTTTGCTTGATTACTTGATGCTTTCTAAGACCAAAAACATTTTTTCCTTGATCCACTGAGTTGTTTTGTTACTCAGGAAATTCTTTTTATGAGGGATCCTTGGTGCTCTCTGAACATGATTGTTTTCTTGCAAATGTTTCCTTACCCAAACTAGGTAACATAATCAGTGCATTACCTGGTTTAGGTAATGAAACATCTGCAAGAAAACAACCAAGCTAAAAGAGCCTAAGGACCCATCATTTCAACCTTGCGCAACAAACATTCTCTTTTATCACTCTATCACTCAGCAAATGATTGCTGAGTTTGATTCTGCACATGGCACAAATTGTCTATAAGTTATTGTCATTTTCTTTTGGTACCTGGCAGAGCTTTCCATAGAGTATGCATGTCTTTCACCAAAACCATATTCTTGCTTATATTCATATCCTGCTTATATATGTGCAAGGGTGAGCATGCTTCAATATGAATCCAAATAAAAGTATTTTCTATGTGGAGCACATCTTCAAGCACAGGCCAGTTCTAAAACGTAGACTGATTTTTCCCAAGAATCCAGCACTCAATCTGTTCTGCAGTCTGGTGTTTTGTGCTTTTATCCAATAAGGAGGTTCTGAAAGATCTATTTTCAAACCCATCCCCAGGTAAGGTAAATAAAATAAAACTCACCACTATGACTGTAAATAGGTAAATCAAAACCCTAATAGAGTGGACATAAAAATTTATGATAGCATTGCATTTTCCTTCAAAGTTTTTTGCCCTGAGAACTAATAATAGCTCTCTCTCTCTCTCTCTCTCTCTCTCTCTCTCTCTCTCTCTCTCTCTCTCTCTCTCTCTCTCTCTCTCTCTCTCTCTCTCTCTCTCTCTCTCTCTCTCTCTCTCTCTCTCTCTCTCTCTCTCTCTCTCTCTCTCTCTCTCTCTCTCTTTCTCCTGTACACATGCACACTCCTAGACATGCTCAATCAGTCTCCCAGAATTGCCTTTGGAACCCTCTGCTGCAGAGTGGCAGTCTAAAGCAGCAGTCTCCAACCTTACTGGCTTGATGGACTAATGGAGCCAGTGGTGGGGGAGAGAAAGGGGATGGTTTCGTGCACGCATACACACACACACACACACACACTGCTTTCACAAATGCAGGGTTGCATGCTTGCACACTCAACCACCATTTCCGTATCCTAGTTCTGAATGGTCTACAGCCTGGCACTGGGTTGTGGACTGGGTGTTGGGGAACCCTGGTCTAAAGGCACAGTATATATTAAAAGGCCAGTGTACAAAAAGCAGGATGAACCCCCTACCCTCATTCTACAGAATGTCCCAATTCAAACAGTTGGGGCTACAAAGTTTCAGGTACTGTAGCAGTTTTCATACTTGCTGCTTGATCCTGCCATTATATCTCAACTATTTCTCTTTGCTATAAGAACTTAATGTAAAGTGGATTGTAGATACCTTGAAGGTAGAATATAGATATATAATAATAGGGTTGGAAAGAACCTTGAAAGTCTTCTAGACTAACCCCCTGCTCAAGCAGAAGGCCATTATGGACAAATGGCTGTCATCTTCTTGAAAACCCCTAATGATGGAGCACTCACAACTTGCAGAGGTAAGCCATCCCATTGATTAATTTGAGAAGAAGGTATTAACTCTTATTGTACTATCTGTAGCATTACCCACTCAGGGGCTACCAAAGCCCAGACCCTCCCAGCCCCGCTCCCCTCTGTCGCACTCTGCAGCTGCCCTCTCAAGGTGTTAGTAAAGTGTCTCTTCTAGCAGAAGCTCACATGAAGTAAGGAGGTGGCATACTCGCATCTTCAAAGGGGGGGCTTTCAGGAACAAAGATGACCAGCCCCTAGCTCCAATAGTCAATGCATGAAGGTGTTAAACTGCCCCAGGCAGTCATAGCAGCAATAGTCAATGATTTCACAGTGACCGTTTGGAAGTAAGTGGGATGGGGAAAACCCCAGCTCCAGGCAGTGATAGGAACATGAATGAAGGTAGTCAGCATTCTGCAGTAACAGCTTGCCCTGCAAGGGCAACTCCGCACAATGTCTATAACTTGCACAAGTAACAATAATCAAAGTTCGGATGGTCGCTAGTCTCCAAAGCAGTAACGACCAGCCTCTCCTTCTCTTCTGTCGTCATTCGCAGTTTCAGGTCTCATCGGTGTCAGAACCCCTCCCCACTTTCCTTTATTGTTAAAAACTGAATTTAGCAACCTCAGCAATTTTATCTCTTCTCACTCTCTCTCTTGCCTTCACTTGGAATATCCCCCCCTGCAAAAGAAAGTAGTAAAATTCCACCTTTTCACTCTCTCTCTCCTCTCTCCTACACAGAAAGGGATCACCTAAAACCTCAAATCCCTCTTCAACTTCACCTGGTCTCTCTCCGACAGCAGCAACAGCAACCACATCCACCCCCTTTCTTTCCTCCTTTTTCTTTCCTTCCTCCACGTCCACCACGCCCAAAACCGGCAGCAGCTGTCCGAGCTTCCCTCTCCCAAGGCAGGCTCCTGCAAAGCCTTTCAGCCAGCCCCACCACATATCTTAACAGAATCTTACATATCTGAATGTATTTCTCTTCTCCTTTCCTTTTATTCTGTGGAAAATAGGGAGGGCCCTTTCTGAAACACTTGCCACAGCTCCTGTCCTTCTGTGGATTGAAAATTATTTTGCATGCCAGTTGTCCAATCTGCTGCTCTTCCTCTTGTCTCCCAAGTTCATTCCCACATAGTATTACAATACTATTCTAAATATAGAGCAAATCTTTAACTCCCAATCTAGTCTTATAGCCCCCTTGTCATTGGCAGATCATGAGAAGTCTGTGTCACTGGATTCACACTTCCATCAGCTAGTGGATAAGCTAAGGCATGAATGGCTTTCCTGTTTGCACATGTACATGAAATAAACTCAATGTTATTTGGAACTTTAATGCAGTAGCTCTATCTGTCTTTTTTGTAGCCTATCAGTAATAGCAATAGGTTTGAAGAAAGCACTTTGCAAGATAATACATTTTCAGTCTTGATTTAAAATTTGAAAGACCCCAAAATATGTTTTAGGGAATATTTATTTTTCTATTATGAACTGCTGAAACTTGTGGAAGGATGATTTAGTAGCATTCTGTTTAGACCACCACTGCATGTGTGCAGAAATAGCCATTGAATCAATAGTTCATATTCTGATGCTTTACCCATTATATCAAGATTGGTGAATTCTGATATACCTTCTCTCTACCAAGCATATGGACTGAGCTGCAGTTCTTCACATTGTTAAATTTTGTTCCATTGCAATTGCAATGGGCAGTGCCTTTAAACCTGTCAAGGCTTGGAGAACCTAGTTGTTTTAGGTAAGATAAACACAGGTACCACTTGCTATTTGAGTTGATCAATGAGCTTCCCAACAGTTGAGTCATTTGGAAACCAAACTGCTCATTAGATAGAAATACATAAACCTATTGTGAGTGAAACTGAATTAAAAAAAATCTTTTATGTGGCTTCTGGCTGTTTATGTGAATGTAAACAAATCCCATTAGATCTTGGACAAAGGACTTCTGGCTATATATGGGCCATGCATTTGCTATAGAAAATCAAGCTGAAATCCTGATTGTAGCAGTTAGAGCTTCAGAGTGTGACTCTGCACTGTACTTTCAAGGATGCTTCAGATAGCTAATTTAGTACCTAGTACAGTGAGAATTCAGACTGCTAAAATAACACCCGAATTGAGACAGCTGCTAACTTTTTAAGAAATGGCAGATTCTGGGATGCTTTTTGCTTATGTAGGAGTCAACATACGATTTATTCTGGAGTATAAAAGCTACAATAAATTACCCAGACAAAAAAAAAGGTTTCCCAGTGTTCTGCTTGGAAACCTAGACAAATGAGAAGAGCATTATATAAAACTTTGCATCTCATGGAAAAAGGAGCGCAGCTTACAAAAAGCTTTGGCTTATTCACATAAGCTAACATTTGAATTGTGCTATAGATACAAATAAAAAACAAAAAACTTTGCAACTCAGTCTCTGAAGAAAATAAGACAAGTTAGCATTGTATAATCATGAATAATATCTAAAGCAGTTTTTTATTGCCAGCTTCATACTGTGTGTTAACACACATGAAGAAACATTCCCATTCAAGAAAAAATAAGTACATCTGAGTTCATCTGAATTTTTGCAATGGCCATGATATCTATGAAAACTTTTGGAACTATAATTAGTCCTTTTTATTTCTGTAAAATGTTTGTATCTTAAAGTCCAAAATATACTGAAAGCATTAAAACATTGAATAATATGATAAGGAAACTGTTTTTCTCTATCGAGGGGGGAGGGACAAGTGAGATTCAAAAGAAATGGAAGAGGCAGTCATGAGAAGTTAAGTGGGCTTCTGTTTTTGGCTCAGATGGATAAATTCATCTTAGTATGATTATTTATAAACCATTAAAAGAAAGGGTCTATAATGGGTGGATAAGCACACACCCCTTGTTGTTGTTTTGTTGTTGGCTAGCTAACCCGGAAAAAAAAACATCAACATGATTTTGCTGTGAACATTTGATAGAGAATATTGGCCACTGGTTTCATAAAAATATAATCATTTGCTTTGTATAGTAACATCAAAAGTACAAATAACATTGATGGTCACCAACCTCTAGCAATGGATAGTCCCACGACACTGTGATTTTGGACTGAGGGGCTCCTTCTGGTTTGGTTATTGGATATGTGTTTATGAGTATGTACATTATGTGCATGCATATTCTTTCCTGAGGAATTCTGCAAATACAGAATTCAAACAACTTGCCTCCAGAAGTTGTGAATTCTCCAACCCTGGAAGTAAGTTTTTAAAAAGAGATTGGACAACCATTTGTCTGAAATGGTATAGGGTGTTCTGCCTGAGCAGGGTTATTCTATTCTATTGAGAATTCCATTTCTTGAAGGGCACCGAGGTTCAACAAATGCAAGCTTGATATAATAAAATATTCAACATAACAGTTGGGGGCATTTTATTTATTGTATGCTACTCATTTGTTTCCATTCAAAGCTAAAGAATATAATCCTTTTAGAAATTCTCTTCAGGGGAAAAAATGGGAACCTCCATTACACAGTCCTTTGTCTTACAGCATGGAGCCAGTCTCAGCTGGGGAGAGAACAAAAGATTTGAAACCCATTCAACAAAGATGTATTGCTTTCCTTATTTAAGTGCTAGATTTTACATTTCTCTATCAGGATTAAATAATTATTCCATCTAATCTTGGTATTTTTGTTACTTCTATGCCACTTACTGAAAATAAAGAGATTTTGTTTTCTTTATAAAAAGCCACAACTTCCTGTGCAGGCATGCTTCTGCAGTGTTGTCCTAGCTAGGAATAACACAACAGACTCAGAAGGAATTTACAGAGGACATACTTATTCCTGCCAATTCCTTGTGAGATGAGTAGATTTGATAAATAACTAAGCAACCTTAGATATAAAGCTACTGAGTCTGAAATAAATTGGCTCAGTGGCTGACCATAGATAATGAAGGAAGGTCATTATCAATTATTTTGCAATCAGGAATAGCCTATTACTTTTACTTTGGAGGGGACACCAATGGACACAAATAGATTAGTAAAGTCATCAGCTTGACTTTATTTTTATTTTTTTTCAGATTTCGGAGGTGCTTTCTAAAATATTAAACAGGTAAATTAATCCTAAGAAATTTAATGTAATTATTTGAGTTAATTTATTGAATATTTAAAATAATATCAAGTGTGCCACAGATTTTCAGTGTTGTTTTTTTTTTAAAAAAATATTAATTTTCTATTATTACATTTGATTAGTGCTTAATAAACATCGTGTTGTCTGGATTAATTTGTTTGCTTAATAATACAAGTTACATTCTTAGTCTCTACCCTTTTTTTCCAACCATGGATAAAATAAATTCCATGTTTGAAATTATCTGTATTTTCTTTCTCTTTGATCCTCAACATAAGTCTATCCATTCTAGCACAGTCCAATATCTTCTTGATTATCTCTTCATCTAGTGGTGTTTCTTCATTCTTCCAGTGCTGTGCAAATACAGTAACATGCAATGTTAAATATACACTTTGCTTATCAGACTTTTCTGGTATTATACCTAGTAAAAAGTTCAGGTTTAAAATCTACATGTTTTCCTAACATCTTTTCTAAACAAATGTGTATTTTTGTACATTTTTTTGCTTTAACACAGGTCCATCACAAATGATAATATATGCCAGATTTTTGGTTATATTTCCAACATTTACTAGACATATTTTTAAACATTTTTGCTAATCTAGCAGGTGGTAAGTGCCATCTATAAAACATTTTATATAAGTTTTCTTTATAAGAATTTGCCATTGTCAATTTATAATTTCTTTCCCAAAGATTTGCCATTTCTCTAATTCTATATTATATCCTAAGTTTTTGCCCATTGTATCATTGTATCTTTCACTTGCTCATCCTCCATTTTCAAATTTAATAGTTTCTTAATCAATTTTTCATCAGAGATCAACAACATCTGATCAAACATTGTCTGTTCTTTATAAAAGCTATGTATTTTCATATCTTTATCATATCTCAATGGCATTTGCAATTGAGGCTATCATGATAATTCAATACCCTGGTCTAAAAGCTCTTGTTTAGATTTTAGTTTCCCTTCAGTATCCAAAATATCCTTATATGCCCATTTTTTCCATATTTCACTAAGTTCAGGTGAACAAACGCTTCCATTGTTGGAAGCCATCCTGGGATTTTCAAGTAGATTTTAGCTTTTAGCTTTTCCCACACAGAAAGTAGTGAATTTCTTACATAGTGGTTTTGAAAGTATCTATGAGTTTTATTCTTCTCATACCCTAGAAATGCATGCCATCCCAGTTGCAGATCATATCCTTCTAGATATAACAATCTTTTGTGTCTGAGAATTATCCATATTTTTAGCCAAAATTTTATCAGTATGATCATGATGGGAGGATAGGGAAGTCTGGATCTCACAGCTCACCTATTCCTAGATTTATCCATTGTCCAACAAAAGGAAGATATGTTCTCCTTTTTTGTCCTTACATCCTCCTTCTTAGCAGGTATTGCCTTAAAATGAAATGTTGTCTGATTTTTTCTGTATCATTTCCCAAGCACCTTTTCTCTACAAGGTAGCACTTCTCTAATAAGTGCTAACTGCAAGTTAACAAGCTCTGCTCTGTGACCTTAATTAGTACACTCCTCTGCCCAGGGCTGCTGCCTGAAATTGACAAGACCTTAATTACTTACATGCTGAAGGCTTTTGCTTCTTAATAACTCTACCCTATTCCTATCAATGTGCATTCCCCTTTGTATGCCTATTTACTCAATGAATGCCATTGTATGCCTTCCTCTCCAATGAATGTAAATACAAATTTTTTTTTTTAAATGATGTGTCCTTCTTTTCCCCTGATTTATCCACCTTTCCCTGTTCAGCTATTTGGTAACCCTATCTACTCCTGACTTTTTAATAAAATACTTTATTATGCAACCACAAAGAATTACTGCCTCAAAGAATTACTGCTTAATAACAATACTAAGCTATATAGATCATTATTGACATATTGACACCATGACATTAAACTTAAACTTTCACACTTGTGTCCCAATATTGCAAAACCCACATAGCATCGTTTGCCCCTGTTGACCCTTCTGATGGACACAGACAGGGCAGGACTATGCAATGCATTCAAAAAACTGCCTTACAAAGTATGTTAGGGTATATGCGCACTCATGTAAAAGCAAAGCTTCCATTGGGAAGACCAAGGCAATGAAGCAGTTGAGTTGTACATTGTGACAGTTCAGAAGAGAGCCTTCAAAACAATGAAAGCCACCAACCAAGACTACTTCAATATTCAAAATGTGTTCACTTAAGTTAATATTTTGCAAAACACATTATATTAAATGCTTTGTGCAGCCCTCTTCAATAAGTGCCTTTGTTTCTTGTTTCCAGAAGTGAATATGATCATATTTTGGGAGACTGATGAATGGAAACACTGGTGGCTTAAAAGTACACTGTTTATCCCTGAAATTTTGTAAAATGTGAGATCTGACAATGCAGGAGAATCCTATGAAACAAGAAGTTCACTGGGTGAACTACACTGGCATCCACTATTATGTAGGGAATTATGTACTTTTTTTGGTAATCATATTGGTATGAAGGAAAATATCACCAACCTCATGGATAAATGGAAAGGTTCATTAGAAATCCTGAAACTTTGTATCTTCCCAGGTTGTGAACATCTGGACCAGAGTATCCTAAGGCTATAAGTGACATTATCATTTGTGTTTTATCTGAAGAATAATACTTTAAATTCATAGGGTTTTGTGAGTTGTTTTTTTTAATGTGTTTTTAGTTTGGGCACCTCTAGTTAATACACTCAGCCTGAACTGTGAGTCTTAAACAGATGACAGAAAATGAATTATTTCTTCATATCCTGGGGGACTTTCTGTAATAGAACAAGGTTTGCACAATTTATTCCTGGATAAAGAAATACTTCCTTTTATCTTCCCTTCTATTTTTCCAGTTCACTGCCAACATTTCTTCTATAATATATACTTTTTTTAATTTAAAAATTCATTTCCATTTTTCACAAAATATGAAGCTCAGCGCCAGATAAGAAGCTCCATCTGTCTTGAAGAAAAAGAATAAGGGGTGGTGGTGTGTGTGTGTGTTACTAATCCAGTAGTGTCTTAAATGACAGTGCCACTTAGAAATGCTTTCTCCATATTTATGAAATGATTATTTGACAGAGAGACATTTAATATTGTTAAAATAATTGCTATGCCTATTTGGTACATCAATTTGAGTTATTATTGGACAAACTATGCAATTCTGTATAATTTCATAAATTATTATAAAGCCTTTTACAATTGTCATCTTAATGCAAAACATTGTTGCTATTTCTTTTGTTCTCAAATATTGTATAGAAGTAATAATTGGATTTCTGAAATGAAGAGGGACTCTGTGTGGCATTGAGAAAAGAGAGAAGATAATGCAAGAGTCCACTTTTTGATACATGAAAATTTATCCACTAGTAGATTGTGAGTATCAGATCTTGTAGCATGCTTTGTCTACTACTTTATAGTAGTAGTAGTCTATCTGTTTATCCAGTTCGACAAAGGCAATTTTTGGTGATGACTGCAGTTTGTTCCTTTACTCATGTCACATTCGTCACATCACAATTAAAATAAGGCATACTATATGACAGCAGTACGCAACCGCCAGCACCGGAGGCACCAGGACCACCAGCGGCAGAGGCACTAGGGGGAGAGGGGATGTTTTTGTGCACATGCCTTCTGCTTGTGCAAATGGAGCTTTGGCAACTCACTGCTCGCCTGCCACTTGAGCAGCCCAGTTCCCAATGAAACTTGGGGGCCCAGGCTATGTGACATAACATTTAAAATGTTAAAATATGTACAAATTAAACATATCTTGCCCAGAAACTAGCAACATTAATTGCATTCCTATGCACTGCCATAAGATCCTCAAGTGTACACTGATCAGCGCACAGAGGGCAGCTATACATGTGTGTTGTTGTCTGTATTTCACCACAATCACAAAGAGCAGAAACAATCGAATAGCCCCATTTCTTCAGAGTGTCTCTGGATCTTGTTGTACCCATGCACAGTCTATCCAATTATTCCCATACTTCCCATTCTTTCATTAGACCCAGGTGCCAGCTCCTTCATTAGTTCCATCCAGTGTTGGTTCTTTGTAGCTTTCCATAGATCAACTCTGCTTTCAAATTCTTCAAAGTCTTCTGTTGAACTAAGGAAGCTTTCCTGGATTTTAATCTCTGCTGAGCTGGTTGTAGGTCATAGGGACAGTGTTGTCTAGAGACTGATGATTTGAGTCTCTCTCCGTATTCTGATGCTTCTCTGTGAACAGCAAGTAGAGCAATGCTGGCTAGGTGGTAGATCTTATCTAGAGGGGTAGGTTTAAGGCATCCAGTAATAATTCTGCTAGATTCATTCAGAGCAACATCTTCTTTCCCAGCTTGTTCTGATTTACGTATATCAGACTGGGCAGACATATGACTGCAGTAACATTGATAGACAAATTAACTGTTCTATGATCAATAGTGCCTTTTATTCATTATTTTAAAGGAAATGGTGTGACATTTTGTAGAGTAAGAGGCTGTGAGAGAAGATTCGTGTTAGTATATACTGGCACAAAAAAAAATCAGGAAAGATCTGATAGCCCCTTTTCCAACTAACACATTTTATTAAAAACATTAACTTTCATGAGCTGCAATTAACTTCTTCAGATAAACACAATTATTTACTTTGATACAATATTGCACAAGTTAACATTTGGTATAAAATAATATTGGAATCAACAGTCTTGTTATGAAATTGATTTAAGATCTTGCAGCCCATCAAAGATGGTTTGCATAAATCAAAACACCGTGTAATCAAAAGTCAATATAGCAGAGCAATAAATAATTCTGCCAAAAGCATATCTGAATTTAAAAATAATAAGAAAACAAAGGCATTTCTAACCCATCCTTAAAGGTAGAGGGAAGTGTGTACTGCCTCTCCAATCTAGTGCACATGAAATTCCTGTGTCCTGCCTTAAGTACATCCCAAAATTTTGGCTTCCGGAAACTATCCACATATTGCTACTGAATTGCAATTTTTATTATAGCAATGAGTTAGTGTAACAATTTTTACTGTATACAGTAAGTTCTATTCCCATCTTAGGAATCAAAGGGACCAGGATAACTTTGGGTCAGTTACTCTCTTTCAGTCCATGATGCCAGGCTTGGGCAATAAGCAGGTCAGTCAATTCCTGTTACAACCAATGGGTCAACATTTGGTTGATCCAAAAATCAATCTAATACACTTCTGAAAAAGACTATAGGAAGAAAAAAACCCTCATAAAATCATATTGAATCCAATTTAGTTTTCTACCTTCATCTGCCAACATGTTGGAGTCTGTCCCTCCTTAAGCCAAGTGTGATCCTGTCAGTCATATCTGGAACAGAAAAATAAAGAGGTTCCTCTGGTGGAAATTTCATGTTTTGTTCCAGAATTTAACAGTGTAGAAAGCACAACCTAGGATGGCTAAGAGTATATAAGTGATCTTTTAAATAACAATATCCCAAGCTGTTTAGGACTTTCAAGTAAATCTAGAAACAACTTGATACACAATGTGACTAGGGTAGGGATACATATTATACATTCTATCTGGCCAACTTATTTTATTTCTTTTATTTTATTATTTTACTCTATATGAGCTGTCCATTAGCATTTCAGTATCACTTGTGATTCCCCTCTGGCTTCCTCCTTGGTTAGTTTGATTTCTGCTGTAAGACATACCAGTTATCTAATTACTACAGAGGCATTCATTTGCATAATGCCTAATCTGTGCTTTCTCGGGTCTTATGTGTGAACCTTATATTCACAGGTTTACTTGTCTTTTGAAAATGTGCTGGTCCTACATCTCCCACTATATCAAGTCAGAAAATCCATTTTATTTGTTTGTTGCTAGTTTGGTAAGTGTTGAACACATTAAAGATTTTCTACTGCTTTTGTTAACGAAGTAATTTATATTTATTTATTTATTTATTTATTTATTTATTTATTTTTATAAACCGCCCTTCTCCCGAGGGACTCGGGGCGGTGTACAGAGTAAGGTAGGCAAACATAATGAAACAGTACTGAAAAACAATAAACAAACAAACTGGGACCCCAATTAGAGCTATCAAGCCAGGCCGGACTGCTGGAATAGGTAAGTCTTCAAGTCGCGCCAGAAGGTGCAGAGGTCGGGGGCCATCCGGATTTCAGTTGGTAAGCAGTTCCAGAGGGCTGGCGCACCCACTGAGAATGCCCTCCCCCTGGTGGGCATTATATTATTATATGGTGGTAGGTTTTATTATTTTTATTATTCCTGAGGACTCACACCTGAATGCTACAATTATTGCCATCAATGTGCAATGCTCTCATGACCAGCACCATTGAGCTGCAATTTTCTTCAGTGTTTGCTGCAGGATACAATGTCTGTGATGGAGGGGCACCATAATGCCTCCTCCATCCTGGCTTTGGCAGTGCTAAATGCTGTGGTAATTCTTATTATTATAAGTCAATCACGGTTGTATGATTCTGGTCATCCACTCCAGAGCACATATTGTCCATGGCAGTTCCCTGGCTAATTCCAAGTATTGCTAGCTTTGAGATGCGAACTAAGCTTCATGTCACTTGCAGTCAGTACCACTTTTTCTTTGCAGCTTTGGTTAGGGTTTTTCTAACCTGCAAAAAGTCTTATAACTTTACTCAAAAGGTTGTTAAACATATTTCTAATGGCAAAAGTTTTTAACAAATAAGAAAGCAGCTAGGGAATTGAAGAACACGATGGTGAGGTAAATGGAGAATTATCACCAATTGATCTGTGAATCACATGGTTCCCCTTGTAGAGGAATGGCATTACCTAGATTTCTTCCCTTGATGGGGAAGGGTTCTTTCTGCCCAGTAATGTTTCTGAGTACCTTTATTCAGCCCTCCCCTCCTCATGGTAGGCTCTTGCCTTGGGAGAAGATGTTAGCTCTGCCTCTTTGTCTTCTAAGTCTAGTGGTAACAACAGTATTTTTTCTGTCTGCAACTATTTTAGCTGAATTCCCTCAAGCTGATGATCCTCTTTATATTCTGAGTCTGAGCAATCCATGGCAAGGATGGAACTTGCCTAGTATGAGTTAATCCCTCCTGCTTTACCCCATGCTTCCTCAGCACCTGTAACTTGCCACTTGAGCTAATTTTGAATTCAGGTTTAACATCTTTCAAAAAAGGAAGCTATGGGTAGGAAAATGAAGCAAAGAGATTCAATCAACAACTTTCCTTTATTTATTAGTACCATTTACTAAACAGTAATGTGAGCAACACAGACTATTACACTCCTGTGGCATCACCGTGGCACCCAAAGCAAGTAAAAACTCCAAAACATCAGGTAAACCAAAAAGTCAATAGCCCAAGAATTAAAAAGAGGAGGCATACACAACATACAGTATAAGGACTGCAACAGCCACTATGTAGGACATAGAGGCCAAAAACTAGTGGAGCTCATACATGAATACCAACTAGTAGTCAGAAGACACAATGACAATCCCATACAGCCCACATATAGATTCAACCATGGTTTCAGTTGAGAAACTGAGAATATCCTAGACCAAACTAAATTCAAAAATACTAGGGCATTCTCAAAAGTTTGCCATTCAGACAAATCAACTATCATTAGAAACATAGAGATAAACCACATTTGTATTTAAACCATTATTGTATTTAGAAGATACAATAAAAAAGCTAAGGAGGAAACAAAAAATTCAGAAGACATTCTCTCTAGCAGCTTACACACCAGATTAATACCAGCAAACAAGGAGAAAACTATACACTAATCAAGAAACTACCAAGGAGAAAACCATACCCCACCAACATTGGCAGGTACATGCTAGTATACATAAACAGGGAGCAAATCCCATACTCATTAGCACTGATGATGTTACTTAGTCAGGTAATGAAACATCTATAAGCAAACAACCAAGCTAAGAGAGCCTCAAGGACTCAGTTTGTAGGTGCTTCATTACTGGAGGTTTTTGAGAGAAGACTGGATAGCCACTTATCTGAAATGATATAGGGTCTCCTGCTTGAGCAGATGGTTGGACTAGAAGACCTCCAAGGTCCCTCTAGATCTACTCTGATTGATTGATTAAATTACTTTAATCAGAAACTGAGCCACAGTAAATTGAAAAAGATTGTTCATCTACAGAAAGCTAGCTAGTCTGATCTACGTAACATTTGGAACATAAGACCTACTATAACCTTTATTGGTCTAGATAAGATTGAATTACTGAAATCTGATTTTAGTATTCAACACGAATGTAGCAAGAACTGTGCTCTATATTTCGCCCAAGTAGATGTGTCAGGCTTTATATCCTTATTCTCTCATAAATTCCTGTGGTCAAATGGTGAATAATTTATTCTCTCTGAGTTGAGGAAAGGGTGTATACTGGATTTAAATTCTGGTTGCTACCTTTGAGGAAGAATATAGTGCAGTTGACAAACCAGAAGAAAATGGCAACTAAACTGTGATTCAAACATCTTTATGAGAAAAAGCTAAAATATTTAAAAGTTTTTAGCTTGGAAAAAAAGGCAATCGAGTATGAATACTATTGAGGTATATAAAATCATTCACGGCATGAAGAATTTTTTTCCCTTCATTCATAATACCAGTACTAGAATGATCCAGAGAAAGTGATAAGAAGAAGTTTTAAAATATTTCACACAATGAATTAACTTGTAGAATAAATTACTACAAGATGAGGTCACGGCTATTAACTTTCTGAGATTTCTGGCAAATTTCAGGTTTGTCTGCGTGTTTAAAAAAAACTAAAAGATTTGTTTTAGAATTAGAGTTAAGCATTCTGGTTGCTACCTTTGAGGAAGAATATAGTGCAGTTGACAAACCAGAAGAAAATGGCAACTAAACTGTGATTCAAACATCTTTATGAGAAAAAGCTAAAATATTTAAAAGTTTTTAGCTTGGAAAAAAAAGGCAACAGAGTATGAATACTATTGAGGTATATAAAATCATTCACGGCATGAAGAATTTTTTTCCCTTCATTCATAATACCAGTACTAGAATGATCCAGAGAAAGTGATAAGAAGAAGTTTTAAAATATTTCACACAATGAATTAACTTGTAGAATAAATTACTACAAGATGAGGTCACGGCTATTAACTTTCTGAGATTTCTGGCAAATTTCAGGTTTGTCTGCATGTTTAAAAAAAACTAAAAGATTTGTTTTAGAATTAGAGTTAAGCATTCTGGTTGCTACCTTTGAGGAAGAATATAGTGCAGTTGACAAACCAGAAGAAAATGGCAACTAAACTGTGATTCAAACATCTTTATGAGAAAAAGCTAAAATATTTAAAAGTTTTTAGCTTGGAAAAAAAAGGCAACCGAGTATGAATACTATTGAGGTATATAAAATCATTCACGGCATGAAGAATTTTTTTCCCTTCATTCATAATACCAGTACTAGAATGATCCAGAGAAAGTGATAAGAAGAAGTTTTAAAATATTTCACACAATGAATTAACATGTAGAATAAATTACTACAAGATGAGGTCACGGCTATTAACTTTCTGAGATTTCTGGCAAATTTCAGGTTTGTCTGCGTGTTTAAAAAAAACTAAAAGATTTGTTTTAGAATTAGAGTTAAGCATACAGTGAGTTTGGAGCAGATCAAAAATGATACTCATTGCATATTTGTGCTCGTAGATGCATGCCTGTTGCTCTCAGACCTTAAGCCAGGCAAAAGAATGACTTAACCTTCTTATGGGTGGCATGTATCGTCTGTAAAGCATAAAATGCCTGGTTTGAAACTTGCTCAGTGCGCTCTTTGAACCCAATCCAATTTGGGAAGGGTCTAAGAGGCTGCATTTGCAAATGCCCCCTTTTTTATTTTCAATTTTATTTTCAATAAATCTTTGTTTTTGTTAACTAGACTTGTCTTCGAGTTGTGAGTATCAAATTTTGGGTTTTTAAATCACACACACACACACACACACACACACACACACACACGACATTGGGAGACAACTTCTCAGTGTTTACATAGTAGTTCTATTGAGAATGTACAGTGCTGGTTCCTACCTTGCAAGCTTTAGCCTTGCAGTTCTCTATTCCTTCTCATGACTGGCAGATTTGATCAAGTATTTTTTAAATTTCAGTCTTTATCAAACATGATCTAAGTGTCCTCAAGGTTTCCTTGGCAACCATGGAAGCTGAAAACAATATATTTAAATGTTAGCTAATATTCTCAAAATGCTTGACAGCTAAACTAATTTCTTTTCTTGCACAAAGTAAGCTTCTATGCAAAATGCTGTAAAAGTTTTGCTTATCTCTGTCCTTCACAATTGAGCTTGTATTGATTGTTCCAGTTACAATCATGTAACCTTCTGTAACCATAATCACATGTCAGTTAGCTTTTTCGTTTTTGTTTCTGAAAAGAGAAATGTTCATTGTAAAGGCATATAAACATTGTTCTTTTTGCTTAAATTTGTGTGTGTGTGTGTGTGTGTGTGCGTTGTTCGCCTTTATTTTATTTTGCTTTTGTAAGGGAAAATATACATTGTTCTTTTCTTTAAAAAATCTGATTTTAAATTTTCTGCTGTGGCTTTTTCAGCATTTGCAAGGGAGCATCTGGAACTGTTGACTGAGCAGTACATCACATTTTGGTGATGCTGTCACTGAGAGACATGGCAGAACAAAAGCAAAAGAGGTGACAAATTGTGTACCCCTCTTCATAATTAGCCAAAATATCTCAGTATGAAGCAAAGCATGGCTCTTAATTAAGAGGCATGTGGGAAGTTATTTTCTATTTAAATAGGCCTTTCTGTTTCTCCTCCCTCCCCTAATCATTGCATTTGCAATGGAGAATGATATTTAAGTCAGATGCAGCAGACTGACGCCCAGTCCCCAGTGTGGTAATTAATATTTCACACCTGCTAAGCAGAGCAGAGGCAGAAGGAGAAAGGGAAATAGTATTGAAAAGGGAGGCTGAACCATGAGGGTCTAAGGTTTTTAAAGTGTGAAGCCATAAAAAAACAAAATGCCTTTTGTCATGCAGAGAATCATGAGGTGAGGCCACTGGATAGAGAGAGCGGGTTTTATAAAAAGAAATAATGATTTGGGAGTAGATAGCCTGTAAGCATCCACAAAGTTCCAAAAGAACATCATGTCTGAATTGAAAGAAAGAGCCATCTGCAGGTTTTAGGATCAATAAAGAAAACTTGGTATGGTGTTCTAGAAACCCCATGGACTGAATGCTTTGAAATTTGAATACCACTCTCTTCTTAAAAACACTATCAGTTCCCAATACACACACTTCAACTCCCCAGGATATGGGATATATTGGAAGGCTCATCAAAATAATAATTCACACCAGCCATTGGGGAACTTCTATTGCAGGCAAAGGATAATGACTTGGAGAGAAGGGGCGAAATCTCCAACTGGCCTGTGTAAATTGAGACAGAAAGCAGATTCTAGCTGTGTATCTGCTCTTCCAGTTATTTCACCCTTAACTGGTGTTTTTCAAACTTGTTTGTGATTGGAAATTCACATCCAATGAATATCCTAGAGAGGACTGAAATTATAAACAAACAACAGGTACATTTGGAAGTGGATTTCTTTCTTCTTAATTTATTCATGAATATTTGATGAATTCCTTTTAACCTTTTAACCAAACTACATACATTGTAATATGTACAGAGGTATAACAACTTAAATTTAGAAATTATAACGCACAGTGTTTGGAGATGAAATAGGGCCAGATAACCAAAAGAGAGTCATATTAACACAATACAAGCTCTGTACTTCTGTCACAATTGGATTCTTCTGATTATAAAAATCAAATAGATGAATGGCAAAAATGAAGAGAAGGAGACTTATTGGGCTATTTTTTATATTATTATTATTTTTTGCATATGCACACATAAGCAAAAACTAGGAAAATTGGATTGCATATCTGTGTTTTTATTTATAGGTATTGGTATTGTATTTATCCCAAGATGGCTTTTTCCAGATTTCCTGTCAGTCATGACCAGAGGAAAACCTGGGAGCTGCAGTCTCAATATACCCAGGAGAGGTTGAGAAAGGCTCAAAGAGAAAATCCTGACTCTACTTTGTTACTGTTTTGTCGATAATTTCCTTCACTTCCATACTGTGCTATACTCAGTAGGTCATCCATGTGCTTGCAATGTATAGAAAGACAATCCCTTCATGACAACTGTCGTTACTATGGCAACCCATTTTTAGATAATGTTAGAATCCTGAATATTTCATGTATGTAAATAATAAAAACCCTATAAAAGACAACCTCCTCAGTCTCTTCATTGGCCTCTTTAGCAACCAAGGCAGTTAGCCGGGATCATTATTGGTTGCCTAGTTCACAGTACTTTTCTTCTAAGAAACACATCTGGCTTTATCTTGCCTGCATGCACCTCTAAAGACCTCTAATATCTTTGAAGGATTATTTCATACTGGAGAATTTCCCATTTCTAAAGTCTCTTCTCCTCTCCTTTTTTCTCCTTTTGCTTTATTTTGGTCTTTGGCTAAAATTAAATATGTCTTTGGGTGTTTTCTCTTTTTACAGAAAAATCATGATTCCTGAGATATATTTTTATTTAGAGTAAACACCCAAAGACATACTTAATTTTAGCAAAAGACCAAAATAAAGGAAAATATTATTTTTCTTTTTCATAGCAGCACAGGTATGAGCCACTGTGAGAAATGAGTCTTATTTCATTTGCTTTCTACATGTTCTCAGTTTTGTACAATTCATTTTACAGTCTAATGTCTTGATAGACCAAATTTTACCACTATTTGAGTTATAGGACAGCTTTCTCAAGAGAGAGATAAGACAGATTCCATTGTTCAATCTTCTAAATGGTAGACCTAAGGAATGGAATTGTTCAACCTAGAGGTTTGAGGTAAAAAACAAACAAACAGCTAATTGCAGTTTCTGTGCATATTTTTCTACAGTCATCATTCATTCCTGCTAGTTCTTTAGGTTACAGGTTCCTTTTGCTTATTAAGTGTGCAAATATGATGACAAGAGCCAACCACTTGGGACAAGCTTTTACCAATTTCAATCTGATCCCTTCCCTCATCTCCAGTCTTGGAAGATGCTCAGAAAAGTAGTTGCTTCCTCTACTGAATTTTTTTTTGCCTGCAGCAGCACCTTCCACAAAAGGAAGTGGGATTCTTCATATTATAAATGCCAGAGCCAGAATACTCAATTAGCAATACCATTGATAACATTTAATCATACTATTAATAGTAATTGTTCAGTTGTGCAATTGTAATAATGTGATAACAAAAGATTTATTGCTAATTTTGTGATGTACTTTTCTGGATGGATTATGGACACCGATAGGAATACGGGGGGTAGAATTGGTAATTATTTCACTTGATTTATTCCAAAATGAAAGGAAGTAATCAAGAGTCTCATACTCTGATATTTTGGAAGTCAATCCCTTTTCTATTAGAAATCAAGGGAGGGTGGGGTTCGTGTTCAATTAATGACATTGCTGTAGTATTGAAAGTTCATTTCATAGAAAGCATAAACACAATTGGCATGATGAGGAAACAGTTGGCTTGATGTAGAAAACAGTCCCTATATGGCAAATGAACCTAGGAAAAGCATCATTCAAGACAAATTCATGCATTTACCATCTGCTTAATCCATGTATCCATGACAAAATAAAGTCTTTGTCTTCCTATACAGAGTTATTTGCGGGAGCAGGACACTATACTACACTGTAATTATTTTCTACTTCAAAGTGAAATTTCAAAAAAATTAAGGAATATTATGAAGGCACATAAGATTAGGCAGATCTGTGTGGCATAAATATGTTCCAGGTCTATAATAAATAACAGAAGGAATTATAGCATACCCATTTATCTACACAATTGTATATTTCTGGTTCTTATTACCAGTGAAGGCTGAAGCCCTAAAAATTTGCAATGGGAACGGTATCACTAATTTCTGAAACACTACCTTCCCTCTAATTTAGGAATGTATGAAGTTATAGTGTAGCATTTATAAATTGTTTTACATGTGCATCTTATACATTGTAATCATGCTTAGCCCGCAATAAGGAAATAGAGAACTTGAGTAATCTTTCAGGATTGTACCTGGAGAAAATTCCAAGGGTAAATAGTAAAAAGAACTCTTCTCTTATAAAAATGCACATTAAGTTGCTTTACTTAAGAATTTAATTTCCTACTGTGGTCTAGAAAATTTTATTTTCTATATCTTTAATTTTCTTGAAGTTGCCATGGAATTATCCATTTAAAACTTTATGGAGCAGAATGAATAAAAGAGACCCAGTTTCAACTTATTAACTGAAAGTTAACTGATAGATATTATCAGGTCTTGAAAAACCATTGAGATGAGTGTTCATTTGATCCTTGCACAAGTGTCTCCTTTGGAGCACCAAGAATCCCAAAAGCTGATGGAGCCATTTTTAAAATTGAATATCTAGAGTATTATGAAGAAATGGTAACTTAAAACTTATAGTATCCACTGATTTCCTTAAAACATCTGAAACTCCATCAAATTGATTCTGTCTCCATCAGGTTTTTATATTTTTTGTTCTCAACATGCCCCCCAAAAGCTTGATGTAGATTTTGAAGTGACAGAAGTTATAAACTCCTGGTCTAAAGTACAAAATTATTTAGGTCTTTAATATAATATATAACTTTCTGTATACATTGATTATCTATAGTCATTTAATGAAATATTAAAAAAAACAATTCTTATGATATCTGTAAATCCCTCGTTTATTCACCTGATTCTATTTCTTTTTGTTTTGTTGTTGTTGTTCTGTAATTTATGCCATAGTTTTTAACAACCGAGCTCTATCAGCTACCTCATTGATTTTATCTCACATGTTCCAATGCAAGGAAGGCACACTGTTTCCTTCTAGTACAATATTTTAAACACTTTAATCCAATGTTTGGATTAAATAGTCCGTTTGTTTGGATATGTCTTACTTTTTCTATTTTCCAGTCTTTAAATTTGCTTTATCCCGTTTTAATAACACTCCCCTAAGTCACTGCTGAAATAATTCTTATCCCCAGGTTGTGCTCAATGGGTGCTCTTATGCAATTAGTGTAGATGCTACTTTCAAGGAGGGAAGCAACCACTGATGGTTTGGTTTCCTTCCACCGAGACTGCATTTACTATATTCCTGCCACTTCAAGACTAGCTGTGATAACCTCCAGCACATGCACACTATTATTTTCCACTCCACAGGCTCCAATAATAGGATTTTCAGTATTCAGGCTAATGTTCCTTTGCTTTGTGGGAGAAAATCCTTTTTACTCTCCACTCTGGTGGAATGATCCTCATCATCCATTTCTGCTTTAAGCTGCACATATGGACATTTTCTGTTCTCTTTCTCTCCTACAAGTCTTGGGAAAACTTCTCTGCTTACATAAATAAGGAGTTTAGAACAGTTGCTCTATTTGCTGTACTTTACTACAAGTTGCTTTAATCTGACACCTGTTTTCCCTTCTGATTAGAGGAAGGCAAACTGCAATCCTATCAGCAGCTTTGAAACTCAGCAGAAGAGGCAGAGAAACCAAGGCCCTTTCCATTGAACTCCAATGTCAGGACCCACCCCAAACCACGTCTTAGGAAGACAAAATTCTTGGAGTCAAATCTATTCCAAAAAGAATCTTTACTATGACATGCTTGGTTGTAGGAAACGAGACAGGACTTAATATTATTCCACGAAGTAAACCCTTATAAAGAGTTCCCGGTTTAACCCCCCTTAACCCCATTTGGTCAGTCCCCCATCCTTTATCTCGTATCATCCCTCTCGTGGGAAAAAGGAACTTAGGACCCTTCATGTTTATTGCTCTCTTCCGTGACACAAGCCAGATGCTAGCCCCCCCCCTTTTGTTTCCCCAGTTCAAAAGGCTTCTCCTTTCCTTTGAAATGCCTAATACCGGTTCAATACACATCTATTCTCTTCTCTTCGGGAGATGGCAGAATCCATGGAATAATGTTTGAAACATTCCATTTATGAATATGATATAAATGGATTCTGACATCCGGTTACAACTGCCACTGACTCTGACACTGACTTTTGCAATTCTGCAAAAGAGGGGGAGCCAGTAAGATTTCCTCCAATAATCTAGGTGGACATATGCCTGTTTAGCCCTATATTAACTTGGAACCTTCTGGGTTCAAGGACCTCATTTATTTCAAAGGCTCTGTTGGACTTTGTCCAGTTCCTATTACTTCCTTTAAACAAAATTGGTACTTTGGATAGTTCCCCCAGGGTCAGACTTGGCAAAAAAAAAGAATAAATCCTTCTAAGCCCTCCCTGGGAAACTCAACTTAATAAAAGAATGCTACCTCATATTTATGAACAGAAAAAAGGTCCATTATTATTATTATTTTTCAATTAACTATAAACATTAAACATTTAAAATAATGAGATTGTATAGTAAGTCCAATTGAAATCCTTTTTTCCCAGTTCATTTAAAATTAACATTAGAGAATCATTTTGTATCTTTAACCCCTCCCTGTTAGTTTAACCTTAGGACAGTTGTTGTAAGGAATCACTTATTTTTTTATACAAAAGAGGCAATGAGTGGAAGGAATTATACTTGCTCCTAGCTTTGTTATTTAGGCTGATTGGCCATTTGGGGTAGGCATATGCTAAACCCTTACACTTCACAAACTGTGTTGTGCTCCTGCTTCAGATTCTTTATCCATCTTCTCTCATGCAGTCATATAATCCTCATTGGTCCTCATAGCTTCACTTTTTTTGATCTCTCACTTCTGTCTCTTGATAACCTGGAGTGTCTTCTCCTGCTGTTCTTTTCCCTCTGGCTGATCTGTTGAGTCTGTCTCATGGCTTTTTTTTTCTGCTCCCCACTGGATCTGTCTTTGGATCTCATTTCTCTTCTCCAAATTTCCATGTAGATTCCAGGTACTTAGAATGTTTATTTCAATCTTCTAGACAAAACGAGGGAGGGCAGAGGAGAACCTCTCCTACGTGTCTCCAGTTTAATTTTCCCTATTTTCTTTGATCTCTTGATGGATTCATTTTTCCTGTAGGAGACTCCCTTCCCTCCTGATCATTTCTCGCAATATCTTTCCTACCAAATTCTTTATAAACTCTCCTTGTACCAAAAGTTGCATGTATTTTCATAGTATTGTTTCTTTTTTTTCTATTGAAAAAAATGTTGGGATAGAAACAAAGAAACCCTAGAATAATTACATAAGACAACTACTCTAGGTCAGCTTTTTAAAGAGCTATGTGATTCAAAGGTCCTGTCAGTGTATAAACAATAATCCAGTTGCAACTACTCTGATTTGCCATATTCTTAGAAATGAACATCTGTCAGCAACTTAAGAAAAATAAATACATTTTATTATTTTTATTTTAAAAATATATGTTACTTCAGTTATTTTAGGTCATGTTATCTGCTTGATTTGGGGGATTGTCAATTACCTGTGAACAAGAGATTGGTCAAATAGGCATATCAAGCAACATGAGAGTAATAATACCCATAACATGTGCTACTCTAGTAACAAAGAAAAACAATAAAAATGGGAATATTCAGCTGGAGGGAGCAACTTGGTTTCATTAAAGACTGCTTATTGTGATATAATACAAAAATAAACTTGTGTGTGTTATATTTCAGAACACATATATCTACTAAACCAACTAGCTCTATCAGTTTTCATTATTCATGTCAACATAATTCAACTCAGCTCCATACCACATAGAACTGGACATGCAGGTCATAGCTTTGAAGCAAAGCCATTTGGCTTGGTACTTTTCCCAAATGGCACATCTCTGACATGCAAATGTTATTTGACATTCCTGCAAGGTCAAGTTGGATCAGTATTTTTTTTCTCCATCACTCTGTCTTTGCCCAGAAATATCTCACTGCTCTATCTCTGTACCTGGCTGCTGACAATCTCTGAAGCTCTCAGAGCTCATCAGCTGTCATTGTAATGTTGGGCTGTGCTTTCAGAAATCTGGCTGGAGAGAGCAGAAACAGAAACATTTGCTCTGTGATAGGTGCCTAGAAGAAAAAGAATCCTTCTGGGGTTGTTACACTGGCATCATGTAGCTTTTGATGGCAGCCCTGATTATATGCCTCCTCTCACTCCTAGGCTTTTCCCAGGCCACATTCCATCACACATGAATGTTCCAAATGAAGCCAAAGACTTCTTCCCTAGATGCAAAAGGTGGTCTCAGCATCGTGTTTTGAAATGGCTTTGCTCCCAGTGAAAGCCAGCTTGATGTTTTCTGACAGTTATGACAAGCCTCAAATGAGACAATTAATATTTCACAGCTGTCAAATTTAGATGGTGACACAAAAGGGGGAAGAAAAAAAGTGTTTGGAGATGAAAATTTGCTTAAAATTTACAAACAAAGGCCATCAGTACCTCTCAGCATTAATAAGCAGGTAATCTAAACAATTGTTGTAAAAGGGCTACCATTTGCCTCAAAATGAGGTTTACTCTTATTGTCATGTTATACTTTTTCTTTACATTAAAAATCCTACCAAGTTACATACAGAATCGATTTTCCCTAGAACATACAGGAATAGGCCTAACTTTGCTCCATGTTATACTCAGCACTTTTTCCAACATATTTCAATATAAATTGTGCCACTTCGGTTAGAATAGAGCTGAAAGGGACAACCTCTTGCGCAAGCAGGAGACCCTATACCATTTCAGATAGGTGACTGTCCAGTCTTTCCTTAAAAACCTCCAGTGATGAAGCACCTACAAGGCAAGCTGTTACACTGCTTAATTGTTCTCACTGTTAGGAAGTTTCTCCTTATAAACTTATTTTTAACATTACTTTCTTTGTCAATTATGCAAGGTGTATGTGTTGGTGTTGCTTCCTAGAATGGTGTTAATAGCTTAGTTCTATTCATGTCTTTCTCAGAAGTAAACTTCATTATTCTTGGGGAGAGGGTATGCATAGAATATGTGTAAACTTATTTTCACAATAGATAAGGAGCCATAGGCAAAAAACTCAATTTACATTCATGAAATTTCTCCACCTACAAACTGAAAAATCACAATAGACATTGATTGAAATGGGAAATGTTTTGTTTTTCCCCTAGATGCCAAATGCAAGTCAATTTGTCAGTGGCCATGACATTGAAAGAGACAGATTAATTTATGTTTATTTATCAGATGAAGAGACTGCAAACATGACATCATGGAAAACTGAATCAAGAAAGGGCAGGAATGATAAATATCAAAAATGAGAAAGTTTCACAGAATTGAACTGATATGTGGAAAGAAAGCAAAAAGCAGAAAAACTGGCAAGTGAATAAAGAAAAACAAGATATAAGGTGAAAAAATATACCAATTTTGTCCCTGTGACAATAATATTTTTGCCAACATCAAAAATAAATAATGCATTCTGAACTTCCTTCTCAATCCAGGGTAGTTTTGTTACATGATAGATTGGGGGATCTTATGAATCTTCTATAACTATATTTTTCTTTACTTTTTAATGAATACATTCTGTAACTATAAATAGTACATTTCCATATGGTTCCTGGAAGTCTGTTGTAAGCATTTTTTTTCCTGTGTGGTAATTTAACATGCTTAATACATGGAAATGTCAAGAAAAATAATAATTTAGTCTCATATCATTTTGAATAAAGTGGGCACTTGTTCCAGTAAAGCAGATTGTTTACACATATCAAAATGGCAATGGACTATATCTCTGTGGATAATTCAGTGTTTAATTCTGGTTGACCACAGGACAAAAGGGATGCACAACATTCTTTTTCATAACTGAGCAGAGAGAAAAAAACACCTAGGAATGGAGACTCAACCAACCAAATAAATATATCCCACTTAGGTTTGTCTGTTCATATATGGACATAACAGCTTAGTGAATTACTAATGTTGTATCTCTGATTTCCTGAATATTCATGCAATCACTTATCTAGGCTCCACATTGAAGAAAAGGTGTTGCTGTCTTTGGCACCCTAGTAATCAATAGTTTGTTTCATATGAAGTAGCCAAAATTAAGAGAGAATAAGAAAAAGCTTGCTTGATGCAAGACAGCAGAATAAAGCTTCCCTTTATTCTAGTCCTGTCCTCTTTTGAAGAGTGCCAGCAAAAGAGAAATATATCCCAGATCATTAGTTTTATTGCTGAATACCTCTTACTCACTAGAATTTTCTCTCAAGGTCATTGTATCCTGTTACCTGGGTCAGTTATATTCAATTCTTGTGACTGAGGCAGTCAATATCAAATTTCGTTCTATCTAACATCTTAAGCATATTTGAAGAGCTGATATTTGAAGAATTGTCTAAACATATATACAGTTGCAGTGTTCAAGCAAAGATCACGAAGTAGAACACTGTATTATTCAAAAACATGATTTCATCTGGTTAAAGAAGAGTCTGCTCCATTAGTTTTAGCATATAATTAGTTGTACAGATGTGACATTAAAAATGTTGCATTATTGAATCACCTCATTAACAGCACCTAATAATGCTAATTATTGACTAATACTCAATAGGACTCCACATTTTCTTGAAGGGGAGCTTGTATGAGGCATCTCTTGGAAACATAGTGTAATAACATCGTATCATATGTGATTCCACTTTTAAACAGTAGATGGGAGTCACATTGATTGGTATTAGGTACACTGGAGAAAATTTCATGCTGTCTGAAGTGCCTCATCAAAGCAAATGCTTTGTTTCTGTCTATCAACAAGGTAGAGTATACCATTTCTATGGTTCATAGTGTTTTATCAAAGTGAATCAAGCCTGCTTCACACAGCTTTAGTAAACAGTGTTATGTCCAGTCAATAAATATAACCCAACCCAATTGGTGTAGTATAGCTGTGAAAGACTGAGATGTATACAAGGCACTGATAGTTAACTTCATTCCATAGCAATAACTCCATCTGTAGTTTCCAGGCTTTAATAAACATTAATATACTATTATTTTAGATAAGCACATATCCATCTAAACTACAAAGTATCTAACTATAGTTTAGCATGCCCAGTCAGCGTTATTAGTTTATAGTTCAGTGTGCTGTGTGAACCAGGAAATTGGATTGAGTAAAGCACAATTAAGTTAACTATGGATTACTGTGCTTGTTTGAATATATCTAATGTTGAATATATTCCCAAGAGACATGTACAAAGTAACTGTAACCTAAATAAAGGAATGAGTGGAGCTTTCTATTCCGGGAAGCAGAACCTTTTTTAGGTTTAGACCACACTTGGATTTTTACCTTTATACTTGGACTGGTCTGCAAAAAAGTAATCCATTTTGATGTAATAACATTACATTAAATTAAATACATTAAAATTACCACATGTATGTAACAATTTACTATTTCTGACATATGTCACATACATTTCTTCATGAATGAAGGCAAATATACATGTCCCGTGATGATAATGCAGGATCCAATCTGAGTTAGTAATCAGAGGCTTGTTGTTCCAAGCTTTCAGACTCATGCTGAAGCCCATTGTCAGGGAACTTCTCAGTCTTCAGGATGTGTGTGCACTGGCTGTTCTATGTGTAGTATTTATGTGGTGTCTGGTTGTGTATGGCTTTTTGTTGTTGATTGGGGTGTTGGTTATTAAGCTGTTGATTGGTGTTTCCTTGTGCTGCTATGTCCACAGCTCCTAAGTACCTGGTAAACTAGTGGTAAATCAGTATTCCTGTTGACTGAAAGAGGCCTCAATCATTTCTCTGTCTATTTTTGTCTCTGCTCAGCCAACAATGTTAGTAGCTGTGAAACTGAATGCATGTCCTTGTTCTTTGCAATGCGATGATACCAGTGAATTTGGGTCTCCTTGTCCAACCGCTCGCTTGTGTTCTTGTAATCTGATATTTAGCTTCCTTCTTATCTGTCTTCCATAGTCAGGGGATCCTCAAATACATTTCTTCACCTTGGCAAGATTTTATGATGTATTTATTTATAATATAAATTTCTAGGGCTGTTCACTTCTCTATGGGTTTGGGTAGCTCCAAGGATTCAGAACCAACAAATATACATGAACATCACTAATAAAAGATGGTCTATCAAGCAAGGAAAAACCTCTTGGCCACTGTCAGCCCTTCAAGATAGGTCAGATCATGAAATCTGACCTATCCACAATCTCAGAAAATTAGAATATTATATGCAATCAATAAAACAAGGAGTGTACATAGAACAATATCGGACCTCTGAAAAGTATAAGCATGCATATGTACTCAGTACTTGGTTTGGGCCCCTTTTGCAGCAATTACTGCCTCAATGCGGCGTGGCATGGAAGCTATCAGCCTGTGGCACTGCTGAGGTGTTATGGAAGACCAGGATGCTTCAATAGCGGCCTTCAGCTCTTCTGCATTGTTCGGACTCATGTCTCTCATCTTTCTCTTGGCAATGCCCCATAGATTCTTTATGGGGTTCAGGTCAGGCGAGTTTACTGGCCAATCAAGCACAGTAAACCCATGGTCACTGAACCAGGTTTTGGTGCTTTTGGCAGTGTGGGCAGGTGCCAAGTCCTGCTGGAAAATGAAGTCAGCATCCCCATAAAGCTCATCTGTGGAAGGAAGCATGAAGTGCTCCAAAATTTCCTGGTAGATGGCTGCATTTACCCTGGACTTAATGAAGCACAGTGGACCAACACCAGCAGATGACATGGCTCCCCAAATCAACACAGACTGTAAAAACTTCACACTGGACTTCAAGCATCTTGCAGTGTGTGCCTCTCCATTCTTCCTCCACACTCTGGGTCCTTGGTTTCCAAATGAGATGCAAAAGTTGCTCTCATCAGAAAAGAGGACTTTGGACCACTGAGCAACAGACCAGGTCTGTTTTTCTTTAGCCCAGGTAAGATGCTTCTGACGTTGTTTGTTGTTCAGGAGTGGCTTGACAAGAGGAATACGACATTTGAAGCCCATGTCCAGGATCCATCTGTGTGTGGTGGCTCTTGATGCACTGACTCCAGCCTCAGTCCACTCATTGTGAAAGTCCCCAACACTTTTGAGTGACCTTTTCCTGACAATTCTCTCCAGGCTGCAGTCATCCCTGCTGCTTGTGCACCTTTTTCTTCCACAATTTTCCCTTCCACATAACTTTCTATTAATGTGCTTTGATACAGCACTTTGGGAACATCCAACTTCTTTTGCAATTACCTTTTGAGGCTTTCCCTCCTTATGGAGGGTGTCAATGATGGTTTTCTGCACAACTGTCAGGTCAGGAGTCTTCCCCATGATTGTGATTCCTACTGAACCAGACTGAGAGACCATTTAAAAGCTCAGGAACCCTTTGCAGGTGTTATGGCTTAATTAGCTGATTAGAGTGGGACACTTTGAGCCTAGAATATTGCACCTTTTCACAATACTCTAATTTTCTGAGATTGTGGATTTGGGGTTTTCATGAGCTGTACACCATAATCATCACAATTATGACAAATCACAGCTTGAACTATTTTGCTTTGCATGTAATGAGTCTATCTCATATATTAGTTTCCCCTTTTAAGTTGCATTATTGAAATAAATGAACTTTTGCACGATATTCTAATTTTTCGAGTTTCACCTGTATATACAGTATTTATTTTACAGCTATACATAGCTTGGTAGGCTGCACTGAAATATGTTAAATAAATACATTAAAATTCATAATCCTAGGGCCTCAGAGCCTTAAGATATGAATGCCATTTTTAGAGGGAAAGTCTTTCAGATCTAGATGGTCACATATGGGATCTAATTATGTAGAAACAGAGAGAAAGAAAGAGGGTTATAGAAAGTCAAATTTTATTCTTTAGGGACAGAAATAACAGCTTGAAAAGAGACAAGAGATATTTGAGAAAAGGGATTATAAAGGAAGTGAATTGATATATTTCTGCTTCTAATGAAAGAAGGGCAAAAGAGGACCTCCAGGTGGGATTTTTATATGATTTGGGCATTCCTATCATAACTGGAAAACTCCGGTTCTCTTTGTAGGTCTTTTTTGCAAATTTCAGCCTACTAAAGTCTGAAAGGCAAATCTACTGTATATGCATTCGCCTGAACAAGCTTAAGTTTTTCACATGAGCAGAAAACTTTATCCTGCAAAAAAAACATAGAGATTTTTTGACCAATTTCTCCATACTTGCAACATCTGAACACACAACACAAGCTTTTCTCTTTCTATTTCCATTCCTTACAGAAAGACAGAGAACTGTCTTTGTACATGCATGCAGAAGCAGATTTTATTGCACCGTGTATTGTTGTTGCTCTTATCTAATGTCATTTGACTATTTCAATATGAGTTTTTTCTTGTTGTTTTATTTTTCCATTGATGTTAAAATAATTAAGTATCAAATATTAAAAATGTACTTTTACAATGAGTACATCAAGAAAAGTCATCAGAGTTTGCATATTCAAAAAATGACATACCGGTATCTGTTTTCTTCCTTAGAAAGGCGAATATAATTGATCCTTTAATTTGGCTTGGCTCCCTTAGAAAAAAATTAAAAGAACAGATAATGAGATAATCATATTTAACTTTAAGTGTTTAATTTGGTTTTATTTTCTATTAAGGAGTTGTCCCAAGTTTTTATAGGAAATTTTATGTGGTTGATCCATTGTGACCCCTAAATAGTGATGAATGATGAAAAACACAGCAGTGTGCTATGTAATCGGCCTCTTTGTCTCTTGCTTATGATTAAAGTTTATTATTGAATTTACTAGAGGTCAAAATTACATATTTAGCATAGGAAGTTTTCTGTCTTTACTTTTTGCCTTAAAAATGAAGCTTATGATTTTCTTACCCTTGGTTTCAACTGCATTAAACTATACTGATACTTTTCTTTTGAAAGTAAAAGCCATTTTTGCCAGATTTCAAATTATTGTGATATGCAAAAAATAAAATCCCTTGACATATAGGAACACTAGCTGTTAGTACTCTGCATACTTTATTTCTTCTGAAGTTTTCTCTCCAGCATTCTTCCTATGTCCAATGCATGCAAAATGTTGCTCTTTCTTGTTTTCCTTTTAGTCTTGTTCTAAGTAAAGAAAGCCACAACTGAATGTAAACATGTCTACGATCTGTTTTTGCAATTACACACACACATATTTATACATGTGTGTGTGTGTGTATGTATAGAGATAGAGACAGAGATAGAGACAGAGATAGAGATAGAGATAGAGAGATACACATACATTATATAATAAACATACACACCAGAAGAAACAGGCTACTGTTAGGTATTAAGGGATCAGATGCTTATGAGGGTCTGAAAGTCTTAGCACAGGTCGAATGAAACTTATACTTGGAATACAGTATTTGAAAGCAATAGGACCAGCAAAAAATGGGGGGGCATTCTTTATAAATTGTGTCTATACCTATACCTTGACACTAGGGGTACAGGGCCTACTAAAAATGTCCAGGTGAAAACCAAGAGAAAAAAGCAATAAAAGTGGGTATGTGTTACAAGTCAACAAGCCAAAGAGAAAATATAGATGTAGTCTTTGTGAATCAGATGACCAAGGTGTCCTGGACACATACCACATGGGAATGGGAGACTTTAGTGACTCACACATCAACCAGTAATCAAACTCAGAAGTAGAAGAATCAGAAGGTTCTTCTTATGCCTTGCATACAATTTCATCATGTAAAAAGGGAGGAGGGGATTAAGGGATCAGCTATATTGGACTTAATGCTGACAGGAAAGAAATGGTTGAGAAAATAGAAGATGCTGGAATCTTAGATAATGTTATCTTATATTGAAAAAGGGAGAACCAAAGATGGCAAGGTTAGCATTGTAGCTTTCAAGAGAGCTGAGTTGTAGCTAAGGGGAAAGATAGGAAGGATTCCATGGATGGAAAACTGAAAGAAACAACTCTTGAAAATTCTGGGGGGAAAATGAGATAATGAAGACCCAACACATAAAATGTCAAAAAGAAAGAAAAAAACTCTAATGAAACTGGAGTGTTTACATAAAAAGCTCTCTGATTAGCTGAGAAACAAAAAGGACAATTTGAAAAGAACAGAAAGAGTGCATATACAAGAGCAGAAGATTGGAAAATAGCTTAAATTTATATGGGTAGCCTAAGACTGAAAATGACATAAATTTAAAAAATAGTTATAATACACTTGGATTTCTGGAAATAAACCTATTGCTAGTAGGTCAGAATACAGAATCTGGAAAACCTGGTAAGCCAATTCCCAAATTTATTTACACCTAGTATAATTAAGGCAACTCACTACGAATCGCTTTAAGTTTGCCCTCTTCCTTGGACTGACATCTCTTTTGGAATGGTCCCCATTTCCTCCCTTATGTTTCCAGACTTTCTAGACATTCCATTCCAATGTCATAGGATTGTCTACACAGTTTGAGAGTCTATTCATCTCCTGGCTATTACTTGGTAAACTAAGATGATCCATTACTGCTTTTTTTTAAAAGAGAAAAAAAATTGCTCATAGTCAACCATTGCAAACTATGATGTAAAAAACATGGAATATATGTTGTGATATAACAACACAACACTGGTTTTTTTATAATTACATTGTGTTGTCTAATACAAGTACAAGTCATTGTATTTGTGTCACTTAACCCTTTTTGTTATCATTGCAGATGCCTATTTTACTGAAGTCCATTGATGTTAATACAGGAAAGTAGTGTATTTAAGGAGCAGCAGGATTCTAGCAGAAAAGGCAAATTAATTAAATAAGAAACATTTGCCTATGCTTCTGATGCATCATGAGATGAGGCTCATCCAACTGGGTCAAGAAACAAATTCCTTTGAATTAGTTTATATAGCAAAACAATTAACCTTTTCCCCATGGGAAGCAATTCCTTGCTGATTCCTATTCATCACGGCAACCTGCACTAAAAAGCAGAACAGCAATGCCAATGAAATATATGCTGTATTACTGCAGGTGCTTGGGACAAGCCTGACTTTAATCTTGTTTAGCCACTGACAAGATGTCAACATGAGCACTGAAAGGATGAATCTGTTTCACCCAGCTAGTATCCATCAGATCTGACATTCATTCTGTATCTCTAGACAAATTAGGCATCATTAATTCTTCATTATGCTGGGGAGCCTGATTCTATCTTGGGTATTCCTAATGTGCCTATTATATTCACTCACTGCAAATACAGTTAACCTCAAGGCCATTGCGCATCAAGATACATGGCAGGCAGATGAATGGAGAAAGCTAATGGTACTTCATATCATATGCCTCATTATAACACACAAGTCCTGGCTCTTTTGTTTTATTGCAAAATTATTCTAGCATTTATAAATTCTATAGCCTGTTATTATAAAATATCTGGCACACTGCATTGGTTTCTTTTTATCTGGAAGCTTTTACGCAAAGGGCTACATCAAAAGATTTAAAGAAAGAGGGTTGCATGAATACTAATGACTCCATGGCATAAGGATGACCAGACAAGTGACACATTCAGTTTGCACCTGGGTTTCACCATATTTTTAAACCTAGAAGGCATCATGGATAAAATGGCATTGCCATTTTCTACAATTTAATTCTTCATTTCTCTTGCATGTTGTTTACTGTCATGAGTTCAAAGTATTTCACTCTGTTTTTATCCAAACCTGATCTTTAAATGTAAATAAGATAAATATAAACTCTCGAGAGGCTAGTACTTCCGTAAATATTTGTACTTGTCAGCTAGGAAAGTAGTTTATCTAGCTCAAGGAGGCAAAGCAAAAAAAAAAAAGAGGTAAATCTGTTAGGAAGACAGAAGCTAAAATCTCTTACTATATACCTCCAAACATAGGGCAGAGAGAAACAAATTTAATTTTTATTTATAAAATTTGAAAGGTAATACTAAGGTGATGAAAATACTACTTCAATCAGTTACGCATCTAGTCAAACTAAAATATTAACATTATAACATTAAACTACATACACATGGATTTTTAATATCTTCCTTTCAGTTTATCCAATGGCTGGAATAGATTTCAAAGCTTCGCTTGGTGGGTCCTGCAAGACTACAGTAGGAACTGTAAAAATTACCCCTTTCCAGTGTTTAAAAAGCTGATGGCATATAATCATCAACTTTATTACTAGCATGCAGTTATACCGTATAGCTAGTTCTTATATGTTTATTTTTAACATTCAGCTTAGGCCATCTGTAATTGTAATTGTAGTTACAATTATTGTAATTGTACCAAACACAAAAATATAGAGACTTTGCATAGAAAGCTTTAAATCTGTACTTGGTAAAAGGTTTTTTTTCTTTTTAAAAAAAAAGATTAGCATATTTTAGACCAGGGGTGTCAAACTGCTGGCCCGTGGGCCAGATGCATCATGGCAAAACCATGCCCACCCCATTGCCGGCAATGGAAAAAAAGTCATGATACATCACGTAAATTTGCGAGTTTGACACCCCTGTTTTAGACCTTAAACAAACAACTCAGTATTATATCAATGATTGGGATTACTAACCACACAATCCCTGCCCATTGGCAATACAGTTTTGGATTAAAATCTCTGCAAAGCACTTGATTGTAGAATGAATTAGTAACAGATCTGTTACTGAAAATGGCAGACTGTTGCAGAAGTAAATAATTGCAAACAATATATTGTAAATGGGATTCTTGTCTGCTCATTATGATAGAAGGGCATTTTTCTTAATTTATTTATTTAAAACATTTATATGGCCACCCATGTTGTAAAACAAGTTCTGGACATTTCATAACAAACATATGTGTTGGTTCTAGAATGTTGCAAGAGACTACAGTAAAAGTATTTGCAATTAAAATGTAGAAAGGATGCATTTTTTAAAATCAACGAAACAGCATTTTATAAAGTGAATAAACAAATGATTTAATGATTTAAAAACAAAACAACTCAGTGCAAACCTTTTCATGTTTTTGTTGATGAAAATGTTAACACTTTTGTGACAATACAGTAGCCATCTTCTTTTTTATGGAGTTTGTCTAGTGGAATTGGAGGGTTTAATTCCATATTTTCTATAGATGTTTTGTATGTATGTCAGACACAAATAACCAGGAGCATTTGAAGAGTCCAAAGCACAGAAGAATTTATTATTGCTACTCACGTCATGTACAAGAATCTGGTCAACTAATGGTCAAAACTAGATAAGAGGCAACGGAATTCAACAGAGGTTGAGCTGGGGTCTTTTGTGGCAACACAATGACTCAAAACCAATGACACATTTTACCCCGCCTTCTAGCTCAGCCTGCTCTTCTCTTAAAATATAAAGCATGTATGTTCACTCACAGAGAGAAAAGTCTGTGCTTATTATATAACATCAGAAGGTGTGCCTCTGACATTAAGTGGTATCTGCAGCTTTTCCAACTGTATCAAAAGTTTAAACTCATCAATAAATAAGTGGTGTCTGAATTTAGTAACATATTCCTAAGTGCTGTATAGTCACTTTTCTTTATCTAGGTCATCACACAACTATAAGTTTGGATTTTTTGTAATTCTCAATTTTATAATTAAAGAGGGAGCCAACTGATTTTTTATCAAGCAAAAATATAGTTAATTCAGTCTACGTTAATAAACAGCTACTTCTCAACTATTGTCAAGCCAAAAATCCATGTTGCCCAGGAGTTATCAAGAGTCAAGCATGATTCAAAGGCTTTACTTAATAATAAAAAGTTGAGAATCAGTGAAAATACAACCCATTTTATTAATGCAGATGCCCACATATCTTCTAATTAAATAAAATTAGATAAAATAGATAAAATCTATTTTAAGTAAATAGCTGTAATTCTGCAGCTGTTGTTGTATAGATATTTAGGAAATTGTGTGGATTTTTAAAATTAACTATATGTGACTACCTAATACAGATTTTTTTTCTAAACCAGTATTACATGTAGTCCTTGACATATGACTACAACTGAGCCCAAAATTTCTGTTGCTAAGTGAGACAGTTATTAAGTGAGTTTTGCCCCATTTTACAACCTTTCTTACCACTGTTGTTGAGTGAATTACTGTATTTGTTCAGTTAGTAACCTTGGCTATACTTGTCAAAAGGTCACAAAAGGTGATCACAAGACCCTGGGATACTGCAACCACCATAGATATGAACCAGTTGCAAAGCATCCAAATTTTGATCAAGTGGCCATGGAAATGCTGCAACAGTTATGTGAAAAATAAGTAAGAAGTCACTTTTTTTCAATGTTGTAAGTTTGAACGGTCATTGGGCAAATGATTGTAAGTCGAGGATTACCTGTACTATATATACGTATGACAGGATCAATGCAGATACTCAGAGAGCCTTTTTATGTTATTGGAACAAACACAGATGACTCTTGTGCTGGACTTTGACTCAGTAGCAGTTTGAAGGAAGGGATGTCTGTTACATGAGCCATCCCTTGAAGTGGTCACACTGAACTTTCAACAGGATGCATCATATCTACTCTGCAGTGAGGAGGAGATGGCTTCATTCTGTGAATCAGCCTTCCAGATTGTGCACACAGTTCTGCTAATTCTATACTCCATGGGCTCAGGACATTCTTCTAGAGGTTACGTAAGCCTCTGCCATCTGCTCAACGCTGTTCTTGCATCTTTACACTGAAAATGTACAACCATCCTCAATCAGGCTTAACTGTTTTGTAATTACCTTAGATAGCTGTTTCCTGCATAAGATACATGAATGGTGCTTTGCAACAAATGTCCCCCATGTCAGGTTGTCTCTTTCAAGCTATCTCCTAATTCTTCACACTTATATTTAAGGCTTCAAAATAAGTAAATGCAGAAGGACAAAATATCTAAAAGAAAACCAACCATTTATATATATTCAAACCAGCTATTTCCTCTTTGAATCTCATTTCAAAATAAATCAAACCAAGGTAAACATTTCTGTGGAACTTCTTATCATTCAGAAATATAAATGTAATGGAAAAACTAGCATTTTATTACACAAGGAGAGGGTCATTGTGTAAGAAATATTTCCTTACCAGATTCCTCAGTGAGCAACCTAGAACTAAGGAGAAATTTTCTGACAGTTGGAGCAATTAATCAGTGGAATGACTTGCCTCCAGAAGTTGTGGGTACTCCAACACTGGAGATTTTTAAGAAGAGACTGGACAACCATTTGTCTAAAATGGTATAGGGTTCCCTGCCTGAGCATGGGGTTGGACTAGATGACCTCCAAGGTCTTTTCCAACTCAGTTATTCTATTATTCTGAGCAAAGAAGCCCAGGAGCCATCAATGAATTAGTTGCAGTCATCCATCTTTTCCTCATTCCAAAATAGAACTCCTCTCTTTTAATTAAAAAAAAGCTTCTAAGCTACTGCCTTCACTGGAAAACTTGACATACATGTATCTGCCTTGAAAACAGCTCATGTTGAACTCTATAGCACAGTCAACCATCACCACAGGTAATGTTTTGTGATATTTGTATTAAGGCATAAACTGTTTTAGG